>NC_080089.1:110820935-111500935 GCF_950005125.1 Chionomys nivalis | reverse complement strand
GCAAGCCCTTCACTGACTGAGCCAACTTCCCTGCTTCTTCAAGTAGGATATTTTATGAAGTGGCTATTGTCTGGCATGGAAGAAATTGAAGCTCCCAAATAATCGGTGAATCCAAGTCACAAGGACTATTATTGCTCCTGTTTCCGTGGATGGCTTACCCCACCCCCAAAGCACGCAACAAATCAACAGCTGTTAACTGACTGCATTTCCACTTCAAGGGTGATGATTTTTTTTAATGAGTGAAAAATAAAGCTAAAGGCACTCACTGATGACTCTGAAATGATTCTGGCTGGGTAATGGTGGTACACGCCTTTAATCCCAGGACTCAGAAGACAGAGGCAAGCGGATCTCTGTGAGTATGAGGCCAGCCTGGTCTACAGAGTGAGTTCCAGGACAGCCAGGGTGAAGAAAATAGTGGATGAGTTCTGTTACCCAGGAACTGATTCCCCTGCCCCCCATGACATGTGAGAACATTTATCCTGGAACGTAACTGAATTTTGAATAAAGTGAAATATTTTCCAAATGTTGCCATCTCAATGATGTAAAAAGTACATTTCCTTTTAGAGCAGGTGCTTTGGAAGAAATTAAATGTGTATCAAGATGGATATTTTAATTTGTAATAGGAAGCTAACACAGATGGCTATAACGAGGGCTGTAAATCATCCTTTAATTCATCACCGAGTGCTTTATCTCATTACACACCGCTCTCAGTGTTTTCCACTCTCCAAGCACAGTTTTGAACAGATGTGCTCAAAGGCCTCAGTCGTGTCTAACTGACACTTGAACCCCAATGGTCAGATCCCCAAAGAAGGTAGAAGAGAAAGTACATTATAAGGGAAAGTTTGGGGGACACTCATCTTCTGCACAGCCTAGTTCATGTTATACAGTGAGGGCACATATGTGAGCATACACACACACACACATTCACATGTATGTGCACCTGTAAAAGACACATTCAGGAGCATTACAGAAATATAACAAGGGAGAATATTGTGAATTTCTGTTTGTCCCTAAGAACAACATCGTTTGGAGGACTTAAGTCTGTCCCTTAGATGTACACTGTGACCATCATTTGATTACTCTGTGCCAGACATATGACTAATTGACACACAAAAGCAGAAACATAACCTCATTATATTCTGTGAATAAAAGAGATGAATGGCTCATTGAACAAGGTATTGACTTTATGAGATGAGGTGTTAAGTTTGGACTTGAGAACCCAGAAAAATCACCAAACATGGTGGTGCACACACATAATCTCACTGTCATGAGGTGGAGACAAATGGATACTGGGACTTGCTGGTCATTCAACTAGCTGATGGATGAGTTCTGGAGACACTGTCACAAAAACATACATGTTCTGCATACACATACTTCATTATACACAGACACACACTTGTGTGTATGTGTGTATGTGTGTGTGTCAGAGAGAGAATAGCAATCTAGTACCTTGTAACATTCCCATTGTATCAATAAAAAGACAGTAATGTCCTTTATTGTTACAGTTCTATAGGGCTTGGAATAAGCATCAGGTCACTTGTATCCATAGTTCTTGAGTGACACTAATTTATAATTGATTTTTGTTTATCCTGAGGAATTCATGATCCATATACAAGAGATCACTGTCCTTTTGTCACCATAGCGCTTCATTTTAAACACTGAACACAGGGACGGCAAATGTTATAGTTCAGTTTGGTTACGTGCTCACCTAGTATGTATGAGGACTTGGGTTCCATACCCTGGACTATGTAGGCTGGATATGGTGGCACCAGAGAGGTGGAGATGGGAGGACGGCACTAGTCTGGCATACATGAAACCCAGTCTCAAAAAGAAAGAAAGGGAAGAAGGAGCAAGGGAGGACGGGAGGGAAGGGAAGAAGGAGGAAGGGAGGGAAGGGAAGAAGGAGGAAGAGAGGGAAAGAAGGAGGGAGGGAGAGAGGGAGGGAGGGAGGGAGGGAGGGAGGAAGGAAGGAAGGAAGGAAGGAAGGAAGGAAGGAAGGAAGGAAGGAAGGAAGGAAGGAAGAAAGGCCAACCTGAGGATACACATTGGGAAGTGTGATGTGACATGACCCAGGGCATTAGAGAAGCATAAAGATGATAAAAACAAGGCAGGAAGTCAGATCAAAGTGCACCACACCCCATCTTCAGAAAGGTGAGCTTTACCTAACGGGCAGAGAAGGGGCTTTGAAATGCTTTCATCAATTTCATCAATAACCATTTGATTGATCTCTGCTTCTGTTCCTAAGATGGAGGCTACCTCCATCAGTCTTTTGGACCTAAAACCTTCCAGAATGTTTAACCTTGCCATCTGTTGAACATTTACTCTAGCAACAGAGCCACCATGTTTAACCCTCTCTGCCCATTCTCAGCTATTGTGTTTCCTCCCAGCCCAAGGGATGAAGTTATGATTTGTGCAGACTGAGGAGGGCGGGCAAGGCTCACACAACACTTGCAGCACCGCCCATTACTAATTGGCCTCCGTGACACAGTACTCTCCAGAACACCCCGCTGACATCTAGCGGTTTTCCCTGGAAATTAGAGCCTTGACCTAACACCAAGCCATGAAGTGAATTGACTGCTTTGCAGACAGCACTAATACCGGACTAATTTCAGATCCCTTTTCTTTCTCAAAGTTTAAAATTAGATACATGTTGTACTGAAATACCTTCGTTAAACCACAAAATGGACTTTACTAAAAACTCATGCACGCTGTATTCTCCAAGTTACTCAGCTTTCCATTTGTTAATAAAGCCCCTATGATCAGGAACTTACAAAGAAGGAAGGTTGATTTCAGAGGCTTTATCCATGGTCAGTTGATTCTGCTGATTGGGGGCCTATAGATGAGACAGAGTATCTTGGTGGAATTGCCCAGCAGTGGAGGTTGCTCACCTTACAGCATCCAGGAAGCCAAAAGAGTAAGGTGCCAGGACTCTATTGTCCCCAGTAGGGCACACTCTGAGTAGCTTAGCCACTCTCCATTGTATAGGTTCCAGCACCACCCATTAATGCTTGCATCTGGTGTGTTGCGGGATATTTGAACACACCGTGTGAAGATGTCTCTGTTTTCCCTCACCTGTCTAAGGCACCTTCTGATTGGTTTAGTCAAGAGTTGACTGGCCAATAGCTAGGCAAGAGCAGTTGGAGGGGCTTCAGGGGAGAGAGGGGAACTCAGGAGAAGAGTCAGAAAAGCAGGGATTCACCAACCAGACACAGACAGAGGAAGTGAGATGTAAAGTACAGAGAAGAGGTAACACGCCATGTGGCAGAACATAGATTAATATAAACAGAGTAATTTGAGTTGTAAGAGCTAGTTGGGAACAAGCCTGAGCTAAAGCCAAGCTTTTGTATTTAATAACAAGTCTCCATGTCATTATTCTGGAGCAAATGGTCCAAAGAAAGACCTGTTACACTGGTGACCAAGCATTTAACATGTGGACCTTTTGGGGACACTTATCTAAATCACATGATCTCCCCAGAACACATCTAAACAAAGAGACTGGTCCTCATGAGAAAGGGGATGATGCCCGTGGTATGAGAGAAATAGAAAAAAAAAAAACACATACACACATGTGTACATTTGCATAGATATACATAAACATACACACATGTATGTATTCACATATACATAACACATGACATGCAAACATACGCAAGTACACACACATAGACACACACATAAGAGTAATGGAAAAAGAGTTCAGAAGGAGTCAGAGAGTTCCAGAACCATCCCAAAGAGTTGGAAGATCTCCCAGGAGGGCGTTTTCCCCAACATGCACTGCGCTTTGCCCTGAGCAGAGGAGAGCCTCTAATGGAGAGCGTGAGCCATGGCCCCTCCTATAAAAGCCTCTATAAGCAACAGCATGCCCTGGCTGGAATAACGATTTACCACTTCAGGCTGAAAACATTCTTGAGCAACAGATGGCTCTCTTCTGGGGCTTGAGACGGGCTGGCATTGAGAAATATCCTGACAGAAGTGAAATACTGAACCCAAGGACAAGCAAAGCCGCACCCAGGGAGATGGCATGCTGTGTGTGAACTCCACCATTTTCTGGGTGTGCCCTGATGGATGGTCTCTCAGAACACGGTGACAATGCAATGGCTTTGTTCAGGCGGCCAGCAAAGAATCTGTAAACAGAGAATATCTTGGAGAGACTGCGATTCCATGTGTTCTTCTTACTGCAAGGAGATACTAAGATTTTGTTCCCCGTCTTCGTGTCAGGAAGCTAATTATTGCCTCACATCTAGATTTTAAAGCAAAGCTTATCCTTCTGCACATTTCACTACAGATTCCTTCTTTCCCCAAAGTGGCTTCTCATCTGTAGCAAGGATTAAAATAAGTCCCAGTCACTTGCTCGTGATGAGTTCTGCTTGGGACTGACCAGGGATCCCCACCCTTCAACACATCCACACAGGCACTGATGGCAAAACCACGGCATACATCTGTCACCCTGCAATCCAGTAATCCTCCTGGCAGGAACACAGACATTCCAAGGAGACCCTCATGCCTTTCCCTTTGCTTATCAGGTTATTGAGACAACGGACATGAAGAAAATTGCCCAGGAATTCCATGATGGGAGGTAGGAAAGACTGAAACTTTGTACCAGTCAGAGGGGAGCTTATCCCCAAGGACAAGAATGGTGTAGGAGTTCCTTCTGTTTGTGTGTTGCTTTCATTAGTTGATAGGACAACACTTAGGTAGGCAGAGTAGACAGAACTGAATGCTGGGAAGAAGGGCAGAGTGGCAGATGCCATGGATCTCCTGCCTGAGATGGATGCTGGTTAGAATCTTGCCGGTAAGCCACAATCACATGGTAATGCATAGATTATTAGAAATGGGTTAAATTAAGATGTAAGAATTAGCCAATAAGAAGTTAGAGTTAATGGGCCAGGCAGTATTTAAATAAATACAGTTTCTGTGTGATTATTTCAGGTGTAAGCTAGCCAGGCGACTGGGACAAACAAAGGGCCCCTCTCCTGGCAACAAAAGAACTCACAGAATTCTGACAACTCAACAGACCACCTTACAGACAGAGATATAAGCCAGACAATGATGGGTCAGCAGTGGGCGGAGCCACACCTTGACCAGGACTACTTCCATGTGCAAATCCTTGGCCTTCAACTGAAACTTTAATCTCAATGCATTTAGTTGACTTACTGAAGAAAGGTGGACAAACCTAGCTTGGGACACAGGCTGTGCCCTTCAAGTTTGCTCAAACTGAGATACTCAGGAAGCTTCTAAGGGGCCCAGGAGTTTCTAATTACCATGGCCTCATGGGCTGTTTCCTTCTTATCACTGATGAGGCCTGTGGACTCTGAGAACAGAATTTCACCACCATGGATCCCCAGGTCCCAAACATTGGAAGTTCCTCTTAGAAGCCAACTGTTAGGAGGCAGGGCAAGTGAAGAATGTGATAATACTGACCCCACAGCTCCCTCACAAAGAGTTCTGCCAGCTCTTGGCTACCTTGCACCCCATTTTCTGTTTGGAGTCACTGGTGACATCATTAGGACCTTGAGGCTAAGCACCTCTGGCCTAGGATGTCCTCACATGGCACTGAACTTCACGCCCTGATACTGTGACAAGTCAAAGGTTCTACCTTGTCTTATCTGGAGCCATCTTTAGTTGAGCCTGAAACTGATCTCTCCCATTCTTTCCACACCCACCATGCAAAGTACCACTAGAGAGCAACCAGTCCTGCTCTACAAACTCAGTGTCGATATTTCCAACTGCATGCTTTCTGCTTCTGTTAAACTGCTTGCTTGCTTGCTTTGCTTCCCCTTGCTACAGCCAACCAGGATGTAGGTGTGTGTGTGTGTGTTCTTTGCCTTTACAAACTCCCCGTAAAGTGCATTTGAGGATGCTCTGTGAGAAGTGCTTCTTTCCAGGCAGCTTAACACAGACTCTCAATTTGGACTTGAGTCATGCCAAGTGACTTCTGGATTCTACCTGGCAACAGTTCCAACTCCCGAGTCCTCTCCCACATCTTCAAGCATCATCATCTGCCTCTTCTATAAAGGTTTTCTGCTTGCGTTGACCTTGGTTTCTGCTACTTTGACCATGGTCTTGACCTTGTGTCTGCCCCTCTCAATCTAGTGTCTACACAGACCCTTAGCCTTGGGTAAGGCTTGATTCTGCCCATGATTCCAATGGTCTTGTCAGTCCAGCTCAGCACACCAGCTCCATGGAATCTAGAAATCCAATGGGGAAGGGAGAGGGGCAGGAGCAGTAGCGTCAACTAACCTCCAGCACCCGCAGTGGGCAACAGACACTGCTCTCAGCAGAGGCATTTTCCCAGAGACTTAGCAGATGCAGATGGAGACCCAAGGCTAGCAATGGAGGTCAGCTGCTCCCTAATTAATGGGATGAATCAGTTAAGTTTGGAAGAGCATTGTCTCTGCTAATTATACCAGCCCAGGTACCCCACTGTCCTTTGAGGCCTTCTTTTTTAAATCTGAAAAGGGCGAACACTTGAAAACACACAGGTGGAAGTGAAAACTACCACATCAGACATCACAGCGGTGTGAGGCAGCCGTTAAGGAGCTGGTGAGAATCTTGATCTCAGAAGCTATTAAAAGGAGCCTTTCTCTAGTCCTTCCACCAGCCCACCTGATTGCTTTTAAATGAAGATGTAAGTTCTCAAGGGGAAGAGGGCACAAAAATAGAATGCAGTTTTTCCCCTCCACAGTTTCACAGATGAGGGTGTTGGAGCCTCGGGCGGTATAGACACCCAGTGCAAATGAAAGGCTTAACTGCAGGACTCAGAAAAGGCCTTCTCCATCCCTCCCCCCATCTCTCTGGTCCCCTCCCATTCACACAAAGAGACACAGAACTTAGGAATTGGGGAAAAAAAAAAAAAAAAAACTTCCAGCAAACTCAAACTCAATTGCTAGAACCAATTACCGAGTGAAGCATCCTTCGTTAAATTCCAAACCTTTCACCAGCGAGCTTCATTTAAAGCAACCCCCGCCGCCACCACTCAAAGGGAATTGCTTCAAATGCCGCCTTTGGTTATCATGGAAATATGGAGTGTGCAGCCTGTAGCAGACCGAATACATCTTGAGTGTCCAAGACAAAGACAGCCATTTGTAAGAGATCTAAGGGACGGTATATCCACCTCACCATAGTCTAGAGTATGACTGATTTAGGGGGCAATCTAAGCGACAAAACCCACAAGACAAGATCAAATGTTCTGAATGTTTTGTTTTATTTTGTTTTCCAGTGAGTTTAGAACTTGATTTAAACAACAAAAAAGTACAGGGGTTGGAAAGAAGGCTCAGTAGGTAAACTGTCTGCCATTCAACATGAGGACGCAAGTTTGAGTTCCCAGCCTCGAAGTAAGAAACCTAGACATTGCATACACCTGAAATACCAGCATGGGGAGGCAGAGGTAGGTGGATCCCTGGGCCTTGATCACCCATCCTAACTGCTGAACTACAGGTCCTAGTGAGAGACCCTGTCTCAAAATCTTGAGACGGGTGGGTCTTGAAAAATGAAACCTAAGTGTGATTTCTAGATTCCTGATGCATGTGTGTGTGCACACACGCACACACACTCACACACACACACATGCAAATGCACATGGGCACACATATGAAAACACATAGCACATACACATATAATACCACATATATATACCACACACAAAAATAAATGGATACAAAAGTACAAAAAACCTTGGGATTGAAGCCTTTACTCTGTTTAGGAGAATGTAAGGAAAATCAGCAGAGCTAACATCCAAATTTTCATGTCTCTTGATGTAGGTGTGCTATCCAAATCTGTACCCAAAGGTATGCTGGAACGCTGCGAAGGAGGGCTCTCCAGAATCCCCAGCATCAGAAAATGTACAAAGCAAACATCCAAATTATCACGTCTCTTGATGTAGGTGCTCTATCCAAATCGGTACCCAAAGACATTCCAGAGCCCTGTGAAGGAGGGCTCTCAAGAATCCCAGCATCATACACACAAAGCTACCGTGCCCACTCCATTTTGGAATGAATGTAGGCATTATGAATGTACAAGGAAACAGAGGTGGAGAGACGGGGAGATCGGAGTAACTCTGAGCTTTTAGAATCTAACAGTAACGCCTCCTGCAAACATCTAGGATCCTGAAGTGAGTTGCTTCTTATGAGGATGTAATGCTAGGCTCCAGACCTGATTCCTGCTCAGGCTGCAGCCCCTGGAGCAACACCTCCCCTCTCACAGATGACACAGACACCTACTGAGAGCGTTGTTTCTGAGTCCCTAGCTAAGAGATGGTCAGGGACCAGGATCTCTCACCTGGGGAAATTGGGTATTGGCAGCCACACATCCTGCTCACATTGCCACTCCTCCTGCCTAGATCCTGTGCTATGAAACCACCCCCTATTCAAAGAGCTAGTAAAAGAGACCCCCTAAATCTGCCAAGCCTTGACTCCCATCATGCTTCCTGTCTTTGATGCTGGGACCCTGAGTTCTCCTAAAAGCTCCCACCAGGATGTTATCTATCTACCTGTCTATTCATGGCATTAACAGATCTTCCAATAAACCCCTTCCCTCAGCAGTCCATCTCAGTATCTCCTTGAACTTATATGTTGCGGTAGGTCCTTCCGCTCCTCCAGCCAATAGCGGCTGAGATACCAGCCCACTGGAGCGTGGTCTCTCTCCCTTTAAAAAAGCGGCTACTTCCCTCCTTGCTCTCTCTTTACTTCCTGCTTCGGTTCTGGCAACTAGACTTCTTCCTGATTGCACAGAGGGCTGTTGTCTGGGACTGTGATCTGTAAGTTTTTTCCCCTTTAAATAAATACCACCCTATTAATCATAATTCCAAACTGGTGTGGGATTGTTTATGACTTACGCCTTCACTTATATCTGAGACTGTTCACTCGCCTGAGCTTGTTAAAGAAATGTCTGTTGCTTGTCCCAAAGAGGTGCCTATTGGCCTCCATGGCTCTTTGCTAAGCATGCTGGCTAGTTTTTTGTTAACTTGACACAAGCCAGAGTCATCTAGGAAGAGGAAACCTTGGCTGGAAAAAAAATGCCCCCACCAGATTGGCCCTTGAGAGGGCCCAGCTCTCTGTGCCATCCCTGGGCTAGTGGCCCTGGGTGCTTTAAGAAAGCAGACTGGAGAAGTCACGGAGATCAGCACTCCTCCACAGCTTCTGCATCAGCTCCTGCCTCCAGGTTCATGCTTTGAGCTTCTACCTGAACTTCCCTCAGTGATGGAGTGTGCCCTACGGGTTGTGAGCTGAAACAAACCCTGTCCTTGCCAAGTTGTGTTTGGTTGCGGTGTTCATCACAGCAACGAAGACACTGGCCCTTGCGTTTTCCTGAACTAAACCACATCTTTGGTAACTATTATGTATTTCAATAAAAACCCAGTTTTTCCCAGTGCCCTAGGTTCTCTGTAGTTTAGGGACTACAGAGATTTGTTACACAAAGTATGAGGTTAGAAACCACATTCCCACCTCTCTAGAATCTGTAACAAACCAAGTTTAAATCAATTTTTTTTTCAGCACAGGAAGCAGAAAATAAAGACCCCACTGGGAAAGCGAAATTGATGTCAAAGGTCCCGCAACTCTTCTTTATCCTTTACTTTTCTTTCAATTTTCTGGACTCTCTGATGATTTTGTTTTTATTTTATTTTGTCTGGCAAGCAGTGGGGGAGCTGAGTAGGTATAGAGGAGTGTTAGAGCTGAATACGAGGATCAGCTGGGGGCTCTGACGTCAAAACAATGCAACATAAAGAACTCACTTCCCTCTTCCTTCCTCTGGAGACAGCCCAGGATTCAGTACAACTGCGGCAGAGGGGAAGGGACACTTAGAGCAGGACCAGAACAAGCAAAGGCGCCTGAGATGGCTCTTTGCAGGCTTGGTTATTTATTCTCTAATCCTAAAAGAAACAAAATAGAGACTAGAGAATGAAGTCCGGGTCCATTGACATAATGTCTGTTACATAAGCACAAGGACCTTAATTCAAATTTCCCAGCCCTCAAAAAAAGCTCGTCGTGGCAGAGATGAGGGAGGTGGCAACAAGAAAAACTCTGGGACTTAATGGCCAGCCAGGCTAGCCAAATCTGTGAGCTCTGAGTTGGGGGGGGAGGGAGGGAGGGAGGAGGGAGGGAGGGAGGGAGGGAGGGAGGGAGGGAGGGAGGGAGAGCCTTTGTCTCAAAAATACAGTGGAAAGTTACAGAGGAAGATGTTCAGTGTTGCTCTAACCTCCACAGGCATGCACACACGTGCACATTTGTACCCTCATACAGATGTACACACACACACACATTAAGAAAAAGAAAAGTGCCATTGTTGGAATCGGAACCCTTCTGGGAAACCCATTAGAACTCAAAGTCTCACAGATAAGGTCCTTGTAACCCTATGAGGAGAGGAGACGATAATTAGAAGAGAACGTTCCACCCTCCATTCAGCCATTTGCCTTTTAAAATAGCATACCCCAAAGAGTTAAAATTTCCTCAGGAATCCCAGAAACCATGGTGCCATGTGGGTAGGGGATGGAGATCTTGCCTCCCAGAGAAAGGCTACACAAAGTTCTGGCAGCTTGCAAAACAGACTGGAACCCAGTGATGGGTCAGTGATGGGCAGGACCACACCTTGACCAGGGCTACTTAGTTTCACATAGCCCTCACCCTCTGTTTAAACCTAAGCCTCATGTCAGGACCCCAAGACAGACTGGAAACAAAAGAGTTCACTGTGCCTCCTTACTTGTCCCCCATGTGGTCATATAGAAATCCCTTTCTCTGATCCTTGATGTCACCTGTCTTTAATCAACATACTGGGGGCAAATGGCTGAGTTTCTTGTGACTGCTGGGGCCCAGACTCCGACCCTAACAATGCCAGTCACATCTCTGCGAGATCGTGTGTGGGTATTAGTTGTTTACTTGTGTGGCAGTAAGTGCTGGGGACCAGAAGCTCTTCATGAAGCACTTAGCACACATACACATGTAAATAAACCAATGACGGAGTCAGTATGAAATAGCCAACTCATTGCTGTCCTTGCCAGAAGGAAGGGTAGTCATAAACAAAAACCGCGTTTCTTTTTCACTCTTTTTTCTAAAGAGTATTTTTAATTACTTATTTGACAACTTTGCACCTGCCCATATACAATATGTCTTGACCATATCCAATCCCAATGCCCTCCAGCCCTCATATCCCCCGTCCCACCATGTTCATGTCCTCGTAGACACATAGACTATAGACACATAACCCACTGTGTCTGATTAGTGCTTCCGGCACAAGTATCAATGTGAGGCCATCTACCCACACCATGGCTAACCTAAGCTACCCACCATACTCTGAAGAATAAGTGACTTCCCCTCCCCTGCATTCACCCACCTGTCAGTAGCTCCTCAGCTAGAGGCAGGGCCTTGTGACCCCTCCCTCAGCCATGCTGAAGTGCTGACCCCTCCCTCAGTCAGGCTGAGGTGCTGACCCCTCCCTCAGCCATACTGAGGTGCTGACCCCTCCCTCAGCCATGCTGAAGTGCTGATTGGCTTGATCCAGAGCAGGCCTTGTATAAGGAACCACAGCTGTGGTGAGCAGATTGGGAGTTTTTAAATAGGGCTTCTCCTCATGTCCCAAAGAAAATAAGGTACACTCTGTAGAACTGACTGGTGAACAAATAGTACATGCTGCACAGGACACACTGGCACCTCAGAAAAAAAATCATTCCCCAATCTAGCAAACGTCACTTACCTTTAGCCTGGGAAATTTGCTGGAGATTCCAAAGGGGAAGCTTAGAGTTGTAGACACCTCAATAGTCCTAGCATGAGCTGATTAACTTGCCTACAGTTTAGAGTCTGTCATGCCTCTTGTGCTTTAGGTGGGTTCCTTAATGATCTGTAGATTTTACATGTTCCTACCACAATAACCTAAATCACACTTCTCATCTCCTGTAACCTGAAAACCCCTTCTGCAGAGCTACATCCGGCTTATCCTTGCTTCCTCGGAGACTGGAGAACAAAGAGATGGTCAGTATGACAGCAGGGAAAAACTTGAACAAGGTGTTCTACATGGACTCCAGGCATCTCTTCCTGCCTTAAGATCTTCCATAATCAAAGCTCAGCCGGAAACCCTTTTCCCTTCTCCACAGGCATCTGCAAGATGTCATGAAGGGTTGTTTTTGTTGCTTAGGAATGTCCCACAACTCTGTCTTCCTCACTTGCTAATATCACACAGGCCTCTGTTCCTGCTCTATATACACTGACACAAACATTTCTGTGGTGGTCTGAATAGGAATGTTCCCGTACACTCATGTGTTGAATGCTTAGTTCATAGAGAATGGCACTATCAGGAGATGTGGCCTTGTTGGAGGAAGTGTGTCATTGTGGAGGCAGGCTTTGAGTGAAGGAAGTGTGTCATTGTAGAGGCAGGCTTTGAGGTCTCATATGCTCAAGCTGCACTCAGTGTGGTACACAGTTTCCTCCTGCTGCCTATAGATCAAGAAGTAGAACTATCAGCCACCTCTCCAGCACCATGTTAGCCTATGCTGCCATGCTTCCCACCATGATGATAATGAAATAAACCTCTTAACTGTAACACAGATCCAATTAAATGTTTTTCTTTGCAAGAGTTGCCATGGTCATGGTGTCTTTTCACAGCAATAGAAACCTTATTTAAGACAGTTACCAATGATATGGTTCAAAGACTGACCTCCTCAATAGGCATCTTTGAATAAGGTGCCCCATGTCATTTCCGTTCTACGAAACTTCCATGTCAGAAGTCAGAGCACAGCACAGTTTGGGCTTCAATGATTTTCCATTAGTTCAGTGACCTTAACTCTGAGGTCCTTTAAATCAAGGACTGTTTCAAGTGGTCTCTTATCTCCACCCTACCCCATCCCATTGCCTATGGCCACTGGACATGTCCTACAGAAAGGCATTAGATGCTACTTCACCCTTCCAGAACCTTCTATGAAAGAGAGCACAACATGGTGTGCAGCCTCCAAAAGCAGTTAAAAGCTAAGATTTCAGAAATTCACTTTGATCCACCTTTCAGTTCTCTCCCCATCCACCCAGGAGCTCACTTTCAGGCTATGCTTTTAAGGGCCCATACTGGGATTTCCTTCACTGGTAACTTTCCCAGATGCTAAATCCTGCCTGCTGAAGATGATATTTAAAAATCCTACCTTAACACGACCCATAGAACCTACTAAGCAGGGCTCACAGGGGCTCACAGAGACTGAAGTGACGATCAGGGAGCCTGCATGGTCTGCTGTAGGTCCTCTGCACCTATGTTAAGGTTGTGTAGCTTGGTGTTCTTGTAGGACCCCTGACAGTGGGAGTGGGGGTGTCTCTGACTCTTTAGCTTGCACTTGGGACACTTTTGCTCCTACTGGGTTGCTAATGTGGGATTCTCCTCTGTATTCTGTGAATGTCTGAATGCCATTGGTTAATAAAGAAGATGTTTGGGCCTATCACAGGGCAGAACAGAGTAAGGTGGGAATTCCAAGCAGAGATAGAATAGAAAGTAGGCAGAGTCAGTGAGATGCCATGTAGCCGCTGGAGGAGACAGATGCTGGAACATGCCAGTAGGCCATGACCTTGTGGCAAAATACAAAATAAGAGAAATTGATTAATTTAAGATGTAAGAGCTAGGTAGAAATATGCTTAAGATAATAGGCCAAGTAGTGTTGTATTTAGTACAGTTTCTATGTAATTAACATTGGGTTTGGGTGGCCAGGAACAAACAGTCACTGCAAACAGGTTGCTGCCTCCAGCCTTGAGATGAGGGTATGTGCCTAGTCTTATTACAACTTGCCATGCTATGTTCAGTTGATATCCCTAGGAGGTCTACTCATTTATGAAGGGAAACGGAAGAGGAGTGAGTGGATCTAAGGAGAGGAAATAGGAGGAGCTGAAGGAAGGGAAACTGGTCAGGATATGATATATGAGAGAAGATTTTTAAAAACCCACCTTAGGGGATAGAAAGTAAGGGCACTAGTTAAGTCTTCACTGCTCTTCCGTAGGACTGATGAGCACCCATCCCAAGTGGCACACAGACCCTTGTAACTACAACACTGGAGTATCTGACACCTCTGGCCTCTTCAGACAGTCACCCATGTTCACATTCACACACACATACACACACACACACACAATTAAGAATAATAGAACGGGATAAAGATTCGGCTCAGTGATTAAGAGTGCTTACTATTCTCACAGAGGAACTTCATTTGGCTCACAATCACCTGTGACTTCAGTTCCAGGAAATCTGATGTCTCTTCTGATCTCCAGGGGCCCCTGCCTGCTCATGATGCCATAAATGCATGCAGGCAAATACACAAAAATTAATAACTTTTACAATAATAAAAATAAAATTTACAGAATAAAACCTCTACCTCAGGGCTGGAGAGACAGCTCAGTCAGTGACTAAGTGCCTTTGCTTCACAAGCAGGAAGACCTCAGTTCGAATCCTGAGCACCCAAGTAAAAGCCTCGTGTGTTTGGACATGTGCCTGCAACCTCAGCACTGTGGGGAATGGAGATGGGGTTTCCCAAGCTTGCTGCTGGCCAACCTAGCTCGAGCTTCAGTGAGAGACCCTGCTTCAAAGGAATGCAGTGGAGATTGACAGAGCAGGACATCTAACATCCTCCTCTGGCCTCCGCATTCACATATACCTCACATGCCTGTGTTCACACAACACATACCTGTGCACACCCAAAAGGAGGCAAGGACTCTACCTCAGTTAAAACAAAACCGAGCAAATTGTTTAGGGGAAAAGGAAGAGGCTTCAATTGTGATCCTTTCACAGTTTCCCACCAATCCAAAACATTTTAACAAATCACCCCTCATTCTGAAATGGACTTTTCTAGTCATGAGAGATTGTGCTTTCACAGCCTACCAGGTGTTGCCTCACCTTCTTCCTTATTCACAGACCAAGCAGCCAGCTGTATATTTTGGGGTGGATTCAGTCTAGAACCTGAGCTTGCAATGTAGTTTTGGAAACATGCAGTTTCTGGTGGTCACTGACAGAGTGCCATGTTTGGATAAGACAACCCAGGCAAAGGGGTGCTTGCAGCAATCCAATTAATGTCAAAATATATGGATTACCATAGTTAATTTTCCAGAAATATCTATTTAGCAATGACCAAGTGAACCAGAAATGAGCAATTTAAAACCTTATCTTAAGCCTTCTGCTTATATTCAATGTTATAGGAGGTTTTGGGGGATGAACTAAATCATGTTTCCAAAAATCAAACATATTGGTAAGTAGGAAATTTCCAGAAGGCAATTTCCAGAAGCATCAATAAAGCTGCGTCTGTCACTCCATTTGAGATGGAGATGAGTTTGGCAAGAGCTACTGGCTGCACCGGCTTCTGGACAGAGTTGATAGTGGTCCGCAACAATGAAATCATAGCATCTGTTCTGCAGGGGTATAAACTGTTTAGAGCAATCCCTCTGGCTACTGGGCCAAAGTCAGCATTCCTCGCCACAGATTATACAGTCAGAAATGTTGACATCAAGCCCCACACTAAGCACAGCAAGGCACGTTGCTATAAGTCAAACAACTACCACATTTGCTGTTGATGGAAATAATATTTAAAATCCTGAGGGTCGGGATGGATATAACACCAGGCACTTGCTGCATCAAAATGCATCACGGGTATAGGTAGGAAGCAGTTGATGATGTATCCAGACACAAGAATTCATAAAGTACATTCACCAGGAACTTCAGTTTAAACTGGACTCAGATCAGAGCATGTTGGTACATGTAATCCCAGCACTTGGGAGATTGAGGCAGGAGGATCTCTGAAGAATGTTGCCTAACAATTTCTTTCTAGCTTAAACATTCTCTCTAAGAGAGAGAGAGAGGATCATAAAACTTAGAAAGTAAACAACAAGCAAGTCTCAAGAAGTTCCTGAAATTAACAAAATGCAAGGTTCCTCCCCAAGGTTATAGAAACAGCAAACAGTGACTCAGAGAGGCAATGCTCCAATAAGACTGCTGTCTACAAGTGACCTTTTGATCCATTGAGCTGTGTGCAAACTGTGCAGAAAGTTTGGGGAATGCCATGTTCTGAGTTGACACCCATACTCGGGTGAGCATTCTGGTGATGGAGCTACCTTTGAGTCATCTCTGCTTCTGCAAGCAGCCCAATGAGTTCAATTGTTTTACCATGTTGGACTTGGGTAGAATAATTTCTTCCACCTGTCATTGATGTCCTATCTGGGGTGGGTGTATGGGTGAGAAGATGTCTGTTCGCATCTCCTCTGAAAAAATCAAACACACATCAGAGGACATAGAAAGACCTAGTCTAAGAACAGAAACCAACACTCAGAACAGAGCTCTGCAAGAAGTGATTGTCACCTGCCCCTGGTCTAGGAATTATGAAATCTACATTTGTTTCATCACTTATCAAGAGAGAAACCCAGGCAATAATAATCTTTTAGACCCACAAGTGTGAGCTCTGACTAGAACAATGACATGTACTGCCAAAATTAACAGTGAATACAGTAGCAACAGTAACAATGATAGTATCAGGAGTAAGTCAGAAACTATGATTTGTTTAACACCTAAAACACACCTGGGTGCAGGATGGGTGCCTTAGTAAGTAATGAATGACGTGGCCAAACTTTTTAGAAAGAGTAGCAACAGCCAAGAGAATCAGAAATGAGCAATTTAAAACTTAAACTCTCTGCTCACATTCAATGTTACAACGTTACAGGATTTTGTTGGAATAAACTAAATCATGTCTCTGAGAATTAAACATATTGTTAAGTGGAAAATTTCCAGAAACAACATCAATAAAGCTTCCTCGCTACAGTTAGGATAGAAACAAGCCAGTGGCTGCACTGGCTTCAGGGTAGAAATGGCAGCATTCCATAATGTGACCCTATAAGAGAGCCATAAGAGCCTCCTCGGGATGGAGAGATGGATCAGTGGTTAAGAGTGTTTGCTGTTCTTCTAGACTAGGACTGGGGTTTAGTTCTCAGCACCCACATCAGGCAGCCCACAACGACCTATAACTCCAGTTTGAGGGTCTTTAATAGCCTCTTCTTCTAGCATGATTAATAAAATTTCTTGGAGACAGAAATTGGCGTTCAACCTGAAGGTCAGAAAAGCAAAACAGCCGATCACTGGCTCTTACCTCTTCCTCAGTCTGAAATGGTGATGCTCCCCCCAGGAATCCCAGAATGAGACTGAACCTGAGACCTGTCTGCTCCCGTTTTAATAATCCTCTCTAGTTCCGGGATTAAGGGCATGCACCACTACTGCCTGGTTTCTATGGCAAGCTAGTGTGGCTACCGGGATTAAGGGTGTGTGTCATTGCTGCCTGGTCTATAAGGCTGACCAGTGTGGCCGTTTTATTTTCTGATCCTCAGGCAAACTTTGCTTATTAAAGTTCAAATGAAATGCCACTACATCTTCTGGCCACAGCAAGGATCTGAACCTGGCATAAACTCACACAGAGAAACACCTATACACAAAAATAAAAATTAACTTAAAAAAAAGAGAGAATCAGTTCTCCCTGAAAATGAATTTCATTTTGTGTGTGTGTGTGTGTGTGTGTGCATATGCACTTTGATTTTGTGAAGTGCTGAGAACTAAACCCAGATTCAAATGCAGGCTAGACAAAGCACTCAGTTATATCCTGGCCTTCCACTTGTTTTTCTGAGATTCGGAGCCATGTAGCCTAAGCCTTTATAATTAGTCTGTTGGAATGCTGGCATTGTAGGCTTTGCACCTCCATGCTCAGCTAGTGAGCCACATTAAAGGCTGAGAATCCGTCCAAACCTGGTGCTCTTGTGAACTTAGAGGGAAAGACTGACAGAATGGGTGAGCTGCCCCTGCGGAGGTCTAAGGAGAAAGTCTAGCCCAGCCCCCAGAAGCAGCCCTGAGGTCTTGGATAGACTCTGGAGCATCCTTGTTTGTACAATTTTGTTCCCCTCAGTAACTATTTTTAGGACTTAACTTCTATTCTGAGTGACAAACGGGAAAAGAAATTCTTAAATATTCTCTTCAAAACAACTGCCAAGTTGTGTTTTACCATGGTGCCTGGGAGAATCAGCTACACAGTCTTGACCTTAGAAGTCTTCATTCTGTTTTGGAAAGTAACTAAAATTGTTTTTCCCCTTCTACTTAAAGGAGTGTTCGTGATTCTGCTCTGGGCACGACTGGTCTACATTCAAGGGGACTGTCTTCTCTCTCCAGTGTGTTTAGACCAAGAACTTGGAGTCTGGGATCTGTAACCACCAGGCAATTTGTTGGCAAGTTATGATATGACTTTGCCATTACTCACCTGATAATGCTAAAATAATTGTGATAAAATAATAGTTTTGTGAGTGCACTATACAGCTGAGGATGCAGCTCAGTTAGTAGAGTGTTTCTTTAATGTACACAGAGCCCTGAGTTCCACCTCCCAGCATCACATAAAACCAGATGTGAAGGCACACATCTGTACTCCCAGGTCGACGCAGGAAGACTGCAAGTTCAAGGTCATTCTCAGCTATATCAAGACTGGGTCAAATGGGATATGTGAGATGTAGTCTCAAAAGAGCAAAGGGAGGGGGTGAGTGGGATATTTGTAAAAGTGTGAAGATATATTGCTCTGATTGGTTTACTAAAGATCTGAATGGCCAATAGCTAGGAGAGTATAGGCAGGACTTCTAGCACAGAGGAAGAGAGGTTGAGTTACTAGTCAGATAGCGAGAAGGCAGGATGGGCAGTATGCAAATGAGGTAATGAGACTTGCAAAAGAACACAGGTTTAAAAATATGGGTTAATTTAAGTTGTAAGAACTAGTCAGAACAAGCCCAAGCCAAGGCAGAGCCTTTATAATCAGTAATAAGTCTCTGAGCCATTGTTTGCAGGCTGCAGTCACAACAAGAAAGGACTACTACAGAGAGGAGCGGGGATGGGGATGGGGGAGATCAATGAAGCCATCTATTGAAGAGGCTTCGGTAGAAAGTGGGTGTATTTGTCCACTACAGAAAGAAAAAAAAGATGTTGAGGCTGAAGCAGTTAAAAGCGCCATTGCTGTTCTCATGAAGGATCCAAGTTCAGCTCACAGCATATACACTGGGTGGCTCACAACCATTAGCTGTAATTCCAGCCCTAGAGGACCCAATTCCTTTGTCTGGCCTCTGTGAGTACCAGACATGGCATACATACAAATCACAAATACACACACACACACACACACACACACACAGAGTTACATTTTTTAAAAAAGGATTCTATTTTGGCTCACAGTAGTAAAAGTAAAGGTGTGAGTGTCATACTTGGCAGTGGTGAGTCTCAGGTGGCACAGAGCACCGAGATGGGTAAGGAGAAGGAGCACATCTATCTGTCCTGGGCAGCTTCTCTCCCTTTGCTTAGAGATGCAACAGGATTCCACCCATGGGGGCTCCTTTCTGATAATCTTATCTCAATCTCACCAAGTTCCAGGATAGTTTCTACCCCCTAAACACCATTAGCATCTATCTGAGAATCAAACTCCTATGTGAGCACAGGAATACAAACCCTAAATACCACAGTAGGGGGCACCAAGAATAAACCTCACTCTTTAGGGAAGATTTCCTGATGCTACAGTTCCCAAACTTTAAGTGGAGACTGAGGAGGGCAGCTGTGGGCAGCATCACACAGACCGAGCCTTCTGGGTCTTAGAGGCACAAAGAACTGGTCTTGGTCTACACCAGACAGCAAGGGATATAAGCTCGGCCCTAGTCACTGACTGGGGTCCTCTATGGAGGATGTTCATTTGAGATGAGGTGTTTTGTTCTCTTAGCTTTTTGAGATAATTACAGATACCTTCTGGAAGAGCCTTCTGGTCTAACTGCTTCATTCACAATAAAGAATAATAAAGCGATGCTTGAACTCACTCAATTAGCCCTGTTTTCCCTCATGGTAACACAAGGATTATATACTATCACAATCAGGAAATTGAGGTAATTCACTCACTGTAGCTGAATTTCACATCTCACTCCCTCTCTCTTTCTCCCTCTGCCTGTGTATACTTAGGTGATGTGGGTTCTCCTTTGTATGCTCTCATTACCATTGATTAATAAAGAAACTGCTTTGGACCTATAGCAAGGCAGAATTTAGCGAGGCAGGGAAATCTAAACTGAATGCTGGGAGTTAGAGAGAAGCCATGGAGCCACCACTTGAGACAGACCAGATGTGCTGAAACTTTGCTGGTAGGCCATGACCTCATGGTGAGGCACAGATTAATGGAGATGGGTTAAATTAAGATGTAAGAGTTAGCAAATAAGAAGCTAGAGCTAATGGGCCAAGCAGTAATTTAGATAATATGGTTTATATGTGACCATTTAAGGTGTGAGCTGCCCCCAGCAGCACAGACATTAAGGACAACATTGAATAAATGGGACCTCCTGAAACTGAGTAGCTTCTGTAAAGCAAAGGACACTGTCACTAAGACAAAAAGGCAACCCACTGACTGGGAGAAGATCTTCACCAACCCTGCAACAGACAAAAGTCTGATCTCTAAATATATAAAGAACTCAAGAAACTAGACTTTAAAATGCTAATTAACCCAATAAAAAATGGGGCACTGAACTGAACAGAGAATTCTCAACAGAAGAAATTCAAATGGCCAAAAGACACTTAAGGTCATGCTCAACCTCCTTAGCGATAAGGGAAATGCAAATTAAAACAACTTTGAGATACCATCTTACACCTGTCAGAATGGCTAAAATCAAAAACACCAATGACAGCCTTTGCTGGAGAGGTTGTGGAGAAAGGGGCACACTCATTCATTGCTGGTGGGAATGCAAACTTGTGCAACCACTTTGGAAATCAGTGTGGCGATTTCTCAGGAAATTTGGGATCAACCTGCCCCAAGATCCAGTAATACCACTCTTGGGAATATACCCAAGAGATGCCCTATCATATGACAAAAGTATCTGTTCAAATATGTTCATAGCAGCATTGTTTGTAATAGCCAGAACCTGGAAACAACCTAGATGCCCTTCAATGGAGGAATGGATGAAGAAAGTGTGGAATATATACATATTAGAGTACTACTCAGCGGTAAAAAACAAAACAATGACTTCTCGAATTTTGCGTGCAAATGGATGGAAATAGAAAACACTATCCTAAGTGAGGTATCCCAGACCCAAAAAGAGGAACATGGGATGTACTCACTCATAATCGGTTTCTAGCCATAAATAAAGGACATTGAGCATACAATTTGTGATCCTAGAGAAGCTAAATAAGAAAGTGATCCCAAAGAAAATCGTATAGTCATCCGCCTGGAGAGGGGAAGTAGACAAGATTGCAGGGCAAAAACTGGGAACTTGCGGGTGAGGTGGCATGGGGCAAAGGGGAAATGGGATGAGAAACGTGAGAAGGGGAGGATGGGAGGAGCTTGGGGGATTGGGATGGTTGGGATATAGGAAGGGTGGATACGGGAGCAGCGAAGTATATATCCTAACTAAGGGAGCCATCTTAGGGCTGGCAAGAGTCTTGACTCTAGAGGGGTTCGCAGGTGTCCAGGGAGATGTCCCCAGCTGGTACCTTGGGCAACTGAGGAGAGGGAAGCTGAAATGACCCTATCCTATACTGATGAATATCTTACATATCACCTTAGAACCTTCATCTGGCGATGGATCGAGGTAGAGACAGAGACTCAATTTGGAGCAACGGTCTGAGCTCTTAAGGTCCAAATGAGGAGCAGAAGGAGGGAGAACATGAGCAAGGAAATCAGGACCACGAAGGATGTACCCACCCACTGTGACAGTGGAACTGATTTATTGGGAGCCCACCAAGGCGAGCTGGTCTGGGACTGAATAAGCATGGGTTGAAACTGGACTCTCTGAGCATGGCGGACAATGAAGGCTGATGAGAAGCCAAGGACAATGGCACTAGGTTTCGATCCTAATACATGAACTGGCTTTGTGGGAGCTTAGCCTGTTTAGACGCTCACCTGCCTGGACGTAGATAGAAGACCTTCGCCTTCCCGCAGGGCAGGGAATTTGGACTGCTCTTCAGTATCGAGAGGGAGGGGGAATGGTGTGGGGGGAGGAGAAGAGGAGTGGGGATAGGGGGAGCGGAGTGGGGGGAGGGGGCAATATTTGGGAGGAGGGGAGGGAAATGGGAAACAGGGAGCAGGTGGAAATATTAATTAAAAAAGAATAAAAATAAAAATAAAAAATAAGGTGTGAGCTGCCTGGCGGCCAGGAAACAACAAGCAAGAAACCCCTTACAACACTTAGGTCTAAGCCTTTATCTATTTATTTATTTTCTTATTTATTTATTTATTTGGTTTTTCAAGACAGGGTTTTTCTTTAGCTTTGGAGCTTGTCCTGGAACTTGTTCTGCAGACCAGACTGGCCTCTAACTCACAAGAGATTCACCTGTCTCTGCCTCCCGAGCACTGGGATTAAAGGCGTGTGGCACCACCGCCTGGCAGTCTGAGCAATTTATCTCATGTGGATATGCGGGACTTAAATAGTCAAGGCCCATGGCATTTACAAAATCAGCGTATCTTAGATCCTTCATTGCTATAATTAATTAAAGAATTTTATGGAAATGGGAACTATACAGTATAACCTTTTCTGGTTGATATTTTTTAAACAACTTCCATTGCTTGGGTTCCACCCAGGTTATTGCCTGTATTGTTATTGTATGCCTTTATATTTCTGAGTAATATTGCAAGGTGTACATGTGCCATAGTTTGCCAACCCAACTAGCCAATAAATCTGGGCTGTTTCTAGTTTGGGGTTATGCTAAATGAAGTTGCTATAAACACTATTGTGTGGGTTTGTTGTGAATGTAAGTTTTCATTTGCTTAGAATAAATACTCAAAACTGTAATTTCTGTATAGTATGATATATTCATTACTTTTCTTTCTTTTTTTTTTTTTCTAAGATAGGGTTTCTCTATGTAGCCCTGACTGTTCTGAACTCACTCTGTAGACCAGGCTGGCCTCAGACTCAGAGATCCACCTTCCTCCTCTGTGCTGGGATTAAAGGCGATGCCACCACTGCCTGACTTCATTACTTTTTCTATTGCTATGATGAACTATGCCAGGAAAGGCAATATGAGAAGAAAGTGTTTAATCTGGCTCACCATTTAATGGTTCAGTCCTTCATGGCGGGGAGGTTATGTCCATAGGACTGTGAGGCAGCTGGCCATATTATATCCACAGCCATAAGGAAGACAAAGATAGATACCAATGTCCAGCTTACTCATTCAGCCTAGGACTTCAGCAAATGGAATGGTGCCTCCCAGACACCTCCCATATTTAGGGTGGGTCTTCCCTCGTCTATGAACACAATCTAGAAACTCCCTCACAAGTATGCTCAGAGGCTTAGCTAATCTAGACAATGACTCACTGATAGGACAAGAAACTCCTGTCAACAAACCACATAAACCATTGAACACAGTGCACATTTGTTTCTGTAAGAAACTCCCAAATTGTCTTCTAGAAGGCTATACCCTTTTAAAACATCACAGACATCACAGCAGCCCATGAATGGTTTGTTTCTCTGTACTTTTTTTTTTATAGCATTTGATGCTATTTAATACTTTAAGAGATCTCATTTAGGGTTTGGGGAGATGGCCCAGTGGTTAAGAGTACTTAGTGATTTACCAGAGGATCCAAGTTTGGTTGTCAGTACACCTATAGGCTGTTCATAACAGCCTATAACTCCAGCTCCCTGCAATCAGACACCCTCTTCTGGCCTTTGCAGACTCCTGCACTCTTATGCACATACCCACACACAGATACACATTTATGTACATAATTTAAAGAAATAATATAAATCTTTTAGAAGGTACTACATTTGTTCTGACAGATGTACCCTATTGTTCTTTAGGGATTTAATTTACATTTCCTAGGTGGTTCATGATATAAAATATCTTTTTGTGTGTTTTTGTCTCCAGGAAAATTTCTGTTGGTATCTTTTGTCCATTTTCTAGATTGGATTGCCTGTTTAATATTTAGGTTCAAGTTGTAAGAGTTCTTTATAGGTTCTAGTTGCAAATCCTTGGTCAAATATGTAATTTGCAAATTTGACCTCCCAGTCCATAGTTTGCCCTTTGGCTTTTTCCTCTCTCCACAGAGCATTTTGCGGAACACAAAATTTTCATTTTGTAGGGTCTTCTTGTCAACTTCACTAGATTCAGTCACATGGGACACATGGCTAGGCTTGTGAGTGAAGGTGTTTCCAGCGAGGTGTAAGTAAGGATAGAAGATCCATCCTGAATGTGAAGGTGAGCATCTCACGGACTGGGTCCCAGACTGAATACAAAGTGAGAACGTAGAATGGCAGCATATCACCAACACTCAGCACCCTCTCTGCTTGTGCAGAAACAGCCATGGTGTAGAAATAGGAGTGGCAGCTGCGACACACACGTCCTGTGAAGGGTTGCGCCCTCATTTGGGGAGCTTTTCCCTCAACTCGCAGGCCACCCTCATTCTCACAAACACCTTTTCTTTTTTTAATAAATGGTGTCTATTTTTATTTCTAACCATGTATTCCTGGTACAATTCTTCATTCTGGGCTCTAAGGGCCTGGAGCGAGGTGCCCTCTAAACTCAGATTTGCAGCCTGGCTATCAGCAAAATTTTTCGTTCTTTTTCTTTGCTTTTTTTCAGATACTGGTCAAAAGCCTAAGCATATTTTCCATAACATTCTAGCTTCTCACTCTTTCTTGGGAGCCCCCCCCACGCCCACCTCCCAAATATACCTGCTTGCTGACTTTCATTGCTGAATATGCTAGCTTTCTGGGACCATGACTCAAGAGGGCATGATTTTTTTTCTCTTCCTTTTTTCTATTTCCCTCATCCTGGAAGCTTCCAAGATTTACAGCTCGCCCATCCTAATTCCAAGTCTTTTGTTTTTAATCAAGGGTACGGACCACATTGTCAAATGAGGCACACTGACACCGTGCTGCTTCCTGTCCCCTCTAAATGCCACCAGAGTTATTAGGATCAGAGCCTGGGCCTTGGCAGCCCTGAGAAGCTCTGCTTAGCTATCTACCCATCCTCCGTTGGTCCATTAAACAGAAAAATAAGTGAAAAGCAGAGAACAGAGGCCCACGCTGCGTGGCTACAATGAGAAGAGGGACAAAGAGATCCTGGGACTAACCAAGTCTATCTTTTGAGGAATGGGTTGTCTTGGCATGAGGTTTAGGAGGTTTAGGTCTAAATATGGGATAAGAAATAAACATAATTATGTCTACCTCTCTGATCAAGATGCAATCCCACCCCCTCACTGACCTGTTATTGTCAGAGTGCCAGTCTCTTGCACAAGGTGATGTGACAAGCTATCAGAACCCTATAGACTCTCTTTCCAGGAGACAAGCCCCACTCTGACAGAGGACACCAGGGCCAATCTTTCCCTTTTCCTAGCATGAGACTCCAGGGACAATTCTGCTTCACTGAGGTCCATTTTTCTCCATAGTCCAATAACCAAAGGTGAGGGAGGGGAGCGAGCAGAGGGAACAAATGCCTCTTTAGGGGATTTTCACTCCTGCCAGAAGTGTGATCAAAATACTGCAGGGAAACAGGTTCTGAGGAAGAAAGTTATCTGAGACCAATAGTCCTTCCCTCCCCTGTTGATCTAATTGCAGCACTTGGAAAGGTGGGGGTGGGGGCTGGGGGGGGCACTGGCTTTGCAGAGGGCTAGCAAATGCCACCTGTGTCCCTTCCTGAACTGAAGAAGGAATAAAACACCAGAATGTTGATAAAGAAGCTGTAGAGTCAGACACAGTGTGTTTAACAGCAAGGGAAAGAGAGCTGCACACAGAAGGACTGTCCCTGGAGGCCACAACATATAGGTGCACAGGGAGAAAATACAGCTAAATACATTTTCATGGTGTGGCGAGCAGACACGGCTAAACCCGAGGAGGTTATGGCTGCCGCTGAAATCTCTAGCATGGTAAAGCTGCACAGAAGCCACTCTTAGACTCTGAGGATCAAACAGCTGGATTCAAAGCCAAGATAATAGGAAAGCAACCACTGTTTAAGAGGGGATGGGAAAGTAGAAACAGTCTGCCTCAGAGGCAGGCCGATCTCTGAGTTTGAGGCTAGTCTGGTCTACAGAATGTCTTCCAGGACAGTCAGAGCTACACAGAGAAAACATGTCTCGATTTTTTTTTTAAAGGAAACAAAACAAAAACTCTATTGAAAAGAATCTGCCTCACTTCTGCAGGTTCCATGCCTTGCTTCTCTCTCAGGTTTCCTCAGTGATTAATTCATTTGAGTGTGTGCAGTAGCTTAAGATGGGAGTATTGGCTTCCATTATGAAGAAAGAAGTGTAGATAGGAGAGATAGGAGATCCTCAGCTGACCCTTCAGCAAGAAAAACCAGAAGCCAGAGAAAGGACCACAGGGTTGGAACAGATTAGAGAAAGTGGATTGCCAATTAAAAAAAAGTCTCAGATCATAAAAAAAGAAGTTATAGCTTATTTATATTTATTTATAAAATTAAAAGAACTGAGGGTAAAGTTTGGTGGTAAAACTTTATCTAGCAGATAAAGAGTTCAATATGAAAGAGAAAGAGAGAGAGAGAGAGGTTTGACATCAACCAATTTTATGTGTTGCTATCAGTCACACATCTCCAGACCAGACCAACATAAACACATCCTCTCCCCATCTCATTTCTTGAAAAAGCTTCCTCCAGTGACCCCTAAAAATGTTTTGAGGATTATGAAGTCACACAAAAAAAAGAAATATTAAAGCTAGCAGGATATAAGATGTCTAAAGATGACATTTCCAACTTCTTCTCTTTGCTAACACTGAAGAAACAGGGGCTGTTGGAGGCACAGACCAGCCTAGAGGATCTAGACTAGCATGTTTGAAACTGTAATGACAAGTACACAAGCACTGGAGGCAGACCTGGTGACACCTGGTGACGTGTGCCTGGAATGCCAGTACCTGGAGGCTTGAAGCAGGAGAATCAGCCTGGGCTACAGAGCAACAAGATTCTGTCTCAAAAACCAAACAATAGAAAGTGAGCCCTCATCCACACCGTTCGCCCTTACCCCTCTTCTGTTTATTTCCTTAGCCCCTCACCTCACACACAAGCCATCACCAGACACAGCAGGATGAGTGGGCCAATGGCGAACCACGAACAGGGCGTAGTAGCGCAGTTGACATAGTGCTTGCCTAGCATGCACGAAGCCCTGGTTTGATAGCCTGCCCTACATAAACCTGGCTTGTTTGGCACATAGCTAAACTCCCAGAAGTCCCAGTGTGGAGGCAGATGAGTCAGCTAGCTGTTCAAGCTCATCCTCACCCATATAGCCGGTTTTGGATCAGTCTGAGCTACAACAGACACTGTCTCCAAGGAGGAGTGGGGATGGGCTGTCAATGGGGCTTTCGCTAGAAGAAAGGAATGGGTAATATTGGGAGCCTTGGTCAGAAAAAAAATGATAAATTATAATTTAAAATAATCCCTCTCTTTTCCCTAAACTCCTACTTCTTAGTCTGAAAAACATCCACACACTCAAGAAATCCTTTCATCGCTATGTCCAAATATGCTATTCCAAGCAGACTCTATGTGAGGTAACCTCAGGGAACCTTCTAAGGGTGGGGAGTCTGCCTCCAAATTAAATGCATATGACTTAAGGTTTCAAGATCTGGTGAGGTACATTGTGTCTTCCCTGTATACCCCAAACCAAATATGAAAAAGAAAGGGGGAGACTCTTACCTTAACTTTCTGAGCACTGAAAAGGGATGTGGTATTTAGTAGGTTTGCAAGGAGAGAGCAAACAAGAAAAACAGCGTCCTTAACAAAGCAGTCAAGACCCATGAGCCATGAGCTGGCAAGATGCCCCGCAAAGGAAGCGAGGCTGTCTGAGCATTCGGGCATCTCACTCAAGGATGTGTAAAGGGAGAACAGTGTGAGGGACATGGCAGGACACGGGTCATCTGATAGGGTCTGTGGCCAAGACTCTGACTCATGAGTCCACAGATAATTAAACAGAAAAATCCATGTTGCTCAAGAAGATAGCCACCTCCAAACAAGTCACAATTTATTCACATGCTAGCCTCAGCCCCTGACATATAACAAGAGCAGAAGTGTGGACACACACAGACAAGCACAGATTCTCACACATGAACACTTGACCAGAGGCAAACATCCCATGCCTAGGTGTGGCAATGGCCACTGGGAAAACTAACTTACAAGGATTTTTTAATTGTTTGGCGCTCATTTTCGTCTTTCCCATTCCTTCTGATAGTGGCTGAGATCGTATTTTGAAATCCTAATCCACCACTACAGGACTGCAATTACATAAATACAACATTATAAATGAAGGTTAGCACACCAGAAATAGCACAGCCCAGGCAGTAGCAATTTGTCTTTGTGGATGCAAGCGTGTGTGTGTGTGTGTGTGTTTATAAGTACCTTCCATTTACTTGGCGTTTGGAAAATCATTTGTTAATTCAAGCAAGGAATAGATTAAAAACCCTCAGCTGTGTTTCTAACTGGACAACATGGGGCAAGAAAAGGCAGGTTCTTCTGGTCACAGTAAATGAAAAGGGTGTAAGGAAAGAGCTCGGGTCAAATCATACATCCTTAGAAGGGTGTGCAGGTGCCCAGGCTGAGAGTACTCCATATGCAGGGACCTGCCCAGTGCAGCAGCAATCAGAAGACCCTGGGACCTCAGGTACTGCAACCTAAGTACCCCTCTCTCTAGACCGTGCAGCCCAGGCTAGTCCTTGACTTGAGATCCTTCTGACTTAACCTCCTGCGTACTGGAATTAGAGGAATAAAGTACCACATCTGGCTCATTCACTCATTCTTTGGATTGTGCATTTGTGTGTGTGTGTGTGTGTGTGTGTAACAGAGAGAGAGAGCATGCTCACACGCTCTTGCATGTGGAGGTCCGACGTCAGCCCAGCTGGTGAAGCTCAGGATGCTGCTGCCTACCTGCCTTGTTTTTGAGTTATCGTCTCATGCATGTTTTTCTTAACGATGCCCATGAAGAGGTGGAGGCAACAATCGGAAAACTAATGGATTTTTTTCTCCGCTGATGCCAGTGCTGAGACTCGGCGACTTTCCTCTTCCGCGTCTCTCCTGGATGTGGCTGTCTGAAACTGCTGACCGGTGTTGCTTGTCACTTCTCAAAATTATGAACAAATGGCCATGCTGCAGGGTGAGGATTGATGGAGATGAAGCCCATATGTGCTGTGCTTTCTAGAACAAATGAAATGCTCAGCCAACTCATCTGTCAGCTAGTTAATCATAATAATTACTGCGCTATATGGTAATTAGGCATAAATGGGACATAAATGACTCTTGCTAGCACCATTGTATATACCAGACAACAAATGTTGTGGGTTTTTTCCCCTTTAATAGTTTTCGAGTATTCATCTGTATTAGACACTTGTCTCGCCGTGGTAACAGAATACCTGACGAAAGCAGCTCACAGAAGGGAGCTTTGTCTGGGCTTACACTTCCAGGGCAGGCAGCCCATCGTGGCAGGGAAGATTGCAGGAGGTGCCTGATCACATGACCACCACAGCCAGGAAGCAGAGAGCGATGAATGGTGGCACTCAGCTGCCTTTTGTCATTTTATTCTGTCCAGAAGCCCAGTCCATGCAACAGGGCTGCGCATGTGCAGGGTGGGTCTTTGCCCCTCAGCTAAACCAATGTGGGAAACCCTTCACAGGCATGCCCGGGAATTTTTTTTTTCACACAATGATTCTAAATTCCAGCAAGCTGGCCTTTAAGAATAAGTCTAAGAGTAAGAGTAAGTCACGGCCTGTTTACTGAGTCAGCTGCATGGATGCCCCAAAGCGACAGAAGAAAACGCCCCCACCAGGATTAAAAGAAACAGCCTCACCAGGGTAGAAGGAAATGCCTCATGTGAACCCTGAAACCAGGTGACACAAAGCAAGCTCTCACCTTTAAGAGAATTAGAAGTGGTTTATTATAGACCCAACTATGAGCAATCACAGGTGAGGAACATGGACCCTTGTGTCTCAACACGGAAACAATGTCATTAAACTTCTACCTCTCCATACCAAAGTCACAAAACCAGTTATGTTGGTGGGAACATCTGGTAGGTGGGTTACAGCAAAGCGGAGAGACTTCTTTCTGGGTTTCAGGTACCATCTAGTGACTTTCAGAGCTCTTGGGTTGGTGGCAACAGGCAATCTGTTAGCATATTCAGAAAGGATTTGCCTGACATCACAAGGCTGTTAGATCAAACACAAAAGTGGGTGATGGGTGGGTACTCAGGGGCTAAAGACAGCCCCAAAATACTGTGGGTCTGGCCCTGCCACATTCCAGCTCTCCACAGTCATAAAGTTCTAACATGTCCATCACCCTTTTAGCATCTGTAGCCCAGGCGGTTGTAAGTTGTAAAGGTAACTTCAGTTCATGAGATGAATGAATTTCTCATACTGTGTGATCTTGCTCTAGCCAAATGGAAAATCAGGGCCTCTGCATGTAATCAAAGAGAGAGCCTTTTCAGAGAATCAGGATGAGAACCTGAAACACAGGGGCTCACAAAGAGTTTGATTTGCGTGATGTTCAGTAAAGTTCTCTTCCATCACACGCATCCTCCTGTTTCACATCAGCATCACCTCCGCATGCACTAGTATCACAGGTTTTCATCACCTCCCACAAGTTAAACGCTCCTGCCCTGAATCCCACATGAAGGGTACTCACCTTCATCCTCAAGTCATGGTGCCCTGCGTTAACATCCCCAACTTATTCATGCTGAGAAGTGCTCATCAGACAAAAATTATTCAACATTTGTTTAAAGCCAACAAGTAACAGGTTTCGAGTATCTCTGGGTGTATATGTATCATGCATGAGCATGTTCTAGTCCTGGGGAAATGAGGGCAGCTTCTCTTCCGTGTGTGTGTACTGGCTCACTCCACATGGTTTGTTCTGCCTGCTTTCTGGTAAAATCCAGACCACGTGCACAGGAGCGTCACCACCTGCAATGAGCTGGACTTTCTCATAGCAATTATTAATCAAGAAAATGCCTCACAGGCTAATCTGGTGGGAGCTTTTTCTCAGTTGAGGCTCCCTCTTTTCAAATGATTCTAGCTTGTATCAAGTTGACAAAACACTAGCCAGCATAGACGTCACACTCAACAGACACATAAATAGCGAGCAGAATGATCATATCTGCCACCTTGTCCCAATACTTTCTCTTAAACTCCTTCTATACATAAACATGCAAACCGTTGGATGGGTTAGACACTTGTGGTGGTTTGGAAGAAAATGGCCCCCAAAGGAAGAGGCACTCTTAGGAGGGGTGGCTTTGTTGGAGGAAGTGTGTCATTGTGGGTGCAGGCTTTGAGGTCTCTTTTGCTCAAGCTTCGCTCGGTATGACTGTCAGTTGACTTCCTGTCGCCTGCAAGATGCTCATCTATTCCTCCAGCACCACACATGTCTGCAAGCTGCCATGTTCCCCACCATGATGATAATGGACTGGACTTCTGAAACTGTAAGCAAGCTAATTAAATGTTTTCCTTATCAGAGCTGCCATGGCCATGGTGTCTTTTTATAGCAATGAAAACCCTAATATACAACATTACTCCAGTGAGAATAATTTTCCTTGCCCTATGTGGACAGAAGGACACCTCTCCTCCATATCATACAAAATGGTACAGAAATACTTTTCAAATAACTGTGTAATGGCCTTTGAGAAAAGTTAATCACCATGCAGAGAGGGTCTGCTTCCTGTCACCCAGGTCACTGCAAGGTACTGTACTAAAGGAAGGTGGAGCCTCTTGAGCGGCTGTAGTGGTAAACATCTTCAATAGGCCCTGTCATTGCCACAGGAGAAGGCATTTATGTCTCTCACCAAAGATGAAGTCATTTATAGGTCTACTATGAAATAAACTGAAGGGCTTTTACAGCTTCCCCACTGCAGCATGGGGACTTGTGGCTGTGCAGATTTATCCACAGGGCTCTCAGCCTCACCAGACAAGAGCAACCCTCGCACACAACAAATGCAGCCATCACTTTCCAAATAAAAATGCCGAGACACAGGGCACAGCAAAGACCCCTGAGGCAGACACTACATTCAGAGTAGCTTTCCGTAACAGAAGAGCAGAGCCATGGTCCTCAACCCTGGCAAGTCAGGAGTGCCCCTGAGGCTTCTCAAATCCCCCAAACCCTATTTGTTGATAATTAATTCTTCATCGGTTATTATATTCTAGAAGAAGGACTAGAGAGATGGATCTGGTCTCTGTGTGCAGTCACAGTGGAGAACTTCATTAAAAGAAACACAAAGCAAGCCGAAGCTTCTTGATAGACTAGCCTAATATCATGATGTAAAACAAGAAACCACTTGGAAGACTGAGGCAGGACAATCTCAAGCAGAAAGCACCCCTGAACTACAGAACTTTCAAGGCCAGCCTGGACATTCTGATGAGACTCTGTATCAACACAGAAATTAAGAAAGGGGGAGGTAAAATCTTTTAGAATACACCAACATTCCAGCTTCTGCCAACCCAAAGCAACTTCACTAGATTCATTTGTCAATACCAGTGCGCTATTTTTTGGCTGGGTGTGGGGACAGATTCTCAGGAGGCCATATTATCAGCAAACAAAACTGACATCCCTCCCTCCTTCCCTCTGATTGGTTTCTTTCTCCTGTCTAATTGTGCAGGTTGGGATTTCAGATGCGAAGCTGAGATTCGGCATCTTATCACAGAACAGTATTGGGTTTTGTCAGATTTTTTCTGAGTGTGCAGAGATGATCTTGTAAATTTTATCTTTCGTGTTGCTAATGAAGTGTGCCGTGCATTGATTTCCAGTCATAGCAAATGATCCTTTAAGTGTGAAGTTGAATTCAGATTGCTAGGATTTTTGCCTATTACTTCTTATCTATGTTAATCAGGGATATTGGCCCATAATCTTATTTTCTTATAGTATCCTTTGGTAACTAGGTAACTGTAGCATAGGAAATGAACTTACCAGTACCACATACACTTTGCCTTTTGAAAAAGTTTGAAAAGAACCAGAGTCGATTTTTTAACCATTATGTTTCACTAATGGCACCATTTAATCTCAGATCTTTCTTTGGTGAGGGTTATTTTTTTTAATCACCGATTTGATCTGCTTATTAGTTATTTGTTTTTCAGATTTCCTTTTTTGTTTGTTTGTTTCTTAGTAAACAGATCCCTGGGTGCTGTGTATGTCTAGAAATTCATGCATGTCTTCCAGCTCAGCCAACGCATTGATATGTAACTGCTCATGGTGGTTTTCTAGGACAATGCTCTCTGACTCTCTCAGAGTAAAAAGTAGGGCAGAGATGTGGACTCAGTTAAGAGCGGGTGAGGAAGCCACACCTTCTCTGCAACCACACAGGAAAAGAGGGCTTACCTCTTTCAGCGACAGAGCAACCTGCCAGACTCTTATTCAAACTCCAGAGCTTTCAGCCTGAATTTAGAGCTGGCCACATCTTCAGGAAAAGGTTTACAGTTACAGAATGGGGAAACTTGGTGAGAAAAAAAGAAGAAAAACCTCTCAGAAGCCACAAGGGTCTCTGAGCAATGACAAAGGGAAAGACTACAGACAAAGCCTCCCTCCCTGTTACCAACTCTCCACTAAGAGGCACAGTCCTGTCGTCTCTAGTATCATCAAGGACTAGAGAGTTCCAGGGAAGGACAAGAAAATCCAGGGGAGTCTCTGACAGGAGAAAAGGCTATTTCAGAACCTACAAGGAAGATTAACTCGCCTGAAATAAAAACCCGAGAAAAGCAACCAATCCAGATTGCTGTCCAGGAAGCGGCTAAGAAGGGGAACAGACAGAAGAGGGATGTCCGAGTACCAAAATGGCCTTGCCTGGCACCTCTTCCCCATCTCTGGGCGCCAATTCCATAGCATCCACGTTAGTCTAAGAGGTTAAAAACAAAGGCTGGGGGTGGCTCTGTGCCTTGGAATTAAAACAGCATCGATAGTCTTATTAGCCGGACTCAGATGGGCAGGAGCCATCCATCTTTCTGCTCAGGGGAATAATTGACTGCCAAGGGGTCCAGACAGGCCTCTTCGCTCTCCCCAAGGTCTGGCCCTGAGTTCAGCACAATTAGCTAAGTGCTTGTGTGGGGGAGAAGGCTGGCAGCACAGTCGGCGCCCACTTAGGCATGTGGTACTTAAACAGGGAGTACCCTGCCTACCCACAAACCAAGACCAACACTCTCACCAGCATCTCTGATAGATGGACGGGCTCACACATGGGTGGGAAAGGCTCTTCCTAGGCTAATGGGGATTGGAGAAGCCTACAGACCCTTTCTTTGAACAATGCACTTAAAGACACAAGGTATGGCTCAGAGTGATGAAAGAAATCAGTTATATTGAAATATAAATGTGGTGAATAGTATTTTATTTGTGAACTTTTAACATTTATATGTATGGGTGTTTTGCCTGTGTGTGCGTGTCTGTGTACCACTTATGTGCCCGGTGCCCTTTAAGACCAGAAGAAGGCAAAAATGCCCTTGGAACTGGAGTAGAAGACAGTTGTGAGATGCCATGTAGATACTGGGAATCTAGCCCAGATTCCCTGGACGAGCATCCAGTGCTCCTAATCACAAAGCCATCTCTCCTGCCCTGCATTTTATGGCTAGATGGCTAGCCTGGAACCTATTGCATAGACCAGGCTGGACTTGAATTCAAAACCACCTACCTTGCCTCCGAAGTGCTAGGATTGGAGGTTTGTCCCATCACTCTTTCCCTGTGGTGGTTCATTTTGATCACCAACTTGATGGGTTTTAAGATCTCCATGGAAACCAACCTCTGAACATGACAATGAAGGACTCATTCAGACTGGGTTAACTGAGGTGGGGAGATCTGCTCTAAATGTGGGTGGCACCACTCCATGGCCAGGGGTCCCAGAAAAATAAAAGCTAGCTGAACACAAGCATCACCCTTTGCTTTCAGACTTCAGATACAAGGTGACCAGAGACCCTTGCTCCTGTCACTCTCCCTTCCCCACCATGATAGACTGCAGCCCCGGAGTTAGAAACCAACACAAACCCTTCTTCCATCTTTAAATTGTTTCAGTCATTTTTTTTTGTATTTTGTCAGAGCAATGAGATGAGTCACTAAAACTAATTACCAGAATATTTTAATTGATGATGGAGTAACAGTTGTGGGTCCATGTTAGACCCAAATGATGTGCTCTAGAGACGGGAACAAGAGCCACTGCTCCGGAAGCCATGAGTATCTGAAGTTATCTACGACAGCACACGATGTGAGAGTACCTGCTACCCCTGTTGATTCTGCTGCTGGATTTCTGGTCTCCATTTATCAGTGAGGGAAATGTTAAGCTTTATTTAGACATTAAAAAAAAATTTAAAAAAATAATAATAGTTTTTCCAGCCAAGTTTAAATTCTGATGTTCACTTTGGGCACCTTAGGTTAAGAATTTGGGTTGTAAATGGTCATTTTAAATGACCATAACCTTTTCAGCTCAGTAGGAGTGCTTCAAGAAAACAAGCATCTCTCTACCTTTTAAACTGACTGTACCAGCCCGTGACTGGATGGCCCTGAGAGACCTGGCATCTGCCTTGGAATCAAAGCATACATGCACAGACAAACAACTCAAAATCTCACCAAACTCATTGTCGATCACCCCTCTTTCCTGCTGTCCCCCACCAAACAAGGACTCTGTGGCATCCCCCTCTCCTTTCTCTGGGCTTGTCTGCTTTACACTAAGGTCTCCATTTAGAAAGGTTGTATGGCTACTGTGTTCACAGAGCTCAGCTACTGACTGTGGTCAACCTAGGACTTTGGGAGGGTTAATTCAGCGACACAATTGCCACTGGAGTTATTGGGGTCATTGGCCCTGGAAACCTTAATAAGCTAGGCTTGACCACCCCTGTCTTCAAGACACCAATGAATAACAAGGAATGACGAAAAACAGAGGAAATAGATCTATTTAATGGGTTCACATTGAGAGAAGAAGCAAAGAAAGAGGTCAGTGACCCCCAAAGTCCATCTGGGGGTCCTGAGGTGTAGATTTAAACACGGGGCAGGAAAGCTGGCCTCGTCCAGACCTGGTCCTGCCCATGACCCACCATTAGCCCATCTCCAGTTCTATAAGGTTCTCACACCAGCCAGAGCTGCATAAAATAAGTTCCTCTCTGACTGGCACCAGATTTTGTCCATTTCCTTCTCCTGCTAAGAGAGTCGTGCAGAGATTTCAATTTCTTAGGTTCATTGTCTCAAGACAGGTGCATTAAGTGTCTCCTTAGATTAGCTCATCTCCATTCCAGTCTGGATGGTCACATCAGCAGGTTCATTTTTCAGGTGAGCAATGCTCACTCCATCTTGTTCTGAATATTGTCTCTTTATCCAAGTCACCAGGCATTTCTGCCTGGATAGTGGCAGTAGTTTCTCGGGTGGTGTATTCCTATTCTTTCTTGCAGACCAAATCTGGCCCACACCTACCTTAGCATGGCCCATGGGCTAAAATAACTTGTGGACATTTCCTTTTGTCTTTGTTCACTAAATAGCATCCAGTAAATTCTCCTGTTTTGGCCGCTGGCCCAGGAAGCCTAAGTGTTTAGATATAAACACTTTCTGTATGGGTTTTTTTATAGGCAAGATCCACTAACCTTTGTCACGGAATATCAGGCAGGCCTGGCCAGAAAACCTGCAGCTACCTAGGCTGCTAGGGAAGCTTACTCTGAGGACTGGTTACCATAGAGTTGCAAGGGTTGGGAGAGAAACAGGACACAGCAGACACATAAAGCTTAGCAAAAGCAGGAAGCAGCCTTGGTCTGTCATTGAGGGAGAGACGATATGGAGTTACTGGCTAAAAAAGCAAGGAGAAGACCTTGGGTGGGATCTTACTGTCTCGTCTTTGGTTTCACACCACTGCTTGCTACTGAAGCCAACCGGGAGGCTGTTGGCAAGAGAAGCTAAAGAATGAAGTTTCCTGCAAAACAACAGAGCAACACAGGAAAGGATAGGCTATGTCTATGTTAGAGCAGATGCAGGAGGCCCGGAAACTTCCATAGGCCTCTTCTTTCCTCCAATGGCATCATCCATGCTGCTTACCACACAGGCAGAAACATGGTAAGAAGATGGGCAAACTCCCATGATGCTTTGGGTCCATGGGGAAGTTTTTTCTTAGAGGTGAGGAGATTGTTGGAAGAATCGCATTCTGCCCACTACAAGCAGTTTTCCTTCCCCAGGCCTGTCTGCTGTGCCAACCTCTAAAACCACAAGCGTGACAGCTGAGTTTAACAAGCTTCCTCTTTTAAATGCCAGCCAATGAAGCCAATGGCGGGTGTAATGGCATGAGGAATGAAGCCAGTATGGGAAGATTCCTGTCACCTTGAATGTCATACGCCAGAATGAAAAGGTGCAAAGACTGACATGGGCCACTCTCTGGGAACCCAAACAGAACCACGAGGACTAGCTGCTTAGAAACTGAGCACATCCGGTTTCTAACAAGGTGAACACTGAGTCCCAAGCAGAAAAGGCCCTCGCAGCCTCCTCTGAAGCTCCGCAGAGAAGGCCGTGCCTTCTTCCTTCAACCACCCCAGAGCAGGCGCCTCTGCCCGTCTTCTCTCCACGTAACTTGTCAGGGTTTGGACTGATGTGGATGAATGAAGGCAATAAATGTGTGTGGGATTCGGTCCTCCAGCCCCACCTCCCTCTCATTCTGTCCCTCTCAGTCTTGACTCTGGGTGAAAGCTGTCCCACTAGAAGAATGGTTGATACCAACCTAGAACGACTTCAATGGTTGATGAAAGTTCTAGAAAGTATGACCTCCGAATGTGCTTAAATTCTCTATTGTAATTGACTTGCATTTTTATTTAAATTCACTTTTAAAGGAAAGCTTGTATGAGTGTAACAAATACAAAATTCATACAATTTTCCATAAATTGAAAGTAACGAGGAAAACAAAATAAGGTTATTCTCTGCCTAAGAAAGCCCAGGATCTGAAGCACACACTTTGTGTTGAAGAGGGGAGAATTGGCAGGTGTGGAGAGAGCTGGGAAAGACATTGCTGGGACGGCGACATTGCTCAACAGGTTAACGCGCTTGTCTCCACACCTGATAACCTGTGTTTGCTCCCCAGGACCAGGGGTAGAAGGAGAGAAATGAGTCCTGCAAGCTGCCCTCTGACCTCCACAAGCTCGCCATCATATGCACCCACATGTGTGTGCTCGCATGCATACACGCCCCCAACTGCATACTTGTAGCATAGAGGATATACCTATGTGAAAATAAAATGGTTTCTTTAAAACAACTGGAAGAATTGAAAGATCAAGCCGGGGAGGGGCTGGTAGAGCCTGTGTTCTGTTGCAGTTTCTAATCTCACTACCGTAACCACGTACACGAGAAGCAACTTAAAAGAGAGCATGTCTGCTTTGGCTCACAGTTGGAGAGTGAAGGCTCCATCATGGCAACAAAGGCACCATGAGGTTCAGGATGATGGAAGCAGGCGGCAGAGACAGCTGTCATCTTAAGAGACCAAGAAATAAAACAGACAGGAAGTAGAACTAGACTGGAAAACCTGCAGGCCCATCCCCAGAGACACACTTCCTCTAGGGATGCATTGATTCTTAAAAGCTCTATATAACCTTGAATCAGCGCTACCAGCTGGGAACCAAGATTCAAATATCCCCCATGAGCCTGTGGGAGACATTTCTTAATCAAAGGACAACAACTGACCATGCCAAGTTTCTCTAGGGGCAGAGAAACAAGGGCCAGTTCTGTAGACCTTGAGATCTGTTGGAGCTAAGCGAAGCTGGTTGCAAGGAAGGAGGGCCAAGGGCAAAGGCCCCCGATGCTATCAACACACAGGAGAGAATGGGAAGTGATGTCATGCTGTCTAATTTCATTTCTGTTGCCGTCATAAAGATCCCGATCAAAAGCAATTGGGGGGGGGGAATGTTTATTGTGCCTTACAGTTCCATGATACAGTCCATCACTGCAGGGAAGTCACAGGGACAGGGATGCAAGACGGCTAGTCACATGCAGTAAAGAGATTCAGACTCACAGCCAGTATGGCCCAAGCAGGCATGTTCCTCTACCACTCTTCCAACAGTGGAGGGCAGGGGTCCTGACTCCCTTCTGTTGGTATTTCTGGGCCTGACCAGTGAGCTTATCCTGGTCCACTTCCAAGTTGAGAATCTTTCCTTTAGAGACAGATACATGGGCTGACAGCCCACCTCTAAAAAGCCTGAGGTGCCTCTGGGAAAGCACATCCAATGTTCACTAAAACTGGAGGATGCAGACACCCCCACACAAAGCTCCTCTAACACAGAGCTCCAGCTGGCTGATTCAGAACAGCTGCTCCAGATATCCTCCTCCCTTTTACCTACTCTGTTACCCACCCATGTGAACAGACACTCTTTCTATTAAGGCCTGATGAGCTCTCCGCATCCATAACTTCCTCTTTCATCTTGACCGCTAGACAACACCCAGTTTCTCCCAACTCGGAGACATGACTCTACGATCACCCACCCAAGTGTAACATTCAAGAATCAAAGCCTTTAATCCCAGCACTCGGGAGGCAGAGGCAGGCGGATCTCTGTGAGTTCGAGACCAGCCTGGTCTACAGAGCTAGTTCCAGGACAGACTCCAAAGCCACAGAGAAACCCTGTCTCGAAAAACCAAAAAAAAAAAAAAAAGAATCAAAGCCTTCCCCTAAGCAGCAGATGTCTTTGGAGAGAGAAGGGCTGTCTGCAGTAAATCCATCAGAGGGAGTTCAAGAAAATAAAAATGCAGAGTAGGGAGCTTGGCTGGGGCTCAGGGTGCTTCAGTAAAGGGCTGTGCTGTATTAGTGTCTGAAGAGAGCCACATACGTTACTAGGCATGACGACAAAGTCATGTTAACAGCCTACACCATTTTTAACTCGTGCTCCATGATGTATGTAGGCAGCCTGACCTATGTCTTTATGCATGTTAGAAAACCAGTACTGAACAAACCCTTTCCATGCAAAACCCTGTTTAAATGCACCACAGTACACAGGAATAGAACCAACCACTCTCCCTTTCTGAATACCAGACAATGTGCATTCAATGCACTCAAAAACGCACCCCTTGGGGGTGCACAAATAATGAATTGAGACTGAAAAACTATGTGACTTACCCATGAGCCCTTAGGAACTAGAATTAAATCCAGGTCTTAATCAATACACAACTTTGCCGTCCAACTTACACCAAAACGACACTCTAGAAAAGCCACCCAAAAGAAGACTCCAACTTATTGGGGCCTCCACCCCCATGAAATTATAAGCTGCCCACTCTGCAGTGGCACCTGGTGAGAGCCATCCACAGACATCTCTGGCATAGAGGGGGAGCCTAGGACAGAAAGCAAGTGTCCACATTTGCTTTCTGTTACTGCGATAAACACCACGACCAAAAGCATCTTGGTGGAGGAGAGCTTATTTCAGTTTCTACTTGCTGGTCACTGTCCATCACTAAGGGAAGTCAGGACAGGAACACAAAGCAGAAGCATAGAGAAGCAGAGAAGGAACACTCTTCACTGGCTTTCTCCCTCTGCCTGATGCTCAGTATCAATCCACAGTCAATACAGTTACCCACAGATATAACCACAGGCCAATGAGATCTGGGCAATGCCTCACTGAGAGCCCCTGCCCCTTCTGTGGTGGCTCTTGAGTATAGCAAGTTGACAGTAAAATCTACCTGGGACAGCCAGGTTGTGAAACCCGGAGGCAAAGCCAGAGCCTATGGTGTTCAGTTAGGAGAACGCCATCTTGGACTGATGGCTCAGCTCTGCTGAAATGAAAGGAGCCTCAAGTTCAGGATATAGGGCATCTCCATCTCATGGCGCCAAACACTGGGAAGCAGACAGACCCAGGACCGGAGCAGAAAGCCTGAATCGCACATGTTCCGTGCGAACTTCACTAACTTCACCTTGCTTTTCCCCAAGCTGGTTCGCAGCTCCCCTTTTGTAATGAAAGAAACAAAATTTTTTCACCCCGTGGGTTCACTGAGGAAGCAAAACCACATTTGAGGCCAGAAGTCACCCTCTTCCGTCCACCCAACTACGAAAAAGCAGTCTTATGCCGCATGCAGGGTCGCTCACGTAAGGCACCGCTGACTCTGCCCTGGGAGTTTTGAAAACTGGCAGCCTAGAGTAGTGGCTAATGTGTGGTCTGTGTGTTGCCTGGCAAACTATCAGTCTCTCTGAACCTCTGCTCCAGAAGAAACGCCAATCTGGGATCACTGAGTGATGCCTAGGGACACAGTGCTGTGTTCCACACACATTTCCAGGGCGGATATGCAGAGGTTAGCGTTTCTGCGTGGGATTGCTTCTGTCTCAAGGTTCTTCTCATAGACATATGATATACCCTGCAAGGGAGCCCAATGACTGACTAGATAATCTAAGACCCTCCAAACCTCGAAATTTGGCTTATTTTCCCCATTGAATTTGTTTAGATTTATTTTATGTATCTGAGTGTTTTGCCTGCATGTATGCCAATGTACAAACAACTCTTGGGCCCACTGCCCACAGAAGCCAGATCCTCTGAAACTGGGGAGCCACAGCAGCTGTGAACCACCATGTGGGTGCCAGGAACTGAACCCATGTCCTCTGGAACAAAGGCAAGCGCTCTATAACCACTGAGCCATCTCTCCAACTCCTCGACTTTTTTTTTCCAAATCACCAGTACAGATAACCATTTACCTACTTCACAACATAGGGAAAGCCTAATGCAGACCAGAGATACAAGAATATGGGGGCTGGAAGGGGGCTTCACAGTTTAAAACACACTGCCGTTGCACAGAACCTAAATTCAGTTCCAAAACCAAAGTCAAGGGGCTCAAAATCTAACTCTAAGGAATCTAGCAACCTTTTCTAGCCTCCTCTGGCACCCGCATTACACATGGGCATAACACACACACACACACACACACACACACACACACACTTAAAATAAAATAAATATTTAATCAATATAAATGTCATCAACTCTAATGTGATATTAGAACATCATCATTTATTTGATAGCAATCATGATAAGCCAAACTCCTCTCTCCTAACAGATGCACACACCCTCTGAGAGGTAACTGCTCTCCAGTGTTAGAAAGGACAGCCAGGTACTGTCGCCTTCAGGTCAACACCATTGAAAGGAATGTGCGATTAATATCAGAAGCTCTGTTTCAGCCGCTGCTGTGGGTGAGCTGTTCATATCGTCAGTGTCAAGAGCTGTGCTGCTAATGTATTTATGCATATGGATGACAACCAGGAAAAGCAATTAGGACTTGGGCATCTGTGCTTTTGTGGTTCCTGCTCAATGGACTGGGTGGTGGGGCTCACAGAAACCCATGACAGCGGTGGCTAACTGCTGCCGGTCTTCCCTCCCCCATGGGTCAGATTCACTGCCTCTTGATATGCCAAGCAGGTTGGGTTTGTACCCCAACCCCTTTGTGTTCTCATTCCCGGGCCAATCGGGCAAGCCATCGGAATGCTGCAAGAGAAAGAGCTGGGAAACGGGAGGTGGGGGTGCGGTGGCGATTCTGAAGTTTTTCCGGGGCTCATTCCAGCCATCAATTAGTGAGGCCCCGCAACAGGAAGAAAAGTAGGTCAATATTATCATCCCAGCTTCAAGGAGAGGATGAGCAAACAGACTTAAGAAGAATGGCTCGCCCAGGGCTAAGCCACGGATCAGAGGAGCCGAAGCAGAATTTGATGGAAGAGTCCCTGACTCGGAATCCTTAGCTAAGTGTGTACTTACTTAGCATGCAGAAGGTAGTCGATAAATGAGGCAGAATCAGAGAGGGAGTCTTAAATTGATGCATGAATCTCTTCCTAGGTGCAGGGCCAAATTCAAGTCCAGCTCAGATCCTGAAGCCACTAGGGTTTTTTTGTTTGTTTGTTTGGTTGGTTGGTTGGTTGGTTTTTTAGCTTGTTTTTGATTTATTTGGTTGGTTTTTGGTTTGGGCTTTTGTTTGTTTGTTTTCTAGAACAAGTTTTCCCAACTGCCACAATACAAGGAAACGCCTTTGGATGTCTACCAGTTATAAAGGAGATGAGGATGTTCCCGATGAGGATGTTCCCGGTAGGCACTGCTTTGACTATCTAATGTCTGAATAGTACTCTTGCTAAGAGACAAAGAAGGGTTGGCAGGACCTCACCCAACCCTTCCCCCACCGCCTAACCCCATGGAAGGCAAATTAGCTTCCTTTTCACCTCTGTGGGTGGATTAGTGCTGGGGAGAGAGAGAGAGAGCAAGGTCAAGGGTTAGGGTCCAGTAGCCACAGGCATTGTGCCCAGTGGGGCGGCACAGTTCTCATGAAACCATTTCCATGGCAATCCTTTGACTGCCTTTCACTTCCCTTGTCCCCACCCCCAGTGCCTCTACACTGATTTCCTTATCTGGTCCAATAAACTCTTTGTATCTTAAATTAACCGTACTCTCTTGCATTGTTCACAACTCCGACTAGTCCAGTTTCTGACCTAGAAACCTAAGTATTTGCCAAAGCGAATCACAACTGCCGGCTTCAGATTCCTGTACCCCGCTGGTGGGAAAGGAAACATGGCGAAAATGCCTCAGAAAGAGCAATTGGGCAGGGATGGTTTTATGTTTCAGGACTCAGTTCTTCATATCTTCAGACATATTGTTGTACCGATATACATTAAAAATTACTTACGTATAAAGTCTCTTTGCATGTGTGTGTCTGCACCCGGTGGCAGTGATAAAAGCCTGTCAGGAGAGGGCTTGCTGGGTAAACTTTAGAACACAGGAGAGAGTTACTGAATTCTTTTTGTAAATGAGGGTGTTTCCTACGTGTCAGAAAAAGTACAATAAGTCACAGGCTCCGAGTAATAAGTATAATATTTTATCTTTTATAAAGCAAGAAAACATAAGCTTCCACATTTTCTTTCTTAAGAAAACATAAAGTCAACAAGCAGGTAATAGAACAAATTTAAAAAATTAGTATTTTCCCACGAGAGGAGAGAGAATAAGGCCAAAAAAAAAAAAAAAAAAAACCAATATGAAGATGGGGCGAGTGCTTTTTATTAATGAATATTCTTTTTCCAATTTCAGAATTTTAAAATATGCCAATAGGCTCTTATTTAAAAAAAAAAAAAGCGAAGGGTGTAAAAGCGCTTTGCCGAAGCCTGACAACCTAAGCTTGATCCCTGGATCCCATGGTGAAAGGAGAAAATCCACTCCCAAAAGCTGGGCTCTGGCCTCCACACCAAACATAGCGCAGACACGCAGTACATACATAAACACACACACACACACAAACAATAAATTAATTCAAGGTGCTACCTCAAAAAGGCAAAAAGCATCTGAATTCTAATTTATTGGGCTACCCCTTACCCTCCTGTCAATTACCTTCAGCACGTGAAGTGGGCAGACCCAAGAAAACACTGAAGTCTCTGTGCCAGAGACTTCTCTCAGGAGGATGCCATCCACACAGTAAGAATGGAGTCCCATGGCTGGAGTGTTTCTGTGTCTGGAATACACAAGGCCTTGGATTGATCCCAGAGCAAAAGGAAAAGGGAAAACAAAGACTAGACTCTGGTCCACATTACTGAAGAGGAGAATTGACTGGGCTGTTGAAGGTTCAGAGGGCCTTTGGTTTGTGAGATACAAAAAATAATTCATCCCATAATTACACACTCTGGAGATGCATGTTCTCAAATTATATAAACTATTATCTTCTGCTTGGGAGACACACTATTCAGAAACAGGCAAGGAGACCGTTCAGTATGAGGGCTGGGGTTTGAATGAGAAGTGCCCCCCTACAGGCTTACATGTTTGAACACTTGTCCCTCCTGGTGTCACTGTTTGGGTAGGTTTGGGTCCCTTTAGGAGGCTGAGCCTTGCTGGAGGAAGTGGTCAAATCAGGGACACAGTCCATCATGATGGGGAGAGGAGAGGGGCTTGAGGTTTTGTTGCCCAACCCAACTTCCTGTACACTCTCTGCTTCCTGACTGAAAGCAATGTGACCAGACTGTTCACAGACCCACTACACAACTACTTCCCCATCGTGACGGACTGTGTCCCTGCTTAGACCATGAATGAACCTTTCCCCCACTACGTTTCTGTCTTAGTTGTTTGTCTATTGCTGTGATAAAACCCCACGACCAAGAGTAACTTATGAAAGAGTTTATTTTGGCGTTTGACTCCAGAAGGATGGGAGTCTGTTGTGGATGGAGATAAAGCAGCTTGAAGCAGAAGCAGGAAGCCGAGAGGTCACCTCTTTAGCCAGGAGCATGCAGCAGAGAGCAAACCGGGATTGGGGTGAGACTTTAAACTCTCAAAACCTACTCCAGGTGACGTACTTCCAGCAAAAGCCCTTCCTCATAACCTCAGCTCTGCCGACTGAGGACCAAGTGTTCAAATCCCTGAGCCAACAGGGACCATTTCTCATTCAAACCACCAGTTCTTTAGCGGCAGCAGTAAGAAAGCTATTGATATAACGAGTTTCTGGGAAACACGGGGCCCTGGCAAATGCTTTGCACCACTAAAGTATTCTGGTATGATTACTCCACAACCATTGCCTAATGAAGAGATTTGTGCCTTCCTTGCCTAGACGCTGGTGGATCAAAATCAAACCAAGGTCCCTGAGATAAAATGGACATAGATATCCTCTAAGCTATCTCTTGGAAATCAATAATATTTCAAATTTAATGAGTTGTAGGACAAGGAAATTAGAGTTGGAGTAAGCAGTATTGATTAAGTGAGTCTGTCAACGGGAATCTGTAAGTTTGCTCTGTAATTAAGTAACCCACGTAGAGTACAATGGGCCTAATACGATCACTTTCATGGAACTATCAGAGGCCTGGCTGCTTGTTCCTCAGTAAAAAGTCTCTTCCATGCCCTAGCTGGCATCCATGCCCTGCTTAGCACAGATCCCCCTGCTCTTCTTGCAGGCAGCAGCAGGTTCCCGTGACCAGCAGCTTCCCCTAGCACTAACTGTACTGCTATAGTCTCAGAAATACAGCAGACTTGAACATCAAAATGAAAAATGGCAAATTAAAAAAAAAATCATGATGAGGAAACTGCCCTCAGTGGAAGAGCCTCAGCGGGGCGGCATTCTCCCGTCCGCGCTGGCTGGAAAGCCTCCCTTGAGGTTTTTTTCTTATTTCAGATAAGCTTGGGGATGACCAGCGCAAATTCTCACTAAATTCATAAAAGAAAGGCCAAAGGGGCGGGATTTGGAACATCTGCTGTCCCTCTCCGACATCAAACCTCTTAGTTCCAGCTCTCAGCACTCTGTCACCTCGCCTGTCTCCATCTTCTCCACCCTTCCTGGGGGAACTCTGCTGTCATTTTTTAAATCTGAGTAATAGTTGCCTTTTAATTAATCGATTATTCTTAAATATAACCCCTGACCTTGTAGCATTCCTGGGATCTTTGAAGCAGTGGGCTTCCTGGGACATTTTAGTCAGGAAAGAAAAAAGAATGAGATTGCAGGAGAATTTCAGCTCTATCACCCACGGCACCAGCTGGAAAATCATAGCATGGGAAGCCTTGGTATCAAAAGGGCAGGCTGGAGGCTGATCTGGGCACCAGCTGGTGCTGTCGAGGGCAGCAGACTCCCAGTCTTGCAAACCTGCAAAAGTTGAAGCTGTCCTTCTGTTCTGGTCCTCGAGTTGGGGCTCTGCTCTTACAACCACGTGAGGCTGACCAAGGAACGAACACAGCTTCTCTTTATCAGTGTGCCTGCTCCACCAGCATCAGCTAACACCTTAGGAATAGAGAAGAATGTCAGTATGCCTGCTCAACCATCATTGGCTGATGTGTTAGAATATAGAAGAATGTCCTTGACTTTGGGCAAGGAGAGACGCTTTGGGGGAAAACCAGTATCATTTGGATCTAAAGTGGCAAAAGGTACCCTGGACCCAGAGAAGGGTAGCAGAGGCAGTGATTTTCCAAGGTAAATGTAATCCCAGCCTCTGACCTCCATCTTTGGAGGCCCCACCCCTCTGCCCGCCAAACCTTGACCCCTCCCAAAAAAGGTCAAGACCACTCCCACAGGCTCTTTAAACTGTTCCCCAGAAAATAAACACGTAGTTTACCCTCTTCCTCTCCAGTGGTTGCCTTGCCGGCTTTCCGTTCACCCTGGAGCCACCCAAGAGCGCAGGTATCTAATTAAACCTGGATATCTTTTAATTCGGTCTGATTTGGTTTGATTGGGATTATTTTGCGTTGGCGGAGATGCTCTGTTAGGAAATATTCCTAACAGTAGGTATAAGGAAAAACGGAAAAGACTCTTCTATGACTGTGCTTAGAGGCGCTCAGGTTGCTCCAGCATTTGACAGACTGCAATACAGCCTCTAACCAAACTAGGCTGTCTCAAATTCCTGGTACTAGGATTGCCTTTTATACAAAAAAGTATAGAGAAGCACCAAAGTACGAGTGGCATGCGGCCGAGCCCAAGCAGATTGTGAGGGGTTTGTATCGCGAGACCCAAAGTCTAACAAGAACGTGAGAGCAGAGCCCACGGTGTTCGGCGCTTGCCGTGTTGGCAGCAGGATCCATTGCACTTTCCATCCGGAGAAGAACAAAATGTTTGTGAAGGTGTTGAACACGAAAGCGTGGGGCATGAAAGTGAAATCAATACGAACCTTTTAAGTAATAAAACAAATGAAAACAAAATAAAACCTGCAAAAACTGGGGTTTCACAGATAGACTGAAATCCCACTCTCCCTTCTCCTGGCCCTGGAAGCTTGAGCTGTTTTCTGACCTCCCAGAGACTCAGCTTCCTGATGAGTGAGGCAGGCTGGGAAAGCTCTGATACGGTAGGGTGGAGAACAGAGAAAGAATTCACCCGAGTCGCACCAGAGCAGAAGACAAGTTTATTTGGACACCTTGAGGGAGCAACAGGCAAGCCAGCAATAATATAATCCCTATAGACACTAGACTACGGCTGTTTTTACTTGGGAATTGTCTTCTTTGGGGGGGGGGAGGTCCTCACTATGCAAATAAAGTCAGCTCAGATTGGTAAAGGTTTAAGTCTGGAGGGAGCTGGAGTTAGAGTGTTTGGCCATGTTCCTCATCGTCACCCCTAACATTGCAGCTCAGATTTTTCTGTTCATTAGCTGATAGTTACCCACAGAGGTAGTTATGAGAATTATATTAAACACGGGCAAAAAGTGTGTATGTGCCGATGAGTGGGCAGCTGATGCCATGTTTTGTTTGTCCAGTTTTATTTTTTTAGCTTGTAGTCAAGTTTCTAAGACACTAGATGTGTCCCCCAAGGGGTAGGCTAGGTTTACAATGATTCAGTGGGCTGCATATGTGGAAACATAGGGAGAGTCTGTTTAAAAAAATCTGTACCTGAGGCTAGAGAGATGGCTTGGTGGTTAAGATCACTGGCTGCTCTCCCAGAGGATCTGGGTTCAATGTCTAGTACCCACATGGCAGATCACACAGACACCAGGCATGCAGATAGCACACAGATATACATGCATGCAAAACACCCATATACATAGTAAAATAACACTTAAAAGAAATAACCTGTACCTGACTGGATAGCAAGTTAAAGCAGAAGTCTTTGGGATGATGGCTAAACCTTAGTATTTTCACAAGTGCAGCTTGATGTTGAGTTCCACTGTGGGAAAAGGAAATTAAAAAAAAAAAGTACTAGAAGGAAGTGGTGGTGGTGAAGGAGGAGAAAGAAGAGGAGGAAGAAGAGGGGGAGGAAGAAAAGAAGAAAGAGGAGGAGAAGAAATATGGGGAGAAGACGGAGAAAGGAAAGACGAGAAAGAGAAGGACAAAGAAGAAGAAAAATAAGAGGAAGAAGATGGGGGCAAAAGATAAAAAGATGAGTCAGTAGAATCTTGAATGGGAAAAACAGATGAATCAGATAAAGAAGAAATCTACAGAGAGGAGGGTCTGTGCGGCTATTTCTTCTGAATTGAAACATCCTTCTAGAGGGAGAAAAGAGACTCATGAGCTTCAGGAAGTGGATTAAGCAAGGTTCAGGAAGTTCACAGGGTTTACAAAGCTCAGAAAGTGACAAGATTCACAAAGGTCCTTCCCAAAGTTCTATCAGTAGCAACTTTTGCTGATGAGAGGAGAGTCTTCCACTGACCACACTACCTCCAAGTCGCACAGTGGATGGGCTTTTCTGTGGCTGTACTTCCTGTAAGTGACCCCAAAGTCCGCTGGCTCACTAACCAGACGGACAGTGGAGTTATTTCTTTGGGTTACACGAGCACCTTCATCTAGGGTGAGTAGACATTTGTTTACCTCTCACTGGAAAAAGCCACACAAGAAGATCACTTTATACCACCGTGAGGGGTGGAAACCCAGCAGCAGAATGGTGGAGGGTCCTCCTTAACACAGAGACATCCACTGTTGTTGAAACTGACTGCTGTCTCCCAGTGAAAGCAGTCACACCAGCGAATATTTGTGCTTTCTAAAGAGATGGAGCAGACAGAAGAGAGGGAAGGACCAGTGACCATCATTTAGGCTGACAGGAATGAGAAGGGACAGAAAAAACTCACACTCTTGTGTCAGAGGCACCCAGGAACAAAACTATGGGAAGTGTAGTCCACCACCATGCTCTTATGAATAACTGTGGGCGTACATTTCATCTACAATATTTAGAATGCTGAGGCAGGAGCACTGCCCTGAGTTCAAGGTCAACCAGGGCAGCATAAGAAACTTCAGGTGAGTCAGGGGCAAGATTATGACATCCCCATCTCAAATCAGCAACAAAAAGTAATAGCAGTGAACCCTGACATGTTGAAATACCAATTTCTTGCACACTTCAGATTTTATGTTGAAGCCATCATTACAGGAACCATGCTAACCAAAGTCTTGAGGAGGCTACAGAAGCAGTCTGCTACACTCTGTAAATAGATCTTTTGATCAATTCTCCAACTTTAAAATGAAAAGATTTTATTTATTTTTAAGAGCTTGTTTCTCTTGCATGTACTTATAATGCACCTTGGGTGTGCCTGGTGCCCCGGGGAGGACAGAAGAGGGCATCCGATTCCCTGGAACTGGAGTTACAGATGGTAGTGAACCACCATGTGGGTGCTGGAAACTGAACCTGGGTGCTCTTAACTGCTGAGCCCCCTCTCCACACACACTCCTAACATTTTTTTATTAGCAAATATATACATGTCAGTACATGGGTCTTGTTAATCATTCACAAAATCTGTGACTAGGAGATTCATTCTAATGCACCTCTATAATGTTCCCTTATTCCCAACCTGGAAATATCTGTCACTCAATGAAAGTGGGAAGAGTGCAGACCGGGAGGGGAGACAACCAGCTGGCAAGGTGACATTCACGGTCTCCCTTGGTCTCTTCCAGGCTCCTCACCATCCCCTGGTAAATAGAAGCAACCCAAAAGAACTCAAATGGAGTTGAATGATTACATCCCATAATGTTTAGGGGCGTGCAGATTTTTCTCTGTGTAGATGCCTCTTATGGGCATGATTGCAGTCAGACATCTAGGGTGAAATCATTTGCACAGAACCAGTACCATTGAAGCAAGGCTTTCTGACCCCACAGGAACCCTTTTAGCTTTCAAAGCTTAGAATTGAAGGGAAACATCTTCATTTAAGGATCGTGAAAGTCCATTTGTGCCTTTTAACATCCCTTATGCTCTTAGCGTGATGGTTTCTGTAAATGTTTAAGACTTCTGCCTTGTTCTCCGACAAATAAGAAGGAAACCACTTCAGAGCAGAAATGTTATTTCTCCAGTTGACTCAGATCATTCCTTCTGGTCTCAAACTAAACAGCTTACCTCCAAAACGCTTGCCCTGATGCTCAGGCCAAGGCAAAATTTCCTACCTGTGTGTCCTAAGCAGGCCTTATAAGTTACTCCTTTGTCTTGAGGTTGTCTTTATGTGTGTGTGTATGTGTGTGTGTTTGTGTGTGTGTGGTGTGTGTGTATGTATGTGTGTGTCCCTATAAGACTCCTGATCACCCCACCTCTGTCACCCACCACGACATCTGTCACAGACTGTAGATAAGCATTGCTGGGAATGTTGAACTCAGAAGAAAAACGGATGGAATAGAATTCCCTGTTGCAGTAATACAAAGACACCCATTGCTCCCTCCCCCCTGAGGAGCTCCTGAGGCGGTGATCCTCAGCTTCCTGCTAATTCTATATAAAGATCATTCTGCAGCATAGAGAGAAAGCTGAGAAGTCTCATAACTGGCTCCTGCTGTAAGCTGCAAGGAGGAGGAATTTGTTCTCCTCTCAGGACTGAGGCCCCAGGTTGCCCCACAGAGTCACCAGCTATGGACATAGAGATGTATCACCCAGCTCCTTTCTGAAGAAGGGTTTGCCGCCTCTATGCAATGCCTTTACTTGTGTAATACACATGACCTTGCTGGAGATCACATCCTTTCTGGGGAAGTCTTGGAATGAGCAAGGCAGCCATGTTGTAAGGACGCTGCCATGGGACAATTCCAATACATAACAAGAGCCCCAGATTCTTTCACTGACTTCCTGTTTGTTGACGTACAGTTTATCAGTTTCTTATGGGGGCAGAACGCTCCATTCAGTCTTACTTCCGTGCTCTTACCTTCACAGGTATCAATCTTTATTGAGTATTTTCCCTCCCAAACTCTCTTTCAGTGTCCTCTCCAGGAGGACAGACCCTGTGGAGCCAGCAAATGCTTGTCCAAACAAAACGCAATGCAAAAATGTATTAACAATGTACACAAAAACTAATAAAAGATGTCATAGATACACACACATGCACACACACACACACACACACATTTGTCAAATTGACACGAACTAGATTATCTGGGAAAGGAATCTCTACTGAGAAATTGCACCATTCTGACTGGCTTGTAGTCAAGTCTGTGGGATATTCCCTTGATTAATGATTGACTAATCATTGAGAGGGCCCAGCTCACGGTGAGTGGTACCACCGCTAGGCAAGTGGTTCTGGGAGCTGTAAGAAATGTACCTAAACATGAGCCCAAGGAGCAAGCCAGTATGCAAAACTCCTTCATGGCCTCTGCTTCAGTTCTTGCTTCCAGGTTCCTGCTTTGAGTCCCTGCCCTGACTTCCCTTAATGACTGACCATAGCCTAGAAGTATAGGCCAAATAAACCCTTTCCTCCCAAAGTGGCTTTAGGTAATGGTGCTTTTATGGCAGCAATAGAAGGCAAACTAGAATGGGTGTAACTGGAAGATATTTCAGCGGCATTCTGTGACTACAGTTGCCAGCTAGAGATGTAGCTGAGGTGATCACGACATCCCTAGAGCATTCTCATCCAGTATAGAGTGCACACAGATACAGATTAGATACATAGGTACAGTGTGAGCATATGCATGCAGCAACCCCTTCCTGCACGTGCCTTCTGCCAAACTCTGTTGTAGTTTGAATGAGAAATGCCTCGAATAGGCTCATGCATCTGAACTTGTTCCCAGCTAGTGATGCTGTTTAGGATGGTTAGGGAACCTTTTGGAGGCGGAGCCTTGCTGGGAAAAGTGAATCAGGATTGGTGGCCCTTGAGTTTTTGCCGCCTCGCTCCTGGAACTGTGAGCCACATTAAATCCTCCCTTTTCTCTAGTTCTTCTTGTTGGGTATTGGTTGAAGCCATGAGAAAAGTAACTACAACAGACACAGAGTTGTCTAATCTCATTCTCATAGCTGCTCCTTGAGTAGAAATCCATCAGCTTCCTTCTGCAAAATATGGACAGGATGCCTCTCCCAAGTGAAAGGAGCAGGGGCTCGCTGACAATCCAATGGCTGCTGGGCAGCAGAGCTGGCAAGCCAGTTCCTTCTGCCCAGTTCCAAAGAAAACCTCTCCATGGTTCATTCCACCTCTATAATCCATGCAAACATTTCAGTGGGTCACCTTTCTCAGCATGGTCAGACTGGCTGGCTGCAAGAAAACACTTGTCTTGACCTTCCTGCCTATCAAATTAGCTTCCCCAATGAGAGAGCGTTCTCTTTGTTTGAAGTGCAGCATCTCAACCTTGTATGGATAAATAAACCTTCCTTGATCAATGCCCACTTTACTTTAATAAGAGTTTAATATTTATTCTTTGAAAATTTCATATACTTATACAATGAATTTTGATCATATTCGTTCACCACTACCTCCCTCCAACTCTCCCCAGTGACCCCTATTTCCCTCACAGCTGCATGTCCCCTTTTTTGTTGTTTGTCATCAATAACCCCAGTTAGTGCTGTCCACATGCACATGGCTGTGTGACCATCCACGGAGAAATGAGCAATCTACCAGCAGTCAAGTCCCCTAAGTAGAGCAACTCACCCTCCCTCAGCAGCCACCAACTGCCAATAGCTCCTCCCCAAGAGCGAGGCCCTGTGGTCGTCTTAATTTTGCCTCTAGTGATACATGAACTGTTGTCAGGTTTTGCTTGTGTTGTTGTGACTGTTTTGTTTTTGTTTTGGTTTTACTGTGTGCTGTGGTGGAGAATAACAATGATGATGACAAATTAATACTAAGAAAACCATCCTTTATCACCTAAAACACATAATCATAGTTCTCACAACCTTAGTTTACAAGGAGAATGACTTTCTGTTAAATGAATCCATGATCGAGAGAGTTCCAAGGCATTAGGAAGAGTAGAAGAATGTACAGCTGGAGCTGGGGAGATAGCTCATGGGTACAGCATTTTCTGGACAACCATGAGGACAAAAGTTCAGAGTCCCAGCACCCACGAAAAAAGCCAAGCCTGACCACAAGCTCCTGTAATCCCAGTGGAAGGCAGAGATAGAAGGATCCCTGGGGCTTGCTGAATGCCATCCTAGCAGAAAGACGGTGTTCCAGGTTCAGTAAGAGACCCTATGCCAAAGGAATTAGGTAGAGAGTAACAAAGGAGGACACCTGATGTCTTCCTCTGGACTCTGCACACATGCATGGGTGCATATATCATATACATGTGCATACATATGCATATACCACACACCTGGATGCACATATACAACACACACACACACAATCATGCATGCACTTTGAAGAAGTATTGCAGTTTTAAATTCCTGGAGACAGAAAGAATTTCCTTGACAAAGCAGAAAAATAGCATATGTTAAAAAAAAAAAGAGTAATTGCTGGTAAAAGAAAAATTACCTTTTCAGCATAATTTAACCAGAGGTAAAAACCTAGGAAGGAAGAGCTGGGTAGGGGTTAAAAACAAGAAAAGGGAAATAAAGTGCTCATGGGAACAGAAAATGGAATTAAAGATTTAAAGATGAAGAGGGAATGAATAAATAGGGTGCCCACAAGAGACCAAACTTATAAATAATTAGCGATACAAGGAGAAAAACCACAATGATTTAACCAGAAGCAAAAGTCAAGTCCCATCACTGGAATGGAGAAAATCTACAATTCTGAAGTGAAGGATCTGACCCAATATTCTTTTCCAAAACGGTTGTCAAAGAAATGTATTTCTAGACAGCGACTTGAACCTGTTATCTGTTGCCATGGCAACAGGCAAACCCACCAAACTTTAATAAGATACAACAATCAGCATTTATTTTTGTTCATGAGGTAAGGGGTTGGCCAGGGAGTCCTGTTAATCTGCATGAGGCCACCTCTCCTACCCGTGGCTTTGTCTAGACAACCGGGTCCTCTTGACTGGCACATGTCTCAAACTCCTTTGTTCTAACTTGGTCTCAGGGCAGCAGCAGGGCCCAGAAAAGAAGACACACACCTGTGCTCTCCAGCTTCTGTCAAGCTGTCTCCTATGTTGTTAGTCAAAGAAAGTCACATGTCTGAGCCAAAGTCAGGCTACGAGGGGGTAGAAAGTTACTAGATGAATGAGGGGAACATGAAAAGGCTCCACAGTGGGAGCATCCATGCAATTATTCTGTCTGCCCATGATCTGCAGCCAGAGACCATCAGATCATGATAATCCTATTGAGTTTATTCCTCATGTCAATGAAGCTGGAAGCCACGCTGTGGGAACTCTTGAGACATGCTAGGAAGAGGGCATTAGAAAGATTAATGAAATCTGTGTTTATGCTAAGTGATGTGGGGTGCAGGGAGCTGGTCTGTATTGGATACTGTTGGAATACAGGGGTATTTAATGCCTGGGTACGTTGGTAAGCATCTCTCTGGAAGGAGCGAAGATAAGACAAAGGCTAAAGACATAAGCAACGAAGAAGCAGAAGTCACTTGCATTAGCCACAGCAGTGGGCGGGTGAGTGGGGGCTATGGTCATGTCTGGGCTTTGGATGTTTCCAGGCCAGCCCCAAGCTTGTGGCAATCCTCCTGTCCCAAGTGCTAGGATTATAGGCATGAACCACCTTGCCAGTTAACGTTCGCATCTCCTCAGCACTCAAACATGGCCATGCCACATCGCGCTCTGCTCTGCTCCATCACAGCCAGAGTGAAGCCTCACCTGAAACTGACGTTCTGGGAAATCACTTCTGCCCAGCACCTGCACTCTGAAGCTCACCCTTATGCCAGCCAGCTCCTGGATGCCCCTGCTCTTCTCTCTTGGCCGCCACTCACCGGCACTTAGCTCCCCTTCGAATTCATTTAAGTCTCTCATCAGTCATCTCAAGAGAGGATTCAAAATAATAAATTGGACTAAAGAAAGAATTAAAGCTTTGGTGTAGCCAGAGTCAAAAGGAAGCATGAATGAGCCAGCGAAACTGAGCAGCACCTAAATAAATATTACACAGTGAGGGAATATGGAAAGCAATCATCAAAGGAGACATGCAAGTCGTTTCCTGAATTTATTAGTAAGGCAAACGGAAGTAAGAGCTCTTCATCGGCTTTCATGGGTTTCTGTCTCGGGCAGAACAGCTGAAAACTGAAGAAGGCTCAGTGGGTAAAGTGCCTGCTGCACAAACAGGAGGACCTGAGATGCTCCGCCCACCTGAGAAGCCAGGGGTGGTGATATATACATTTAGTCCTAGACAGAGGCAGAAACAAGCCAATGGCAAGGCTCCCTGGCCTAGCTGAACTAGCTGAACAAGCAGAAGAGTTGAACTTTAGGTTCAGTGAGAAACTCTTTCTCAAAACCGTAAGATGGAGTGAGATTGTAGAAGACACCCTACAGTGATCGCTGGCTTTTATACATGCACGTGAAGGTGATGTGTACACACACACACACACACACTACACACACATACACGCACACACCACACACTACACACACACACCAGACACATACACAAGACACACACATACTACACACACATACCATACACACCCCACACACACATACACACTACACACACACCAGACACATACACAAGATACACACACACACGCTACTTCATGCAGCTCACCAACAACTTTTTGAGGAGAGCAGGCAGGACAGCATAAGTTGAGGAACTGAGAGGGGGGTTAGTCTTATGTTGTTCCTGTTCAGAGCTTCCCCTCTCCCCCTCACCCTGCCCCCCCCCACTCTTTTTGTCTTTAATATGGACCCTGCCCAATCTCTCTTCTGCTTCTTCCTGAAGAAGGAAAACTGGGTCACAGCTCTGGAGCAGACCTGGGTTAAACCCCAGGTTTCTCAATGAACAACTTTGTGGTATGAGAAAGCATCAGGCTCTCTGTATCCTCGCCATTTGAACCAGGAATAGCAATTATAAGGAAGCGTAAGCTGGAGTCCTGGCCACAAAGCACCATCTTCTCTTCCTTTTTAAACCAGAAATGATATTCACTTGTTGTAATGAGAAAAATGTGAGGACTGGTTGCTGCCCAGGTGGGTTGCCATGGAGCTCTGTGGCCTTGAAGTGCCCTCCTCCTCCTCTGCTTGTTTACATCACCCGGCTCCCCCACCACTCACCCCCAGCAGGGAAGGTATGAGTGAAATCACCTGTCACTCCATGCAAACACAGCCTCCCACTAAAAAGTCACTTGGTGACATGTTTGCAGAGCTAAATTGAATGTGTTGGGTGGCCAGAAGACAAACACAGGACAAGTGGGCATCGCTGCCATTTCCCGGGAAATCCCAAATTAAATTGGTCTGAATGGCCAGGTCCAGCCAGGCTCCGACAACCGGGTTCTGCAGGGCTCTGCATCTGGATGAAATGGGAGCTGAGCCTGGCACGGGGAAAGGTGAGCAAACCCTTCTGGAAGTGTCCATTAGCCATGACGGACACTTCAGTTATCAGTCCTCGCGAGCTCTGTCGGCAGGACCGTGGGCTCTGATGATTTATCTAGTTGCTATTGATCCTTCCCTGGCAATTCAGAGAACGAAATTTTCATGAAAGAGCCCGGGAAATGGAGCGAGTCCCTGGGATGGGCATATTAGCTGCAATAATTCTCCACTTAGTCCCTGTGTGCTCGTGGCTCTGTGTAAAATAATTCCCTCTGAGACACACTGGCTTCCTCTGGAGAGGACACAGTACTTTCCCACATACTAAGCTCACCCCCTCCCCCATTTTTAGAGTTTCTCTTCAAGAATGCGGGGACTTTGGAAGACATGTAGGCTCTGGGAAGTGTGTGAACTTTCTGGCTGACAGAAAGCCATTTTCTAGACACTTGACCTAAAGCTTGCCAGATCAGTTAGGCTGACAGGGAAGTGAGGCCTGGGAATCAGCCTGCGCCCCTCTTCCATGGGCTGTAATTTTAAGGATGTACTACTGATACACGGGTTCTGGGGCTCAAATTCAGGTCCTCCTGTGGGTATTTTGGATTTTACCTACTGAACCATCTTCTTAGCCCTATTTACCTGTATTTTCAAAGTGTGGACACCAAGGTTCATACAAATCTCATCAGGGTAATAGGGGAGGTCAAAATAAGGGCAGTGGCTGGTTCTGCGATATTAAGTCCACAGCCCTTACCTTAACAGCACTGGGGACTCTTGTTATTGGGTTCCATCTGCCATGCTCTCCTCCTTCGTGGGATTGGGTACTCCTTCTATGACCTGATTCAAGCTCAATTTCCTCTTAAAAGTTCCATCTCCAGATAGAGTCGCAGAGTCTGGGGATTTGGTATGTCAACAGAGGTTACAATGCAGCCCATTGGTAACACTCGTGGACAGACAAAACAGGTGTGGTCCCTGTATCAGTTACTCATTGCTATGACAAATACCTGACAAAGGCAACCAAAGGAAGGAAGGGTTCACTTTAGCTCACAGACTAAGGGTGAAATTCGTAATGGTGGGGATGACCCCTCCAAAAGGTTGCTTCACAGTGATTCATTATCCAGAAGCAGAGTCCAGGGGCCAGGGACAATCCATCAGGGCTGCATTCTGTGCACCTCTTTTCTCTGGAGTCGAGATGGATGTAAAGGCTTTCCACAGCTCTCTTCTCATGACATACGTCCTTGGGCCGCAAGGCTCACTCTATACCTTTCATCAAAGTGTTATCTGTCAGGAAGCCGAGGGTGATGAGTGTGGTGGCTCCCCTTTTCATTTAGTTCTTGACCTCGCCCCGTGGAATGAAGCTGTCCAGGATTAGGGTGGGAAGACCCACCTAATGAACTTAACTGGCCAATGCCTCACTGGCATGCTCAGAGATGTGTTTCCATGGTGACTCTGAATCCTCCAGCAAGTTGCCAAATCAAGATGAGCTGCCATCCTCTTAAGCTACTGTACCTCAGACAGGGTCAAAACTTGTCTGTGTTGCAGTCTGCACACCTACAAAACTAGCCCCTGTCTCCTCCAGTTGCCCAGGGTCCAGGGAGACTGAATATGTAAGGCCCTTGATGAAGGGGTCAACACAGGGAAGAAGCTATGATTGTGGTCCAGACTGACAGACATGCATCAAGTAACCACAAAAGAAGTGAGCAAACACCAAGAGGCTTTGTGACGGAGAGGCATGCTGTGTACCAGGAGGGGCTTGTCTTAGTTAGGGTTTTTACTTTTGTGAAGAGTCACCATGACCATGGCAACTCTTACAAAGGAAAACATTTAATTGGCTGGCTTACAGTGTCAGAGGTTGAGTCCATTATCTTCATGATGGGACATGGCAGCATGCAGGCAGGCATGGTCCTAGAAAAGGAGCTGAGGGTTCTACATCATGATCCACAGGCAACAGGAAGTGAACTGTGTGCCCGACTGCATAACTTGAGCATAGGACACCTCAAAGCCCACCCCTACAGTGGCACACTTCCTCCAACATATTTAAGGTTCTTCTTTGTCCTAATGACTCTAAGGAGCCTTGTTAGATTTGAAGGGTCAGGACTGACATGTTTTTACTGATGTGTTTGAAGAGGGTACATCTCCTGGGGTGCCTCTGTGTGGCAGAGATAAGATCTGCAAGTAAGTTGGCCTCTTGTCTGTTCACTCCATTTCCTTCCACTTCCCCAGAGTTCTAGGCAACAGTATGATTGCTCAAACAACTTCATGCGTGGGTTGCCCATGTGGCCTTCATTGTCGATGATTTTCCAAGTCCCTTGAAAGTAAAAAGACCTGACATATGCTACTGGGGGTGTAACTAGCTGCTCACCTGCCATTCTGATCATAGGATGGAAAAGTCCGCCGCGTGCTTGCTGTAACTACTGGTCCAGACAGTGAGTCCTCAAAAGCCTTCAGCTAAGCACATCTTTTGAGTAGCTAAATAAATGATTTACTAACACCCGAAGGCAGCCACACCCTTCTGTGTGTGCATATTCAGGTGTGTGGGGGTGCATATGTGTATGTGTGTGAATGCATGTGGAGGCCAGAAACCAACCTCAGATGTCAGAAGCCATACACCCTGGTTTTTTGAGACAGGGTCTCTCAGTATCCTGGAACTCAACATGTGGGCTAGATCCTAGCCAGCAACCTACCTGCCTCTACATCCCCACTTGTAGGTGGGATTAAAAGTACATTCTACCACAGGTGTGTGCTTGTTTTGTTAGCATAGATTCTAGGGTTGCGAGTCAGGTCTCAATCTTTGCATGGTAAGCATTTTACTGACTATCTCCTCAGCTCAGCCATTCCCCTCCTTATAGAGTCTCTTAGCAGCCCTAATTGAACCCAATTTTGCCCCCCTACCCCCTTCTCCCCAATCGTGTATTCTTCAGGCCCTTGGCAGGAATCACTGTTGAACACATGGTTCAAGGACTTTTAATAAAGCAGTTGTTTACACAGAGACAGGTATGGGAAGCTGACAGAGCCTATAAATGACATCTGGGACCAGTAATGACAGCAGCTATCACCACCCACCTGGCCTCAGGATTATACCTCATAATACCACTGATGTTGCTACCCCATAGCACCCTTGGCTAGAACCTTATTCTCTGTTCTCTTCTTGGAGTGAGAGTCCCTTTTATCTTAAGTGCTTAGTTCTAACAAGTTGAAATCCATTCGGCCTGAAGACTGGTTCTGGCTATGGACTCTCCAAACCCTTTAGTCCGAAGAGCAAATGGTATCTCTCTGAGTCTGCATCTATCTACCCTAAAGCAAAGAATGAAATTGATCTCAATGGAGGAGATGGGATGAGAAGCAACTAGAAGTATTCAAAGATTTCTACAACTGAAAATGCATTGACTTTAAAAGCCTATCATGCCACGTTTTGAAGCTTGAGGGATTCTACTCAAGAAGGAAGAAATGATTAATAGTACTTCATTGACCTCTGCTCAGGGGAGCAGGCCAGATGGACATGCTAAGAAGTGCGCTATAAAAGCCTGTCTGTGATTTTTCTGATTGCAATCCCACCCCAGCCATGCCTCCTTAAGAGAGGTTGGCAACCATCACCACAGCTGGACCTGAGCATCTCTTCTCGACACAAGTGTGTCCTGAATCATTTCTGGAGGTTAGCAGATTCCTCTACAATACCTGGGCTTAACTCAGATGTTGTAACCATTTCTGGGAAGCTGGGAAAATGTAGTGCAAATGAGTTTGAGGTTTTCCTGAGGAGCTGAAAGTAAAATGTGTTAGTTACTTTCTTCATTGCTCTGACAAAAGTAACCTAAAGGAGGGGCTGTTTTTTTCTGGCTCATAGTTCAGAGGAAGACTGTCCGTCCTGGTGGGGGAGGCAAGGCCAAAAGAGAGTGAGGTACCTGATCACACTGCGTCTATTGTCAGGAAGCAAAGGGACATGGATGCTGGCCATGTCCTACATTCTGTTTGTTCAGTTCCAGGGCATGACACCCTCACTCATGCTGAGTCTTCCTTTCTCCTTTAAACCTCCCTGGAAACACACCCAGAGGTGTGTCTCGTAGGTGATTCTAAAACACAATGGCAATGACAATGAAGGCTAACACAAGAGAAGCAGATTCCCTAACCATCCTTAACTTTGCCACAGGGGACACAGTATCCTGTGGACCACAACCTTTTATGAACAGAAAAGAGACCTAGTCACCAGATAAAGCAACACTGCTCAGCCCTATGAGCTGCAGGGTCCACTCCTGGCCAAAGAGAACAGAGATGATGATCTCACAGTTTGCCTTTGAGGTGGGGGTCCTTGGAGCCTTGGAGACACACTTTATGGAGCTTCTTGAGCTGTGGCCATTCAGAGGCCACAAAAAACACTGCTTTTCCATTAACCCCCAGCTTGTCATATCAGAACAAGAGAATAATTTTCTAATAACTAATAAGCCCTTAAGACCTAGTTCTTAGATGTAGATGTTTAATGATTATTGGCTTAACTGCTCTTTCTTTCTTGATGAGACAGCATCAAACAGCTCTAGGAATTGAAGCTGTAACAGGTGCTCCCTCTTATGTGCACGGGGCTCTTACCTGTGGGAAGCACTTTCTGTTATTTGTATTTTGTTTAATCATCAACTCGTTCTGCTCATATATCTAATAAAGGAGACTTTGAAAGCCTATTTTTCTTGAGCATTTAGGTATTGATGGCATTTGATTAATTCAATTCCCTTACACAATTTGAACAGCAATTACAAATTGATTATGACTGATTCTTTTGAAAGCTCCCAGCGCCTTTAACAACAGTCAAAACAAAGAAAAGCACAGTGCCTGGAAAGCTATTGAAAATCCTTTCACCAGAAAATGTCTCCACAAATGCGAACAGCATGGACTGAACCCTTGTTGAAAATGCCCATCCCTCTTACGGATTCCAATTTCTGCACAAATTCTACCAGACACCTTTTTAAAATGTTCAGTTTACTAATTTGTGTATTTATGTGGGTATATGTGCACTGATTTTCAGTTTCACAAAAGTTGAAAATGGCAATGACGTGATATGTATGTAAAAAGTACAGTTATAATTTGCTAGTCATGAATATCATGACATGGTCACTAGGTAAGTTATCCCTCCCACCACCCACAGTCAGTACTTTCTGCTCTGTGAGACTATGCAGGAGCTAGCTACCCTCTCAGCAACTCTCAAGGACAGAATACAGAATGATAACTATAGTCACCACATCTCAATCCTGCATCAGAACTTCATCTAATGGTGCCAGCACATACCCCCTCCCTCCACCACAGCTTCCTCCCCTGCTCACCTCCACTCTGTGCTCAGCTCTGGGAGTCTGATGGTTTTATTCAGATTTCACACATAAGTGATAGCACCTGGTGCTTTTCTGTCTGTCCATAGCTTATTTTGCTTAGCACAAGATCAAAAACACTGATGACAACTTATGCTGGAGAGGATGTGGGGTAAAGGGAACACTGCTGCATTGCTGGTGGGAATGCAGGCTGGTACAGCCCCTTTGGATATCAGTGTGGCTATTTCTCAGAAAATTAGGAAACAATCTTCCTCAAGACCCAGTAATACCACTTTTGGGTATATATCCAAAGGATGCTCAACCGTGCGACAAGGACATTTGCTCAACTATGTTCATAGCAGCGTTGTTTGTCATAGCCAGAACCTGGAAACAACCTAAATGCCCCTCAACCGAAGAATGGATAAGGAAAATGTGATACGTTTACACAGTGGAATACTACACAGCAGGAAAAAATAACGACATATTGAAATTTGCAGGCAAATGGATGGAGCTAGAAAACATCATTTTAAGTGAGGTAACCCAGATCCAGAAAGGCAATTATTATATTCATAAGTGGTTTTTAAACATACAGCAAAGAAAACCAGCTCACAAATCACAATCCCAGAGAACCTTAGACAACAATGAAGACCCTAAGAGAGACATATACGGATCCTATCTACATGGAAAGTAGAAAAAGACAAGATCTCCTGAGTAAATTGGGAGCATGGAGACCATGGAAGATGGTTGAAGAGGAGGGGAGAAGCAGGGAAGGGAGCAGAGAAAAATGTAGAGCTCAATAAAAATCAATAAAAATTACACACACACATATATACATATATAATGAAGAAAGAAAAAAGAATGGAGAATAATCATACTTGCTAAAATAGAAAAGTCTGAGTGATGGAGATCTTAGTATTTAAGTTACAAAGCATAGATTTCTAAATCATAATTAATATGCTTGAAGATTAAGGAAGATGGGAGATTTCCATAGCAAACTAGAGACAGTAAAGAAAGAAGCAGGGCTGGGAGATGGCTCACTCAGTAAAGTGCCTGCCACACAAGCGTGAGGACCTGCGTTCAACTTCCAAGGAGAAACCTATTGTAAATAAAGCATGTCTGAAACCCTCGTGTTGGGAGCTCTCTCCAGCTCATTGCCTGCCGACCTGGCCAAATTCAGGAGCTCCAGATCCATTGAGGGACCCTGTCTCAAAAAAAAATTAAAATGAAGAACGATAAAGGATCCACCTACACATGCACACAGATGTCCACCTGCATGTAACCTGTATACACACACACACACACACCTGAACAGGTGATGGAGGAGTTACTTTTATTTAATAAAGAAACTTCCTTGGCCCATTTATAGGCCAGCCCTTAGGTGGGTGGAGTAAACAGACAGAATGTTGGGAGAAAGAAGCCGAGTCAGGGAGTCACCATGATTTGCCCACCAGACACAGACGCAGGTTAAGATCTCCCCATGTTCCCAAATCTGGTTTATAAATGTTCTTTTACATTTAAAGGGGGATATGATATAGATATGAATAATTTGCATTGGTATGGATTTTAAGGTCAATTTTGTTATATGTATATGTATTTCTGATCTTGATTACTGTATTGTGATTGTATAGTTCATTTAAAATGTAATGTATAATTAGGAAATATAGGTTGTTAATGGACAATCATCAATAATAGTCAAGCTTGTAGTCATGTTAGTTAGATTTTCTAGGTATATAGAGATATATTTCAGTTAGATAGGCATTCTTAATATCTTTCAAAGACTACAGAATATGGCATTTTAAATGTTTTAATAATTTAGGGCTTTTCATGACAATGAGACACGTCTGCTTCTGGCAGCACCAGCTACTTCAAGAGGAAGATGGGCATTGAAGAGACTCCTTATGGAGTTTGATAGCCATTTGGGCAAGAAACTGCTCTTACATGGACTGATGCATAAACTGGACACAAAGAACCCACAGAGAGAGGACTGCTAAACTTGCCTAAAGGTGAGATGGTCTTTCGGGGTTCCTGACTCATGAAAGAGTCTGCGAGACATTCTGCAGGACACAGCAAAAAGTGACTGAACTGTCTTTGGAATTTCCTGCTTGATGAAAATGTCTGCTGGATACTATGGGCCTGTAAGCTGAAGATGGATGCCCCAACGGTACAGAGGAACTTTGAGTGACTGTCCAGGCAACAAAATATCTCTGTCATTTCTAGAGTTTTGGATTTCTTGTTTACTTAGGTAATATTATATCCTTCTGGAGTCTTTGATGGAGTTAAAGAATGAATAGTTATAGTTTTCCTTAGTTATGATAAGAGATAAAATAGATATAAATATTGTAACTGTAATTCTTGCTTGATAACCATTTTGTTATATGTAATTTTACTATGTTAAAGTTAAAGGCTTTCTTTTTTGTTTAAACAAAAAAAGGGGAAATGATGGAGGAGTTACTTTCATTTAATAAAGAAACTGCCTTGGCCCATTTATAGGCCAGCCCTTAGGTGGGTGGAGTAAACAGACAGAATGCTGGGAGAAAGAAGCCGAGTCAGGGAGTCGCCATGATTCTCCCACTCCAGACAGACGCAGGTTAAGATCTTTCCTGGTAAGCCAGCTCGTGGTACTACACAGAATATTAAAAATGAGTTAGATCAATATGTAAAAGCTAGCCAATAAGAGGCTGGAGCTAATGGGCCAGGCAGTGATTAAAAGAATACAGTTTCCGTGTAATTATTTTGGGGCATAAGCCATGCGGGCGGCCGGGTGCCGGGGACGCAGCCCCGCCGCTCCTATTACAACAAACAGGTACATACACACATACACACACACACATACAACATGCATACAAAGAAAGAGCCAGATAGACAAAGAACTAATACGCTCAAGAACAGGTGGAGAGCTCAGTTCCTGCAGCCTTTAGGCACCTGAAGCCGCAGGGCCAAGAATACGTGTAAATGGATCCTAACAAAAGAAAATCCTAACCTTGCTTAAAATATGATTTCATGGTTCTCAAGCACAGGCTTCGTAGGTGACAACATCATTTCACAATCTGAAAAGGTTAGACACACCTGAAACCATTCTTTTTATGGGTCTTTTATTAAACCTTCAAGGTGAAATTTGAACATTTGTGCAGTGGGTTGCAAGTTTCTTTGTCTGAAACATGAGCAAGCTTGCAATCGGTTCTCGTTTTAGTGTTGAGCCAATTCATAACATTCTAGCACACTGTTGGGCACTCTTCCTTAGCAGAGAATGCTGTGTCTACAGTGTAAATTACCTCCTGGGCTGTTCTGCTTGGCTAGCATACAAAGCTATTAATACCAATTAGTCTGTCCTGACTGGCCTGTCAATAGTATTCTATTCATTCTTCTCTGACTTGATGGCAAGCTTTGTCCATTTATTCTTCTATACAGATAATGCATATTTATATTCTTCTTAAAAAGTCACTTTATGTGTATGGGTGTTTTGTCTGCATGTACGTCTATGTACCACTTCCATGTAGTGCCCTCAGAGGCCAGAGGAGGGTCAGAAGAGGGCATTAGACACCCTGGAACAGGAGTTATGGACAGTTGTAAGCCACCAGTTGGGTACTAAGAATTTATTCCATGTCCTCTGCAAAGGCAGACAGTGCTCTTAACCACTGAGCCACCTCTCCAGTGTCCCATATTTATATGTGTAATTCTTACCTGTATATAGAAAATATCCAAATTTATGCAGAATCCTTGTGCTAGGTGCTCACTCACACTCACAAAACAAACAAAAAAACCTATAAAACAGCAACAGCAACAAACAAACAACGACAACAGTATTTTATGCTCACAATTTTTTTCCTCTTTATGGTAATCTTGGAAACCCTGTTTCTTTGTAACCACAGGGTGTTCAAGGGTCGCCTTTTCTGAGATATGTCTCTCCCACCCTCCCATGATGCAATATTATTCTACCCTGACAAAGGAATGAAATCCTGCCACCTACAACAATATAGATGGAGTGAAAGGACTTTATATTAAACGAGATGGGTCAGGCAGATTAAGGCAAGTATTTCATGTTCTCACTAAATGTCTAAGAAGTTGGTCCCATAGAAGTAGAGAATAAAACAGTGGTTAGCAGAAACTGGGAAGGGTGCAGAAGGGAGACCATTGACTGGTCCAAGGATGCAGTGTCTGAGAGGACTCTGTGAGTGTAGCAGAGTACTTATGGGTGATGACAAAGAACAGGGTGTGTGTGTGTGTGTGTGTGTGCGTGCATGTGCCTGTACGTGTGTACGTGCATGTGTGTGTGTTCATGGCATGTATCCAGAGGCCACGGGACAGCTTTGAATATCATATATCAAGCACTGTCCACCATCATTTTTTTTTTTTTGAGATAGAATCTCACTGGCTTGGAGTTTGCCAAGCAGGCTAAGCTAGCCGGCCAGTGAACCCCAGGGCGATGCCTGTCTTTACCTCCCCAGGACTGAATCAGAAGTGCATTTGTTTCCATGGATTCTGTGGATTAAACTCTGGTCTACTTGTCAGTCAAGAACTTTACCAGCTGAGCCATCTACCTAGTTCCCCCATCCCCAAACGCCTTCCAGTCATGAGGACTGGTGTCAGATCCCCAGAACCTATGTAAAATGTCCAGTGTGACCCCATGGTCCAGCAGCCCTGATCCTCGGGTGGGAAGGAGGTTAGTGGCTGAGCATCTACAATACTAACTGCCGTCAAGGCTTCAAACATCAATAATACCAAGGCTGAGAAACCCAGATCTAAGACACGGAATCAAATAACCTCTAATCAACTTTTTTTTTAACTGTGAGCTTTGAAAGAGCAGAATTTGAGTGTTGTATCCACAGAGTCATTGAGAGGCCAGAGCAAGGCTGCTGTTGTCACCAAGCTGACAAAGAGTTTTAAAAGGTGTGTTCACATTTGAAATGTGCAATGAATCTCTCATGGGGTTGTACAACATGGTTTTGCTGGGGTGCTTTCTCAATCCCTGAGCCGCTCTGCTATGCCAGCATAAGCATTCTGCAATCAACTCCTGAGGGACCCACACAAGGGGTCTCGCCCACACAAGTGCTTGATTTTTATACACTATCTGCCATACTTTGTCATCCTTCAAGGGAAAAGGACCACAAAGCAAATCCAACATTTTTTATAGAGTAATATTTGTAGATAAACAAATCTATCAATCCTATGTCTTAAATCTAGATGGATCTGCCAGCATCCAGATCCTTGTTGGCAGCTCTGGGATTATAGAAACATCCAGTTAAAAAGAAAATAATTTGACGTTTAAAATAAATAAGCATTAGATACTGACTTTAAAGAATTAAAACAAGCAAAAAGTCACTAATATTGGATTCACAACCTTAAATTTGGGCAATTCTGCAAAACAATGATGATGATGATGATGGTGGTGGTGGTGATGATGATGATGATGATGGTGATGGTGGTGGTGATGATGATGGTGGTGATGTCATATACTCAAGACTGTCCAGCATTACAATCTGATGAGTAAAATATAACGTCTCTCTCTGCCTTTGGAGAGACCCAGCCCAGTGGGAGAATAAGGGGAATGATTGGCCATACACAGTGCTTGATCATACAAATGAAATCACTAAACGTTATCCCACCCTTCCCACACTAAGAAAGCTTACTGTCTTGATGTTCAAGACCACCGCAGTGTATAGCTACACACACAGTTCTGTCCCTTCTCCGTTCCCCTTCTCCTGCCCCCCAGTCTTAACAGCTTTTGAGCAGAAAACACAGCATTTCCATCTTTCCCAACTTAAGAAGGAGGTGAAGACTTCAGTCACATTCTAATTCACAACTGAAAACTTATTTCATGCCAGTTTCCTTTGTAGCCAAGCCTGGCACAATCTGGGCCTTCCCGCTGCAAAGGGCAGCAGACAGAAGCAGCCTTCCATGAGAGTTAGTATTGCTGCCTCCATAGTGGGGCATAATTTAGAGCCTGACATCTGTGTTCCTTTGTGTCCAATTTTCATCTGCAAGAAAAAACAAACCTCTCCAGGTTAGACTTTTAGCACATGGGCTAGGCAGAATCAGTCACTGCAAAGTGTCAGATGGCCTCAGAAGAGACACAGCCTCTGATACTCACTGAAACTTCAGGATCAAGGCCACCACCATCACCCCCTTTTTTGTTTTGTTTTGCTCTATTCTGTTTTTTTTTTCTTTAAGACAGGGTTTCTCTGTGTAGCTCTGGCTGTCCCAAAACTTGCTCTGTAGACCAGGCTGACCTCGAATTTAGAGATCCACCTGCCTCTGCCTCTTGAGTGTTGGGATTAAAGATGTGTGCCGCCACCGCACAGCTAGGGTCAACACACCCTTTACAAGTAGCAGTCACAGAGTAATGAGGTGAGTACAGAGGGGAAACAAACCTCCATTATTCCCTCTTGTTAATCATGTGACTAGGAGCTCAGCAATAGAGGGGTATAGAGAAAGCAGGTCTCTCTGACATGTGTACCAGGTGTCCATCAAAGCCAAAGGGACAGACATCAGAAGGTCGTCCACCCTATCTGTAGGAGAGGAAAGCCAACAGTATCAAATAATGAAGGACAGTAGTGAAGCCAAACTAAGGGACAGACAATAAATTGGCAGATAGATGACAGATAGACAGACAGACAGACAGACAGACAGACAGACAGGTGGTAAGTAGCAGAGGATATATTAAATAAATATATGAGATTATAGGTAGGTTGCTGATAGATAGATGAATAGGTGGATATATGATTGATATATGATAAATACATGGATAAATATGATTGATGGATGAATAGAGATAGATAGATAGATAGATAGATAGATAGATAGATAGATAGATAGATGGATGGACGGACGGACGGACGGACGGACGGACGGACGGACGGACGGACGGACAGACAGACAGACAGACAGACAGACAGACAGACAGACAGACAGATAGATAGATAGATAATCCCATCAAGCCCTTCCGTTTGTGCAGGGTGACTGTGACATCCAAGCTTCAAAGCCTCCTGAGGCTAAGAGGACCTGAAGCGACTCCCTTAGAATATGAACTCAGACTCAGAGCAGTCTGACCCCAAAGTCACAATCCTTTCACCACGTAAGAGTGTTCACAATGGAACTCTCATCGTGAGAAGTTGGTACCTGGAGACCCATGTTCTGGAAAGGACACGTGTCCACCGTGAGACAGGAATGGGAATCTGCAATGATAAGAGAATACTTCCAAGAGGCCCAAGACCACAAGCACCACCACCTCATTTACATAATTGAATTTGGATATTAACTTTAATCAAAATGAACACAAAGAGTAAAATAATAGGTTTTCTATGGAACTGATGATAGATTTTTAAGTTGCAGGGATAATTTAATTGGGTCTAAATTGCACTAGTTGGCAATTTTAATTGAATGGTCTCTGGAACAGCTCTGGAAAACCAAACACAAAAGTAATGTTAATGGGAAAAGACACTTGCTTTTAGGTTTTAGTCACTGAAGATGCCTATATGCCACCACTCTCCAAACTATGTCCCATGGACAAGACCTCCTAAAATTAAATAGGATTCCAGGATTCAAGTCATTTGGAGATATACAGATTTAGCAGCAAAACTTTGGGAATTTACCTCTCATATACATTTCCAAAAGAAAGTAAGATATAGCAGGATGCCCACCACTCTCCCTTGTCGTGGGATGTAGATTTCATCAATCATATGCCAGGATGCATTTTCCATGATAATGAGCTTGGGAAATGTCTGGCGGTGCAAATGTTGACAACGTAAAACATAGACAAGAGTTAACAACATACAAATTGAAAGAAATAAGCCAAGCATGGTAGCACACAACTGTAATTTCAGAACATGAGAAGCCATGTCAAAAGGATAATGAGTTCGAGACTAGCCTGGGTGTCAAGCAACGCCAACATCTTATCTCCAAAACTAAACCAAAAACAGAGCTGAGGAGATGGCTCAGTATGTAAAGTGCTCACCTTGTGGGGACTTGTGAATCCCCATACCACCCAGAACACACATTTCAGACAACAGCTGGGTGTGGTGGCGCCCACTTAAAACCCAGCACAAGAAGGTAGAGACAAGGGCTTCCTCAGAGCTCACCGGTCAGCCAGCCTCGCCTGCCTGGCAAGTTCCAGGCCACTAAGAGACCTTGTCTCACAAAACAAGGTGGATAGTGCCTGAGGAATTATACCTAAGGTTACCTTTCTGGCCACCACAGGTGTGTGCACACACGTGCCTACACTTGCACATATGTGCACTCACACACAAAAATGCACAAAAACAAATGACATCACCAATAACCTCTTAGTTCTCATGTTCTACTTTTTTCTTTCTTTGCAGTGGAGGGAACCAGGTTATCCTCAGGAGCCAGTGACACATGCCTAGCCTAACTTCTTTAACCTCATCAGAACTGTAAATTCTCAGGACAGTTGACCGCTTCATTGCATATGGTTTCCTGTTTCCTTTTCTGCTCAAATTAAAATGAGGAGGCCATTCCTTGTCCATAATTTCATTTTAACAACTAACTATCGGCCTTTGGGAAGCTTGGAGGAAATCGTGGGGAAAGGAATTTGAAGCCCAGTGGGCGTTAAGTGCAGATCTAAATCTTTTCATCTCGCTGGATCTGAGGCATGCTCCGTGCTTTTGATTTTACTTAATGGACTTGCTCCAAAGAGTCCAATAAACGATTAGGGATAAGTTTTAAAGTCTAGAGATGGGAGGTTCTAAAGAAATGCATCAAGAGCTGAGTTTTGCTTACACACTTCTGTGTTCTTTGAAAATATTTTTACATTTATTTTTCATGTGTGTGCATGTGTGTATACGCAGATGCACACACACATACAGATCAGAGGGCAACTTTTGAAAGCCAGTTCTCTCCTTCTACTGTGTGTATTCCAGGGGACTTGGCGGCAAGCCCCTTAACCCACTGAACCCTTTCGACGTCCAGACTTCTATATTCTTACCACAACCTTGAAGGAGCCCATTCCTCCATTAAAAGTCTCGACCACATGGATGCCATTCCCGGCACTCTTCAGGCTGAGATGCAAGTCTAGGAAGCGCTGGGCTAGCCAGAGCAACATAGCAAGACTCTGTCTTGTTAAAAAGAAAATTCGTGGGCCGGGCGGTGGTGGTGCACGCCTTTAATCCCAGCACTTGGGAGGCAGAGGCAGGCAGATCTCTGTGAGTTCGAGACCAGCCTGGTCTACAAGAGCTAGTTCCAGGACAGGCTCCAAAACCACAGAGAAACCCTGTCTCGAAAAAGAAAAAAAAAAAAAATTCATGGAGGAAGATTTTGAAGTGTTTGCTGCGTTACACAGGCAAAGACAATGAGCAGAAATTTGGGGCACAGTGTTTATGTAACTGAACGTTGCTTGCTGGAAACGGAGTCAGAGGCCCAGCGCCTTGAGCCTGAGTATGTTAAAGACGACAGACGAGAGGAGAGGTTTGCCTGGAATAAACATACTTGGTACTGCGTACCAGGAACCAACCACTTTCTGAAACAGAACAGCTATTTTACCAGCATCACAAGTGTGCATTGCAAACATTGCTGACCATATTTTGACAAGACCCGAGACGGTACAGCTGAGAGTCTGCTCAGAACTCATTTTACTCTAAAGTCTGAGATCTCTGGCGCAGGTCCTGTGTCTGGGGAAGGGAAAGCTTTACTCGTGGTTATACATTGTCATCTTTTAATAAAAGGGTGTACCAAATAGCTCCATCTTTCTCTACCCCACCTACTGGGCCATGACATTAGAGGTAAAAACTCTCTCTCCACCCTCTCTCTCCCTCTTTTAGTCTCTCTCTGCTTCCATCCCTCCCTTCAATTTATTTTGAGACAGAATCCCTCACTGAACTTGAACATTGGCTGACCAGGGGTTTCCTGGGATCTGTCTGTCTCCACCTCCCCAGCACTGGGATCACTTCCTCAAACAGAGGAAAATGTCAAGACAGCACAACGCTGTCTTCACCTGCACATCCACAGTAAGGACTGCCCCCACCCAGTTATCGGTACACCTGCCCACCTTGTATGTTTGTGGATTCTGTGATGAAATTAAACACCCTACTCCCTTAAGGACTGGCAGTATAATCAGACAGCACATGCACCCCACTCCCTCAGGGACTAGCAGTATAATCAGATAACACATGCAAGCCTCCTTTGCCCAGCAAACACCAGCAGAGTCTAATTTACAGTAGTTTAAAAATAAATAGAATTTAATTGATTTTTATTTTCATTTTAGACTGACTTACAGACTTGATTGACACAACCTCAAGTGCAAATCTAAGGTGTAAATCTCAGTCACTTTTATTGTGTTCATACATGTACAGTCACCATTGGTGTTGAAAAGCAGGTCATTTCCAGCAGTTTAGAAGGCTCTCTTGTGCCCCTTCTTATTTCTGTCACCAAAGATTAATGCTTAAAGACTTGATTTTTATTTTGTGTTTATATGAATGCTTTGCCCACATGTGTGTATGTGTTCCATGTGCATGCAGTACCCAGGGAAGCCAGGAGATGGTGCCAGATCCCCGGAACTGGAGTTACAAATGGTTATAAGCATCATTAGGGTGCTGGAAATCAAACCCAGGTCCTCTGCAAGAGCAGTCAGCGCTCTGAACCACCAAACCACCTCTCCTGGCCCCATGGACTAGCATTGCTTATTTGAACTCTGTGTAATGGAGCACACATTAAATGAATTTATGAATCCGGCTTATTAGTCTCAACCCTGTATTTCTGAGTTTTTTATACCACCTGGAGCACAGTTACAGTTTTCTGCTTTCATTGTTGTATGGTGTGCAAACACTTCACAATTTGTTTATTCATTATAATTTGTGTATATGCTCGTTTCTGTATGTGTGTGTGTATGTGTGTGTGTGTGCCCACACATACATGTGGAGGCTAGTGTTCAAACTCAACTATCTTTCTTAATTGCTTTTCATAGTTTTTGAGACAAGACTCTCATTTTAAAAAATAATAACTTTTGAGGGATGGTTCAGTGGTTAAGAACACTGGCTACTCTTCCAGTAGACCTAGATTTGGTTTCCAGAACCCACGTGGTAGCTCACAACCATGTGCAACCTCTTCTGGTTTCCATGGGTACCAGGGATGTACTGGGTACACGGTTGTACATGCAGGTCAAACATCCATACACATAAAAAAAATAAGCCTTTTTTAAAAAAAATTTTTTTTTTACATTTATTTACTCATTTTGTGGTGGTAGAGATGCCAACTTCCACAAACTTACTGAGCCATCTCCCAAGCTCTATTCTACTACTGACGTCATCTGAGTCCCCTGAGTTCCTTTCAGTTTTTAGCTATTATGACTGATGATGATACGAACGTCTCATGTTTATCAGTTAGTGTGTATGGGGATTGGAATTACTAAGCCTTGCGTTTAGCTATCGAATTCTTCCCGAACATCCAGGAATATTGCAGCAAAGTCCTTTAGCCAGCCTGCAGCTGGCCAGCTGCGTCTGGGTACTCATTCCCACTGCTCCGCAGCCTCATCAGAATTTGGTCTTCTTAATTTTAGCCGTCTTATTGGACATAAGGCAGCGTCACTGTGTTTAAACCCAGTGCTAACCAAACAAGTTTAGCATTTGTTGGTCAGCTCCCTGGCTGCCTACACCTCTGAAGGACTGTGATAAAGCCTGTGTCGAGCCAACTTGATTTACAACTTCACACTGCATAAGATTTAAAGCATGCTCTCTCATTCTCTCTCTGGTCCTTCCTCATCCTGAATTCCTGCCCATCCCATCCACACCTCCACTCCCCATCAGACTCACATACTCCCTACCCACTCTGAAGAGCTTTGATGAGTTAGAGACAGAAAACTCCATTTTAGGCTCAACGTAAAACCCAATTCCATTTCCAAACTGAAATAGATTATGACACTTCCCGAGCGTTCCCCTCTGCCTGCTCGCTGTTTGGTTAATGCCTGCTTCATGTCTCCATCACAGCTCTGTGATTTACCATCCCAGAGAAAAGAGCCAAGTGGATTCTCTGCCTCCCGCGTGCTAGAAATACAGCATTACATATATTTGAAAAACCTAAATCACTTTGAGGCCAGAAAAAAAAAATCTCAAGTATTGATTTAAACACGTCTTTCCGCTTCACACCTCCCTGCATGCGCCGGGGAGCATGAAATGCCCCATAAATATTCTGAGGACCACTCATTTTCTATTCTTCTGTCACCCCACGCTGCAGAGTCGTTCATCCCCGGGTGCTCCCAAGAGTTCACATTGCCAGTGGGTCTGGGAAGCAAGCCTGTGCTAAACACAATGAGAGAGCTGCTGCCAGAGCTGTTGTCTGACCCACCACCTCCAGGCAACTTCTGGAAATGAAGATGCTAAGCAATAGGCTATCTTTACCCCAGTCTTCCCCAGATGGAAAGTTCCAAGAGTTTGTTATGCCTGTGCGTGCACGTGTACACATGGAGATCTTTTCCTTAAATGCTACCCATGTTGTTTCGGGAGGACAGAACCTCTCACTGACACCAGAGCTTAGTGATTCTGCTAGGCTGGCTGATCAGAAAGCACCACCCGCCTCTGCCTGCTCACTCTTCAGTGCTTGGATTACAAGCACACACTTCCATGTCCAGTTTTTCCCCCCCTACGGATTCTGACAATAAAGCCCAAGACCTCATGTGCACACAGCAAACACTTTGTTGACTGAGCCATCTCCCCAGCCCTGAGATCTGGCTTTAATTAATCAACTCTACAACAGCTTCCTAAGGAAGAGTCTGTTGCCACAGGTTCTGGGGACTCGGTGTGAGGTGTTCCTGTGTCCCAGGTCATGTCGCGGAGCAGGTGAACGTGATGTCACGAAATTGGTCTCCACACTTGACTACAGAGCTGTGAGTTCTGGGAACTGAAAAGACCCATGGCTGCTCCTTTCCTGAAGCAGCAGGAATAAGAGTCCCAGACAGAAAGGAGTTGAGTGAGTGGGACCAGGGATGAGAACGAGAGAAATTAAAAAAAAAATAATAATTGATGGGACCAGCAGGTCCTTCATAAGCTGATGAGTTATGCCAAGCAAGTTTATTAAAAATACAGCATCGGGGCTGGAGAGATGGCTCAGCAGTTAAGAGCACTGGCTGCTCTTCCAGAGGACCTGGCTTCAATTTCTAGCACTTACATGGCAGGTCATAAGTGTCTGTAACTCCAGGTACAGGAGATCTGACAGCCTCACACAGATATATAAATAGGCAAAACACCAATGCACATGAAATACTTTTTAAAAAGGAAGTACATCATTACATAGATTATTCACAGGGGTAAAAACAGCCAAAGTCAACAGAGAGCTAAGTCAGACAGTGTTAGCAAAGAGAACATGGGATACCTCAGATACAGCTATCCAAAGACTGATAACCACAGCCCAAGGGGAAGAGATGGGTCCCTAGAAGCCACAACTTCCTCTGAGATCTCAGATCCCCAGGCTTGGTGGTAAAAACCTTTCTGTCTCAATGCTCCTATTTTTACTTTTGATATTTGCTGGTCACTATTTTAACTTAGTGCTGGAGGGATGACTCATCAGTTATTATACTGTTTTTGCAGAGAATCTGAGTTCTGTCCCCAGCACCCGTGTTGGATGGGTTACAACTTCCTGTAACCTGAGATTCAGGGTATTCAGCATCCCTTCTGCACACACTTGCACGCATGCACATACACACACACACAGCATACAGGTGTGCATACACAGAAAACAAGAGGTGGGGGGATTAGTATTAATAATATCAGTAATAGTAATAATAAAAACAAACCTCGCCTTGATTGAAGCCAGGAGAGGGGACTCGTATCTGTAATTGCAACACTCAAGAGGTTGAGACAGGAGGACAGTATGAGTCCCAGGTCACCCTGAGTGAGTTCCAGGCTAACTCTGAATATGGAGTGAGATATAGCCTTGAAAATGGATGGATGGATGGATGGATGGATGGATGGATGGATGGATGGATGGGTGGATGGATAGGTGGGTTGGTGGATGGATGGATGGATGATGGATGGATGGATGGATAGATGGATGGATGGATGGATGGATGGATGGGTGGATGGATAGGTGGGTTGGTGGATGGATGGATGGATGATGGATGGATGGATGGATAGATGGATGGATGGGTGGGTGGATGGGTGGGTGGGTGGATGGATGGATGGATGGATGGATGGATGGGTGGATGGATGGATGATGGATGGATGGGTGGGTGGGTGGGTGGATGGATGGATGGGTGGATGGGTGGATGGATGGATGATGGATGGATGGGTGGGTGGATGGATGGATGATGGATGGGTGGGTGGATGGATGGATGGATGGATAAATGTTTGCTATCATTGGAAATCTTAAAGGATTTTCCTGAACTAATGACATTTAATGCCAGGTGATAGTGGTGCACAGAGTGAGTTCCAGGACAGGCTCCAACATTACACAAAGAAACCCTGTATCAAAAAACCAAAAGAAAAAAAAAAAGAAAGAAAAAAAGTCATATAATTAAAAGGAGAAAAAACTACCCTAGCTCAGAATGTGTGCTTCTATCAGGGAACATCTGACCATCTGACCATCTCTGAAGCACACTGGTGTCTCCCTCACCCCACATCTTCTGACTACACTTTTTAAATACCCTGGCTGCTCGCTACATGGCCATTACAGCCAAACTAGGCTTGATTCTGCCCATGCTAAGCAGATTACGATCTCTGTAAGCACTCACACTGGGTCCTCATGGTGAACAATCTTCAGGTCCTGCCCTGCTAGCTCCGGGGACATCTGACAGTCACTGACCAGCACACGTTCTCCCTGTTCTCATTGCACAGGTATAGGCGTATTCTGTCATGCTTGTTTTTTTCTCTTTGGATGTATCCTACAAGCCTTTAGTTACCGGTGAAGATCTGATTCCTACTGCTCCATCAAATTACCAATGAGTCCCTGCCATGTGCTGGGCACTGCTGGCACCCCTGCCAAGGGAGTGGCAGTAACCAGTCCTACGGTGGTTTTCTCCGCTAAAACAGTCATGGGGGTAGGGCACTCATGAGACTCAGAAAGAAGTAAATTTCATCTGTCTGGGAAAGCTCAAACGTGCACGATTCACGAAAGGCCCTCTCTAGTGTTGTAGGAATAGTGATGTTCCGGGGGGGAGGGGTCTTGGCAGGGAGCGGACTCTGGCCAGCAGAGATGCTAAGAAGAGCTTCTGCGGTCTGTAGAACTGCCTGTGCATCATGCAGAGAGCTCCCGGAATGCAGCTGTCATGAGTCCTCCCCGGCATTGAGGTCTGCCTTCCCATGACCCAGCTGCTTGTGACCCATTTCTACTCCTGGCAGTAACCCCTCACTGATATTCCTTCCAGGAACTCCGGTAAAATCTCAGGGTTCACCTCACTGGACTTGGGTCTGCCATCAGCTCCCTTTCTGAGGTGAGCAGATATGCAGGTGCAGCATCTCCCAGGAAGTGCTCACACAAGATGAATATACACCACACTCTTGGGAGTTTGCAGTCCGGTAGATGCGATGGAAGGAAGTCTCAATGGAAATGCTTACTCATAAGCAAACACTGTGACTGAGGCTGTGGAGATGTACCAGAAGATTGATGTGACCCATTGAGGAGTCAGAAGATGCTTCCCTGAGAGCATCTAGGATGCTAAATTTCAACAGTCAACTTGATTAGCTTAAGAAACTCCTTGGGCCGGGTGATAGTGGCACACACCTTTAATCCCAGCACTCAGGAGGCAGAGGTAGGTGGGTGTGTGAGTTTGAAGTCAACCTGGTCTTCAGAGCAAGTTCCAGTAAAGGCTCCAAAGCTACAGAGAAAACTTGTCTTGAAAAAGAAAAGAAAAAAAATAGAAAGGAAAAGAAAAAAAGGAACTCCTCCTCAGTGATTACCTAAGCCATCCTTGAGTGTGCCAATGAAGCCATTTTCAGAGAGTAAAACCTGAACCACCAAGTCCTATCCTGAACAAGGGTAGCAATGTCCCGTGGGCTCAAGTTCAAGAGTAGAGAAGGAGAAAATCAGCAGAGTGCTAGGGTTTTCTTCTCTCCCTCTCCTTGAACTGTCAAGGTGACAGTCACCAGCATGCACTGCCCCAGACAGGCGACTTCCCTGACATGATGGACCATATTCCCTGGACCATGAAGTGACAACCATCACCTCACATCACACATTGCTCCTTTAGGGATCAGAAGCCAGGGAGAGGACACCAAAGACCAGGTAGCATCAGAGCAGACTCCAAAGTACACACTCCAGACACGGGTCACCGATGGGTGTACCCACCTCCCATGTCTGGCAGAAGAGGAAAAAGATTACTGAACACACCGTTCAGCAAAAACTCTCCGGAGATTGGTGGGTGTCTTGGGGTCCTTTCTAGTTGCAGTGAGAAAACGCCCTAACAGAAGCAACTCAGGGAAGCAGGGCTGGCTTGTTTTAGGGCACAGTGCTTCACCGCAGCCTGTCACAGCAAGGAAGCCACAGAGGCAGGTGCTTCAGCCATCTAGAGTTTTTTTCTGTGGTTGGAAACAAAGAGCGATGCAGATATAGAACAATGGTCAGCGCTTCATCCACCCACATAGCTCACGTCCCCCACATGGGTTCCCCACAGGGAAGGGGGTCACTCACAATTAGAATGAATCTTCCCATACCAATCAACAATCCCTGACCCACGGTTCTCAGCGGCCAACCTTATCAGACAACCTTATAGACAAACTCACAGGTGTGCCCAGTTTTGCCTCCCAGGTGTTGAGACTAATACCAATCAGTCACCACAGCCCCAAATAGGCCTTTCCTTCCTTAAGTTGTCTCCTGTCAACATGTAAGTCCTAAAATGTGATGATAAAGCTTTGGACTGGTATGGGGAAGGGGGGCAGGCGTTTACGTAGAAGGAGCAGTAAATACCTGCAGAGTCTGAAGACGGAGAGAGCTGGAGACGGTGACGCGGTCTGGGGCTGCTGGATCCTGCAGTGTGTGACCACGTGAAGATGAGAGCTATCTTCTAAGTGCAACAGGAGGCATCTGCACTCACTTAGCAGGAAAACGGCATCATCCTATCTCCACCCAACGCCTCGATTCCTGGCTTTCAAGTCATTGAGTACACTAAGTGAAGAGAGATGCCAGCTCCGCTCATCCATCTATCCCAGGAGTACAGAACACCTTCAGAATGCTTTAAGAACATTTCATAAATGAAATGCCTCCCCCAGATGCCTTGGTTACCAGCACTTCCTTTATCTTTTTCAATAATGCATTATCAACAAGTATACAGAGAACAAATTCATCTTTGATCACAGCCACAGGTAGCTTAATTACCTTGTCTCCTATACTTAGAAGACCACTACAAAAAATAAAAACAGCACTCCCTGCAGGTACGCAATGCAATGGTTTACGCTCGGCCTCCGCTACTGAGATATGTTTGCCTTTATACCTTTGTTTATGCATGTGTGTCCTTAATACATTCCAAAAAATGATTTCAGGAGACATATAAATCGAAAGAATGGGATGAGATAAGAGAACAGAAAGAGAACACAGGCTCTACAGAAGAGAGAAAGAAAAAGGAAGCGATGGGAGGGAATAGAGCTGATTGGGAATCGGGTGCTGACAAGATGCCTTTGCAGGGTTTTCTACGCAGGGCTCCCAGCTTTTTAGGTGCCAGCATTGTGGGGACTAAAGGGGGCTAATTCATCAGATGCTTCCTCAGAAATTTCAGAATGACTAAGAGACAGCAAAAAGATCATTCGAATGCTGGTCCTCTTTGGGCTCTGGGAAAGCTGGATTGGAAAACTGGTCTTGGATCTGAGACCAGAACAATCTTCTATAGGAAGAGTGCGGATTTATCTCTGAGAGGAAAGCAGGAGGCTGCTGATGGGTGATGTAGGATTCCCCTCTGTATGTTATGAGTGTGTTTTATTACCACTGGTTAATAAAGAAGTTATTTCAGCCAGTGTCTTAGCAGAATAAAACCAGGTGGGAAATCTGAACAGAGATACACAGAGAGAGTAGGCAGAGTCAGAGATGCCATTGCTGCCAAAGGATAAGGACCCAGAACCCAAAACATTTCCAGTAAGCCACAGTCTCATGGCAATACACAGATTAATAGAAATTGGTTAATTCAAGATATAAGAGCTAGCTAGAAATACGCCTGAGTCATTAACCAAACAGTGTTGTAATTAATATAGTTTCTGTGTGATTATTTGAGTCTGGGCAGCAAGAAAACAAAGAGGCAGTGTCCGCCTACAGGTGGGCCTCCCCACAGAGCAGGTCTGCCTGTCAGACTGTCAGCACCTGAAGAAGACAGAGAGGACAAGAGTGTCCTTGCACAAAGCAGGAAGCCCCAGAGGCTGCAGCAGTCCCCATGACCGCTGTGTAAGGTTACCAATCAGCTAAGTCATACCCTGCCCTGGAATTTGCTTATGAGAGGTAGTGGGTTCTGCAGAGAGAGCTTAGCTGGCAAACTGCTACCAAACAGGAAGATCTGAGTTTGATTCCCAGAACCCAAGTAAAAGTTACCAGGCATGGTGGTGTATAATTGCGATCGCAAACTCAGAGCTGGGGCGAATCCCTGGAGATCCTGTGCTAACCAGCCTAACCTACTGAGCGAGTTCCAGCCCAGTGAGAGGCCTTGTCAAAGGAAAGGGGAGCCATGACACCCCAAGTGTTCCTCCAGTCTTCACACCTTTCTGGGCTGCTCAAGGGCACAGCTCCTTGCTGGAATACTTCAATAGCATCTGCTTGCATGGCCCCGTCAAATACTTCCACACACCCACATCACCCACGGGTGCTGTGATAGAGCAGATTCCAACCCTCGGGCCTGGGGTGGGAGGTGAGATTCCGGACTCCAGCAAACTTTCAGGTGATGCTTGGTGTAAGAAAATCTGAAGTCCTGGAGCCAGCCAAAGCAGGAGCTTGTCTCTAAAAGAAATTCCTCACAGTTCTAAGAATTTGTCAGACCACTTTGCAGGATAGGCTGGGACCCCAAGCAACAATAAACAGCACCAAGCTTTGACCAGAACTGATTAGTTATGCAGACCTAGGACCTTCCACTTAAACTTGAACCTCATGTCAGGACCGTGAGGATGGACCTGGAGTGGGTCACTGCCTCTTCCTCTTCCTAATGCGGCTACACTGAGCAAATGTCCCTTGTCACTTTTCATTGTCACCTGTTTAATTGGGCTACTGAGGTTGGGTGGCTGGTTTCGGGTTGCCAGGGCCCAGGCCCTCACCCCAAAAGCTCTGGAAACAACATTAGTCACCATTGCTATGTGGCGGCTGCATCTCCAGATGGCTTTGATATCGCCACTTACCACTCCAGACAGGAAGTGACAAAGTGTTTGCCCCCACTGTTCTGGATACTTAATGAATTAATAAATAGGTACATTGTGATCTCACAAATGAGCAACTTAGACCAGTCTGATTATTTATATAGCTGTTTTTCATTATCAGTGTGTCTCATTATAATTGGTTTGAGAGTTGCATCTCATTAGGACTGACTAATCTTGTGTATTTTACTTCTGATGCATTTAAGAATTTAATTCTGAGAAAGAGGTCCTAGGCAGCCCTGGGGTTCCGAGACAGAATGAATGCCATGGGGAAGGTTACAGGTCCTGATAAAGGGATGGGGAGGTGGCTCAGTCAGTAAAGGGCTTGCTACAGAAGGCTGAGAAACTCGGTTCAGACCCGCAGCATCCATGCTGATAGATAGATAGACAGACAGACAGATCAGGCACAGTAGTGAATACCTGTTCAGTGAGAGACTGTCTCAAAAAATAGAGTATTCCGGAGAACATACATTATGTCAACTCTGGGCTCCACATACACATGTATATGCTCACACATATGAACACATATACAACACATACCTATCACAAAGTTTAAAATTAAAAAAAAAAATCCCCTGATAGACAAGAGACATGCACATCCCCCCAAAGGGCTGCTACCCATTATGGTGACAGTATGCTCTGTGGCCATAGTCTTCAGCTAGCCTATGGGCCTGAAACACAGGGCATGCATCTTCCCTTCCCCCGTTCTCAAGACCACGTATTACAGAGAGGATTAAAGGGCTTAGGGAGTTCACACTCCTAGGGTGCACAGCAAGGGCTTTGGGCTCAGAGACAACACTTGACACTGATAACAGGAGACCTAAATTCAAGGGGCTCAGGGTTAAAACGGTTTGCTGCTTTTCCGGAGTATCTGAATTCAGTTCCCAGCACCCACGCAGGGGTGCTCAAAGCCACCTGTGACTTTAGCTCCAAAGATCCAATACCATCTTCTGGCCTCTGAGGGAACAGTGTGGACACTTGTGGCACAAATACACAGACAGATGTACACGGAAATTTTTAAATGGTTGTATATACTATAGATTAGTATACTTGAATGAATAAACAAAATATTATAATCTAGACTAATATATTAATAAGCAATATATAGTCTTCATGCATATTAAGAATTAGGTTCAAGAACGCAGCTATCTAAACCGCTCAAAACCCTTGCTGGGAGACAAACTGCAGATATCCTGTCCTCAGGGAAGCCACAGCTTCCTGAGGAGAGAGGGCAAGCTCAGAAACAAGAAGCTAAGGTCAAGAGCACAGGAAGGCTCCGTGGGAACCTGACACAAGGAACCACGGGCCTGGGTTGTGTGGAGGAAATAAAGCTTCGAAGGCTCGCCAGACACGGCCTGGTTGACAGGCAACTGCGTCTCACCTCAGCCTGGCTGTGGTTTCTGCTGATTCTTGCTTCTGTTTACCTGGAAAACCCCTACTTTAAAAGCTCAAAGCCAGGGTGTTTGTTAGCACTTTTTCTGTCTTGCTAAGAATCACTCCCCAGAAGTCCGCACACCTCTGGATGTTAGCTTTCCACACAACCGCTGTCTTCAGGTTTATGCCTGATGTCAGTGCTTTGCTGGAATAAAGCAATTCTGTACTCGGGGAAAGAGTTTTTAGCACCAGGGCACAGGCCAGCCTTCCTGGACAGGGAGACTTCCAGATGGCGGGGCACACAGTAGAATGAGCAGCCTGCAGCAGGCACAAGGCCACGGTACCCTCTTGGCTTCAGTGCCCAGTAACAGCAATTTGGAGATTAGTGAATAGTGTGTGTATGTGTGGGGATGGGGAGGAGGGTCTGGTGTGTCTGGGTGTGTCTGCAGATATGTAGGCATCTATGCAGAGACCAGAGGACAACCTTCGGTGTCAGTTTTTGGTCACCACCCACTTGGGGGTTTCCTTTTGAAGCAGGACCTCTCACTGACCTGGAACTTGACAAGTAAGTTAGGCTGTCTGGCCAATGGGGATCCACCTGTCTCTGCCTCCCTAGCACGAGGACTACACCAACTTGGCAAACCAATGTTTTTTTCTTGGAATCAGTAAGAGAAGTACGAGCGAGGGGTTTCTTACAAGGACCAGATCATCAGAATCAGTCCCAGAGTAGGGTACAGAATTCTTCCTTTTTGGATACACCATGTGGCTTTGCTATAGTTCACAGACTCTATCCACCTTTGCTATTTCAAATGACACCCGGGCCTTTAACACCCATCTTCAGAGAATGTGGAAGCCCTGTAAAGAGTCTCCAACCCCAGTGATCGACCTCCCCAAAGGACCCAATCTTCAGGCAGATGTGATTCTGAGCAGGCTGTAATGTAATTCCTGCGCCTCACCCCACTATGCCTAGGCTCCCTTCTGGGAGCCTTCCAAGTCTGGTCTCATCTCTGAAGCCCCTTCATCCAGTGTGGCTCCTGATGTCTTCACCGGTGCCTGTAGGCATAAGGAGCTCCATCAGGAGATGCAGCTAGCAAATGCCCCACACAGTCATTACAAGGACTAGAGAGTCAGAGCGTGCAGCATGGCACCAGCAGAGAGGCTTTCTAAAGGAGTGTTTGCTTCCGAGGCCGTGTCTTTCTCTCACTCCAATCTGAACTCCTTCCTGCAACACAACAGCGGCTAGGGACAGAATCAAGTGTCCTGGATAATAGGGTGCTTATTCATCGCCCCTTCACCCTTGCTCTTCCTGCGTTCCCAGGAGACACCGGGCTCCTATACCTCGTGCTGTATCCCCTATAGCGATGAATGAAAGCCTATGGCTTCAGGCAACTCCCAGGTGGCCCATAACTCACTTCTTTTCCTTAGAAAGCAAGGACCAGATCATCGGAGGCAACAGCAACACAGAATCCTTTCCCTCTCCACTGCACTTTGGAGGAGGAAGTGACATTATAATTTGTCCCTATCCCTCATGCTCCTTTCCAAGTCTCCATCAGAGCAAGACAGCAGGTGCCTTCTCAAGGAAATCCTGGGAACAAATGACCACTCTGAGGATCATGGGATAGATCATCCTTGCAGGAATGAGGAAGTCCTGGTGTAAAAGCCCACCGAAGAAGAACAAATTTACATGGAAATACAGACACATTCAGAAGGAAGGCCATATTTTCTGGTAGACTGAGCAGTAATGTTCACCAGTCTTCTCTTGGGGCACCCACAATTTCTTTTCCTTTTGAGCTCCACTCCTACTTACCCACCTGTCTTGAGTGCTTACGTCTGAAAGGGGACACATTTGTCTCATAGAGAAAAGACGACAGAGCTGAGCTCTCAATTCACTCTGCATGGACACCCCAGTCCCCAGCACAGATGTCCACCCGCTGCTGTCTTAGAGAAGGAGACTTTTTGGGGTCCCATCTGTAAATCAAGACACAAGATCACATTCCATGGCCAAGAATGCTCTAGCACTGTGGTTCTCAACCTTCCTGATTCTGCGTCCCCAACCACTAAATTGTTTTTGCTGCTACTTCATAACTAATTTTGCTAATGTCATGAAGTGTAATGTAAATATCTGTGTTTTCCGATGGTCTTTCCCCTGTGAAAGGTCATCCAACCTCCAAAGGGGTTGCAAGTCACAGGTTGAGAACCACTGTCCTAGTAACACATGAATGTGCGTGTGTGCGTGTGTGCGTGTTTGTGTGTGTATGTATGTGTATGTGTGTGTGTGTGTGCACTCACTCACACCAGTGTACATTTACCCTCTGGCCCTCTGTGATACTGATCTTCACTGTCAGTTTAACTGGAAACATGTAGGAAACACATTGTTGGGTGTGTCTGTGGAGGTGTTTCCAAAGAGGGGCTGCTGCAGAGAAATGACCTTCCCTGTTGTGGGCAGAACCAGCCCACAGCTAAAGCCCCAGACTGAGTAAAAGGAGAAAGATGAGACAGGCATTCACCTCTCTCTGCTTCCTGACCACACACACAATGTGGCCAGCTGCCACCCAGTCCTGCCACCACAGCTAACGTCACTCCCACCTCCACTCCGCCCACACCATGATGGACCCTTAGAACGAAACCCCTGTGAACTTTCTCTTCCCTGAGCTGCCTTTGTCAGAGGTTTTATCACAGCAACATGGAAGCAGCTGATTCGACCTCAGTTCCTTTAAACGATGCCATTTACACTCTCACAGAGCTAACTTCTGAAACAGCCCACAACTGCGAAGAACTCATCCCTGACTGCCTATGCCAACAGTTTTAAATAGAAAGGATTTAGAGTCGTAAAACAACAGCTTCTATCCCAGCAGCTTGAAACGGTTTTTTGTCGGAATGTATCGATCCTTAGGAGAACAGTTTTATTTCTGTGGGCAATTAAAAGGAAATTATGCCACTAGGTTTAAGATGGCATCTCTACTTATCACGTGGAGTCCGGCAGACAACTGCCTTAATTTAGAAGACCTGAAAGGCTAATAATACTTACTTGGTTCTTTGCATCATTTGTTTTCCCATAATTCTGCTTTTCCATTTAATCCCTTCAGCCACACAGCAAGTTTTCCTGTAGCATGATTAATAATAACCCAGAGCAGATACTGGGGCTCAACCTGAAGGTCAGAAAAGCAAAGCAGCCAGCCACTGGCTCTTACCTCTACCTCAGTCTGAAATGGTGGCCCTGTCTCCAGAAATCTCAGAATAAGACTGTGACTGAGAGCTGTCTCCTCCTGTTTTATATTCCTCTCTAGTGCTGGGATTAAGGGCGTGCACCACTACTGCTCGATTTCTATGGAAACTAGTGTGACTACTGGGATTACAGGTGTGTGTCACCACTGTCTGGTCTGTAAGGCTGACTAGGGTGGCTGTTTTACTCTCTGATCTATGGGCAAGCTTTATTTATTAAAATACAAATGAAATATCACTACATTTCCCCATCTGTGTTCCACGGAACAATAGATCCAGGGGCTGTTGAGAAGTGTTCTGGGTGACAGACATGGCTGCTAAGTTAACAGGGACAGGGAGATGTGGAGCTGAAGCAAAGGCAAATGTTTTCTTCATTACAGGGCTTCTCGGAGCCTCTAACGTGCTACTGTGACTTACGAGTCTGAGGGACAAGCCCAGTTACGGAGATGTTTGTAAAACACATAGCAAGGCGGTTCATATGTGGCCCTTACCAATAAATAGTAACTCTCATAATTATTAGTATTGGCTACATTGATCTGAGCCTTCCCAAACTGACACGCAAAGGGTCCCTTTCATCCACAAGACAACTTTCTGGATTTAATGTCCCATGAAATTCACTCAGGAAAGGTATTACTTGGCAATCCCTACTAATATTTTATAAACATTTTTTGTGTTTATGAACAAAGAAACTAGGTGAAATACGATGTCATATACAAGCACATAAAATATAATGAGACGATATACCTGATTCTGGAGGCATTAATAACCCAGAACAGGGTTAGTTTCTACTCACAGGGAGTTACATTTATTCTGCATCCTCAGTGGAGCTAAAGATCCTAATATCTGTGTATGTCAGTTTTAATGAGAACCACTTAGCAAACGGAGAAGTTTGAGGACAGGGAAAAAATTCAAAAGTTATTTTCCTTTAATACAGAAACAGTGGTTCTTTCCTGGGAGCCTAGCACTCCAGAGACGGCTGAAAGCAGGGGATTGCTGTGAGTTTGAAGCCAGTGTGGGCTCCATTGAGAGTTCCAGGCTAGCCTGGGCAACAAGGTAAGAAGAAAAAAGAAGATCAAAGAACCAGACTTTCATTCAATTATTCATTAACACACAGAGACATGCAGAAACAGCTTGAGATCAGTCAGAGCTGTAGAGCAAAACACTCAAACCCCCAAACATTGGAAAACACAAACTCTGAATCCAGTGGAGTGTGTGGGATAAGTAGATGATGTCATTGTGTGTCCATTTAAAGGCTCTAGAGAAAAATGGCTGAGGACCAGGTTGGAGGAGGGGCTCTGCTTTCAGTAAAGGAGTGGAGACTTCAGTGAGGAGCTATCTGAACAGAAACCTGCAGGGAGGGAGGAAGGGAGGTCTCCACTCAACAGTGAAGAGTGGACCTGGGCTGCAACAGATGCATGAAGGCAAGGGAAACATGGCTGGAGGGAATCCAGCAGCATGAAGAACGACAGAAGATGCAATCAGAACAGCCGTGAGTGGGGAAGGGGATCCACTTGATGTGGACCTTGAATAGTTTAAGCACTGGGGAATTGTGAGCAGAAGAGCTGTGCTATACAATACCTTGAACGCCGACGCTATTTGTTGGGTTGAAATTAAACATGCTGGCTGTGGAGAACCAGAACATCATTCATACACCGAGGATCATGGCAGCCTAGAAGCTAGAAGCAGCAATGAGCGAGGCCCTGGAACGTGATTCATTGCAGGGAAATAACACCTGGCAAGCAACTCCTCATCCTGCGCCCCTTCAAGGAGTGCAGCTGTGCATTGCTGGGAGGAGGGCTGTCTTGCCTTTGTGGGATGCACACAGTCAGCTACCATGACTGGCCTTGGCTCACTGGGTACTTCAGACTTGAGCTTGTTAGCTCATGCACCTTCTTCCTACTCAAGCATCGAATGCAGTCAAGATCCAAATCAAGATACCTGGTGGATCACCATGGCTACAGGTTCTTGGCAACCACAATGGGACTGATGGCCATTGATCCACAAATTCCCAAACTCCATGAAAGCAGCACCCTGAAACAGGTATCCAAATCCTGGTATAGTCAGTCACATCTCATTCCATCTGATTGGTTTTACTCCCAAAGCTCCCAGGTCCAGCACGAGATATCCTCAGGGCCACAGCTCCCAGAGGGGACTTCACAAACTCATGACTGCAGAAAGTTTCTGAGAGTAGGTGACCAAGAAGGCAGAGTCAAAAAGCTAACTACATAAGACAAAGCAAATGAATATAAGGACAATGGCATCTGACGGGTCAGTGTTGAAAACAAAAAGAGTGTAAGAGACAGCAAAAAGGGTGATTCAGGGTCAGCACCTGTGATCCACGGGCCAAACACACCATTGCCTGTTATTTGTAAACATTGTTCTTTATTGAGAAGTAATTAATTAGTTATGGCTTCATTCAAGGTGCCATGGCAAAGCTGGCTGCTTCTGAAGTTGGCCTGGTGTCTCTAAGAACATTAAATACCCAACATGGTCATTTAGAGACAGACTTTTCTCACTGTGGTCTACTTGTCCCCAAGTGAACTGGAGGACCCGCGTTCACTCTGCCTTGCTCTGACACACTACACAGAAGAACAATGGTTACAGGTGGGAGAGACAGGAAGGAGATAAAAGAACCACCCATGGCTCAACACTTCCCTCAAGTTCATGACTATCGTCCGAACTATGGCTGCCCAGAAATCAAACATATGTTAAAACCCCAAGTTCATCTCTCTCTTTCTCTCTCTCTCTCTCTCTCTCTCTCTCTCTCACACACACACACACACACACACACAATCAGTCAGTCATTGCAACAGTACTAGAGACAAGGGCTGTGAAGGGTTTAGCTGAAGGTTTAAGAATAGAGCCATTCACAAAATAATTGCTCCCTCGTAAGAAACTATATAACATTTGAAAAATACACAAAGATTTTTAAAGTTTTAGTTCCTAGAAGATATTCTCATCTTCCCTCCTGGCTCCACAGTGGGTTGTCCTTTGGAGACGATGATGATGCGATACTATTCAGACAGGCAGCTATGTTCTCTCCTTCAGCGTTCCTCAAGAAAGCATGTTCTTTCTCGTGGCTTCTCCCCTGCATCTGTCTGCATGTGAGGACACAACAAGAAAGCAGCCTCCTTCATCAGCCCTCCAGATGACTCGGGGAAGCAGGACTCAGGAGAGCAGCATCTCTTTGTAAATGAACAACCCAGGAATGTGGACAGTTGCTCAAGCCACCATCTGTTCTACACTATGGCAGCTGGGCTGCCTAAGGCTTTCAGCAGTGTCTGACCCCATCCTGGATAACCCTGGGAACAACTGAGTCCTGTGACCACTGAGAGATGGCCACAGAAATGTTACCTCCTCCTCTCAATTATGTAACCAGGACTTGCCTTCTCCTATATCCGGGAAGGTCGTTTTCCCCTCCTCTTCTTCCTCCTCCTCTTCTTCCTCATCCTCTTTTTTGAGAAGAACAAGGTCTCATGTAGCTCATGCTGGCCTCGAACTCACTGTGTACCTGAGAGCTCTCGATCCTCCTGTTTCCACATCCCAAATGTTGGGATGACAAGCATGCGCCATTGTGTCTAGTTTCTAAATGTCAATAATATCTCTCCCAAACAACTTAACCAGGAGTCACTAAAAAACATCAGACCTGAAAAAATGATGCTGGTGTGGGTTTTCAAGAAAGCCTTCAAAGGCCACAAATGGCTGTGGGTATCCTCCAGTGTTCCCAGGACCTTCACTTGTTCTGTGTCATTGTCTAGGCTCAGAGGTCTGAGAGAGAGCCTCCAAGGGTCTAAAATGGCCAATGCACAAAATGCTGAGGGCTCCGGTTGGTTTCTTTCCTTCAATCTTAGTTATCTCTGTGGAGTTCTGTTCATCATGAGGCGAGTGACCATCTTAACTATCATCTCAGTCAGATGAAAGGGGTCTGTGAGATCCATTTTGGATGAGGAAAATAAGGGCCATGCTATGCTCTGGTTTATAGTACACTGCACTGACCGTCCTAAAGAAAGACAGGAACTTGGGTTGTCCCTTCTGACCTTGTATGCATAAGCCCTGAGAAGGTTTCATCCCAGCACAAACTGACATTTTGTCCTAGGAGTTTCTAAACCCCAAGTCTCTCCTAGAAACCTGTATAACCAAAGATCCTCTCTTCTTTCCCTGTTGAGAGCTGGGGCTGGGCTTGTTTAGATGATAAAATGAGTCAAAACCTTCCTGCAAAAGTACTGAGCCTGGGCCCCAAACGCTGTTGCTAAGGCTGGGATTAGCTCCCGATGCCTGGCCATGATACAAGGAATTCAGCCCTATAAGGCCATTGCAGTGTTTTATGGGTTGGCCCTATGCAGAGTGACAGAGCCATGCAGTCACAGCCCTGTCTACATAGAAGTGCTATGGGTGGTGTTGCTATTTTTCTTGGGAAGGTTTTGGTCCTTGGATTCTTTCTTTGTCATGCTCACTGGCACCCTGCTCAACCTGACATCATGATTCTAATGACAAATGTCTCCCACAGGCTCATGCTTTTGAACACTGGGACACCAGCTGTTGATGCAGTTTGGGGAGGCTGTGGAAAAGCTTAGGAGGTAAGGCCTGGTTGGAAGGAGTTGGAACCTGTCTTTGAAGCTTACAACTGCTCCGGTTCATGTGTAATCTCTGCTTCCTCTCTAATACTTTAACTAAGAAGCAGCAGCTACACATTCTCAAAGTCAGGGAGCCATTCTACCACACCTGTACACAGCTGCACACCTCTGCACATGGAGCCATTCTGTCACACCTGCACACAGCTGCACACCTCTGCACAGGGAGCCATTCTGTCACACCTGTATACAGCTGCACACCTCTGCACAGGGAGCCATTCTGTCATACCTGTATACAGCTGCACATCTCTGCAGCCAGGGAGCCATTCTGTCACACCTGCACACAGCTGCACACCTCTGCACAGGGAGCCATTCTGTCACACCTGTATACAGCTGCACACCTCTGCAGCCAGGGAGCCATTCTGTAACACCTGTACACAGCTGCACACCTCTGCAGCCAGGGAGCCATTCTGCCATGCACAGAAATCCAAGGGAGGCCTTACTTCCTAAACTTTCCAATAGCCTCCTTAAACTGCACCAACAGCCAGTGTCAAAGTGTTCAAAAGCATGAGACTGTGGGAAACATTTGCAGTGCAAACCATAATATCAGGCTGAGCAGGGTGCCAGTAGGCATGAAAGAAGAATGCTCACAGGTTCAGCATCCAACCACCAGGAAGCAATGAGACACCGCCAGGCTTGTGTCCCAGAGCAGCTCTCTTCTGTAGAATCCCAGTGAAGATTTAAATCTTTCTGTTCTGAAGGAGGACGATAAGAAAGCAACAAAGCATAGAGGTCAAAAGCCAAGGAAAAACACAGATAAATGGTCAATGGATATGCTAATGAATATTAAATTTCATCAAAGTCTGAGTTGGAAATGCAGATTTTAAACAGTGAGACTATTTTTTGCCTACTGCATTAGCAATTCCTTTTCTACTTAGCAAAATATAAATCCCAAGGTTTATGGAGAGAGGATCTGCACATCATGTGTGTAAGGAGAATGTCAGAATCATGCTCTCATGGATATGTACAGCAAAATTTAAATGTTTTTAACTTCTTAGAGATAATTTTACAATATATTTTTTAAATTGTATAATTTTCCATAAGCTTTCACTCTAGAAATATATCCTATGGAATTTAGTATCTATAAAAATAAAGGAAGGAAACAGAGCCCTTGAGGATGCAGGACTCACGGTAAGTGTAATGGATAACATTGTGTAAACTTGAATGCGTGTGGTCCATGGATATATTGACTGTTGACATTACTACATCTTGCATGAGACTTCGTTATTCTGACTATAACAGGTTGCCCTCCATAATGCATCTTTGCCTCGTTCAGCTAAAGGGGGACCAAAGATGACATTCCTACAGCAAGACATTCTGCCCCCAGATTTCCTCTGGGCTCCAACTGCAGCAGCTGATCATCTCCAAGTCTATAGGCTGCTGACAACCAAGCATGTTTGCATTTGCAAACCTTCATGTCATACAAGCAGATTCATTAAAATCTAAATGTGTGATGGACAGGTAGATGGATGGAAAGGAAGGAGGGAGGGGAGAGAGGGGGAGGAAGGGAAGGAGGGAGGGAGGAAGATTCTCACAGATTCAATATCCAAACATCTAAAGGAAGCAATAGGACACTGCCAGACTTGTGGCCCCTCTTCTGTAGAATTCCATCTCTGTAGAAGATTTAAACATGTATTTAAATGTTTCTTCTCTGAAGGAGGATGATAGAAAAGTAAAAAGTGCAAAGAGGTCAAAAGCCTGGGGAGAATGCAGATAGACAGATGATAGATAGATGATAGATAGATAGATAGATAGATAGATAGATAGATAGATAGATAGATAATAGATAGATAGATAGATAATAGATAGATAGATAGATAGATAGATAGATAGATAGATAGATAATAGATAGATAGATAGATAATAGATAGATAGATAGATAGATAGATAGATAGATAGATAGATAGATAGATAATAGATAGATAGACAGATAGGTAGATGATAATAGATAGATGATAGGTGGATAGATAGATAATAGAGAGATAGATGAAAGATAGGTAGATAGATGATAGATAGATAGATAGATAGATAGATAGATAGATAGATAGATAGATAGATAGATGATATAGATGATAGACAGAAAGATGCATGCATGTATACATACATAAATGACAGACAGACAGTGCTTGCATAGGCATGTATCTTTTTATCTGTCCCTCTGGAGAACCCTGACTAAGGATCAGATAGAAAATCACCTCATTCTCCCTTCACCTCTACACTTGGAAATTACTCTGTAGAGCTGTATTGCTGCTGTGATAGCAACTCTGTAGGTCTGCCCTAATGAACCAGAATTGAGATAGTGAGCACTCACACTACGCCTTGAGCAGGATGGCTAAATTAAGTTAATATCGTGTACTGTGTCCAGGGGGCATTGCAGAACCAGCCTGTGCCACCTGAGAGGGTGTCCTCTTTCCCTGAGGAAAGATGGTGACCTCCTTACTATTTGTGGCCATATTTACATGTAAACAGGTACCTTCCAGTCAGAAACCAGGCTCCTCTCCATGCTGGTGACTCCAGCCTGGAATGCCATCTCCACCTCTAACTCCAGCACTACCCCAATTTCTCTCAGCTCCCCTGCCTTGCTGGGGGGTCCTCCACACTTTTGACCACAACCCAGACTGACTCCTGCTCCTACGAGGTAGGTTCAGATGGAGGAGAAACTTCTCCTGCCAGGCAGTGAGGCAGCATGGCCTTTGCTGAAAATCAAGTTCACAGGTTCTTCAAAGACTCTGTCCCAGCACCCCAACCTGCTTCTTCACACAGGGCACCTCCCCACCAACCGGCTAGAGCTCCTTCCAGCAGCCACTGCAAACGGACTTCCACCCATTCCCTCACAGGTGGCACAGGCTGGTTCTTCGATGGCCCCTGGACAAAGTACTCGATGTTAACTTAATTTAGCCCTCCTGCTCAAGGTATGGTCTGAGTGCTCACTGTCTCAATTCTGGTTCCTTAAGGCAGACCTACAGAGTTTTTATCACAGCAGAGATGAAGTCAACCTCTCTCCCCATAGGTGTGTGGGGCGGAGATTCCTAGGGAAACACACCTGCACAATCACCTTCTCACATGTTGCACTATGGCCCTTGTCATTCACAGGGGATGGTCCCAGCCCCAGCCACCTCAGGGTACACCTAAGTCCCTGAATGCTCAAAACCTTACATAAAATGATACCATGTTAGGTGCATCCTACCCAAGGCCCAATCTCCTGGAGCTATCAGCTCATCTTCACCTGACTCAGAATGACTAATGCAATATAAATGCTATGCAAATGGCCAGTCTGCTATATTGTTTAGTGAAAAACAAGAAAAAATAAAAGTCTGCTGTGTTGAGCTCTAACATACATTTTTACGTAGCTTTGACCCACAATTGGGTCAGTGGATGTGGGCGCTGGCCTGTTCTTGGGTAAGATTCTCATCTCCCTGAGGTGTCTGCTTACATAACTAGACTTCCCAGGACCAGCAGTCTTAAAGGAATGACCTGGCCACAAAGCAACAATTAAAAAGACAAGTTGTGGTGAAAAGCAGCAGACAGAGGGTTAAGTTACACGTTATGAGGGGGATGAGGGGCCTATGACCTCAAGTCCATCTTTGGGCTACTGACTTGAGCTGTAGATTTAAACAGAGAAACAACTGGAACAGAGAGGGGAGAAGCAGGCGAAACTCAACAGTCCTGGTTTCTGTGTGTTCTGGTTGATCGTGACCTAGGGGCTAGTTTTGCAAGTTGGCCTAAAGCAGTCCTTGTTGCTTGAGGGGACAGGGTTGGCGCTGCTCCGGGGAGTGATGCAGCCTTGCCGCCGGGAATAACTGCTCTCATCTGGAGCACTGTCTGAACAGAAGCTCTGTTTACCATGCCTGGATGTGAAAGTGATTGCAGGCTTGGGATAACGACTCTGGGCTGCTAGGCGTCCTTGCGGGATCTGGAAGAAGACATTGTAAGATACCTACGTTCCTGTCTGCCTTCAGCCTTCAGTGGGAACGAGATAGACAGGCACCAAGAGTTTTTAGACAGACACTCCCTAAGTAGTTAACATTCCCGTGTGCAGAGTTAAGTAGGTGACTCACAGAGAAGGGAGTCAGATGAAGAATAAGGGCGGAGGTGCTAGGCTTTCATCCTGTATTTAGTTACCACGTGCAGCGTCTATGTGTTTTAGCAAAAGTAACTTCTAAGTGGTGCCTGACACATGGGGATACCTGGCCCCACTCAGGAACACGGGGAGTCAGGGCTCTCACGCCACCAGCCCTTTGAACAACCCCAGACACCAGAGAGCCATCCCAGTTGGGTAGAGGCAGAAAGGTTAGGCTCAGGGAGATTGACTCAGAGATCACACAGCCAGTCGGAGGCCAGGCAGCATTTCAAGGAACAATGACCCATCTGTAGCTAAAGCCTCACATGGTGGTACAGCTGCTAATGAGATCTATCAAGGAAGGCTGACCCTATGAGCCTCCATCTTTTCCCAGGCTAAAGTACAAGGATACAGCACAGTGAAGGCAATGGGAGCCAGGCTGGGGAGAACCCCGGGGTGAACCCTGGTCTACCTCAGCTGGGATGCTAGACGCAGAGTGACTCCATCACAGGATGGGGGGTTTTCATAGGTGCTGAACAGGGCCTGGAAGGCAGGCATCTGCTGAAAGTCCCAGGTTCTTACATCTGAAATAAAGACTAGGACCAGGGACAGATGGATAGCGACAGAAATATTTTATTAAGAAAGAGAGCTGGAAAGGTTGGAAGCACTAACGACAGTTGTTGGAAAAGTGAGCCTCTTGGGGTGACTCAGCACCCACCTTCTCCCACCCTTGGAAATCCTGCATGCTCTGTTGTACCCTACTGTAGCCCTAATGGGGGGGTGCTTTCTGGTCTTCTGCCAACTGGACTTTCATATGCTAATCTCAGTGCCCCTCCTCCTCCCACCTCCCACTTCCCATCCCTGTACTCGACCCCCCATGCTCCCCTCCCCCACCTCTGCTCCATGCCTTAGTCTCCTGACACAGAATGGCACAGGACCCCTTCATCCTGCCCTGGTAGAACAGTGATTAAACCTTAGGAAGAGTCTATAAAACTCATCAGTCTGGGAGTGGGGGACTCGTAGGTAAACACGCTTGCTATGCAGAAAAGAGAACCATAGTCCACATCTCCAGCATCCACCAAAAACCGGTGGGTGTGATGGCCAGCGTGTAATCCCAGTCAGCACTCAGGAGGCAGAGACCAGGTAGTTCCAGAGCAAGCTGGTTTAGCTAGACCAGCCAAACTGGTGCGACCTCAGCTCATTCAGCAGGGGACCCTGTGGTTGAATAAGTAGAGTGGAGAGCAACTGAGGCAGACAGCATTGGCATTGTCAGTCTGTGGTCTCTGCACCACACACACACAGGTACAGGCACACTCCACATGCAAACATGCATACATGTACCACATACGCATGCACAAAAGGCCTCCCAGACACTGCAGAGGATGAGGAAACCACCAAACACCTCTATGTACAATGTAGCAAAGAGAGTAACATCCTTCCAAATCTCTGCTGTTTCTTTGTGGGAAGGGCTCTATGTGGCTTCCCTTTGTGGTAATGAATGCTCTCTGGGGATGGATGCTAATCACTCCCTACTCCTTGTATTCCGGGGTCAGTCTCCAACTCAAGCAGGTCAAAGTTCAAACCAGGAATTCACCTGCCCCATGACCCTACTCATACCCCTCTGAATCTGCACTAAGCCCCCGCCTGGAGGCTGACCCCAGAGGTCACAGCACAAGTTCTTTCCTGCCTGAAACCCATCTGCTGGCGTGCTTTATTTCCATAGCTCTGAGTCATTACCCGCCAGCCTGATCCTGACACTCCAACACCCCATTAGATGAAGGGGCTGCACCATGCCCTGCCACCCAGCATGCTGGCAACCCAGGCTGGAGTTGTTTAGGATTTGTGCTCAGTTTTTAAAAATAGAAATCTATGTTGCGCTTCTTTTCTTACTACAAAAGCAATACATGTTTGTCATAAAAATATTCAAACAGCATGGATAAGCAGAATAGAGAAATAAAAGGCCCCATTACTGCATCAAACAAAGAATAGGCAGGGAGAGCATGTTGGAATACATCTTTTCAGACTTTTTTCTCTACGGAGATACATCCACTTAATGTTGCAATAGGAGATCACATTGAAAATTGTGGAGATGAACTTGCTTTTTTTTTTAACACTTGGCACTCTATTGAGAACATTTTTCCATGTCATTAAATATCTACATGATGTTTTTTTTCTATTTGCAATAGAAACCAAATTTGATAGTCTTCATGGGAATACAAAAGTAATTCACCCTGAAAATTTCATACCCTTTACCTCAGCCATGGTTTCCCTGAGGGAATCATGAGGATATCAGGGTCAAGTTGAAAAATAAAGGCTTGATTTTTTTAATAGAAAAATAAAGATTTTACTTGCATTCTCTCTAAATCATTCTGAGGAGTTATAGGTGCAACTGGTCTGGGGCATATCTCAGTACTCATCTATCTAATACTCTCCAGTCAAATTAGAAGGGGACCCAGGGGCTGGAGAGATGGCTCAGGAGTTAAGAACACTGGCTGCTCCCCCAGAGGACCTGGGTTCAATTCCCAGCACCCACCTATGTGACAACTTATAGCCATCTATAACTTCAGCTCCAGGGAATCTGGTGCCCTCTTCTGGTCTCTGTGGGCATGAGACGCACACATGGTACACATACATACATGCAGGCAAAACACCCATACACAAAACAAAGGTCAATACAAAGATCTGGATCTCAGTGCCCCGCTCAGTCCCCCTGCCACACTACAAGTGTTATTCTTCTCTCCGGAACCTGCCTCTCCTTACGCCATACAAAACCTGACCCTGCAGCGCCCTCCCCCATTGACCGAGAGGCCACTGAGGTCAACCTGCCAGTCATCACCACTGCTATCTCTGCTTCTGTCATGGGCTTTCCAGGGTCCAGGGTCAACAGATGCTCCGGAACCCCTGGTGGTCATGCCAGTTTAGGGGTGGTCCAGTTACTTGCATGTATGCCTTTTCCTGTGAATAAAGCAGTGTCTACTGTCCACCACGGGCCCAGGTCCAGGTGTCCCAGCTCAGAGTCCTCTAAACACACAGCGACACAGTCAGCTTTGTCTCTTTGACCTGGACTTGCAAACAGCTGCTGGCTTGCTGTTTGCCCAATAGAGAGCACAAAGATTCATGTGGCTACCAGACCTCCCAAACAAGTACAGGATGGGGAAGACCAGAGCCGTCCTTTTCCCTGATCTTATGTTCTCTTATCAAATCCAAGCAAGAAAATAGTCCAAGGCTTTGCACCAAAGTAATGACAAACTTTAGCTAGATTTTAGGTGAGTGACTCTGGCACACAGCATAAATTGTATCTTTAGGGAGCCCATCCATTTGCCTGTTTTATTTGTATTATTTGTTTGTGTGGGGAGGAGGCACATGCCATAGCAAACACGAGGAGGTTGGAGGATCAAGACTGTTTCAGTGATCAGACCTAAGTTTTGGACTTTGTGGCAGAAGCCTTTACCTGTTGAGCCATCTCACCAGCTCACCAACCCTATATTTTTTTTTTATAATCTCTTTTTTTGGTGTGTGGGTGTGGGTGCACACAGGTGCATGCATGCAACTGTGGGCATATGGAGGTCAATGCTCACCTTGTCTGAGACAGTGTCTCTTGTTGCTAGCCAATCTGTACACCAAGCCTGGTAGCCTGTAGGCCTCCAAGATCCCCTTGTCTCTGCCTCCCATTTCCTTAGAGGAACCCTGGGAATATGGATGCATGGGTTACCACATCCAGTTTTCCGTAGGTCCTGGGGCTTTCATTCAGGACTTTACCCATACCCCAGGCATTTAACCCACCATGCCATCTCCTCAGTCCATCTGCTTGTTTTTTAAATGAGAATTGCTGGTTGCTTTAGGGAAAGGATGTCATTAAAACTCTTCCCTTCTTATAGGCAGAGTTAATGCCTGGATCCCATGGACAGCTGACTACAAAGGGAGGAAAGAAGAACAGAATGAAGGAGAACCAGACAGTGCTCCTCTTCAAATGGATGGAGTAGGGACAAACCCATAAGCAGGGGACACCGGCTTCTCTCCTGTCTAAGTGGGAACAGAAGGGCCAGCACATAGCAACAGGGAGCTATGGGAGCAAACGTAATGATGCATAGGCATAGAAAGATGGCTTGGCTTCTAAGAGCCAACACTGCTCTTGCAGATGACCTGAGTCTGGCTCCTGGGACCCACACCAGATCTATCACAACCACCCGAACTCCAGTTCCAGGGGATCCAATGCCCCCTTGTGGCCTCTGAAGGCATCTGCACTCACATACACACACACACACACACACACGAGAGAGAGAGAGAGAGAGAGAGAGAGAGAGAGAGAGAGAGAGAGAGAGATTAAATATATACTGAGATTATTTATATATGAACTGTGGCACACACCTGTGATCTCAGCACACGCAGGGCCAAGGCAGAAAGACTGAAAGTTTGAGGCCAGCACAGGCGATGTGGAGACCCTGTTTCAAAAAAAAAAAAAATAGAACAAAATTTATCTCAAAACAAGAGAACAAACAAAGCAAGTTAATGTCCCATACACCAAAAACTAAAAGAAGACACCGGAACACATTAGCCATTTCTTACACGGGCCTGAATTTCCACTACTTCAATTATAATTAGACAATTCATAACTCAGCAGCTAAGACCGAGGATAAAATAAAAGCCAAACCCCACATAAACACTGTTTACATGAAGCAAATCAGAAAGATGTTGTTCGTCGCAAATGACCTGACAAGTAGCCTGTGAAAGAGACAGCTAACCTAAGCTGCTGAGAGCCCCTCCAGAGAAACCCCACAATGGCGCTGCTGGCAAATCTTTTTCTCAGAAAATAGAAGGCAATCATATTAAACACAATGTGGGAAATTCACAGAGTCCAAACTGTCCCTGTGAAACCAGGCCACTCTTAACCTGCACAACCTCCATGTGTTCCATGTCTCCCAGAGGTACCGTGGTTTCACCTGGAGATGGGCGCACACCCTGATTAACCAGCAAGCAGCCAAGACCTCCAGTGAGCTCCCACCGGTGAGCTAGCGAGCTTCTGGCGGTGCAAGCCTACATCTCCTTCAGGAAGGAAATGAGGAAGCTAAAGATGTGATAGCTTAAAAGTCTTAACATGCTGTTCCTGCACAGCTTCGCCTGGTGGACCACTCGCTGCCCTCTGCCCCGTCTGCCTCGTGCCGCGTGTATTAGTTACATTTCCATCACAATAAGGATGCTATTTCCTAAAGCAGCTGAGAGGAGAGAAGGGTTGATTTTAGCCGACAGTTCCAGAGGGATGCTGTCCATTACAGCAGGAAAGGCGACAGGAGCCTGCGGCACACAGGAAGCAGGTAGTGAGAACAGGAAGTGGTCAGGCTAGAAGCCTTTGCCTTTGCCCGGTGATGGACAGCCTCCAGGGAAGTTCCACCTCCATGACGTTTCCAAACAGTGTTACCAACTGGGAATACATGAGTCGGTGGGGGACATCCCTCATTCAAAACACCACACTGAGGCTCTTGAACAAGGTGTGTAGCCCTAGGTGTGAGTGTTGCAGTTTGGATGCATCCCATGCAGCACCGTGAAGTGAAAGCTTGGTTGCCGGCTGCTGGGTTTTAGGGAACGGATTGAATCCTAAGGGCCCTGAGCTCATCAGTGGATTCACAACAGGATGGTGTTATTTGGAGCTGCTGTACGTATTTGGAAGTCAGGCATGGTTGGAGAGTGCAGACCACCAAAGACACACCCATGGATGCTATGTCTTATCCCCCAACCTCAGGCTGAAACTCTATCTGCATCCGGACCACCATGAAGTAACCTGCCACCACGGTGCTCTCTCCCTCACCTCAGACCCAAAGCAAAGGAGCCAGCGGACCACAGCCGGCAGGTGCTGAACCTGGGAAGCAGATGCCCTCTCTCAGGTATTTGTCAAGGCGACATAAGAATCTAACAGAGTGGGAAGCTGTGCAAGTCTATAGATGTGGAGAACTGTTCCGTGCCTGAGGGTCCTGGGGCCTGTGGAGGGAAAGCACAGGGAAGGTCCTAAGAGAGGTTCCAGGGACCCAGCTTCCGAGGACACAGTCAAGCATCAGTTGTGGGGGAGGAGGTCCCTCCACACCTGTCCAAGGATTTTGTTTCACTGTCACATCTCCTCCTTTTGATTATCTTGTCTTAACTGTTAAGAAAAAAATAACCTTAAAACTAATTCTTTTGTTGTTTGTTTGTTTGTTGAGACTGGATTTCTCTGTAGCTTTGGAGCCTGTCCTGGAACTTGCTCTTATTGGCAAGGCTGGCCTTGAACTCACAGAGATCCGCCTGCCTCTGCCTCCCGAGTGCTGGGATTAAAGGCGTGCACTGCCACCATTGGGCTCTTAAAACCAATTCTTAAGATGGCATCCCCTCAGTCTGGCATGGTGGCACACACCTTCAATCTCAACACTCGGGGGACAGAGGCAGACAGCGTTCCAGAATAGCCTGGGATATCTATTGAAACCCCTGTCTTAGAAACAAACAAGCAATCAAGGAGGCAGCAGTTCTAGGGAGCATGGCCTGGGCCCCATTCCATACATGTGTGTCACTGGTGAGGGATAGTGTGAGCACATGGAAGGCCTAGTCTGACCAGAGGCAGAGTCAGTGCCACTGCAAAGTGTCAAGGGAAGGAAGATGGGTTGAAAGTGTAGCTGGATCATGGGCCTACCCAAGATACGGCCTTCTGGATGGAATCTGCATTGAGGTAGTCTTCCTGTGTCACTGAAAGAAGCACCTTGCATTCTTCAATGGAAACCATCTGAGTGTGTCGTTCTCATGAGGGTAGCCAGAGACATGGCTATGAATGGAAATATTCTTCGCTACAGCTCAAAGGCCTCTCTGGGAAAGCTGGGGAGAAGTGGAAAACATGGAGGATGGACTATATACAAAAAGATTTTCAGAGGAGGAAGAATACTCTTAGCAGAGTGGTCACCACGGAAGTCGCCCGAACGAACCCTGAGTAAGAACAGAGTAGACTGATACCCAGAACTCCAGCCACACATGAACTGCTTGCTCAGTTTTCTTCCCATCGCTGTGATAAAACACTCTGACTGAAAGCAACTTGGGGAGAAAAAGAGGTTATCTGACTTCTACTTCCAGGTCACAGTCCACTACTGAGGGAAGTCATACAGGAGCAGGACTGGAGCCCCAACGGAGCATCACTTACGGACTTGCTCCACAGCTTATCTACCTTCAGCTACCTTTCCTCTACATCCCAGACCCACGCGACCAGGGACAGTACCATCCACTGTGGGCTGGGCTGTCCTACATTAACAATCAGGAAAATGTCCCACAGTCCACTCTGATGGATGAAACTCCTCAATTAGGGTTCCCTCAGTGATTTGAGGCTATTTCATGTTGATAGTTATGACTAACTAGAGCATTGCTTTCTGGGGAACCATCCCAAACTTGGTTCTGGAACACTATGAAGGAGCGCCAGCTACATTAAGGGGTTTGGCTAGCAGCTAGCTGGGGTGTCTTACTTGCTGCAGGCAAGTGTCTTTTCCATCAGCTATTTCTGCCTTTACCCTTGGCGTGTTTTTCTTCCACTCATATCATTGCTTCCCTGGTTTATTAAAAACTGAGATAAATTACCTGATAAATCTGTCTTAAGTTTTTCCCTCCTTTTCAAGGCCCTTTGGTAATTGCCAGAGTCACAAATGTGTGCCCTTCCCACAGTGGGAGGCTCACAAACAGCTGGTGTGTTCCTCGAAGCACACAGCCAGAGACAATAAAAGGAAAGTCTTTAATGGTACTGAATTTGCTTGCTTTGGTTTGATTTAAAGAGAGAAACAGAGCAACACCTGGGCAGCCCTCCAGCTGCAGCAAGCCCGTCTCCAAACCAGTTCCTTGTCTCCTTACTATAAACACCTGGTCGAAGAAGCCTAAAAGAGGAAGGACGTCTTCTGGGTTACAGTTTGGGGTTACAGTCCGTCATGGTCCAGAAGGCACAGCTGTGGGGACAGCCGGTGGCTACAGTAACCCCAGTGTGAGACCGGCTGCTTGAATTTCCACAGCTCAGGAAGCAGAGGCAGAACAGGAAGCAGCCACACTCCTAGCATGAGTATGTGCTTGCTGTGAAAGCCCAAAGTTGATATCAGACGTTCCCCTAATTGTATTGAGGTGGGGACTTGCGCTGAACCCCAAGGTTGACGAGGCCTCTCTTCTAACCAGCCACCTTGTTCCAGGGGTCTCCCTGTCTACCCCCTGAGTACTAGAATTAGAGGTAGCTGCTGCCTGGCCTTTCTAATTAAGATTTATTTTTTGTTATCTTTAATTGTGTGCTTGGTTGTGGGCACACACACAGGAGCACAGGTGTCTGTGGAGACCAGAGGCGCCACATTCCCTGAAGCCGGAGTTACAGATGGTGTGAGCTGCCCAACACGGCTGCTGGGAACAGAACTTGAGTCCTCTGTAGGAGAAGTTTGTACTCTTCACCACTGAGCTCTCCAGCCCCCTGCCTGGCTCTTTTGCATGGGTTTTGGGATTCTAACTGCAGCTCTCACTTCCATGGCAAGCATTTTTTCCCATCACGTCATCTCTCCAGCTCAGAACGTCTGTTTTCAAAGCTCCTAACCTTCCACGCATACACCCACACTCCTGTGTCCACCTCCCATCTGATTCTGGAAAATCCCTGGCCCACAGGACTGTGGAGCTTGAACAGAGCTGAGGCCTCCCTTCTTGTCATTCTTTATTGTTACCGATGCAGGACTATACAGAGTAAAGGGTGTGTCACGTGACTCTAAGTCTCCCCATCAGATGGCTTACAGTTCACAGACAAATCTACTTTGCACCTGTCTTAGCTAGGGTTTCTATTGCTGTGAAGAGACACCATGACCAGGGCAACTCTTACAAAGAAAAACAGTTATATAAAAGGGCTGGCTTACAGCTCAGAGGTTTAGTCCATTATCGTCATGACAGGAAGCATGGTGGCACACAGACATGGTGCTGGAGAAAGAACAAGAGCTATAATTCTGGCTTGGCGGATAGAGTAAGAGAGAGGCACACATTGGGCCTAGCTTGAGCATCTGAAACCTCAAAGCCCAGTGATACACTTCTTCCAACAAGGAGTCATAGTGACTCACTTAGAACTTAACAGACCTAGAGTGGTATGTATTCATAGCATACCTTCTATGGTAGAGCTGATCTGGAGGAGCTTAGGACCCAGCAAGAACCCTCCTCAGACTGGATTTAATTACTTTATGTAAGGCAACATTACCATAGTGCCAAGTGAGCTATCATGAGCTCCATATCTAGAGAAAATAACAAAAATGTCAAATGTATGCGGTATTAAAAGGTGATTTTAAAATTCATTTAACTTCCATAAAAAAAGATATAGTGATTGATTTTCAAATTTTATAAAGAAAAAGATAGCATTTTAATGTCCCGGGTTATTGAAATAGATTACTAATTTTCAATTTTCAATACATAAAAGCTGGAATCTAAATGAGCTCTGAAACACACCTACAGTTCTCCTCAGCCCACAGGCCATAAAAATACCATTTACACATGGAAAAAAGTCTTCATAGCACAATAATAGCCAAGTTTATTCATTTATTGACACTCTGTTAAAGACATTATTTTAATGTGCTTGGTGATAGATGACTTCGAAAGTAAAGGACCTTCTCCCAGACAACTCCTGTCTAAAATTTGGAAAAGTTGGCCAAGCGCTTCAGGATAGGGTGGCAAGGCAGGCTCTGGAGGAGTTTCAGCAATGAGGAGGTTGAGTCTGAGCCTGGACTTGCTTGCAGCAGCCAGACTCCCTAGGAGAAGTGTGCTGGAAGGCCTCTGTCATCTCAGTCCCAGGGTGGTCTGAAGCTGCTGAAGGACGATCTGCCTTTATTCTTGCTTTCAAAGCCTTTCTTTGAAGGAGTTCTGTCTAGCTGGGCTTGAGCTCCCTATACCAGCCCTACTTCCAGTGGCCCCGGCATTAGCATCTGTAGCTCCAATTTTATACTAATGATCAGCAACCTTGGGACAGGGAGGGGAGTGAGGAATAAATGGGGTTTAGAGGCTAAAATAGCTCACTGCTCTCCCAGAGGATGCAAGTTTGGATCCCAGCACTCACATCAGCTGGCTTATAATCACATTTAACTGTGGGTCTAGGTCCAGCGCCCCCTGCTGGCCTCCCAGGGACACACACACACACACACACACACACACACACTTAAACCCTCTTACAATCCTGTCATCTGTAGGCCACCTCCATGCCACCTCAGACACTCCCTTCCAGCTCTCCCACTACACTACTATTTACTGTTGTTTCTTTAAAGGGTCTTCTGCAATTTTCTTTTTTGATGCTGGAGACAGTGCCCAGACTTCTCATAGGCAAGACGAGTGCTCCGCCACTATGCTGACCCCCCAGCTCTTTCATTGAATGTTTCCTTTTGAGACAGGGTCTCCCTAATCGCCCATGTTTGGCTTTGAACTTTGAGCTTGTGATCATCCTGCCTCAGCCTCCCGAGAAGCTGGGGTGATATGCCTGCACCCTAGGCCCAGCTGCAGAAACGATTTTATAGGTGAGTTCAAGGCAATAAGATAGACTGAGTCCAATCATAGGGCTAACATGCTATGTTAGCCATGTGCTTTCCCTACTGCTAACGTGTCTAAAATTTAGACCTTTTTGTAAATTCAAAACCCTCTAGTGAGCTCAAGGGAGTCAACTTTGGATACGCCTGGAACAGGTCAGCTCTGCTGTCAAATGCTCTCCAGATAAGAACCGGCAATCAACAGCCTAAGCTTCCCACCTCTTCCCAGATCTTGGGCCTCCCCCCCCCCCCTCAATTGCCAGGACCTAAGAAAAAAATTAACCTTAACTTTATCTTCTGCTCTGCCGACATCTTGCCAGGTCCAAGCGGCACTGGATGGTCCCACAGAGCCTGAACAGTGAAGTGAAGCAGCCAGCTATTCCTGAACTTGGTAAGCAACCCAGCTTTCTCAAGTCCCCCAAAGATTCCAGTGCCCCCAGGTCAACAAGAAGCAAGAAAACAATAAGAAAATAATGCCCTCATTCCTGCCTCACCTGCTACACCTTTCTAGCTCTTCACCTTCTTATAATAATCAGAAGGAATGTTGGCATTCAGGCATTATGCTGGCCTGCCCTTGGGTCCTCAACTGCAACCACTGAGAACACTCCCAGTGTGCATGTACTTGCAGGCACTTGCACTGGCCTGCCCTTGGGGACCTGGCAGGATATGTCATCAGCTACAGCCATTTCCTGTGTCCATGCACATAAAAGGTCCCTCATAAAAGGCAAGACCTGCTCACCTCCTCCCTCTCTCCCCAACTCCAGAGGTTGGCTTCTCTGTCTCCCTTTCTGCCCCCCCCCCATAAGCCTCCCACGTGAGTTCTGGTGTATGGTGTCGCTTTCTGTCCCGCTGCTGCGCTAGCGTGCCACCACAGTGCTGTGGCTGTCACCGGCAAAACACCAACCCTTAAAATAAGATCCTATGTACACCTTCTCCAAAGATCCCAGGTACCACCCCCTGAAACCAGCCTCCCTTGGGAAACTGGCCCAGAAAACTAGTAACTAGTCGATAAATGCCCAAGAATGTTGAGTGGGGTTTAGAGAAATAAATCCGCTCATCAGACCTGGGAGGGAGCCATGCCTGTGACCTGCATCCCTGGGGTGCTCCAGCCAAGCACTCAGGAGACAAACAATGGTCCTGCTACCTGGCCTGCCTCTCTCAGCCTCTGCTCCCTCCCTCTGCAGAAGGCCAGGACCCCAGTAATTAATTGTAAATCGAAGCCCTTGTCACTAGCCTCAGGCTGCCCACCTAAATTCAGACCTCTTCCTGCCTTGTCTGAACAGGCTTTCTATAGGAGGTGGTTTTGACACTGAAGCCATAAAGGACTGGACAGAAATCAGCCCCTTCAACCCCGTAGGGATGGGACTATGGGGAGGGATAGGCACCACCCACCCTTCATTTAGGAATGCCCACCACCCTACATATACGTAAGGTGGCCTTACACTTTCTTTACTTACATTTACGGGATTCATGAGAATTTCACATGTGAGTAACTATAGTTATACCATTCCCAAACCGTCTGTACCACTCCAACTCTTCCTATGCTCTCCAGTTCCCCTTTAAATTAATTAAACTTTAAAAAGTTCAAATATATCATTTATATGTGCATTGAGTATATTCTTCAGTCCCGCTCCTCACCCTCCCTTTTCTTTCTCTTCCCATTTATGCCCTGTGCTTACCCGAAAACTTTACTTTTATACATGTGTGTGAGAGCGTGTGTGCGCGAGTGTGTGAGTGTGTGTGGGTGTGTGAGAGTGTGAGAGTGCGTGAGAGTGTGTGTGAGTGTGTGTGTGAGAGAGAATGTGTGTGTACAAGTGTGTGTGAGAGAGTATTATGAAAGAGAGTATGAGTATGTAAGAGTGTGTGAGAATGTGTGTAAGGGTGTGAGAGTTTGTATAAGTGTGTATGAGTGTGTGTGAGTGTGTGAGAGTGTGTGTGAGAGAGAGAATGTGTACAAGTGTGTGTGAGAGTATTATGAAAGAGCGTATGAATATGTAAGAGTGTGTGAGAATGTGTGTAAGGGTGTGAGAGTGTGTATAAGTGTGTGTGAGTGTGTGTTTGTGAATATGTGTATATGTGATGATTTTATGTACCTAAATAAAACCCAGGAACCCTAAATGAGGGGGAAACCCACTGTTTGTCTTTCTGAGACTGGCTCGATTGTCTCAGCTGCACCTGTTAGCAGCACAGCTCCATTCTTCTCCATGCCAGAAGCTTCCACTGTGTGCATGTGTGCATGTTCCTCCCCGTTCCTGTGCTTTTGGACACCAGGGTTGGCTCCCGGCTCTGCTGTTGTGAACAATGTTGCAAAGAATGTTGTTGCCCAAGTACCTCTGTGATACGTGAACAATGCTTTGTTTTTCCTCTAGGGGATAAAATTCCATATCCCAGGACGACTTCTGAGATACTTTCCTGTGGGTTCATTACCAACCCTCCATCTAACTGTGAAATATGCAACTTGATGATTGCAATATAAAACTAGCTAAAGGTGTGTGTGTGTGTATGTGTGTTCATGCGTGTGAATTAGCTCACACATACACACTCATCATGTGTATGGGGCAGGTATACATACATGCATGTACCTTTATGTGCATGTAAAGGCTACAGTCTAGAGTCTGGCATATTCCTTTATAGCTCATCTCATTAGTTTTCAACACAGGGTCTCTCACAAAACCCAGAACTCACCACTTGTCTAGACCAACTGGCCAGCCAGCTCTGTGATCCACTGATCTCAGCCCCTGGCCCCAACCCCAGTGTTGGGGTGACATGCATGCCACCACATCTGGCTTGTCCATGGGTGCAGGATTCAAACTCAAGTGCTGGAATTACACAGCAGATAAAGTGTCTGATCTATTGCCCCAGCCACAAACTCTTAGTGGACAAATCCTACTCAAGAAATGTTCGAATTTGGTCATCAATTTATTCTTGGGGTTATACGTAAGATTGAAGTAAATGGAGCCTATTCTGAAAATGGGGCAACCTCAGAAAGGGATGGATGGATGATGGATGGATGATCGATGGATTGATGGATGGATGATGGATGGATGGGTGGGTGGATGGATGGATGATGGATGGATGGATGGATGGATGGATGGATGGATGGATGATGAATGTGATGGATGCATGATTGATGGATGGGTGGATGGATGGATGAATGGATTGATGGATGGATGATGGATGGATGGATGGTTGATGGATGGATGGATGGATGGATTGATGGATGGATGATGGATGGATGAATGAATGATGGATGGGTGGATGGATGGATGGATGGATGATGGATGGATGGATGGATGATGAATGTGATGGATGCATGATTGATGGATGGGTGGATGGATGGATGAATGGATTGATGGATGGATGATGGATGGATGAATGGATTGATGGATGGATGATGGATGGATGAATAAATGATGGATGGGTGGATGGATGGATGGATGGATGATGGATGGATGGATGATGAATGTGATGGATGCATGATTGATGGATGGGTGGATGGATGGATGAATGGATTGATGGATGGATGATGGATGATGGATGGATGATGGATGGATGAATGAATGATGGATGGGTGGATGGATGAATGGATTGATGGATGGATGATGGATGGATGGATGAATGGATTGATGGATGGATGATGGATGGATGGATGGATGATGGATGGATGGATGAATGGATTGATGGATGGATGATGGATGGATGGATGGATGGATGGATGGATGGATGGATGGATGGGTGGATGGGTGGATGGATGATGAATGTGATGGATGGATGGATGGATGGATGATGGATGGGTGGATGCTTTTTATCCAAAGAACATGAAGCAGGACTGGGACCCAGAGATGCCAAGAGAGTAAAAAAGGGTTGAAATAAGGATGGTGACTGTAGCCTCCTCCTCTTAGATTGAAGCCTTGTCCCAGCAGCCTTAGCATCATTCAGGAGGTCAGCCGAATCACACAGGGTCTGGTCCCTCCCTCTCCTGTGGAATGAGAATTTCTCTTCTGTGCCCTGTGAAGCTTGCCACAGCCTCTCCAGCCTCTGCCTCTCTGTGGGGTATAGTAGGTGGACATTAGGCTCTTGGCTTCCTCTGAGACTCTCCTAGCACACACCAGGGGTCACAGAGGAAGAATGGTGGCTGATGGCGTTTCCTCCATCTCTCCATCCTCCCTGACCCTTGCTCACCTCTGGTCAACCTCACCGCACTGTCCTTGCTAGCACTGGTATTACCTCCTGGCTTTTGCAAGCTTCGCTTACTTTTCCCAGAACACTCTACAACTGGCTGCCACCAAGATTTTCATCAATCTCAGCATAGATGCCCCTTCCTCCTATTACTCGTTCTCAGAGGTTCCCACTGTTCTCTCTGTGACCCACAAACCTTTTTATTCCCAGCAGTCCCTACTGGTTGTAATTACCTCCTGCATTGATCAACATCCTCTAGAGGAACAGAACCAGTAGAATAAATATATTACTATGAAAGGCAAATTTAGGGGTTGGATTACATGATAGGGACTGAGCAGGGCAGTCCAGCCATGGCTGCCTGTGTATTGGACATCTGAGAACCTGGTCCTTCTTAGTCCATGAGGTGGGATGCCAATCTGATGCTGAGGGCCAGAGGATGGTCTTCAGTCTACATGGGAAGGCCAAGGAAGCTGTGCTCCAATGTGACCAAAGGATGGTGGTGGTGGTGGCAGCAACAGATTAGATGAACTCACAAGCAAGGATTGAAGACGGTCAGGCAAAGCAGTACTGCTTCTCCGCCAGACATCTTTATATCTGAGCATCCTCCAGAAGGTGTCTCTCATTCTGAAGATCTCCCTCCTCTAGTCCTTCTGGACATGGCTCGCAGACCCACCCCATAGGCATGTTGATTCTAAATCCAATCAACTCAGTTTCACAATCACAGTTGCTTCCCTGGCCGCTGTAAAAGGAGGGCCCAGACACTCTGCTGTTCACTACAGTTCACCCGGCATCCGCTTACGTGTGTGTCAAAACAGCCGCGTAATGAGCACCGTTCATGTGGATAAATAATTGAAGCTGGTCTCCTCCCGGGAAGGCTCTTGGTAGTAATGGACTTTATTCATCTCCAAGGAAATAATGAAGTATTGGCAGTCCTTAAACCAAACTGTCTATCTGTAGATAAGCTGTCAGTGTTCTGGGAGCTGGAGAGACAATTGGGAAAGTCCTGTGGGACACACAGGTAAGAAGGAACAGTCTTTTTGGGAATTGAGGTGCTATGGATATTCAGGGAAGGTAACAGGATGAGCCCTCACTGTCTAAGATCCTTGTGAAAGAAATACTGGGTCTGATGATCCATTACGTCATAACTGTGAGCAGACCCCTGACGGGAACAACTGAAGGGGCTAGGGAGATGCTTAGCTGGCGAAGGGCTTGCCACACAGGCATGGGGAGAGGATAGGCAGTGACAGTGTCGTGAGCACATGCTACTTTGTTCACATCTCAGTAGTGACCGGGGAAGCAAAGAGATACTGGGTCTGGAAACCATACTCAATTCTAAAACTCAAGACCCATGCTGCAGGAGCTCACTTTCTCCAGAGAGGTCCCAACTCCAAGAGTTCCACAGTTTCCCTAAACAGCACTGCCAGGTAGGGACCAAGTGCTCAAACACGTGAGCCTGTGGGGACAGTTTACACCTAAACCATAGAACAAGGTGGCATTGTCTTCTTGTACTTGGTGTGAGGATACACTGACGGATATGTAAAAACAACCAGGAGGACGGTGCAGGCTTCATCAGGATGAAAGGTTCATGATGCCCCCAGGCCCCTCTGTCTAGAAGCAGCTGTGTGGTTGGAAAGTTGCACCACATTTATCCGAAAGCAGTTTCTTGTGAACTCTGTACAGCGGACATATAATAGAGTCGCCCATCATACCAGCCGTTAAAAACACAGAAGCAAATTATCATCAAGGGGTCACAAAGCAAAGATCCTCTGGTTAGCATTGTTGGGAACAAACCACCCCTAAATGTGATAGCATAAAGGGGTAACAACCATTTCACTGGTTTACAACCCTGCCATTCATGCGGGATTCTTTCCATGTGTTCTGCTGGAGCAGCTTATCTGGAGTCTGCAACAGTTCTTTGGGGGTACTGACTCAGAAGACTGGAAACTGAAACCATGGAGAGGTTTTTGTTGAGGCCTCAGCTCCTCTCTGTGTGAGCCTTTCCAAGAAATGTCTGGTCTCCCTCAAAGTATGGTGGCAAGTTCAAAGATCAATGTCCCAAGTCAACCGTGGATCCCCATGGCCTTAACTCATGCAGACTTGTAGTCACAGAAGATCATACTTACTGTCTGTCACTAGAGGTAATTACAAGCAGACCCAGATGGCTAGGGAAGAAGCTGGATGTCAATGCTAGGGGCACCGGCAAAATCCCAGGGAGTGTGGAGGAGGGGAGCTGGTGAGAACGTCTTTGAGAAATAAGATCTGCCACAGAAGATGAGTTATTTACACATCATTGTGTCATGGTGGCCAACCATCTCAGAGACAACTTCAAGGAAGAGGCTTTGTTTCAGCTCACAGGTCCAAGGGCTCATCTGTGGCTGCTTGGCCCCATGTTCCTGTGTGGAACAGCAGGTGAGGTGTGCATTTTCTGTGAGAACATCATTCACATTACAGAGCACAGGAACCAGAGGAGGCGGTGCTGGCGATGTTAGATAACCATCTCCAGCCATCCTAGGGTTCAAAGTGTGAGCCCACAGGGTTTATCTCATTCAAACTATAAAGGAAGGAAAGACGTAAAGGAACATTTTTACTTAAAAAATGCGTAACTATATATTTGATGCTGAAAGTATCAAACTTAATGTGGAACTTCATAGCTTCCATTGAACGCCCCCTCTAGCCTTACATAAGTTCATTCAATTGGATAGACTTTGAATCTGGCTAATGTTGGTATTTGTTACTTTTATTTGTTTAAAGAATTTTTATAATAAAGTTTGTTTTCTAAAAGGAATTACTTTTCTAAAAGACAAAACTTGGCACAGTTTCCTTTTTACACACATATATACATATATATATATATATATATATATATATATAGTGTGTGTGTGTGTGATTGTGTGCATATACCATGAATGTGGTATCTTTGGTGCCTATGGAGGTCAGAAGAGGCCACCCAGTCCTGTGCAGATGGAATTACAGACAGTTTTGAGCGGCTCAGCAACATGACTATGGGGAACAGAACTCAGATCCTCCAAGAAATCAGCAAACACTCTTAACTGCTCAATCATCTCTCAAGCCCCAAAACTTGTCAAAAATTTCTCCAGACTTTTATTATATGGGACAGTTAAATGTTAATATATGTCAAGATAAGTGGGGCATTGTTCCCCAAATGTTCAGGCTCGACCCAGCGACACTTAGTGGGGTCCAATGGGAAGACTGACCACAGGTAATCCCAACAAGCTATGGAACCAGTGAAGTGTAGAAAGCAGTCATGCCAGGAGGTGTAAATGGGTGAAGGTATTGGCAAGAACACACTAGGAACATACACAAAGCCAGTTCCCACCTACAGGAAGCCCGCTGGGCACAGCAGTGCTGAGAAAACACGGCTTTCGAATAAGCACATGATTTTCTGGGTTGGTTCCAGTTTCAGACACTTATCACCAGAACAATCCTGAAGCGACAACACGTGCAGTTTAAATTCTGCCTAGCAAGATGGGTAGACAATGGACAATGGGGCATGGAGAACCATGCAACAAAAAAGATCCTTCCTTCCTTTCTCTTCCCTGGGTCTAAGTGTCAGCCGACACACAACTTGTGAATGTCCCAACATGAAGGAGTCATTGAACAACCACTCTCCCTCTCAGACTATCACAGATCTGGACATTTCCATTACTAGGCAGTTGCTCCTTCACTGAAGTCAGTGCATCAGACATGGATGCCACTTCCCGACAAGAAAGACCTCAGCCTCGGAGTCATGACCTCCATCTCTTGATGTTATCACAGCCTGCCTCTATTTGTTCTTTTTGTCTGCTGTTGTATCTTTTATTTATTCTTTTCATTTCATACATGTATGCACCGAGCATCGTATGTACCCCAACTCCCCCCTTCACTCTCCTAGACACACACCCCCACTGCCTTTATGTCCCCCACAACCCACTGAGACTCAACAGTCCAGCCTCCTGGAATGTCGACTAATCAGTTCTTTTGGCTTGATCGTTTTGGGGTCACCACAGTGGTTGAGTGTTCATGAGTGCAATGACCATGTCATATCCGGAGGATAGCATCTAAAAACCCTTCTCCCCATCCTCCCGCTCCTACATTCTCTCTGCCTTCTCTTCCCTGTGAGCCTTGGGGGTGTTGGTAAGGATGTCCCAGTTAGGTCTGGGTACTCAATGGCCACGATTCTCAGCCTTTTACTACCTACTTTAGACACTTCTCCGGCCAAGCCTGAGAGCAATGCCAAGCTATAGAAAGAAGCATGAATGTTTAGAAGGCAGTAGGACAACATGACCATTCAGTAGAACAATAGCAAGGGGCTCCCAAGAATAGGCCAGCACTGGCATCCCTGCCGTCCATGGTCATATATCTCTCCAGAGACAGGGAATATAGTCTTGGCACAAAGGCAGGAACAGATTTCAAAGTGCAGTGACTGGTCCCTCACGCAATGATATTCCCTGTCTGAAGTTCTGGGAGGCCATTCTCGTAACTGCTGATAGACCATTAAAATGATCCCATATTTGAGAGCCCTGGCTGGAGGACCTGTGTCTACTTGCCATAAAAATATAAGACAGTGGGAGACAGTTTAGTTGTTGAAGTGCTTGCCTTGCAAGAGTGAGGTCCTGAATCCAATACCCAGAAGCCACATTTTAAAAGCCCAGCATAACAGCTTGCTTGCAGTTCCACACTGTCAAGATGCAGACAAGTAAATCCATGGCCAGTCAGCCTAGTCTGGCAAGTTCAGGGAGAGACTTTGTCTCAAAAAAAAAAAAGAGAGAGAGAGAGAGACGCACACACGCGGCGGGCGGAGACCGGCGCGCAGATGCGGCAGAGACCGGCGCGCAGATGCGGCGGAGACTGGCAGATGTGGGATAGTCCAAGCATGAAACAGTGAAGCCCACACTGAGAGCAGATCGCCCCACTACAATTAAATCAAGTAGGTTTCTTGGGGCCTAACCTGCAGATTGGGAGGCCTTTTATTGGTGAGATCCATTGGCCTGTCCCTGAAGACACTTCTGGGTGGAGAGAGTGTTCTTGGCCCATGGTGGGCCACAGGAAACGGAGCAGGGGCATTCCCAGACCCCCTTGACCCCTCGGTTAGTCTGTGAGGGCTGGTCCCCTCTGCTGGGGCTGCTCCTCCTCTGCTGTGACCTCTTTCTCCCTGGTCCATCCCAGCTTGCGCCCAGGGGCCCCCTTCACTCTCCCTCCATTATGCAGGGCCGCGGGATCACCCAGTTTAGCCTGGTTGGGCTCTGGGTCAGGAGCTCGGGACAGAGGGCAGCAGGAGTTTCTCTGTTTTGGTGGCTGGCCCACAGAGTGGTAGGCCTTTTGTTGGCAAGATCCCTAGCGAACGGGGAGCCTGGCCCTGTTCCTGAAGACCCTTCTGAGTGGTGAAAAGGATCTTGGCCCGCAGTGGGAGACAGGAAACAGAGCGAGGGCATCTTGTAAGCAAGGTTCCTGGCCCAGCAGGGAAACCTGATCCTGCTTTAAAAGACCCATTAGATAGCATCGATAGGAGGAGATAGGCAGGCACCAAGGCAAAAATTCACCCAACAATCTGAAAAACAACATGAAAACACCAGAACCCAATGATCTTACATCAGAAGGACTTGAACACCCTAACACAGAAGAAGTGGAAAAAATTGACTTTATGAAAGCAATAGAGTCCCTTAAACAACATGTAAAAAAATGCCCTTATAGAAATGGATGAGAAGTATAACAAAAAGTTTGAAGAAATGAGTAAATACGTGAATGATACCCTGGGAAACCAAGAAAAAACGATCAAACAAGTAATGGAAACAGTCCAAGAATTGAAAACTGAAATGGAAGCAAGGAAGAAAACACAAACTGAGGACCAGCTGGATATGGAAAATCTAGGTCAATGAGCAGAGACTATAGAATCAAGAATAATCAATAGAATACAAGAGATAGAAGAATCTCAGATTCTGAGGACACCATAGAGAAAATAAATGCACTGATCAAAGAAAACAGCAAAGTCAACAAGTTCTCATCACAAAACATTCAGGAATTATGGGACACAATAAAAAGACCAAACCTAAGAATAATAGGAATACAAGAAGGAGAAGAGTCACAACTCAAAGGCACAGAAAATATTTTTAACAAAATTATGGAAGAAAACTTTCCCAACCTAAAGAAAGATATTCCTTTGAATATTCAAGAAGCATACAGAACACCAAACAGACTGGATCAAAGAAAAACATCCCCTCGCCATATAATAATCAAAACACAAAATATACAGATTAAAGAAAGAATATTAAGAGCTGCAAAGGAAAAAGGGCAAGTAACTTATAAAGGTAAACCAATCAGACTTACACCTGACTTCTCTATGGAAACCATGAAAGCCAGAAAGTCCTGGATAGAGGTACTGCAGAAACTAAGAGACCACGGATGCAAACCCAAACTACTATACCCAGCCAAGCTATCGTTCACTTTCAATGGAGAAAACAAGACATTCCAGGATAAGAACAAATTTAAACAATACGTAGCCACAAATCCAGCCCTGCAGAAAGTAATAGAAGGAAAATCACAACCCAAGGAATCCAACATTGCTAACACTGCCTACAATAACTCAGGCATCTAGCGACCCTTCACTAGCACAACTCAAAGAAGGGAGACACACAAACTCTACTACCAAAAACAATAAGAATAACTGGAGCAAACAACCATTGGTCATTAATATCACTTAATATTAATGGTCTCAATTCACCTGTAAAAAGGCACAGGCTAAGAGATTGGATACGAAAACAGGATCCAACATTCTGCTGTTTGCAAGAAACACATCTCAACCACAAAGACAGGCATCTACTTAGAGTAAAGGGTTGGGAAAAGGTTTTTCAAGCAAATGGGCCTAAAAAAAAAAAGCAGGTGTGGCCATACTAATTTCTAACAAAATGGACTTCACGGACTTCAAACTAAAATCAATCAGAAGAGATCGAGATGGACACTTTATACTCATAACAGGAACAATTCATCAGGATGAAGTCTCAATCCTGAATATCTACGCTCCTAATATAAAAGCACCCACGTATGTAAAAGAAATATTACTAGAACTTAAGGCAGACATCAAACCACACACACTAGTAGTAGGAGACTTCAACACACCTCTCTCACCAAGGGACAGGTCAATCAGACAGAAACCTAATAGAGAATTAAGAGAATTGTTGGAGGTAATGAAGCAAATGGACTTAACAGACATCTATAGAACACTCCACCCAAATAGGAAAGAATATACCTTCTTCTCTGCAGCCCATGGAACCTTCTCGAAAATTGACCACATACTCGGAAACAAAGGAAACCTCCACAGATACAAAAAAATATCAGTGTCTACCTGTGTCTTATCAGGTCACCATGGATTAAAGTTAGAAGGCAACACCAATGCTACCCCCAGAAAGTCAACAAACTCATGGAAACTGAACAGTCAACTACTGAACCACAGCTGGGTCAAGGAAGAAATTAAGAAAGAAATTAAAGTCTTTCTTGAATTTAATGAAAATAAAGAGACAACATACTCAAACCTATGGGACACGATGAAAGCAGTGCTAAGAGGAAAGTTCATAGCACTAAGTGCCCACTTAAAGAAAACGGAGAATGCATACACTGGGGACTTAACAGCACACCTGAAAGCTCTAGAAAAAAAAAAAGCAGATGTGCCCAGGAGGAGTAGAAGACTGGAAATAATCAAACTGAGGGCAGAAATCAACAAAATAGAAACACAGAAAACAGTCCAAAGAATCAATGAAACAAAAAGTTGGTTCTTGGAGAAAATCAACAAGATCGACAAACGCCTATCCAAACTAATTAAACGACAGAGAGAGAACACGCAAATAAATATGATCAGAAATGAAAAGGGGGCCATAACCACAGACACAGAGGAAATTCAGAGAATCATTAGATCTTACTACAAAAGCCTATATGCCACAAAACTGGAAAATGCAAAAGAAATGGACATTTTTTTAGATAAGTACCATTTACCAAAGCTAAACCAAGAACAGGTGAATGATCTAAATAGACCTGTTAGTCGCAAAGAATTAGAAATTGTTATAAAAAATCTCCCTTCCAAAAAAAGCCCAGGACCAGATGGCTTCAATGCAGAATTCTACCAGAACTTCCAAGAAGAGCTAATACCTATACTCCTTAACGTATTTCACAATATAGAAACAGAAGAGGCATTGCCTAATTCCTTTTATGAAGCTACAGTTACCCTGATACCAAAACCACACAAAGACCCAACCAAGAAAGAGAATTACATGCCTATCTCACTCATGAACATCGATGCAAAAATTCTCAATAAAATACTGGCAAACCGAATCCAAGAACACATTAGAAAAAATATCCATTATGATCAAGTAGGCTTCATCCCAGAGATGCAGGGCTGGTTCAACATACGCAAATCTATCAATGTAATCCACCATTTAAATAAACTGAAAGAAAACAACCATATGATCATTTCATTAGATGCTGAAAAAGCATTTGACAAAATTCAACACCCCTTTATGATAAAGGTCTTGGAGAGATTAGGGATACAAGGGTCATACCTAAATATAATAAAAGCTATTTACAGCAAGCCAACAGCTAACATAAATTAAATGGAGAAAAACTCAAAGCCATCCCACTAAGATCAGGAACACGACAAGGCTGTCCACTCTCTCCATATCTCTTCAATATAGTGCTGGAAGTTCTAGCAATAGCAATAAGACAACATAAGGGGATCAAGGGGACTTGTATTGGAAAGGAAGAAGTTAAGCTTTCGTTATTTGCTGATGATATGATATTATACATAAGCGACCCCAAAAATTCTACCAAAGAACTCCTACAGCTGATAAATACCTTTAGTAATGTGGCAGGATACAAGATCAACTCCAAAAAATCAGTCGCCTTCCTATAGACTAAGGATAAGGAAGCAGAGAGGGAAATCAGAGAAGCATCACCTTTCACGATAGCCACAAATAACATAAAATATCTTGGGGTAACTCTGACCAAGGAAGTGAAAGATCTATTTGACAAGAACTTTAAGTCTTTGAAGAAAGAAATTGAAGAGGACACTAGAAAATGGAAGGATCTCCCTTGCTCTTGGATTGGGAGGATCAACATAGTAAAAATGGCAATTCTACCAAAAGCAATCTATAGATTCAATGCAATCCCCATCAAAATCCCATCAAAATTCTTCACAGATCTGGAGAAGACAATAATCAACTTTATATGGAAAAACAAAAAACCCAGGATAGCCAAAACAATCTTATAGAATAAAGGACTGTCTGGAGGCATTACCATCCCTGACTTCAAACTCTATTACAGAGCTACAGTATTGAAAACAGCTTGGTACTGCCATAAAAACAGAGAAGTCAACCAATGGAATCGAATAGAAGACCCTGACTTTAACCCACAAACCTATGAACACCTGATTTTCGACAAAGGAGCTAAAAGTATACAATGGATAAAAGAGAGCATATTCAACAAATTGTGCTGGCAAAACTGGATGTCAATTTGTAGAAGAATGAAAATAGATCCATATCTATCACCATGCACAAAACTCAAGTCCAAATGGATTAAAGACCTCAATATCAGTCCGAACACACTGAACCTGATAGAGGAGAAAGTGGGAAGTACTTTACTACACATGGGCACAGGAGACCACTTCCTACGTATAACCCCAGCAGCACAGACATTAAGGGCATCATTGAATAAATGGGACCTCCTGAGACTGAGAAGCTTCTGTAAAGCAAAGGACACTGTCACTAAAACAAAAAGGGAACCCACTGACTGGGAGAAGATCTTCACCAACCCTGCAACTGACAAAGGTCTGATCTCCAAAATATATAAAGAACTCAAGAAACTAGACAGTAAAAGGCTAATCAACCCAATTATAAAATGGGGCACTGAGCTGAACAGAGAATTCTCAACAGAAGAATTTCAAATGACCAAAACACACTTAAGGTCATGCTCAACTTCCTTAGCGATCAGGGAAATGCAAATCAAGACAACTTTAAGATACCATCTTACACCTGTCAGAATGGCTAAAATAAAAAGCACCAATGATAGCCTCTGCTGGAGAGGTTGTGGAAAAAGGGGTACACTCATCCATTGTTGGTGGGAATGCAAACTTGTGTAACCATTTTGGAAAGCAGTGTGGCGGTTCCTCAGGAAATTCAGGATCAACCTACCTCTGGACCCAGCAATACCACTCTTGGGAATATACAACAAAAGTATATGCTCAACTATGTTCATAGTAGCATTGTTTGTAATAGCCAGAACCTGGAAACAACCGAGATGCCCTTCAATGGAAGAATGGATGAAGAAAGTATGGAATATATACATATTAGAGTACTACTCAGCAGTAAAAAACAATGACTTCTTGAATTTTGAATGCAAATGGACGGAAATAGAAAACACTATCCTGAGTGAGGTAAGCCAGACCCAAAAAGAGGAACATGGGATGTACTCACTCATATTTGGTTTCTAGCCATAAATAAAGGACATTGAGCCTAGAATTCATGATCCTAGAGAAGCTAAATAAGAAGGTGAACCCAAAGAAAAACATATAGGCATCCTCCTGAACAGTAACCTTCATCAGGCAATGAAAGGAGACAGATACAAAGACCCACATTGGAGCACCGGACTGAAATCTCAAGGTCCAAATCAGGAGCAGAAGGAGAGAGAGCACGAGCAAGGAACTCAGGACCGCGAGGGGGACACCCACACACTGAGACAATGGGGATGTTCTATCAGGAACTCACCAAGGGCAGCTGGCCTGGGTCAGAAAAAGCATGGGATAAAACCGGACTTGCTGAACATAGCGGACAATGAGGACTACTGAGAACTCAAGAACAATGGCAATGGGTTTTTGATCCTACTGCACGTACTGGCTTAGTGGGAGCCTAGGCAGTTTGGATACTCCTCTTACTAGACTGGGATGGAGGTGGATAGTCTTTGGACTTCCCACAGGGCAGGGAACCCTGATTACTCTTAGGGCTGACGAGGAAGGGGGACTTGACTGGGGGAGGGAAATGGGAGGTGGGGGTGGGGAGGAGGCAGAATTCTTTAATAAATAAATAAATAAATTTAAGAAACAGAATAGATAGCATCTGGGGAACTCTACCTCTGGCCTTATACACACCTTGCAGACACACATACCTGCTCACAATGAACACACACACAGTGAGTAGTAAGTATAGACAGAAGCCTAAGAAGCAACATGTGGCTCTCCTTTTCTTCAGACAGAAGCTACTGCACTTACTGAGTCCTGGAGCCAAGATGACATGGTATGATGTCATGACCACCTAACTGTCAGTGAGCTAGGGAAGTGGCTCAGGGGCTAAAAGCACTTACCACATAATCATGAGGACCTGAATTTGAATCCTCAAAACCCATAGAAGACCCAAATGACATGTAATATGAGCACCTGTAATCCGGTGTGCAGAGGAGACAGGACAACCCCTGTCAGTTTGTGTGCCAGCAAACCTGGCATACGCAAGAGAAAAAGCAGAAAAGAAACCCTATATTAAGCAAAAGAAAAGGTGAGAACTGACTTGCCCCAAGTTGTCTCCTGACGTCCACATGATTCTTTGGCATGTGAGCACACGAGCATACACACACTCCGTGTATACAAAAGAAAAAAATGAATCTTAGCCCTTGCATTCCTTTAAGATGTGGGGCCTCCTGCCATCATAACAAAATCCAGTCTGTACCAGCTAACACAAAGCACTCCCCCCCCTTTCTCACTCATTGTTAAAAAACTGGATGGTGGCAATGCAGGATTGGAAAAAATACTTCCTTTCTTTCCTTCTGCCTGCCTCTCTTTATACCCCATTGCTACAGGCGATGAATTTGGAGCATCTCTTTTTATTGTTTGTTTTCTCATAAGCTAGCATGATTTAGGAAAAAATTCTGTGGGTTTTATACTCTGAATAGAATATTTTTCAAAAGCAAAATATAGGCATCTTGATTTTACAGTCCAGAACTTCTGAGATGGAGTATACACTTTACAGTCCTGCTGTGACAGATTCCTCCTTGGAAATCCTTTCTGAAAATATATATCCTGCAAGGCACTATGTTCTCATCAATCATTTTCCATTATGTGCCATAGTTCCCTCTCTCTTTCCTCTTTTGTAAAACTTTTACTATGGATTCAAGGGATAAAAACCACATTTAAGAACTTAGTATTCAGGATGAATTTATAAAAACTTCACATGAACAGGAAAATAATCCTGACAGCGTGACAGAAGATTCATAAATACAACTGCATTTTCGCATCTGTGTTTTCTCTATTATCAAATAGCGAGGGGAATCATCAGGGTTCCAGCACTGAGCAGCTTAGTGGTCACACACGTTCCCGGGGAAGGGTGCCCGTGACCTGGCACTAAGTGACTGTCAGGGGTTTGATGTATGGATCGCACTGCTTACCAGAGAGGCAAGCAACTGGGGAGCAGTGTGGGAGATTCTTTTAGATTTAATCATAGATAAAGACAAGTTTTTTGAACCTCTCTCTCTCTGGCAAGAAGCATGTTGAAATTTGTGGAAACAAGGTTTGTGAGGATGTCTGTGTTGGGGTAAAAACAGAAAGAAAGGCAGGGTGCTGACCAGCTAAAAGATTAATACAGGAGTTTCTTACACACACATACTCTTGCCAGTTCATCTCTTGTCATGACTGCAGTCAGCAACACCCTGTAAAGTACATATATGTGATGCCTGGGAGTCGCCATCAAAAGCAAGATACAGCCAGAGAGAGACAGTCTTCAGGGCTTTCTGTTATATAAAGTCAGGTGCGAGTTCACCCCTCTGTTCCCCTCCCTCTCCCCTCAGCCAGAGACAAATTCCTTGGTCACTTTCAGTACCCAACACATCCGGTGATGTGATCTAACAGATCACGAAGCGATTTTCATTCTCTTCAGGTTCCCAGCTGTACCGAGATAGCCCATCTGTTGAAATCAATCCATCTGGAGCACCCTCGAGCACAAATCAAATGAGACTAGACTGCAATTGAGGGGAATTACAGTCATCGCTTTGCTTTCGAGGCGAAGGCAGCTTTCTCTCTGCACGCGCTCTGCAACCCGTCTGAAAGCTCTGGGCTATCAGGAACAGCGCAGGTGCTGAAGCAGCTATGCTAGAGTGCTATTAAAATGTCTTTATCTATCTAGGGTGTGTCGTCATTATTAAAAACAAAGGTGGGGGAAATAATAAAGTCAGACCACAGTCAAAGGGTTCCAGGAACGACCCACTCACACACCATCAATGTTAGCATAGAGGTGGGTTTCTGAAAAGCCCTGTCAATCACCGGGAAAACACCACTGAAGCAGAGAAGCTAGAAAAGCTACTTTTTATAAGTGAGCTCCTACTGGGTTTCCACGGCTCACTGTCTTGTAACATGCATATTCAACAAAAGTCCTGCCCCAGCCAGGCTCAGCACCTTCTGATGAAAAGCAAAAGAGAAGTTTGGGGACCGCTCCGAGAAGGACTCTCCACTCACCCACCTCCAACTTTGACACACCCAGTTTTTCACCAGATGAGTGAGGCAAACCCAGGCCCACAAATAGCTAACAAATTGTATAAGGTCACACAGCAAGTTGACTACAAACAGAATGACAATCTGAGAGCAAGGTGGCCTCTCAAGGACACAGTCCCTCTGCTTATCACAGCTTCAATGTGATTGGTGGTTTTTTTAAATCAGAAGTGAAGACGACATGAATTATAAACAAACCAATAATCCTCTACACTAAACCCCAAAGGTAAGGAAATTCAAGGCGCCTCTGCTCTTCCAATGAAATTAAAATGCAGTCCATTCCTGGAAACAGATGTTTGCAGAGTCCATCATCCCGAGGCAGACTGAGCAGGCGCACTGGAACCTGGACCGCGGGGAGCACAAACAAGGAAACATCACACAAGCTACAGATTAGGGCAGGGCAGGACCAGGGATGAATAAATCAAGCCTTTCTTTGCCCATCAGAGAAAAGGAAGAAAGGAAGGAAGGATGGAAACAAGATAGGCTCAGGGTTGGCCATTGTCCTTGCATATAAATAGAGTCCATTTAGCTTTGAGATAGGGGGATCTAAGCTCCTTGGTCATCTAAATTCCATTTCCCTCTATTTTAATTCAATCTTTTAAACACTTGAGAGAATTTCTGCTTCATGCCAGGCATGATATTATGCATGGCTATATTTTCAATGGTGAACCAAATATGTCTAGTTTCAGCCCTCAAAGACCTAGTATTCATATAAGAGACCAGAGAGGGACATTTCAGTGATTGTTCTAAGGACTATGCAGAGGCTTGTGGGATGCTGGGGCAGCATGGAGAAGAGACGCTGTGAGCATTTCTTGCTTACTCTTTTCTACTGCCTCCATGAACAAACACGGGGCACTACAGGTGGGACTAAAGCCACCTGGACTCTAGGGATGAGTCCTCACAGGTCTAAGCCAATCCACAGTGACTTTTCTCTCTTCCCAGTGATTGGTTCCAGTTGGTCACATGGCCTAAGGTTGTCCAATTAGAGCAGAGCCCACTTTGCTTCAGTGGTTGGAGACACAGGAGGTCTTTGTTATGTGTTATGTGAGGTTTGGGGAGGGGGGAGGAATCACCATTTTATAACTACTTGTACTGGGTCTACTTTGTCCCAGCTGGTGTTCCCAGAGATTGCAGGGCAAAAGCCTGGGCTATGGCAGCTCAAAAGAGCTGACTCAGTGACCCATCCCCAGTACAGCAATGGAAGAGATGAATAAAAATGAAAGAATAAGACAAGGAGGGGGAGGAAGAGAAAGAGGAGGAGGAGGAAGAAGATGAAGAGGAGGAGGAAGGGGAGAGAGGAAGAAGATGAAGAGGAGGAGGAAGGGGAGAGAGAAGGAGGAGGAGGAAAGAGGTTTATTCAATGTAACCATGTGAGGAAGAAGAGTAAATAAAAAGGTCTAGTCTATCCTTGGGTACCGACATGAGTTTTAAGTAGTGAAGAGTTGGGCCAGAAGTCTGATCAAAGGGTGGCCTGGGCAATCATTGTCTCGGTTCTGGTCTGCAAGGTCTGTAAGCCTTTATCATTGTCACCTCTTGTGACCAGACAGTCACTTCTGCTCCAGGTCTCAGCCTAACCATTGTGTTTAACTGTCCTTCTAAGGACCATCTTGCTCTTCCTGGAATCTAAGGTAACTGCTGGTTTAGGAAAATGGCTGATCTGCACTATCAGACAACGTAAAGGAGACAGACAGACAGTCAGAAACGAAGCCAGAGGTGACAGGCTCTCATTCTACACATGGTGGCCTGCTAAAAGCAATAATTTGAGTCATGTGAGTCATGTGTGACAAAATTACAACAACAAAAACCTTTTTGTGTGTGTGTGACTGCCTAAAATATGGACAAGCCATTCAACAATGACGGCCCTGTGTGCTTCATCTCAAAAGGTGGAGGAGGCTCTGAGAGCAGCGAAGGCAGATGAAGGAGAAAAACCTGACCAGGCTGACAGTGTTTGTGAACATATGATTGCATGCACATGCACCCCACAAGTGTACACACACACACCAAAAACCCCAAAACACTTTTATTTAAAAAAAAAAAAAAAAAAACAACCTATTTGGTAACAATTGAAAGAATAAAATAGGAAGTGTCCTCCCTCTCTTTCTTCCTCTTTAGTACCATTTAAACCTGTTCTAGAATCTTCTGTTTGAAAAACTACATCACATACTAGTTACATTTCTCAAGAAACAGTTTAAGGTAGAAAGGTCTACGCTGAGGGGAGAGACCACCATGGTGGAGAATGCGTGAGGCAAGTGGCTGAGGATGCCGCCTCGCATTTCAACCAATCAGGAAGCAGACACAGAAGGAAACGTGATGAGGCTATAAACCTCCAGGTGTGCCCCCCAGAGGTTCACTTCCTCCAGTAGTCCCTCTCTCAAAGGTTCCAACAGGACCTCCCAAACAGCACAGCCATCTACAGTTTGGGTGCTCAAAGACACAAGCCTTCAGGAGACATTTACATTCAAATGATAACAAAGCATTAACTCCAGGTCTATGTCTGATCCCACATAAATTCTACCCACTTGCTGCAGTGTCTGTATCTTACCCCTGGACTTCAACTGACACTCTTCTTGCTAAAGCCATCTACAACGTTCTTGAAGTCTATTCTAACAATCACTTTCTGCCTCCATCTTATTAGAACTCTGTAATTTAATACTATTTTAGTTAGGGTTTTATTGCTGTGGAGAGACTCCAAGACCACAGCAACTCTTATAAAGGAAAACATTTAACTGGGCCTGACTTATAGTTCAGAGGTTTAGTCCATGGCAGGAAGCATCGTGGCATGCAGGCAAACATGATGGTGGATATTTAGCAGAGAGTTCTACATCTGGATCCCCAGATATCATCTGGATCCCCAGGTAGCAGGAAGTGACAGTGACACCCTGACCATGCTTGATCTTTTGAGACCTCAAAGCCCACTCTCTAGTGACATATTTCTTCCAAAAAGCCACACTTACTCCAACAAAGTCATACCTCCTAATAGTGCCACTCCCTGTGAGCTTATGGGAGCCATTATTCAAACTACCATGAACAATATCAGTCCTTCCTTAGAATGCAATTCTTCTCTTGGCTTCCAAAACATAGTAATACACTTGGGTCTTCCTCTTATCTTTCTGGGCATTCCCCCCAAATCCTCTTTTGGCTCCTCTACCTCCTCTTTCAACTCAGAAGAGTTGGCATTTCCCAGGCAGAGATCCTAGGCTCTCATCCTTCTGAACATTGATTCATCCCAGGTGACATAAACCCATCTATGAACCCTAACAATGTCTCTGCGCTCATGACTCTTCACATGGAACCGTCACTCCAGAGCTGTCATCTGATCTCCAGTCTCTACACCCACTTGGCTCTAGAAATCTGCACTTGACAGTATAAAATCACCTTGAATTTATATATGAGCCCCAAATGAACATTCTTCTCCAATGTGCTCCTTGATAGGCATCTTCTCAAGTAAATGGCACCTTCATGAACCTGCTAACCCATCAGTCATCTCCAGAGCTCTCTTCGCCAGCCTGATGTAGACAATCCCTCAATCAGACTCTTTGCATGGATGATTCTAGGTTGTGTCAAACTGACAGGTAAAGGCAAACATCACAGGTTCTATGTATGGTTGTAGGTACCCACTGATGGGCTTGGAATGAACCCCTTTAAATAATGGGGGTTAACTAGGACTCTTGCTTCTTTAGAGCTATACTGGATTGATATTCTCAGAGTGGCCTTTATGCCCAACCTGTACGTTCTTGCTATCTAATGCTATATAACAAAACATTCTAAAACTTAAAAGAGCAACCATTCTTTATATCCATGGACTTATGAGTCAGAGAGTGGGACCAAATAGAATTTGGAGGTAAGCAACGGGGGGGGGGGGGGTCCAGGATAGAAGAGGATCCCCTTCACGTAGGAAATAATGCAGCAGAGCAGGTGTGGGGAAGAACCAGCCGAGTTCAAGGGCACTCACGGGATAATTAGGCAGCAATAGAGAGATGTGCGAGAAGTAGTATTCAGGTTGCTCGTTCCTGGTCTCTGGTCTGAATGCTATGTGTATAAGATGTCTACCTGGAAGCGCTCATAGAGGTTGTAGAATGTTTTGCTATATAGCATTGGGTAGCAAGAACATATAGGCTGGGCATAAAGCAACACCCTTAGAATGGAAAGAAGAGATGGTCCGTGGAAAGGCTGCACCAGAAAGTGAGTCCTGGATTCTAAGTGAGTATCAGAAAGTCCCTGCCCTCCTATATACAGAGAGATGCAGCCCTGGCCCAGGGCAGCCAGGGTGAGTGAGATAGAAAGCCTGTTTCTCTTGTGTTCTGTGGTTTCATATATTATGCATTCTGAATATTGTTTTTGAACTTTGGTTATTTAGAAAAGAGTTTCTCAAAGCTACCACCATCTCCAGGAAAGTCAAGAGAACAAGTCAGCTATGTGCTCGAATTAAAGTTAGAAAAGGTGGTTGGCTTGCAAAATCTTGATAGATATGTGATGGGCATTGTGCTGGAAAATTTCATGTCAGCTTGACACAAGCTAGAGTCACTTGGGAAAAGGGAACTCCAATTAAAAACATCCCCATCAAATTAGCCTATGGAAAAACTGTGGTACATTTTCTTCACTGATTATTAATGTTGGAGGGCCCAGTTTATTATAAAAGGCATCCCATGTGCCAATGGTCCTTGATGTACAAGAAAATCGGCTGAGCACGCCACAAGAACACAGCAGTAAGCAGAGTCCCCTTGTGGGTTCTACTTCTGTTCTTTTTCCCAGGTTCCTGCCTTGAGTTCCTGTACTGACTTCCTTAGATAATAGACTAGACACTATAGGTAGAAATAGACCCTTTGTTTCTCCAGTTGATTTTGGCCATGATGTTTATCACAGCAAAAACACCCCTAACAGACAGACAAACAGGCAGACAGTCAGGAAGACAGAGGTTTTCAGAGACTCATCAGACTCCAGTTCCTTTGTCTCATGGGCCTACTTTTTCTTATTTTCAACCCCGGTGTTTCTAAACACAGACACATCAAAGGAGACTGTCTTACTCCTATTCCTTAGCTGTGCGCACGGCATCACAACTCAAGTCACCCTGCAAGGTTACCCTGAAAGCAGAACTTCCAAGATGCCACCCAGATGAACACTCACCCCAAAGAAGCTGGGGAAACAGGGACGTGGCACTGACTTTGAAGCAGCACCTTGGGTATTTATAGCTGAAGTAGCACTGAATTAGGTGTAGTAAAGTCAAAGAAAAGATGGATAAACCCATCATGAAAACAATCAATACTTCCTAAGCAGAAAAACAAAAATATTTTAAATGTGGTGAAGAGATCAATTGCTCAGCTAGCTTAGAAACATTTAAATCATTCACACTTAAAAAAAAATGAAAACTCAACATAAGAAAAAAGGCATTGCTAGACATAACAGAAAGATGGTGCAATATCATATTTAGTCCTGACTTGAAAGCTACCACATTTGTGCACAAATCTGGTTTGATTGTTTAGAAGTGGGGGAGGTTGGACAAGACAGTTGAAAATTCCCTGAAACTCATCTCCATCATTGATCAGTGTACACCCAGTACAAATATCTGTTATGAAAATGGGTAATTGTATAGGTTGCTCACTATAAAGGGGTGCTGTCAGGAAAGCAAACCTGGCTTCTACTCACTGAGCTATAGGATATGGACCAGACTATTGTTTCCATCCTGTGGTGGTTAGCTAGGTCAACCTGACACAGCCTAAATCACCACGGAAGAGTCTCAGGGATGGACTGCCTCTATTGGGTTGGCCTGTGGACATGCCTGTAGGGGGATTGTTTATTAATTAAAGCAATCAATTAGTTATGATGTGGGAAGACTAGCCCCCTGAGCAGGGGCTCCTAAACTGTGTTAAGAGCAGAGAAACTGAGAGCAAGTAAGCACACATCCATCCATTTCACGCTGCTCTTGGTTATAGAGGTAGTGTGGTTTGCTGCTTAGAGTTCCTACCTCAACTTACCCGCAGTGACAGACTGCAACCTGAAATCGTAAGCCAAATAAAGCCCTAAAATAAAGTTCTCCTAAATTGCCTTTTGTCACCCTATTTTACCACAGCAACAGAGATGCAACCAGAACACTGTCAGGGGCAGAGGCATGCCTTCTGGTTCCTATTACAGAGAAATATGAATCATGCTGACCAGATAATAATTACATCAAATAAGTAAAAATTACATGATAATTATATATTATTATATTTATAATTATAGAGTGAAGGTGGCAAAACTAATAATATACGTAAAACACTTAAATATATTCCCAGAGCATTGTAAGAATTTATTAAATGGATAAATTAAAGGAAAAAAATAGTCCTGAAGAATAATGGAAAAGGGCAAGTACAGACAATTGACATGAAGGGCAAAATTTGTAATAACCGCAAGAAAATTATTCAACCTTGCAAGTAATCAAAAAGAAAATGAAATTAAAACTAGTAACTAGAGCAGGGCATAGCAGCACACATCTGTCATCCCCACATTCAGGACGGAGAGGCCAGAGGGTCAGAAGAGTGTTTGCCTTTCATACAGGAAGCCTTGGGTATCATCCCCAGTGCTACAGAAAACCCAGCATGGCTGTGCATCCCTGTAATCCCAGAGAGGGAAGGAGGAGGGGCTTCCGAAGTTCAAAGTCATCCTGGACTACAGAGTGATTTCTAGGCCAGTATTGCCTACATGAAACCTTGTCTCAAAAACATAAACAAGTAAAAAAAAAAAATGGCTAAACTGGGTCTGGAGATGAGGTAGAGTGGGACAGCATTTGTCTAACATACATGAAGCTGTGGTTCACCCCAGCCCTTCAAGACATGCAAGAACCGAAGAGAGTCTAGGAACCACCTTCCCGTAAAAGCGGTACAGTTTTCTACACTTTCAATCTGGCAGCAGAATCGCAAAGGGGCTCTTATCTCAAGAGGTGCGCAACACAGAGAGACGTTCACTGCTTCCTGGGGAATTTGATAATGGGCGTGATGAGTACGGGAGCCTTGGACATCCTTTGGGCTTTGGGAATCTTCTCTGCTCAAATTTAACACACAATGAACGCACAGCTACGTAAGATCCGAGATGTGAGCCACGCTTGAAGATTTACGTTAATAGCACACACTCACTGTAGCTATTTTCCCGGTGGCCAAAGACGAACCACCATCAAACTGCGGTTGCTTCCAAATGACTGACGGACTGAACCAAAACTGAAGGAAGAAACGCAGAATAATTCCCTTGGCTCATTGTCTCATCGCTGTCTTGGCTTTGTGTATCTCTTCTCCTGTATCTTCAATCTTCTGCTTTCCTTTTCTGAAAACCAGTCAACTGTTTCCTGGGGGTTGTTATTTATTTGTTCGTTTGTTTTTGGCATCGGTGGGGTGAAAACAGTTGTACCCCTAAGCTACGCCCCCCCCCCGCCCCCCGCACTGCAGTTGTTAGTCAACAGGGTATGACTGGCATCTTAGTTCCTTTTCCCGTGGCTGTGATAAAAATACTCTGACAAGAGAAATTTGAGGGAGAGAGGGTTTCCTCTACACCTCACAGTCGAATGGTATAATCCATCCCAGGGAGGAACTCAAGGCTGCAGTTCATCATGGCAGCGAACTGAGGTGACTCGGGCTTGAAGCAGATGCTCGCCTTTGGCTCCCTTTCTCCATCTGCAGTCTAACATGCCAGCCAGGATAATGTGCCACCCACAGTGGCCGGGTCTTCCATTTCAGTTAATATAAAGAAGATAATGCCCTGTAGGCATGCCCGGAGGCCCCCGTCCTGAGGATTCTAAATGCTCTCAGGCTGAAAATTCATATTAGCCATCAAACCAATGTCTTGGCTGGGGTTCCCTAAAGATGAGATCCGAGAGGGCTGCCTGGATGTTCAAGGTTTGATAGAAAGAGCCTTAGGGAAGGAAGGGGAACCCTAGGGGGCTGAGGAGTCTGAGATACACCATGAAAGTAACTCCCACTTGAGGCCTGAGGAATGCTCTTTCGGGTCCAAGCCTCAGACACCAGTGGAAGCCAGTTACAGGTGGATCCTAACTCTGCGGTTCTGAGCAGGAGCAGCCGGCTGCTCTGGGGTGCCCATCCTGACAGGTGAAGGAGCATCAGGCAGGGTACAAGCAGCATCCTTGGGAGTGGGGTCAGGTTTGGTGTCTGCCTCAGCTTCCAGCCTGTTGGAGGTGGCCCAGACGTCCACAACAGTTATCGAATCCCCAGTTGCTTGCCTCTGTCTGCCACTCCTGGTGTCGCCATTGAAACATTGCTCATTAAACCAGGAGTCCTGGCGCTGTGCTTTGGTCATACAGGAGTAACTGAATGCTGCTCACGACGCTGCTCACAGTGCTGCCGGAAACCTGAGAGTTTAAAAACACCTTCTAGATATATTCTGAACATGCTGGGAAACAAATGATTGACAGGGCCAAGAATGCCACTTAAAGTCTGGGAAAGTGATAGCTTTTAAACAAATAGACCAGGGGAAAAAAGCAGTATGGGAAGATTCACTCTCTTGACTCTTGAGTGGAAAGCTGCATTTTCCGGGAAGGCCACACAGTCACCCAGCTAAGGGGTGGAGATGCTGTCTGAGAATGAGCCCTGGTCCCAACAGGCTGTTGCCCAGGGAGTGCAACAGGGATGTTGAGGGAAAGCTAGGCTCCTGGGCTACTACTGGCTTATTGAAGCAGGAAAGTGGCTGCCAGGGCCCAGGGACAGCTTGGAGGTAGCTGGCAAGGCCACCAGTCTTCCCTGCCTATCAAATGAGCATTTGCCAGGACTGAGTGCTCCGATTTGGTGGATGCTCTGCCAAGGGTAACTGCTTTCCCAGGCGAGGAGGTGAGGCAGACCTCTGGGAATATGCTCGCATCGGCTTTGGTCTTCCGTGACAGTTTCAAGTGTCCACTTCACACTGCTGTCTGAGGTGCCTGGATAGTAATAACCTACAGTTCTCAGATTCAGAAAACCAAGTGCTCCCCGGAGCTCATCCTTCCCTTCCCCTTCTCTCTCCCTCTCCTCTCCCTTCCTCCCTCCTTCTGTCCTTCTCCTCTCCAAGCCTCTTCATTTCTATCCCCTCCCCTTACCCCACTTCCCCTTCCCTCCCTCTCACTCACTCTCTTTTCTACTTCATTTCACTTCTGCCCTTCCTCTCTCTCTTTCTCCCTCTCTCTTACTCTTTCTCCCCCTCCTCCTTCTTTCTTACTCTTTCTCCTGTTGGCACACAAAAGAGCTCCACAATAGCCCTGAATGGAATAAAACAAAAGTTTATTTACCTGGGCATAAACTCATAGAAAGAGTAACAATCCAATCTTTTGTGTGCCCTGGGAACTGTAGCCAAAACCAGAAGCCAAGAGACCCTCCCATGCTTTTCGTCTGCATTTGTAGTAGTACATTCGACCATGCTCAAAGTGGGCCACTATCTTAAAGGCTATTGGTTGAAGGAGTTCCCACAGCATGTCCCTCTTTTTATCTAAATAAGAGAGTTCTAAGCCTAAAACAAAATGATATACAATAAGAACAAATATCAAGTATTGTCCAGGGAAAATGTAAAGTGAAAACATACATAAAAATTAGAATTACAACCAGCATGAGCAACATCAAGCAAGAAACATATGCTAAATGTTTCAATAGTTATCTTACCCTAAGGAGTCTAAGTTATGAGAAGAAAGTAACTATAATATCTAGTCTTCAACCCCATCAAAGATCTGAGAAGGGAAATGATGTGGAATTTCCCTCCGTATGCTGTGATTACCACTAATGAATAAAGAAACTGCTTTGGACCTATAGCAGGGCAGAACTTAGCTAGGCAGGGAAAACTAAACTGAATGCTAGGAGAAAGAAGGGCAAAGTCAGGGAGAAGCCATGTAGCCCCACCACAGACAGAATCCAGGACTGTACCGGATAAACCACAGCCACATGGCAATACACAGATTACTAGAAATGGGTTAAGTTAAGATATAAGTGTTAGCCAATAAGAAGCTAGAGCTAAAGCCGGGCGGTGGTGGCTCACGCCTTTAATCTCAGTGCTCGGGAGGCAAGAGGCAGGTGGATCTCTGTGAGTTCGAGGCCAACCTGGTCTACAAGAGCTAGTTCCAGGATGGGCACCAAAACTACAGAGAAACCCTGTCTTGAAAAACCAAAGAAGAAGAAGAACAAGAAGAAGAAGAAGAAGAAGAAGAAGAAGAAGAAGAAGAAGAAGGAGAAGGAGAAGGAGAAGGAGGAGAAGGAGGAGAAGGAGGAGAAGGAGGAGAAGGAGGAGAAGGAGGAGAAGGAGGAGAAGAAGGAGAAGAAGGAGAAGAAGAAAAGAAGAAGAAAAGAAGAAGAAGCAGCTAGAGTTAATGGGCCAAGCACTGTTTTAAATTAGTGACCTCCAACATGGAAATAAAAATTCTTGAGTAAACAGGAAGCACAATCAAGAAACTTCCAAAAGGTGCAAGAAGTGACAGAGACAACCAGCTACCTGGGCAATCACCCAAAGTCTCATTTACAGCATTGGGGCAACCAGCATTGGCTAAGGCCTAGAGTAACTGACAGACAATTTTCAGAGCCAGGAAAATTTCCAAACCATCTTACCCTGTCTTGGCAAGGTTTGGCAGCCTTTTTTGCTTGTATCCTGCTTGTCCAGTCTGGACACTGTGTATTTTGTCAGTGGTTGAGGCAGGGACAGTTATTTTCCCAAAGACCAGCTTTGCCAAGAAGAAATCAAGCTCCAAGTGGAGTGTCTTCAGTGCCCAACGTTCTCTGGGGGATAGATCAGCCCTTGCCAGGAGCAATCGTGTCTCACGTCAACAGAACCCTAAGTTGTTTAAATGCCATGTTCTACAGTTCTTTGAAGTGGCTGAAGATTGCCTATCTATAGGAAATACAATCCCTATGTATCTAAAGCACCTGATTAGTCTAACTATAAGTATGACTAACATGAATGACTATTGACCTATAATACTTAATACCTGTATTGCTTAAAGACTAAGGCTTTATATTTAAAAAAATCAAACAATCTTTAAGCAAATGTGAAGCAAATGAAGACAATGACCTCAAAATGTAAACAATATATAAGTATCTTGATTATAGGTAGAAATGTAAAGTGCAACATGATAAATATCTCCTAAAATTGCATCAATATACAAAAAATATCTTAAGCAGAGGTAGAAACAAGCATGCATACAATATGATAAAATAACTTTGCATAGGTGCAAAATTATTATAAACAGAAATAGAAGCATATGCAATATAACAAATATAATTTGTATTTGTATCAATATACAAGAATCTAAACCAATATAAATTGTCTATATATAATAGCTTATAAGTAATCTCACTATTGCTCACTATTATTAGTGTGAGTAAGCTCACACTAATCTCCCTATTATTCCATTGCATCCACCACCCCCCTTTGTTTTCCAAGAGATATCCTTGAGCCTACTTTATTTCCACTCCCAACCCTATTACCACTTATAACCAACCCCCAATAGATGTCCCTAACTGTAGGAAGAGACTGCTCATTTATTTCCTGGATACCCAGACCTGAGTAATCACACAGAAACTGTATTAATTACAATACTATTTGGCCAATAGCTTAGTCATATTCCTTGCTAGCCCTTACATCTTGAATTAACCCATTTCTATTAATCTATGTATTGCCGCGAGGCTGTGGCCTATCAGTAAGGTTTTGTTCAGCATCTGTCTCCTTTGGCAGCTACATGCATCTCTTTGATTCTGTCTATTTTATATCTCTATTTGGATTTCCCATCTGGCTTTGCTCTGCTAAGCCATTGGCCAGAACAGTTTTATTCATTAACCAATGGTAATAAAACATATTCATAGCATACAAAGGAAAATCCCATATCAACTAACCCTGAGGACAAACTTTGTTAGGAAAGGGGACATTGTGTTCTAGAATTACTTCCAGCTGTCATGGGAGTGATGCTATTTTATGGGATCCTGTAAAAACTAAAATTATGATTAAGTTTCAAGATTACTGTTTGGTATAATTACAAATAATCTCTGAGTAGTCAATAGGGTTTTTTCTGAAGTTCTTATTTGAAGTCTTGGCTACAACATTTTAAGAAGGTGCACCATTTCAGCTAGCCAAGTTGGAATCATCTTGACCAGTTTGTAACTCAAAACTTAAAGTGGTGCTATCAGCATAATGGCATTATAACAACCAAGTGGAATCATTGTGGGGCCCCATCTTCTTCCTGAAAACTTCAAAGATTATCATAGGAAAATTTATTGTTCATTGTGGAAAACTTAAACATTATTCATATAGACATAAATCCAATGAAAGGTACCATAGAGACAAAAATAGGCATAGGGAGAAGTAAACTTTTTGAAAGCAGAGTTTTGATAATAGTAGTCCCTAGATTTTATCTTCCTTCTGTCCCGCACCAGGTGGCTCATGATATGAGACAGAAACTCTGAATTTTTCTTTTAACAACATGCTTGGATTCAGAGAAGGCTAGCCACTGTACAACTCCAAAGCCAGCTTTGATTTTCAAGTGAGTAACAACTATCATTATACTGAGAAGTAGGGAGATGTGTATGTTTAGGTAGTGAGATCTTACCCTGCAGAGGATATTGGTACCATAAGTCAGATTTCTCTTTGCTTGCTGATTCTTTCTGGATAGCTATCTTTTCTTCTTTAGGCGTCTAAATGTCCAAAGTCTCTGGACTTTTTGAAGATGAGTATTTTCCTGCAAAGACAAGAACAGAATCCTGCCCCAACCCTTATGAGGTTTACTTACCACCCATAGGATTGTCACCTTTGTGGATGTTCTGCCATTTCTCTTTATCAAGAAATTTCTCTTTTTCAAACTGAATCTTTATTAATTCTGATGGTATCCATAATTTTTCATCTCCTGTGGAAACAAGAGTGAAACCCCTTCCCAACATAGCACATCTCCTGGTTTCCATGCTGAGGTCAACCATCCTTGAACTACACCAGCTGATTTAATTCAGCAGTTTTTTCCTAGTATCCAATGTCTCTCTGCTGCTGTTGTACTTTCTCATTAGCATTAAGAAAATTCAAGGTTAATAAAGCATTATACAATCTATTTCTGGAGGTATTTTTCACCCCTTTCTGTTTGTTTAACACATCCTTTATAAGATACCCCCCATGAGTCATAGGGATACACACTTATTCCTGGTCCCAAATAAGAGTAGAACAATAGTCAGCCTGGCAGTTTGCACCTCTGGGTTAGGGGTTGTCACTTATTCGTCTCTAACATAAGATTACTCTACTTCAAACCTTTCTTCACCCACAGTGACAGAATCCGATTTTGCCCTGGGTCCGTGCCCTGTTTTCAAGGTTAGCAGTCAAGGTGGGGAGTTTGGATGTCTTTTGGTTTCATCTAATCAGTTCCATCTAGTAGCATCTGGGCACAGCATCCTCATGCCTGTCTTGAGTGTGGGTTAAAATTAGCTCTGACACAGGATGGAGCAGAAGGAAGGTAGAACTGGAGGCAGGTAGAGAATGCAGGAAGTTGAGCATGAGGTCATTTATGCATCCAGAGAGATGATGGCTTGGGTTTGTGTTGTGTGGAGTAGGAGAAGGGAACAAAAGAAAAGGGTCCATGGTGCAGAGTTAATCGGACCGATGGGAAGATGGTTGGGGGGGAGGGTGGCACTGGGGATGACTTCCAGGTTTCATCCTCGGATGGCTATAAAGTTGTAGTGTCTGGTACTACTAGACAGCTGCATGGGGTATATGAGCCTGGCCTGGTGAGTTCCACTGGTGAACAGGACGACTTTGAAGGTTAGGTAGGTACATTGTTCCCAACCTCTACCTGGGGTCTGAGCTGGGATCACATGTGTGGGGCTATAGGTGTCCTTTCTTTCCTAGGACACGAAACTGCCAGGGAGATCTCACAGCCCCAGAGAAGGGAGCAGCAGACGGAGAAGTGATGTCACTGAGCAGTGATGAACGGGTGAGCAGAATCTTGGATGAAGCAATAGGGAGTCCAGAGGAAGCCTTCCAGCATCCTTTTGCTAAAGGAGCCTAGTGGAGTGACCGCAGGGCAGAGACAGTCAGCCCCTTCCCCTTGCTACCTCACAGTCATGCTACCATCACACATTGGTAAGGAAGCCATTTTTTAATTCTCCTTCTTCTTACATTTAGAATACAAATAAGCATAACAGGAAGAGGAAACTCAAACAGTTGGTTATGTTAACATAATGTCCTTACCCTCAAAGACTGCTTGGCACAGACTCATGGATGGCTCATGCCTATCCCAGCAGTTCCTGTGACTCATCAGAATTTGTGTTCCTCAGAGGGCAGGGAAGGCTAGGAAAAGAAACAACAATAAGAAAAAGAGTATGCGAGTGAGCTTCTTATCACCGCAACAAAAGAGCCAAGATGATAGCCAGCTCACAGAGATGAAAGATCGATTTTGGATGGTGATTTCTGAAGTTTCAATCCATGGTCTCTCAACTCTGGCATCAAGCTTGTGGCTGCACCACCACGGTGAAAATGGCTCACAAGAAGAGACTCATTGATGATGGCCACAAAGCAGAATGAGAGGAGGAAATGCAGTGCTAATGTCTCCTTCAGGAGAACACCCCAGTGGCACGCCTTTCTCCAACAAGACCTCACATCCCGAAAGTCCTACCTATAGGTCCTCCCCAAGCTGGGGACCAAGCTTTCAGCATGTGGGCCTCGAAAACAGCTCCCATTTATAGCAAGCTCTAATACCAGGATCATGTGGATCACTCAGGGTGTGGCTGTAAAAATCACATCAGCTTAAACAAGCTCTCCTTGGGCCAAAGAAGGAAGTCTCTGTTTTATGGTTTGAATGTGAAATGTCTCCATAGGGTCTCATGATTTTACACTTGCTCTTCAAATGGCGGCACCACTGTGGGAGGATGGGGAACCTCTGGAGGCAGAAACTTGCTAGAGAAAGTAAATCGCTTAGCACACCCCTGTAGTCTCGGTGCTGGGTAGGCAGAGGGGTCTCTGGGTCTTGCTGGCCAGCCAAAGTAGCTGACACAGTGACACCTCCCACCCTCAACAGTATGAAGGACTATTTCTCCAGCAAGGAGACAGAGAGCAACTGAAGAAGGCACCCACGCTGACCTCTGGCCTCGCCATGCAGCCACACAGTTGTGCATGCCTGCCTGCACACACGTGCACATGTACACACAGATGTACACACTAAAGAGAACTAACACAGCAAGATCAACTGAAGCTCATAGCAAGGGAAAGGGCAATTTAACTTTATTAAGCATATAGATGCTGTCAACCACACCAATAAAATGGAAACTTTTAAAGCATCTCCTGAGAGGCTGGAAAATGATCACACATGACTCCCATCTGCCGTTCTTGAGGCTTGCCTCGGGCTGAGAAGTTCCCCTGGATGGGACCCTCGGTATTAAAACCAGGAAAGTCTGAGGGAAGAGGGACAATTTGTGCCGATAGATAAATACGTCCTTGTCAATCATGATAGCATGGCTCTATAGACATACTTCCTGGGCAGAGAATTACAACATATCTAAACAGTCATGCCAGGAAAAAGTCCACGATGTCACTGCCCCTGCATACAGCTTTGACATTGTTACAGAGATCCTGGCCAACACAATTATCTAAAACAATGAACTTTATTTAAAAAAGAAAGATAGGAGGAAACAAGACTCTCTGCAGGTAATATGGTTGTATCCCTGTAACCCTTCAGAGGCTCGACCAACTTCAAACAGTGAAAGCGGTAGTGTATAGAAGTCTATGAATGGCAAGGATAGGGTGGGGTCACCCCACAGGGTGGGATGACAACACCCAGAAAACAGATGGCGTGCCTACAGAGAAACAGCGTACTCTCAGGAAATGCCGTGGAAGGAAAGCTACTCTTGACAAGGGTAGCAAAAAATAGAAAACATCTAACAATGAATTTTGGATAGAATTGATTCAAATTAGCAAGATATGGAATATGCATGAAGCACAGCTAAAGTGTGATAAATAAGGATGAGGGAGACTGCGGAAATGAATATGCATCTCTGTCCTCTTACGGGAAGGCTGTCAGCCTCCCCAGCGTACTCTCTACAGTGTGCGTAAGGAGGGAAGGAGAAATAACCAACAGGGTGTTCATCTCAGAACCAGACAACCCGAGTTTTGAAACATTTCTGAAAAGCCAAGGACGAAGACTTTGCCCAGCATGACGCAGCATCATGCTGCAGAGGGACTGCTTAGCGGCTGTCACTGGTCCCTTCTGGAACGTTCATGGTGGCCCCTTCTTTTCCACTCCTCAAACGCCAGTAGGCATCCTTGTCAGGGGTTGGGCTAGGGAGTGCTTAAGCTATGCTCACCGGCCCGCAGCAGCCATTTCTCCGTCCACTCAAATATCTGATTCTATAATTCTCTCCACTACAGCCCACAAAGACCTGTGCTTCTCACTTCTCTGTGGCAAGCAGCGCCCACAGGAGACAGATCTCATTATGGGCATTGCTTAAACTGAAGGGTTGGACCTCTGTTAGGTCCCCTGATCTCTGGGGATCAGAGACAACTTACCCACAGCAGCTTACTATGGCCTGCCCATCAATGACATGGGGACTCTCCTCTCTCTCCAAAACTAAGAAGAGAGCATCACTCTTGCTGTGTTCATTCTGGGGGCCATGTGAGCCCCAGTTTCAGCCGCTGACATGTTATGAATCACCTCTTTTTCTGATGGAAGTGGGGTGACCTCCAAGTCCCATGCCTCCTCTTCCCAGTGTCCTCCCTTGGCCCAGCAGAAGGCTCAGAGCCTACTAAGCAACCAAGACCCTTTCCTCGGAAGGGAGCGAGCAGATGAGGAAGACAGACAAGAGAGCAGGGGAGAGCAACACCTCTGCAAATGGCCCTGCCCAACTGTCACCATCAGCTTCAGCTGTCTACCTGACACAAACCTGGAGTCACCTGGGAAGAGGGACCCACAACAGAGGAACTGCCTAGATCAGACTGGCCTGTAGCCGTGTCTGTGAAGCATTTTCTCGATGTCTAATTACTGTGGAAGGGTCCAGCCCACTGTGGGCAGTACCATCCCTAGGCAAGCAGGTCTACGCTGGCCAATCCTGAGGGTGTGAAAGCAGGAGAACTGGCCCTGCCCATTGCTCAGCCCTGCAAGGGGTGATCTGACCAGGGCAATGCAGGAGAGCTCACCCTGGTGCTGACGACAAGGAAGAGATGGTGGGCTGACCAACCCTGCAACTACCCAGGCCCAGAGCCAGGGTTTTGTGTTGACCCACCCCAGCATCCACCCCATCTGGGATCTGCTGGAGCACGTGACGTGGCTGGTCCTGCAGACCCAAAGCTGCAGGATCTCCACAACACAGGGCAACAGCGGGGAAACCAAGAGGAGTCCCAGCGAGGGCCCAGCATCGACAGTGTAGCAGAAACCAGAGGCCTTCAACCAGACCAATGACTCTGCAATGAACACTTGCAAGCAAAGATACGTGGATAAAAGGTTTACTGTGTGGCTCACTACGTCACATGGCAGCTTCCATGACGAGATTCATCTTTCCTTTTTTTTCTTCTTTTTTTCTCTTAAATTTTATTTTGGGGGAAGGGTGCCAGGGCAGAGGGTCATATGAAGGGACAGGGAAATTAGTGGGGTTGAGATGTATGATGTGAAAGGCACAAAGAATAAAGCTTTTTTTTTTTTTTTTAAGAAGAAAAAAGGAAAGGTAGCTGTGTGAGCTGGGGTAGCAAGCCAGGATGCGTACTGCTCCATTGTTTCTGCCTCAAGCTCCTGCCTTGACTCCCTGTCCCGGCTCCCCGCCGTGATGGATGGTGATCTGAAAGGTGAAATAAACCCTTTGCACAGCAAAAGTCAGACCAGGACATCTACCTCGCAACCACAGCGAAGCATGTTAGTGCCAAACTTTGTAATCAGTGTGTATGAGTCTGCTTTTTAAACAGCAAACACTACAACAGTAGCCAGGACTTTAATAAGGAAAATCAGCGAACATGATGCTGATGGACAGGATCTACACGTCACAGAGTTCTACAACAAACTAATGTCATGGTCCCATAGGGCTCTTCCCACTGTGCGCGCTGCCGTGACCGTGCACACTGCTGTAACCGTGTGCATCACCATAACTGTGCTAATAGGGTGATTGACACTAGACAGAGCCCAGCACCTGCTCCATGGAGGGTACCCCAAGAAATAAGCTTATTTTTAAAAAAATACTTGCTCAAAGCATTAAACTGTAAATTAACACTCCTCTCGGATAATAATTGGAATTGAATGGAGAGATGAGTCTATGACTTGTGTATGCTTACACATATTTGCAACTAAGTTCCTGAAGACAAAGAGACTTGACATAAATAGAGATTTTTTAAAAAGAAAATTGTTTGAGAATTTCTGGCATGCATATACTGTGTTCTGGTCAATTGCACCCCCAGTCCTTCCCCTCCAACTCTTCCTCTATCTGTCCACCACCATTTTTCCACCCCTCTTCACATGCTCTTTTTAACCCACTGAGTCCACTTAACGTTGCCGGCATCTACATGGACACAGGACCATTTACTGGAGCCATGGTCCTGACAAATATGACTCTCCTTCCCCCAGCAGCCGTCTGTTGCTAATGTCTCGCTACCTAGGAGTGGGATCTCACTACTTCCCTGTCCATGCTGGGACTTGGGGTGGCTTGATCCTGTGCCAGTTTTGTGCATGTGGTCACAGCCACTTCCCGTCATACCCAGCCAGTACTGTTTCTCTGGACACATCCATTACCCCCTGCTCTTATCATCTTCCCACGCCCTCCTCTGTGACGATCTCCGAGGTTCGTGGGGAGGGAGTGTGATACAGATGTCCCGCTTTGAACCGAGTGCCCCACATCCTTAGTCTCTGCACGTTGGCCAGTTACGGGTCTCTGTACAAACGGGAGTCCTCTAGAGAGAATGAGAATAGATGGTGGTTTGCTGTGGCCACAGAGCGCTTCCAACAGCCCTCAAACTATCTAGGAAATATCAGACTGTAGGTATTACAGGGAGCACGTTTCAGAGTCCCTGAACTAAAACAGACAAGAGCTAGACCTTAAATTTTCTGACACAAGCATGCTATGATCCTATCCACGACGGTCTGAGTAAGAACTGTGCCCTACAGGCTCGTGCATTTACACACTTGTACCTGGTGTAAATGTAAGCTGCATACTTGCAGCTGGTGCTACTGTTTGGGATGGTTGTGGAACCTTTAGAAGGTGGGGCCTCACCAGAAGGAGGGCTGGAGGTTCTACAGCTTCCAACAGCCTCTCTGGCCTTCAAACGAACTGTCCAAAATAGGGGACTAAACCCATCTCACCCAGACTTGGAGGAGCGCACTGGGCAGATGCAGTGAAGAAGGTGGCACTATGGGTACTGCCGGAGGTCACTCCCCTCACGAGAAGTTGGCTCTTATTCCACCCGCTCTACAAAGAAAGTGATTTCCTCAGCAAAATTTCAGGACTAACAGGGAACACGGAGCTTCCTTTTCAAAAGAAAACAAATGGACTAATTTCCTCGGAGGGTTCTGTCTTGTTTTCATTTTGTTCCGCTCTCTGTTGCTCTGGCTTGGGAAACTCTTTAAGTTAATTCTAAGAAAGTCATTTTTTGTGCCAGAAATAACTTTATGGTTTCCAAGACATACTTCCAGAGGGGAGATTACTCCATGCTCACTACGCCCTTGTCATTGTCAACTGTTAGCTGAATCCAAAGACGAAAACAACGTGGTTTACATTCCAGATGCCACGCATGCCATTTATGATTCTAAGGACCCAGGGATGTTTTCTTATTGTTCGGGTGACTCTGCCTATATTTCATAAATCACTGGTGCTTAAAATCACTACCATCTAAACGAGTGGTTTTTGATTCTATCTTTCCTGTCATGTTTAGGCTCAGACAAAATGACCAGTGCTTCCCCAGTGTCGCCATGCTTAGGGGAAAGATGCCAGCAAAGGTACCTTTGGAGGATGCTCCTCATGTTCAGTTTCTACCTGATGTGTTTGTGTGTGTGTGTGTGTGTGTGTGTGTGTGAGAGAGAGAGAGAGAGAGAGAGAGAGAGAGAGAGTCTTCACTGAAATGACTAAATTGGCTGGCAAGCAAGCCCCAAGACCCCTCCTGTCTCCACACTCCACACTGCCCAGCCCTGGAGTTATAGGCACACCCAGCTACACCCCAGCTAGTGCAGAGGATTCAAACACAGATCCCCCTGCTAAAGAAGCAAGAGTTTACAGGGTGAGCCACTTCCCCCTCCACCGGTCCAAATTTCTTTTGAAAGAAGCTAGTCACAGAATTTTCAAATTATTTCTGACTTGTTAAGAAGTAAAATAGACAACTCGTCAAAAGAAACCAATACATGGAAGCTGTGTCAACTCTAGTAATTTCTAGAAAGCTGGCTGCCCCCTCACAGAGGATGCTGTCATCACTTAGCTTGACCAGGTAGTGTAGTGGGTATTCGCTCTGCCAATGACCGTGGGCTCTCTGACCCAACAGAGGTGGTGCTTCTTGTGTGTTACATGACCTCTTGTAAGGAAGGAGTGGGGAGTGGTGGTCACTCTCTTTGAGTGGTGAAGAGCAAGTCAGGCAGCGTGAAGCAGTGTGTAATTGGTCCCCAGCTTTCCAAGGACTCAACAACTGGATTTACCATATCCTGTATTCTGAGTGCATCCCCCCCCTTTTATATCTTAATAAATCCTTGATTCCCCTTACACAGACACATGTGGATTTCTCTTAGCAAAGTGGGGTTAAATAATTCAGCACAATGCACACATTCTGTATGGAGGGTGCTAATCCCGAGCGGAGAGAGACAGAGGAGGAAGATTTCCGCTAAGACAAGGCACGGCTCTCATTCGCAGCAGTTGCTATGATGAAATGCCAGGGCCAAAAGCAAGAGTTAAGAGGAAGGGTTCATTTGGCTCATAATACCTGAGGATAGTCCATCACTTCAGGGACATCAAGGCAGGAACTCAAGAGGCTAGGGACATGATATCAAGAACAAAAGGAGAATGGGGGGATTTTCATTCGCTGGCTCATCTGCTGAGCTAGCCTTCTTCACTCTTAAATAGTTCAGCCCCAGCCTATGAAACGATGCAGTCCACACTCAGTGTGGATCTTCCCACCTCAATTAACCATCAAAATAGCCCCCACAGCCATGACCATGGGTCGGTCAGATCTAGATAATTCCTTCTAAGGACTTTCTCCCTAAGGGTCCTAACAGGGTTTCTATTACTGTAGAAGAACCATGACCATACAAAAAGCTGGGGAGGAAAGGGTTTGTTTAGCTTACCCTTCCACATCACAGCCCATCACTAAAGGAAGTCAAGACAAGAGCTCACACAGGGCGGGCACCTGGGCACCGGAACCGATGCAGAGACCATGGAGGGGCGCTGCTTACTGGCTTGCCTTCCTCATGGCTTGCTCAGTCTGCTTTGAATAGAGCCCAGGATCCCCAGTCCCCATCATGTGTCATGCCCTTACAAGACCACTCAGCAATGTTACAGACAAGTGAAGAACTGAAAAGTGGCCAGCAGAAGCAAGCAGTGTGTGCCTGGGGTTGGATGAGCAGTGCAGGACTAAACCTGAACAGGGGACCCTAAGGCCTGAGAGATGGGCAAGCTGCTGGAGCAGCAGATAGCTATCTCCTCCTCTGTCAGTATCTGAAGATGCTCTTCCCGGCTCTCCTCTAGACCCCTCTACTGAATCCAGAGTTGGACTGCTTATAACCCATGAATACACTTGATGAATTTGCTTCTCATTTGAACTTCAGGAGACAATAAAAGAAGCTTGACAGAAAATCCAATTAAATATTCATAGGATTGCAAGGGCTAGGAGAGACCCAAGTAGCTAATCCTTTGTCACTTGCCCTGGTTCCTCATCGCCATTTAAATTCCAACTCAATCACCTGTAGCAGCTATTCATTCATTTAGACATTTAGTCCCTCAAATGCCAAGGCAGCACGAAAGACTTTCCCTGTGGCATGAAGAAATCCCCTAGACTATTCTGTGTGTGCTCTTACAAGCAACCAACACATTTCCTATCCAGGACATGCAAAGCACATCCAGAGATGTTCGCAGCTCCTCCCCCACCCACCCCAAGCCCACAGTGGAAAGGACAGCCTATCTTCATCAAAGCAAACACAAGTAGCTCAGGAGGCCCTGGGTTCTAGCCTCAGCACTTGTATAAATCAGGCCTGATGTCTCAAAACTGTAATCCCACCCCAACATTCATGAGACAGATGCAGGAAAATCAGACCAAAGTCACTCTTGACAGCATAGGGAGTTCAAGGCCAGCCAGGGCTATATGAGCCCCTGTCTCAAAATAAAACAGTAGAATATTTTAAAAATGTCCACACATCAGTTCCAAGTCTTAGGGGCTCTCTCCCCTGGCCTCGTCACTGTTAATGGGTCTGGGTCATCTCCACTGAGACATTGAGATAACGCCTTGGCTTTCGTGCTGCTCTTACTGATGGTGTGAATCTGAATGGTTTGCATAATCTGCCCTTGCGTCAACTTCCTCATCTATAGTAATGAGGCTATGAATACTGATGACCTCACAGATTATAGGAAGTATTAAATGATAATAATGGTTTAATAATGCATGTGCAATGTTTACGCTAGTCAAAAATGTGCTCGGTTACATTTCAGTAATAAACAATCTCCACACCGTGGCATTTTAACTCAGCAAAGGTTTATTTCTTATTCATGTTTCTCATCCAAATTGGATCATTAGTTTCTTAATACACACATACAGCACTATGAGAAAGGGATGCAGCAGACCTTGGATGGTTTTTAAAGATTCACCCAGAGGGACTGCGATGGGTACTGCTCACCAACACTTTATTGGTCAAAGCAAATCACCTAGTGGTGCCAACCTACCTAAAAGGTGGGGAATACAATCTGCCTGAGCCGCTGGAAGGAATGAAAAGCCATCCCCCACCATGCTTTTGAACAGTCCCAATGTTGTTGCTGTTATTGTCAACATCAGTGACATCAAGGACTTCATATAAGGTTTGGAGACAGTCCCGATCCTCCATGGCATCCCATTTGCTATTCACTCTACAGTCACTGTTACTTAGCTTTTACTGAGGACTGTTTTGTAAGAATTCATATAGCCTCTCATTAATGTCTGGAAGGAGAGAGATTGAGACGGAGATGAGAGATGGCCATAGGGGTAATATGATACATGAAATGCATGTATAAAATTGTGAAAGAATAAATCTGAAACAAAGGAAGAGTCTGGTCGCTTGGGTTCTCAGGAGGGGCCTTCTAAACTTTGCACTTCCTCAAATGACAGAAGTGTGTCTGCTATTCACAGTGCGCTCCTGGCTACACCTGAGTTCATGCAATGAGCAGATGTGTGGTAGGATTCCCCATAGCCTCTGTGTGGAAACAGGCAAACCTAGAAAGACCTAACCTGTGACTGGAGGCCTGGAGCAATGCACAAGTTAGTCAAGTGACCAGGGAGCAAAGAAGGGAGGCTGGAGATTCAGTTCAACCTCATGGCCAATGAATCAACTATCAAGTCTCTATGGGGACTCCTCTACAGACACTGAATACAAAGCTTTTTTGGTGATGATAAATCACCATATCACACAGCTGTCACACTCTAGCTCCAAAGGTTGATGACATACAAGTTCCATGTTTCGGACCCTCCTGAATTTTATCCTATAGGTCTCTTCTTTTGGATGGTCCTTGACTGTTTTCTTTATGATAAAACTGGAATAGTAAGCCTGGAACCTTCCTGAATTCTGTGAGTCATTCTAGTTAATTACAAAACACCAGGAAATGGTGGGGATCCTTAATTTGGAGCTAGTTAGTCAGAATGACAAGGAGCCGAGGAACCGAGCTCTCATTGCTGTCAACAGGAGGGTGATCTTGTTGGAGACAGCCTTTAACTTTGTGAAATCTGTGCTGACTTGGGCACATAGCATCAGAATCGTATTGCCAGGGTTGTCGCATGTCAAGCATCAGAGAAACAGATGATGTGTGATTCCCCTCTGTATGCTGTGAATACCATTGGCTAATAAAGGAATTGTCTTGGGCCTGCACAGAGCAGAATAGAGGTAGGTGGGGAAATTAAACTGAATGCTGGGAGAAAGAAGGCAGAGTCAGTGAGAAGCCATGTGGCCTCACCAGAGACAGATGCCAGAACTTTCCCCAGTAAATCACAGTCATGTGGTGATACACAGATTAATGGAGATGGGTTAGTTTAGGATATAAGAGCTAGCCAGAAATATGCTTAAGCTATTAGCTAAAGAGTATTGCAAATAATATAGTTTCTGTGTGATTATTTTGTAGTCTGAACAGCCAGGAACAAACAAGCAGCTTCCTACTAAAGATTGGAGCTCCAACAGGTGCTAGCTAAATCCACATAAAACCTGAGAGGGCCTGGAAAGAAATTCTAGACACTAAAAAACAAAGTTTAGCTGCATTTTTTTTTTTCCAGATGGGCTCTGCTTGCTGGAAGCATGCTGCAGCTCCTTTAAGAGAGGTCTTCCTGATTCAACAGTAGGAAAAAAAAGTGTGGTTTTGAAAGAGAAACTTCCTGGGCTATGCTGCCAGCACAAACTGAGTCTTTTGGGAGGTCTGACTATGGGGCATTTTAATGGTGTTTGTGTGCACAGGTGCTTGTGTGCCCACTGGGAGTCAGGAGGAAAGTAGCTGGAGTAGCTGAGACCATGCCCATGGCTCAGCACTCCCTGCCTGGACAGGCAGCAGAACCAGGTCTACTAGGCATGCACAAGCAGGAGAACATGGCAGATTCCTGCTGCAATACACAGAGATATTTCCAGGGCACTCAGTGCACTGCATGGCAGATTTAGCTTTTACTTAGATAAAAAGGGTTTATATGCTGCACAGTGCTCCCCAGAGTTGAAGTGGTGAGGATAGTTCCCACTGGGCAGTCTCAGAGTCAGTGACATGCTTCTTCCATGTTGGACTGGGCAGAGCCATCAAGCAGGGCCTTGTTGGCCCTAGCCATACCCTCTTAGCATTATAAAAAAAAAAAAAAAGAAAAAAGAAAAGAAAGAACAAAAGAAAGAAAAAAAAAAGAGGTCGCTTCTGGTCAGAAAATAATTACAGATACACAATAAAGTCAGGTTCAGATTTTTTTAAAAAAGACCTCTAAATGAGTCACAGTGTTGAATAAATGTATGTAGGCTTGGGAGAGAGAAGAAAACGAGTATAGAAAGTTGGAAAAGAAGTAAATAATTCAAAAAAACTTTAAAGAGACAGAGTTCAGACAGTCATAAATTAAAGAAATAAAGAAAAATAAATTACATAAAAATGGAAAATACACAGAGAGTCTGGATTATGTATATTATTGTGTTTTCTTTTAATTTTTTTGACTGCAGAAAGACATTTGATTCTGGAGACTGCTAAGCTAAACCAACATATATGTTTTAAAGGTTTCTTGACTTCAAAATTTGAGTTTAAGGATTTGTTGTTTTGGAAAAGAGGTTCTTCTTTTGTTCCCACAGAGGATGCGAACCTGTAGATTTCTTCCAGACTAATGTGGTTTGATAGGCCAAGACCCCTTGAAAGGTCACAGTGAACACCTCCCCAAATTACTTTACCCAACAAAAAGAGCACGTAGTTTGGAGAGAACTACACCCAATTTCCCTAAGTGATTGTTTATAAATGTTTGTTTACATTTAAAGGGGGATTTTCTATAGATGTGAATAATTTGTATTGGTATGGATGTTGGCTTATTGATACAAATTTAAGGTCAATTTTGTTATACTGTATATTTGTATTTCTGATCTTGATTAAGGTATTGTGTTTGTCTAGCTCATTTAAAACTGTATAATTAAGAAATATAAGTTAATAGATAATCATCTATAATAGTCAAGTTTGTAGTCATATTAGGTTTTCTATATGTACAAAGATGTATTTTAGATGGATAGTTATTCTTCAAACCTCTTAAAGACTGCAGAATATAGCATTTAAAAGATTTTAAGAACTTAGGACTTTTTATGACAATGAGACACATCAGCTCTTGGCAGTACCAATCTATTTTGAAGAAACTCCTTGTGAAGTAGTTTATTAGCCATTTGGGAAAGAAACTGCTCTTGCCTGTACTGATTGATGTTATGCATATGAACTGGACATGCAGGACCCACTGAGAAATGACTGCTGAACTTGCCTAAAGGTGAGATAGTCCTTCAGGGTTCCTGCTATATGAAAGAGTCTGCCAGATATTCTGCAGGACACAAAAGAAAGCAACTGATGGACTTTGCTTTTACAAGGCAGAACAGAACTTCAAATTTCCTGCTTTGAGGAAAAGTATGCTGGATACTATCCACCTGTGGGCTGAAGATTGGATGCACCAATAATACAGTAGAACTTTGGATGACTGTCCAGGTAGCAAGATGTTTCTGTCAATTCTAGAGTTTTGGAAGTTACTTACAATGCACTTACTGTTTACTTGGGTAATATTATATCCTTCTGAAGTCTTTGAAGAAGTTGAAGAATAGATAGTTATAGCTTTTTTAGTTGTGGTAAAAGCTAAAGTAGATATAAATTTTGCAACTGTAATTCTTCTTTGACACCTATTTTGTTATATGTAATTTTACTATGTTAAAGTTAAAACCTTCCTTTTTATTTAGACAGAAAAGGGGAGATGATGTGGGATTTCCCCTCTGTAGGCTGTGAATACCATTGGTTAATAAAGAAACTGTCTTGGGCCTGAGCAGAGCAGAATAGAGATAAGTGGGGAAAACTAAACTGAATGCTGGGAAAAAGAAGGCAGGGTCAATGGGAAGCCATGTAGCCCCACTGGAGACAGACTCCAGAACTTTACGGGGTAAACCACAGCCATGTGGCAATACACAGATTAATGGAGATGAGTTAGTTTAGGATATATGTGTTAGCCAGATATACACTTAAGCTATTGGCCAAACAGTGTTGCAAATAATACAGTTTCTTTGTGATTATTTTGTGGACTGACCAGTCAAGAACAAACAAGCATCCTTCTACTACATACAGAGATTAATAAAATTAGTATAACTTCTGTTCCTATGGATCCCAGAGTCACTAGGAGGAAACCTACGCTTCTATGACATAATAGAAATGCTATGGCAATGAGCATCCTTTTAATATGGAAAAATAGAAGATAGGCATTGTAAGAAAGAATAATTGTCCATAGCTGAATGTCTTCTGTATAAATTTTGCCCAAGCATGATTTATTTAGATCAAGACTATATTCATTGTCAACAGCTAAAGTTTAGGTTTTATCCCAAAGTCTAAATTTCTGGCTTCTCTTGAAAGTGGTGAGATATAGTGGTTTATTTTCTGTAGAGTCTATTTCTATTTACCCCAGATCGATGAGGCCAGGACTGAGACACTAGAGGAAGCAGCCACTGGAGAGGAGAAAGTGCCCCATGACAGCGGGTCTCACTAGACCACATTGAATACACAGAAATAAAGGGGGATGGGAAAGGAGCTAAGTGAATCTAAGAACAAAAATTCTTAATGGGACAACAATTGGCAAAGTTTGCCTCTATCTTTGGTTGTCACAACCAGGGGGTTACTACTCACATCTTGTGGGGGGAGCCAGAGAATCTTTTAAATATCCTAGGATATAGTTGGGCATGGTATTGATTAAACCCATTAGAGAAGTAGTGAGGCAAGTGGGTCTCTATGAGTTTGAGGCCAGGTATGGTATATATAGCAAGTTTCAGGCCAGCCAGGGCTGCATAGTGATATCTATATCTACATCCTACTATGCACACACAATATCCCAGAACAAAGAATTCTCTAGCCAAAATAGGCCTACTATAGAGGTTAAGAACCCTCAACCTAAAGTCAGCCACTTCAGGTTTGACTTAACCCGTAAGAAATGTAACCACTTACCAGAACAGTAGCCAATATTCTTTAAGGAGAACAGAAAGCCTGATAGTCAACAAAAACTTACAATGCTTGTTATTCACTCAAAATTATTAGGCTTACTATGAAGTAAGAAAATGTGATTGAAACCAAGAAAGAAATAAAATAAGAAATAAAAGACAGGGTTGAATTACAAAGACATCCAAGTAGCTATAAGTACACATGCTGGCACTACAGTCGGAAACTGAGTAAGCAGAGCTCACGAGGCTTCTAGAGGAAGCCAACAAATGAATAGCTAAGGTCTTGCATAGTTAGAACGCAACCAATAGAAAGGATCAATAAGATGATGGACAATGCTGAGGCCTGGGAATGGGACTTTTAAGGAAAGCACTTTTCTGGGTGAGTCATCTCCCCAGGAGCCCTGAGATCTGTGTTTTTCAGCAGGTGTGTCTCATGTTCCTGACAGATGCAGACAGAGCCCTAGGCCCACTGGGCAGCATCAGAAGCAGCCAGTTGGCACAGAGCCCATGCATTGCTACGTTACGCGAATCTGTCTTCTCAGTTTTTGGTTGTACCATAAAAACTCATTTCTGCTCTCTTAATCTTGTGTTGCCTGGCTGTACACGAGTGTGGCTGTGTGTTTTAAAGTGAGGGCTGTTCTGAAGAGGGAAGAAGCACAGCAAGAAGTCAAGCGGGAGGCACAGGCAAAGGCAGCTACAAAACAAAGTTATCTCGGAAATGGGCATCGCACCATCGACCTCTGCCCACTCTGAAACAGCTTCTGTGTAACTATGAAGGAAATAGCATCCTTTGCTCAAAATCAGCACCAGTATGACAAACCCTTAGAAAAAAGCTGCGTGCATCTCATGATAGGTCTTTGTAACTATGTTTTCATTTCATGTTATTACAAAAGTTATTTAGGAAAAAACTGTATGTGTATATTCCCTAGACATGATTGTTGTTGAGCTTTCTTTGGACCACCAGATCCCAAATAATGACACAGAGACTTATTATTAAGTATGAAAGCTTGACCTTAGTTTAGGATTATTCTCAACTAGCTCTTAAAACTTAAATTAACCTGTTTATCTTCATCTACATTCTGCCATGTGCCTCTTTACCTCCTCAGTACCATGCATCCCACTTCCGGAGTCTGGCTGGCAAACCCCACCTTTCTTCTTCCCAGAGTTCCTATCTCTTCCTAGAAGTCCCGCCTATCCTCTCCCACTAGCTATTGGCCATTCTGCTCTTTATTAAACCAAGCAGAAGGTGCCCTGGGAGAGACACATTTCACAGTATACAAAAAGATTACCCCACAACATATGATTTTATTTTTTATTGATTTTTATTTTCCTGGCAAAGTCTCCTACATCCAGGTCCCAAACTCCTGGATGCAGCCAAGGAGAACCTTGAACTCTGATCTTCCTGTCTTTAATTTTTAAGTGCTAGCATTACAGATATGTGCCACCATGCTTGGTTTAAGCAGACCTTGGGATCGAACTCAGGACTCCATACCTACTTGGTGAAAACTTCATCAATTGAGCTGCACCCCTAGAGAATCTTTAGTTTGTTACTTATCCATCTGTTTACTTTTTTAGTACCGAGAAAGGAACTCAGAGCTTTATTCAAGCCGGGCAAGCACTCTGCCACTATGCTCTACCGCCAGCTCTCATCTTGTCATTCTTAAATTTCATTTCATTTAATGTACATGAGTGTTTTGCCTGCATGTATGATGTATGCCATGTGCAAGCAGGGCCTGTGAAGGCCAGGAGAAGGCATCAGATTCCCTGAAACTGGAGCTACAGATGATCGTGAGCCAGTGCAGCTGCTGGAAATTGAACCCAGGTCCTCAGGAAGAGTTGTCAGTACTCTTAACTGCTGAGCTGCTTCTCTGGCCCTACCCTCTTATTGTTCATAACAGATACTTCAATTCCAAAATGTTTAATGTGGGAAAGAATATCATCAGGGAAAAGGCCAAGAACTATTCATTGTTACTACCTCATGAATGAGGCATCTTTCAGCATGTAGGAATGCTACTGAAAGAGACCCAGCCTGAGCAAAGGCCACAGCTTCCTTGGGCATCAGGCTTTCATGAATTCCATTCACCAGGGATGCTACACTGCCTTCACCATGGACGGCCTGAATCCTCACCTTCCCAAGCCTTGCAAGACAAAAATATGATCCCAAAGAAGCCATTACTTCCCAACTGGGAGGAACTTAAGTAGGGAGAGGTTTATTTCAGCTCATAGTTCAGATGGTGCTGTCCATCATAGAGAGGCAGTGTGGCAGGGGCAGCATGGTCCACAATGGTGTGAGTTTACAATGGGACTTCCCAGTATCAACTCACACCAGGTAGCAGAATCAGGGCCAAGTTATAACCGATAAGGTCCACCCCCTTGTGACCCACTTCGTCCAGTGAGGCCCCACCCCTTAAAGGTTTTATAATGTCCCCAAACAGTGCCACCTGCTGGGGAGCAAATGTTCAGACACCTAAGATGATGCAAGACATTCTAAACCATAATAGCACTCTTGTTTGCTTTCTTCATTCCACTTTAAGATCTCTCTCTCTCTCTCTCTCTCTCTCTCTCTCTCTCTCTCTCTGTAATACCATAATATATATCTATTATCATAAGATATTAACTTACCTATAATAGATGTATTAATTCTGGGTCACTAAATATTCTCAAATTTTTTGATGGAGAAAAGACAACTCATCCTATAATTTTTCCAAGACATTCTTATTAAAGGATATTAAGCTTTTTTCAATGCTTTCCCAATCATAAATAATTCAGCAACAACTATCTCTACATATAAATCTCTGTCTGCACTTTTGACTATTTCCTTAAGATAAATTGCTAAAGAATAAATAATTGAATAAAGAGGAAAGGCCATTGTTTTTCAAGCTTGTTTCTCCTGACACACACAAAAAAAATATGGCCTGAGCAATGATCTTAGCCTGGAGACACTAGGGCAGCACTTGCAGCCCTGGACACCTTGTTCTCAGTGGAGCCTCAGTTGTGACTGGAGTCAATTTGGCTTATCATGACTGATGGGATGGCTATGGTTGATACATTACAGGTGGAGGTTGGAATGTTGCCAGAATGTTCCCTCACATACCAGGAAGTCCCATGGTAAAGGGCAGCCCGTGGTGGCCTATTCAAGATGTCTCGCTGCCACTACGATGACTATTCTCCTGTTGATTCCCAACAACTACCTACCCTACGGGTAAACCTGACATCATGCCACCCACATGCACTCATGTATGTATTGAGTTGAGAATAACCCAGGGACCCAGAAGCTTCTCGATAAATTCTCAATTTATTTCTAGATTCTAAGAAAACAACAGCAAATCAGAAGCAAAATCACTCAGGTCATGAGATCTCTACTTTATATGGAAAAACAGAAGGAAAAGAAATTAGCAAGTGAGTTCATCGTGAGTGAAGAGAGAGTGGAGAGGTGACAGGGCCCTACAGCTGCCCGTGCTCTTAAGAGAGTCTCTTATCCTCCGTGAGTCGGAAGCACTGTGCAGAGTAGCAGGTTTTGAAACAGGTTTTCAAAGGACCCATATGGCTAACTCATTGAGAACAGACTCTCTAGGTTATAAAAGAAAAAAATGGGAGCAGGGAGCAAAGAAACCTGGCAAGGCCAGGCAAACCACTGTCAGGATTTTGGATTTGACACTTGGAAAGGAGCAAGGCACTCCAAAAGAATTCTGAGAAGTACAAATTCAATTAGATTCTGATTTTAAATGGAGCACCCTGGCTTCTGCGGAGCATTTAGCCTCTGGTGGAAATAGTCGGGAGTTTGTGTGAAAAACCTGGGAGAAAGGAGAGAGAAAGGCAGGACAGTAGTGGACATCCATAAAGGCCGAGGCGGTTGGTGTGGTAGCAGACACCTGTAGTTCAGCACGTCACGCAGGAGGATCATTCGGAACCAGCCTGGCCTACATGGCAAGTCTATGTCTCAAAATAAAAAATGCTAGCAGGAAATTATAGCCATTCTCATCTGTTTCTCTAGCTCACTCTTTGACAATACAGACAGACAGGTGAGAACGTAGCATGGCTTTCCTTTCTCTCAGCACACAAATTTCCAGAGCTGGTGAGATGGCTCAATGGCTAAAGGCACTTGCTGCCAAACAGGAAGTTCTCAGTTCAATCCCCGGGACCCACATGGTAGAAGAATTCCCACAAGCAGTCCTCTGACTTCCACACTGGAGTCGTAACATCTGTGTACACATATGCACACACACACACACACACACACACACATTAAACAAACAAACAAATAATAACGTTCCATTTGTTAAAGAAGGCTTTCAAACAGACTTAAGCGGGTAAGTTTCCTAGACCATGTGGGAGTGTGTTTCAAGCAGAGGGGATTCAGTGACTGATCCCTGGGACTTTAAAGGAGAGATAGATCCCACTGAAGGGTCACCACCACCCTCTACAGTCTTCTTGGGCCCTGCCTGGGCATCATTTATCTGTTAATCTCAATGACTGAAGCGATTTATTCATGAGACTTTCAAAAGAAGACTTGCAAGGGCTTCTGTTTCTCACTGGTCCGTTCGTGAATCCTTTTCAACAGTATCAGGTACTGTTTGTTCATTAACGTCTGTTTCCAATAGGTCACTCAGAAGAAAAGAATTACACTGTCCTCTAGACAGACAGGTTTGGTGTTTGTGAAATAAGGACAGAAGCCAAACCACAAAAGGCTATCAACTCTAGTTCAAAGAAGATGGGGGAACAGTGGCCAAGCTGAAGGCATACCTTAATGATTCTTTTAAGTATTTCTTTCTCTTAATGGCCAGTTTTGAAAAATGAAGGCCCTGTCTATCTTTTTATTTCATTATATACTTTGACTTAGTAGGTATCGTTTTTATAAGGGCTGAATTTTGTTCACAGTGATTGAAGTTTTATGGTCAGGTGGTGTGGGACAATTGTCTATATTCTGTCAATCATGTTTTAAATAAACGCTGATTGGCCAGTAGCCAGGCAGGAAGCAGAGGCAAGACAACCAGACAGGAAGTAGAGGTGGGTCTATGAGAACAGGAGAATTCTGGGAAGAGGGAAGCTCCCTCTGCAGTCCTGCCCAGACACGAAAATGTGACCTGCCTCACTGAAAAAGGTACCGAGCCATGTGGCTAACAAAGATAAGAATAATGGGTTAATATATGTTATAAGAGCTAATATGAAGCCTGAGCTAATGGGCCAATCGGTTTATAACTAATGTAGACTCTTTGTGTGTTTTCTTCGGGGCTAAACAGTTGTGGGACCTGGTGGGAGGACAGAAACCAGACAGTACAGAAAACTCAGTCAACAGTCAGGCAAGTGGTTGTCACTGTTGAAAATGAGACATGAGGGGGGTATCTCACTGATGTCCAGATGAGGGATAATGCAACTCTTGAACTAATACACCAGGTCCAGGCCAATACAAAGGTACGTGGGTTACGTTCAGGACACAGTCCAGCCTTGAGTGGAGCTGGTAAACACAGAGAAGAGACCTGAGGGATGTTGGTACAGGTGCACCCCTATCTTTACATACCAGTCATAATATGAAAGTAGACAGAAATGCTGGGTCTTAGAAAAGACAGATGAGCTGGTCTCCTTGTTGAGGGGGGTCTCAGATCTGAATTTGGTTGCCAAAAATTCATCTCACCAGGGACAGTAGCCTGGGCTAGTCTTGAAAAGCTAGTAATACTGAAACACTGTAGTTTCTGAATGACTTCTCATTGCGTCAAAGGCTGCATGAATGGATAGAGGGATGGATCTAGCTAGATGGTTGAATGCTCAGCAGCCAGATGGAAGAGCAGAAGGTACTGGCATGTTTGCTGAGCTGGCTCACTTCTAAGTCTATATCCAGGCTTGTCCTTGTGTTTGAGTTTGACTTGCTGAGCTGAGCCAAGGGAGTTGGTATGATCCAGGGTCTGATTACCTTCCCACCAGGAACGAAGATATTCTCAAGAAAACCTATGCCGTCTCATTGACTATTGCACTATTGAAACAATGATCCCCAGAAAGTGGATTTTCCCCCAAAATCTCATATGGAGAGCAGGAAAAGAATGAAACCTGGTGTCAGCCAGAGGGCAAGCAGATCTCTCAGGAAGTGATTTCACATAGTCAGACCACCCGAGGAAGAGACTATGTCAAACAGCCATGATGGAATGGTGGGGGGGACCACACCTGACCAGGACTGCAAACCTCTGTTTCTCTATTGAAACCAAAGCCTCAGGTCAGGCCCCAGAAGAAGGGACTTAGGGGTTCATCGCTGAACCCTTCTCATTGTGTCTTCCCAGTGTGGCCACAGTGAATAAATACCCTTCCTCTGCAGTTCTCTCTAGTTTATTCACCTAATTGGCCTGCTGGGGATGAGTGGACAAACCCACCCCAGGCTCTGACCTCAGTAACAATCTGACTTCACTCCATTCAACATTGATTCCATCAAACAAACCAAACGTTCAATGGATTCGGGTACATTTTGGGTTTGCCGTCACTTGAGTGTGGCGGGATCCTCTTTTAAGGCTACAGAGTCACTGACAGAAACTCGAGGAAAGGAAAAGGCAGAGGAAACTCTAAAATCTTGAAGAAGATCCTGAATTAGCAGGAGACTTCCTGGTCAAGAGGGTGAAGCTGGAAAGGAGAATGGGGTACAAGGACCACAGATTGTTCCAGGTCCCGGTTCCTCCAGAGCAAACCAGACCCATGTCACCTTCCACCAATTGCTTTTCTTCCTTCTGAACCACACTACTGCGGAAGGGTAAGATGCAAGTCCAAAGATGACCAAGCTGGGGGTAACTCCATAAGAAATGGTCATATTCACTTGCAAGTTTGTGCTCTGGATTTTCTTCATATTCTCATTGATCTCTGAGCCAAGAGGGCCACGTCCTGTGTCCTGACCAAGCCCTGTAATGGTGCCACAAATGTCCCACAGCCTTCCCTGGCTGTTCCCACCTCCCTCTGATACACCCACAACCACACCATGGCCTCTCGGATAGCTTGTACTTCCTGCGGACCACAGTTGGCCTTCAGGTACTGATCTGAAATAATGTCATCCTCTCCAGCCGACACAGGCCACCTAAGATCTCTGAACTTTGGCTTTCTTGCCTAGGAAATAGGGAAGTTGCCAGCCTTGCCTTCCCACAAACTATGCTAAAATGAATGATGTGTGTGGGAAGACGGCCAGCCGGTTAGCTGCTTTGCAATTAAGATGAGTGTGACTCCAGGAAGCGCCAGACTCACGACCTTGACCAAATAAGTAAATTCATACGTCCTAAACTCTGAAAACATGATGCTTCCCCAATAGGAAAAACCTATAAAAATTTAAATGATACTCAAACATAATATAAGCTGTAAATTTGAATAGTTGGAGAATAGCTAATTCAACACTCTGTCATCTCAAAAAAAAAATCAGATTCTGTTTCTCGCTGCTTCTCTGGTGCGCTGCGCCTTAGCTTTGCCAGCTCCACAAGCACGGTGATTATTTGGTGCTGTGATTTAACCCATTTACTCACTACACCCAGTTCTCCATGAGCCGCTGCTGCAGCCGGGACAAAGCGAGTGCTCTGCAAATATTTGCCAAATTAAACTCCTTCTCTTGACACTTCTCAGAAATGTGTCTTCTGTGCGTGCAGGAACCCTCCACAAATAATAGGAAACATAAGCGGCTCTGGGCAGTCAGACCTCAATCACTCAACAGGAAGTTATTAAAAGCAAAATATATGTATAATTCAGGACTCAAAATAATGAGAGATAGTTTTTAAATGAAAGAAGCAATTTAAATCCTGGAATACTGTATAGGCTGGGAGAGATTTGAAAATGGGAGGGGTGGGGATAGATGTGAGCACAAGGAGGGAGAGGTGACATCAGTCATAAACAAATGCTTGAAAATATCCAGAATAGCCAGGAATGAGGGACCGAAGCTGAAATGGCTCTCAGATTACGTTTTATTTGGCATAATCAAATGGAAGCTTTTATCCACACACAACAAACGTCAGTGACTATACACACATAGCAGTCTCCCTGGGGGCTCCTCCCCTGGCTGCCAGGGTTGCTCCTGCTTCCTGCCAGCTCTGATCCTTGCTCCTATAGAGAAGGTCTTTGTCTTGCTCATGTCTCACCTTGAGTGAAGTGGCTGAGAGAACGGGTCCCAAAGGGACTGGCCTGTCCTGGTTCCCACTCACAGGTATCAACCCTCTGTGTGGTGCGGATAGCACCGTGCAACAGGACAGCTCACCCAGGATTGCCAGAAAGCCAAGAAAAAGAGGTAGGACAGAAAATGGTTATGGAAACAAAGCCAAGGAGGTGTCCCCAGTAACCCGCTCCCTCTCTAGCTCATTTTGGTACTTTTCACCCGCTTCTAACCGTGCCATTAAATTGAGTGCATTGAGGAATTAGTTTCTTGAATATGTCAGAGCCATCGGGGATCTAATTGTTTCTAAAAACACCATTGCAGAAACACCCAGAGGTGTGACTCAGTAACCCCCAAGGCCTCTCCTAGTCTAAACCCGCAGTCAAAAGGCAGGCATGACTGGGCACGTTTTAGTGTTACTCTTTTGTCCTGAAAATTCATGTCATTTTTGCTCTCTGGGGGAATACACTTGAATATCCTCGGTGCTGTAATTTCTCTCATTTCTTCCATTTTCTCTCAATTTCCTTTGCCGTTGGCCCTTCTGGCACTGGTATTTTATCTGTCCAATATGGTCCTTTTTATCTTCTCTATGCTATCCAGGCTTTTAGCAGAATGCATTCTCCGGGGTAGTTGCAGACTTAGGGGACTCATCTGCTAAGAGCTTCCCAGGGCTACTCTGATAAGGATAAATACATTTGCCTAAAAAAAAAAAAAAAAGAAGAAGAAGAAGAAGAAGAAGAAATGAGACTCAACTTCCACCCAGAGTGTTACATTAGGAAGAGAAATAACTTGATGGCATCTGCTCCAACCTTCTGGGCATCTTCTCCTTGACAGCCTACTGGAGCAGAAATTAGTGAGCGTAGTAGTTACAGAATGGTCTTTGCTGGCAGAGAAAACCCCACCACTTAGCAGCCGTGGGCCTGGGGAGAGGCGGACACCCATCCCCAGCTCTCATTTCCTCTCCTCCGGAGTGGGGAGGATCAAGAGATGCTGTGGAATCCACACAGAACTTCCAGAAATTCTGTTTCCCTTCATTCCCCCAAGACACTTAGTAGGGGATTTCTGACTTAGGGCTTGTTTCTGGCTCAGCAGGAGTGGACATGAACAGGACACCTGGGGGCAGTCCTGTGGAGAGTGTAGAAAAAACAGACCCAGGAGCAGTCAGCACCATTCCCAAATCTATCTGTGACCTGCCTGTACAGCATCCACGAACCCTGTCTGGGGTCTCGTGTGGGGAGCTTCCCTCCCCATTCCAGAAGGACAACAGAGAGTTAAGGAACTAGTCACAGCCTCCTATGAATCTGCACTCCCAGCCATGACCCTCCATTCAGAGGCCCCTTGCCAGGGAACTAGCTGATAAGTTTTGAATCTGCAGTTAATGGGAATCCATCACCGCCAATGTAATAAGGCAATCAAACCGAATTAATAAAGTCAGGTTTAACCTGAGCAAAGCACTCCTGCATGACACTGCAGAGGGCACAAGAGGTATCACATGGCAAATACGACTACCAGGTCTTAAGTAGCCTATAGGCATGGTCTTGAGCAGCCCCAAAGAGGGGCTGACTTTTGGCAGGCTTTCTCTGCAATGGAGTTGGAGGGCAGCTCCAGGGAAGGGACCACCATTCGGCACACTGAGGGTGGGGTTTGGAGAGGGCAGCTCCAGGGGCGAAGCTGCTCAGGGTCTGGAATGGGCTCTGAGCTAGAGATTCCAAACATCCCAGCCTCTTTGGATATATATGGTAGGGCTTCCATCTAAACACTAGCCATGGAAGGCTTTCTCAGGGACGTCTGCTAAGGAGATCTTTTGCAGACTAAATAGCTCTTCACTCTCACTCCTCCCCCATCTAGCGCCATCTCTGTAACCCAGCAGGAGATTTTCATCCACGGTTCCCCCTGACTATGAGACAGTTATCACATTGGTGTTTATCCACCTGATGCTTAAGTCTACACTGTTCAGAGTACTACACCAGGAAATCCAGGGCTTCTCCTATTCAGCCTCTTTGTTATGAGACATTTGCACGCTATGTGAAGATGTATTGCTGCGATTGGTGTAATAAAAAGTTGAATGCCCAGTAGCTAGGCAGGACTTCTGGGAGGAAGAAAATTCTGGGAAGAAGAAAGTTCCAGACTCAAAGAAACAGGAGAGGCAGTACAGAGATGAGGTAACATCACATGGCAGAATATAGATTAGTATAAATGGTTAATTTAAGTTATGAAAGCTAGTGGGGCAAGCCTAAGCTAAAGCCAAGCTTTCATAATTCATAAAAGTCTCTGCATCATTTGTGAGCTGGCAGCCTAAAGAAAAGTCCATCTATAGCTCTCGCTTCCTTGATTACAACAACCAAACTCCTGACTACTGCTTTCATTCTGGTTTGCTGTTCTCAGTGACACCCTCTGCTTGACAGCTCAGCTCTTCCTATGAAAATTACTGACGTGGACAAAGATTTCTGATCACCACAGACCAATTTGCATGAGCTCTTGGTCTTCTAGGGAAGAAAACTTAACAGCAAGGTCAGTCTGTTCCTGACGAGACTGTACACATCAGGAAGTTTGGGAGCCTGGGCTAGTGAGCTGTGCTCAAGGACAAGCCCCAGGTTTTCCAGAGAGTGAATTTGGAATAGCAGGAAATCAGACCCCATGCTGTCCTCTCACTCAGGATCCATGCCGACAGTGGATAGTGTGCTCTGAAGAAAGCCCTGGGGACTGGGTGCCTGGGAGCCCAAGGAGACATTAGAATCACCATCATGCACGTGTCACAGAGTGTGGGCACCCCATCCCCACAGCAGGTGCATTGCGTGTCACTAAGTGCGGGCACCCCATCCTCACAGCAGGTGCATTGAGTGTCACAGAGTGTGGGCACCCCATCCCCACAGCAGGTGCATTGCGTGTCACTAAGTGTGGGCACCCCATCCCCACAGCAGGTGCATTGTGTGTCACAAAGTGTGGGTACCCCATCCCCATAGCAGGTGCATTGCGTGTCACAAAGTGTGGGCACCCCATCCCCACAGCAGGTGCATTGCGTGTCACTAAGTGTGGGCACCCTATCCCCATAGCAGGTGCATTGCGTGTCACTAAGTGTGGGTAACCCATCCCCACAGCTCTTTTCCTGCCGCTACTGCTGAAACAGGAAATCTCTCTACAGCACGTCCTAGCAAACAGCAAAATCTGTGTTAAACTCTCTTTCCCTTATTTCTAAGCCTTCTCAGGTTTTTAAGTGGATTTAGTTACCATGTTGGGTTCAGTTATTCACGTCTGGGCACCATTCTGTGGAAGGAGCTGCGGGCTGCTTCCTGCCTCCCAGCTCCTGGCCACCGGCTAGCTTTATACCCAAAATAACAACACACAAACTGTATTCATTTAAACACTGCTTAGCCCATTAGTTCTAACCTCTTTATGGCTAATTCTCACATCTTGCCGATGACCTTCCTCCATGGGCATCGAAGAGGATCCTTATGGAGTTGGTTAGCCATTTGGGCACGAAACTGCTTTTGCCTGGACTGATGCATGAACTGGACACAAAGAACCCGCAGAAAGAGGACTGGTGAACTTGCCTAAAGGTAAGATGATCTTTCGGGGTTCCTGACTCATGAAAGAGTCTGCAAGACATTCTGCAGGACACAGCAGAAAGTGACTGAACTGCCTTTGAAATTTCCTGCTTCATGGAAGAGTCTGCTGTATACTATGGGCCTGTAGGCTGAAGATGGATGCCCCAACGGTACAAAAGAACTTTGGGTGACTGTACAGTCAGTGAGATGTCTCTGTCATTTCTAGAGTTTTATTTCTTGTTTGCCTAGGTAATATTATATCTTTCTGGAGTCTTTGATGGAGTTGAAGAATGGTTAGTTATAGTTATAGTTTTCCTTAGTTATGATAAATATAAAATAGATATAACTATTGTAACTATAATTCTTACTTGATAACTGTTTTGTTATATGTAATTTTGCTATGTTAAAGTGAAAGCCTTTCCTTTTTGTTTAAACAGAAAAAGGGGAAGTGATGGAGGAAGGTCATTGGTTAATAAAGAAACTGCTTTGGCCCATTTCATAGGCTAGCCCTTAGGTGGGTGGAGTAGACAGAAGGGAATGCTGGGTAGAAGGAAGTGAGGGCAGATGCGATGAAGCAAGCCGCCAGGTCAGACATGCTAAATCTTTCCCGGTAAGACTGGTGCTACACAGATTACTAAATATGGGTTAGGCAAGATGTGAGAATTAGCCATTAAGAGGCTAGAACTAATGGGCCAAGCAGTGTTTAGATGAATACAGTTTGCGTGTTGTTATTTTGGGTATAAAGCTAGCCGGTGGCTGGGAGCTGGGAGGCGGGAAGTGGCCCGCAGCTCCTTCCACAGCTCAGATTAGTGTTCAGTGGCTAAAGTCATCGTAAGAAGGAGCTGGTGCCCTTCCCTGTGTGTCTGGTGGGGAACAGGTACAGGGGCACACGTGCATGAAGAGGGAGGCAGTGATGTAACCATTTACCTGGCTAACCCCTGAAGGGCAGTCCATACCCTCCCCATTAGTATGTTCCTCCCTGGGAAAGACAACACCCAGTTTTTAGAACACAGGTATTTTGGACCCAATTAACCGCAGAAAAAACAAAGACAAGAGCCTTAAGCTCTTGCTCTTGCCACTGCTTTGTTTTTCTTTATATTACTTACTGTTTCTATTAGAACAAGAAGTCATACATCAGCCGGGCGGTGGTGGCACACGCCTTTAATCCCAGCACTTGGGAGGCAGAGGCAGGCAGATCTCTGTGAGTTCGAGACCAGCCTGGTCTACAAGAGCTAGTTCCAGGACAGGCTCCAAAACCACAGAGAAACCCTGTCTCGAAAAACAAACAAACAAACAAACAAATAAATAAATAAATAAATAAATAAATAAATAAATAAATAAAAGAAGTCATACATCATACATCTTCGTCTCACAGACTCAGCCAAAAGTAAGAATGTAATGAGGGTTAGTGACATGCTCCCCAGGCACAGACAAGCACGTGCTGGCCTTGTGAGGGTCACGTCAGGGTTTTCTTTACACCATCAAATTCAGGTCACAATGTACACATAAAACTGTAACCCGCTGTTCAGCTTGAATCCTAGCAGAAACAAGGTATGAATAAATTAAGATTAATTAAGAATGGTTTCACAAAAAGCTACTTGCGTAGAAATGACCAGGCAAAGTCACTGCAAATAGCCCAGTGCCACAGGACTCCTGAAAGCAGGAAGTATTGTCCCCGGGCTTGTGGCTTGGGCTGGGAATAAGATCACCAGAACCCAGTGCTAGAGAAAGCCAACTGGAAAGAGGCTCCTGGGATTCTTCCATCCAGAAGCAAACATCCTCTGGCAGCCAGTAGAATAAAACTAGCAATTAATTCCCTTTCCCTGTCCTCTCTCCCTCCAATTCTTGCCATGATCCCAGTGATGAACCCAACGGGAACCCAGAGGGTAGGAGGTGCTGCAAACTAGACCAAGGGGCTGCCAACCCTTTCTGTAAAGAACCAAATTACACTGTCTGGCCACAGGCTTTCTAATATAAATCCTATGTGTAACTATAGAGTGAACACACTCACAGAAACATTTCAAAAGATATTTTGGACTTGACACCATTCCCGTATCTGGTCTACAGACTATATATTTCATCAAACTCCAGAAGAGACCAAATGGGTCATTCTCCCAGGTCAGAGAACAAAGGAGAAAAACAGAACCTAGGTCTAGAAGGATCCCTGAGAACACATGGCACCTTTGTTTATTGATTTGATGCATTGTGAACATTTACTACATCCCATTCTTGGTTGATATTATAATAAGGTAATTTAATCAGAAACAGGGTAAACAGTTTGACAAATATTGGCACAACAGTATCTACGTACTAATATACGCATACTCTCAAAAGTGTATACACACACTAATATATTGTATATATATATATATATAATTATATTGCTACCTTATCTGTAGGGAATAAGCCAATACTTGAAATTCTAGTACCGATCTCTGTATATGGCATGGGTTTTCCTACACATGCATAGATATGATGACCTTGTGCTTTTTCACATAACCTCGATTTGACACGTCCAAAAAGCTAGCATCATGACTTTAAGGCTTTGAGACCATTACTAAGTAAGAGTCACTTGAACACAAGCACTGTGACTCGACAAGTGGTCTCTTCACTGAAAAGGCTACCAAGCAAACAACAGGTGGGTGATACATACAGCATGGATCCGCTAGACCCGGAAAGACAGCAGGAGAGTCCAGAATCTCATCCTGCCGCTCAAAACGGCACACACCGAAAACCTGAATAGTTTACTTATAGATTTTTCTATTAATATTTTTGAACCACAGCTAACCATGGTAACTGAAACCACAGAAAGCCAGGCTACAAATAAACAGAAACGACAGTAGACAAAATTAGGAACATACTTGACGACTCTAGTTCCTCAAACTTTATTTAGCGCTTGTGTGTACCTCCTATTGTTACGAACAATTTAAGAAGGTTTAAGTTTTCAATGTGAGTTAAGATTAAGTATGAAATGAATGAATACGTAAGACCGTAGGAGTTCACACTGCGGACACAATCATTTTTTGTGCACGGAATTTTACATATTCAGGAGTTCAAATTAAATAAAAGGTACATAAATAAATTTCTTAGAATTTACCCCGTAAACAAGATCTTGTATCTGTACAAAGATATATACTAAAAATATTCACTTTAAAACTGCACTTAATGGAAGTTCTTAAAAAGAAATTGATCCAAATCAGCCCAGACTGGAGGTGATTAGACAAAAGAATGTGTACTTTCTGACCATCGTAAAACACCCTACAGGGACTCATGGAGTGATTTCCACGATGTGATATGGTTGGGTTTTTTTAATATCAAAATTGGAAGTTCCTATGGCCATGTGACAGAGGAAGGCAAAACTCAAGTCTGACTCACAGATAGTCTGCGTCACATTCTGGCGCAAGCCCAAAGCAGACATGATTGACTCACTCTCAAGTATTGGTGGAAAATATCATGAAACACTTTCTAGGTAAAAATAACACATTTGATTATCCACCTTGCCTGGACAGAGGTCTGGTGGGAGGTATGGTTTTATTCTGGTTCTTGGAGGATGGTGAAGGCTTTAGTCATATGGTCTTTTTCCAGAGTGACATCAAAGCAGGAACTGAACCGTCAAGTGACCATACAATCTAATCTGTCCGTTATAGATTTCTCAACCCCTTCCGGTCCACCTCTGCTCAGATGTTCACTCCCTACAAAGGTATGGTAATAAGCCAAAAACTATTTATCCAAAATCAAAATAATGGTTGCCAGAAGAAGGCCCAGTGCCACTCCCAGTTCTAGAGGTCTGTCCTTTATCTCTTCTGTTGGAGTGTACTACGCATTCCACAAACTATGGTGTATGTTTCCGGATTGCAGACAGAATGTGGCCAGACCTGTAACTCCTGCTCTTGGTCTTTGCCCACCGCGATGGATTGTCCCCAAACTGTGAGCCAAGGTAAACACTCCCTTCCCTAAGTCACTGTCATCAGCTCCTGTGTCCCAACAGTGAGAAAGTAAGTAATACAGTTTTCTAACCTCATTTCTTTCCTCAGCTCAAGGATATCTTAAAACTCTACCAACCGCCGGGCGGTGGTGGCGCACGCCTTTAATCCCAGCACTCAGGAGGCAGAGGCAGGTGGATCTCTGGGAGTTCGAGGCCAGCCTGGTCTACAAGAGCTAGTTCCGGGACGGGCACCAAAGCTACCAACCACAATGGAATCTGACAGCCTAGAGCCACTGGAGGCAGCAAGCAACCCTGGGGCTCTCCAATGTCCTGGTACTTCCTGTTCTCTCTGGTACAGCCATGGACATTCACCAACAGATTTCTCTGTGGCCCAATTCAGAGTTCACTTGGTGCAAACCATCTTTTTTTTGGAGATGATTATTTCAAAAAAACAATCTCAGCAGTAATTGTTCTCATCAGAGCTGCGTGACATGGTGATAATGGGGGCAAACGATTGGCAAACCAAAGCAGGGGCTAGGAGATGGCCACTAGTTAAGCACTTGCTGGGCAAGCAGGGCAACCGGAGTTTGGATCTAGAGAACCCATTCAATGCCAAGTGGGTAAGCCTGTAATTCCAGCCTCAGAAAATGAAGACCAAAGCTCTCCAGAGCAAGCTGACTAGCAAGATTAGCAATATCCATGAGCTCTGGGTTTGATTGAGAGAACCTGTCTCAATGAATGAGGCAGAAAAACAATTGACAATGATTCCTGACATCAATCTTGGGCCTCCATATATACACCATACATGCACATACATCCACACACATGCAAAAACATAGGTATATGTGCATACCACATATACATGAAACAAGGAAAAAGAAAAAAATTAAAGAGCAAAAATATATTAGCTTTTTGAAAAGTTCTTATATGCTCCCTAAAATATAGACATTCACTCTTGTGCTCAGGTCAAGCCACATGTCTGGGGTTGCACAGACAACTGGAAAGATTCCTGAGTGGACTTCCAGCCCTCCCTTCTGGCTGACCTTTTACACTCTGCTCTGTGACGGGAAGGTTGAGACAAAACTACCCACCTGAGCCTTTGACATGTGGCTCTGAGTGTCTGCAGAGCCCCACGGAAGAGGCTGGGAGATTGGTTCCAAACACAGAAGGAAGTCACTGTAGAGGCTAGCCAGCCTCTCAGCTGAGACAGTCGAGTGGTGGTCCCTGCACAACCAAGGGGAAAGACTTGCCAAGTCAGTCCAGGCGAGTCTCCAAGAAAAACTAGCATCTGCGAATGGCCTGACACAGACAGCGAGAAATCCTGGGGAAGAGGAGCCTGACGTCAGAGGAGTTACACCGCACTAAAATACCCGCTTCATCAACAGCATCACAGGCTTAAGACCCGCAGAGCAACGAGAAGCAGCAAGAAAAGCATATTTAGAGTGATTTTATCATGTACTAAATTCTGCTTTGTAGTCTGATCTAGAGTTTTTATTGTGTTCTGTAGACCGATTTTCCATTTCGGCACCGACTTCCCAGCCGATGTCGTGTCTCCCACAACTGTGCTTACAAAGACCTGAGGGTGAGCTGGAGAGACGGCTCAGTGCTTAAGCTCACACTGCACAGCAGATGACCAGAGTTCAGTTCCCACTACCCACACTGGGCCACTCATCACTGTAACTACAGCTCCATGGGAGACAATGCCCTTTTCTGGCCTCTGAGGGCACCTGAACATATGTGCCCAAACCCACACACAATCATACACATATGCACATAATTTAAAGATAAAATAAACTTAAGAAGAAAAATAGATATAAGATATATTCTGTTATCAACCATCCAAAACACCCTTCCTCTTTCAACATCAAACACTGTGCCTTTGTATAGTGCCCTGGAATCACTGGGGGATAACGGAAGTATAGCTAAGAAAGGCTTTCAAGTCTGTAAGGACATTACTCTAAATTCCTTCCACTCTAGACCGAAAGTTCCCTCCCCGCTAGATTTACTTTCTCATTTCAAGTCCTGCCATGCTGCCCAAATATAGATCACAGGAAGTTATGAGATCAAATGGCAATATACTATGGCTTCATAATAAAAGGTCAGAAGCCAGGACTCTGTCTACAGTCACAGCCTGGGTTCTCATCCTCAGAAATGAAAATAGATCTTTCTGGACTTCAAAGTTGTCAAATAGACCCAAATTCTCCCCAGACTTCTACTTAAAAGTCCATCACCAGCAGGGCTGGGGGAGAGGGCTCAGTGGTTGAAGCTCTTTCCACTCACAGGCCTGGGGGCCTGGTGTCTGAAACCCAGCATCCACATCTAGTGGGCATGGTATCCTCTTATAAATTCAACCTCAGAAGGAGACAGGGGATCCACAGGGCAAGCTGGCTGGGCAGACTGGCATATTTGAGAGCTCTGGATTTGACTGAGAGTCCTGCCTCAATGAATAAGGTAAAAAGTGGTGACTGACATCAACCATGGACACACATGTGTACACATACACATACACCTTCACACATGTGCCCCCCGCCACATGCATAGGCACACAGGGAAGAGAATGGAAAGAAGAAGCCCAGGGGTTCAGAGCCAGGTGCCACGGCTCCCAACTGTAATCCCAGCTCTCGGGAAAGCAGACACAGGAGACTGCAGCATTAAAGGCCGCCCTCCGTTACAAAACAGTTACATGACATGTTGCTTTCTTATGTTAAACTTTAAATACTGCACAGTATTGTGGATATTATTTGTAATAAGATGGAAGCTTCATGAGGGTAAGAATTGCGTCTTTGTTACAGCAATGTGCCTTTCGCACCTAGAGCCATGAGAGGTGCTTGTGGAATGGAAAGTTGGTTACGAGAAAAGACCGCAGTCAGATGACACTGGGGTCAAACCGGGAGCCTCCATCCACTGGCTCTGTGACCTTAGACAGTTAGCTAAATTGTCAGTGTCAGTTTCTCTCCTGCACTGTGAGGGTGGCTGTCATGGGCACAGCTGCCCCGTGGGTATCAGGAAGGTCGCCCACAGGGGTGCTTAGTGCTTGTTTAGGGCATGAATCAGTCCTAACCATCACATTCCGCCACTACGCTGGACAGATCCTCCTAAATGTTTCCCAGAACCCTTTAGACTCCTGTTCAAACTCAGTGCCTACACATTCCCCAGCAATGTGTACAAAGGAAGCCTTCACCCACGATCCCGCCAAAGATGGACTCCTGTTCTTCAAACTGATCTCAGCCGATTACCTCTTCTCTGCCCAATTGGACAAGCCTGTTTTCTGTGTGTCCTGTTAAATGGAACTGCAGGGGAGAGCCAGCTCTTCTGGTAGCCTCTGTCATGTTGAATAGATGTCACCTCCCTGGTCTGCTTCCTTCACTGGACGACAAGTGTCTTAAACCTTTTAACTTGCCTTGCTTCTCTTTATGTAAAGTTGTACACTGTCCATCCTTAGTTGCCAATAACTGTCTGCTCAGAAAATAATGTTGAAAACTAAAGGACCAGCTAGGTGAGGTGACACACGTCTGTAATCCCAGTACTTGGAAGCTGGAGGCATGAAGATCAGAAGTTCAAGCCAAGCCCCTGCTACATATCAACTTAGAGGCCAGCATAGACTTTGTAGACCGTGTCGCAAAACAACTCAAAAATAAAATAAAATCTCTGTAACAGATTCTACAAGAAAGCCAGCCCAAGTTCCAACCTTATTATTCTATCCCTGTCTCATTGTGGACACTACAAAAGCCAATCTGCATTTCTCAGCCTCTCCTTCGGCAAGGACAGGCATGTGCAGGCACCATTGTGTCCAAAGAAGCGTAAGTGAGAGCTGGTTCCTGTCAACCCTTCCTTCCTGTTTTTCCTGCCTGGGACACACCAGAGGCCTAGGCGGAGCGTCTGTGAGGAGACCAGGACAGGAGCACTGAGGATGAAGGCAGCGTGCTAAGGATGACATGGTGATTCTATTTGTTAGGACCACACGAGAAACACAAAACCAGATTTGTTTAAGTCAGTACTAACTGGCCTTCTTGGGGTTTGTAACCAAATACATTCTGGTTCCAGCAAAAGCAACTGTTTCTTAGTCGTTCCTTCTCAAAGCTCTTGGCTTTGCCATGGCCCTGGGCCTCCATCTGTCAATTAGACAGTGTATGCTTGCCACTCACAAGGAGCAGAGAACACGTGCACACTGCAGGAATCTCCGCTTGGGGGTGCTCTTGGGGGTGGTTGCACTCAAGTACGTAGCAGTAGACCCTAGTTTAGAATTGGACATCTCCGGTCAGCTGCTGTGCTCCCTCCTCTCCCAGGCTGTATTATTTCTCCTCACTTCTGGAGGAATAAAAATCTCCTTAAAGGGATGCGGCTTTTTCCCCTCTGGTGGTCCACAGAGTTCAGTCTACCATGGCGGGGAAGGCGCGGCAGTAGGAGTGGGAAGTGGTTGGCCGCACCGAGTTTGCCGCCAGGAAGGAGGGAGAGATGAATGCTGACGCTGGGCTGTCTTCCTCTTTCGTGTCCTTTGCATCCAGTCTAAGACCACAGTCCCATGGGAGGCTGTTACCCACACCCAGGCTGTCTCCTCTCTTGAGTTACTGCTCTCTGGAAATAGCCCCGCAGACACACTCAACTCAAAGGGGCATCTCACGCATACCCTGGGTTCTTAACGCTGTCAGGTTGATGACCAAAACTAGCTCTGAATGCTAAAGTTCATGACAATCCTTGCCAGGAAGTGTTACTATTTGGCTTAGGAAGTCAATTAGCCAAATACATACTTAGCAGTCTGCACAGCCAAGGAGGTGGAGGCTATCAACAATAAAGGATAAAAATCAATTTACCAACTTGAAAAGCCCAGCCCCTGGCCTCAGGGTGAGGCTACTCACTGACACTGTCTGTGGCCTGAGTTGTGCTAGCCTGTATAGCCTGGCGCAGCATCCTTTTCTGTCAAGTTTTTCTCGGTCCCTCACAGATGTTCCAGAAGACTATACCTTCCCTTCAGTGGTCCCCACATACCCCAATCTCAGCTTATGCCTATGGGACCCCAACCTAAGATCCTCATCTACAGATCATCTCTTGCTGGTACTGGGGAGTTGGCTCAGTTGGTAAAGTATTTGCCACAGAAGCATAAGGACCTGAGTTGAGACACCAGAACCCACAGAGAGAGCCCCTTTGTGATCCCAACACCAAGGAGGCAGAAACCAGAAGATGCCAGGGCTCCCTGTCAGCCAGACCAGCTGAATTGATGAGCTCTGGTTACTAATGAAGGTATCTCAAAAACAAGACAGACAGCTCCTGAGGCTGACCTCTGGATTCTGCATGCATGCATGTACATACAACTGAACACACACACACGAGAGAGAGAGAGAGAGAGAGAGAGAGAGAGAGAGAGAGAGAGAGAGAATCTCTCTTAAAAAGAGCAAATATGCCCACGCCAGCAGTCCAGTCTGGACTCCTAAGATGGCTTTACTACCCACACACCCCTCCTGGATAAGCCTTTGTACTCCAGCATCCCGGGACTGCGTGCCAATAAGAAGGCCCCTTGGCCTAGCGGCAGTCATGAAAAGCCTCAGAGGTGGGAATTGATTAATTTCTCACACCATCAGAGCTTAAGTCATCGGGGGCCTCAGAGCGCAGCTCAGGAGTTTGAGATTAGGTTCCATTCACTGAGCCAGTGCAGGAAGAAAACTCTTATTTTCCTGCTGTGTGAGAAAAGCCATCCCTTCTGAGTACCCAAATTTCACTTGTATAGAATGGAACTGTCAAAGCTAATGAAATGTTAGAGAAAACCTCAGACAGTGCAAGTTTGAAGAGAATTCGTTGAAATGTTCTTCAGGTTTTAATGTTTTAAAAAGAAAGCTGCTTTTTGTTATAAATAAATGTCCCATCAAGATCAAGTAATTGTAGGAAAAAAAAATAAGGTTTGGTAGATGACGTGTGACAAATGGCCCAGTTCTTCAAGGGCACATGACAGGGGCCATTTTATATAAATTAAACATAGACATGGCTAGTGTAAATATTGACTTTCAAAATGTCAGTAGCTGACTGACAGGGAGCAGGAAAATGAGGAAGGAAAGCTGTGAGGGATAGGCACAAATTAAAGACTATTGTGCAGGACACAAAGCAATAGTTACTTTCTAGAAAAGTAGAACAGGCCAGAGCACACTGCACAGGTGATGCTGTGGCTCTCCATCCGGGTAGAGAAAATGGGGGAAGGAGGGGCACAGGCTGAAAGGGGAGGGTATCGTCCGCAGTGTCTTCAGAGCCACTTTGGCCCCAAGGAAATGTCTGGGGGAAAGAAGGCACACTCAGCGACCTTGTTCTAGACAGCAAAGACACCAAAGGGAGGTGGGGGCTCACATGCACACAGGGATCTGGTCCCTGCAGAGAAGAGGGCAATCAAGAGAGGACCAATCGGTGAAGCACTTGTCTTGTAAGCACGAGGACACAAGTCTAAGCCCCCAGAACTCTCATGGGAGGGGGGGAGCTGCGCCTGGTGGTCCCTACTGGTGGCCCCTAGCTAAAATCCCAGTCCTAGGGAGGTGGCAACAAGAGGATCCCTGCCTGGGACTTCCAGGTCAGCCAGCCTAGACTACTTGACCAGCGAGGGACCCTGTCTAAAAATGCCCAACTGGATAGCACTGCCACGAAAGATCAGCCCTCCTATAGCCTCTATGCACACACAGTGTACACACCCCCATACACTACACATTCACACTGGGGGGCAGAGGGGCAGTGTGGGAGACCCTCATCTTAAAGTTGAACAAATTTGTATTCTGCGATTCCCCCCATATACCTCCAATTTATAAAATCAAAAGTAGCTTTTATGCTAAGATTTCTCATCCTATCTAGCCAGGATATTTTGGATAACAGTACAGCTCCCGGATCAGACTGCCTGGGTCAAATCCAAGTTCTACTACTAACGACTTATTTGAAGTAAGTGATTTGGCCTCTCACAACTGGCTTCCCTCATTCAGAAATAAGAATATTAATAACACCCACCCCAGGAGGGGAACATGGGGGATTAGAGAAGTTCATATATCATGTAATCAGGACTGAGCTTTGGCTTGTAGGGCATGCACAGGGCCATGTTGGGTTTAGCGCCACGGGAAATGGCATCTTCCAGAAAGTTTAGAGCCCACAGTGGCATTAAAGAGCCAGGCTCTGGCCCCCAGCTGGCTGACAATGTTGGAAAGTAAGACCTTGTGCTCTGGAGCCTTCTGTGCCTGGGCTGGGAAGCTGACTGTGTACTGATGCATTCACTGCTAACTGCTAAATGAGTTGGTCCACTGTGTCACACAGCGCAGGCCCTCTCTGATCTAATTTTGTGAGTCTTTTGTACACTGTCCTTGTTAAATGTCCTCTAAAGGCCCACGTGTTAGTAGTGGCTTGGTCTCCATGTGATACTGAGAGGTGACATAACCTTAAAGAAGCAAAGCCTTTGGAACAGCTTAGGTCACTGGGGCATGTCCTTGAAAGGAATTATGGGAACCAGCAATTAACTACCTGATCTCTTTTGTAACCTAACTCTAACTTGGGAGCCATAGCTCCTTCCATGATGTGTTATTTTGCCTTCGGCCTAAAGCAATGGAGTCAACAACTTCCCAAAGTGAGCCAACAAGAATCTTTCTCTTTACTAAATTTATTATTTCCGGTGTCTGTTGACATAATGTAATAACATAGTACACATGAGACCCATCCCTTTGATTCTCTGGAGTTACAGTTGACACCCACTTCTGGGCCAGCCAGTGCAGATATATTCAGCCTAAAGGAACCAACAACTTTGAAAACATTACAAAAAAGCATCATCCCACAGGATGCAGTTCATGTTAGCTTGTGTATCTACTAAAAATCAGGCATACAGCAAGCCACAAGCATAGAGCTTCATGAATGCAAACTCATTAATTTTCAGATCAATGTCATGATACAATGAGCTCCATTTCCGGTATTTGGGGGAAGAGATAGGAGTTAAGACAAGATGTTGCTCTATTATATAATCCAGGCAAATCTCTTTTTAAACGTGTGTGTGTATGTGTGTGTGTGTGTGTGTGTGTGTATGTGAACATGAGCATGGCCAGAAGAAGGCATTGGATTCCCTAGAGCGGGAGTTAAAGGAGATTATGGCTGCCCAATGTGAGTCTGGAAACTGCATTAGGGTTCTCTCCTATAGCAGCAAGTGCACTTAACTACCCAGCCATCTCTCCAGTTCCCCCAAGGGTTCTTGAACTCATGATCTTCCTGCCTCAGCTTTCTGGGCATGGGGAAAACAGATATATGAACTTTTGCATTCTCTTGGTTAAGGTTCAAATTCAAAGGTAGGGGTGATATGGGAGTCTTAACACTGAGGAAGAGGACACCCTACCCAGCTTTTGTGGAATTGAGTTCAATTTGGCCAAAGCCTCAGATTGTGCAGATCCTGGGGCCAGGGTGCAGCCTAGCCAGTTCCCAGAGGACAGAATGGGGTGGGGGGGCACTCTGCATTCTCTATTGCAAGAGCACATTTGCTCTGAGTTTCGAATGTAAAGTTAACTCAGCACACACATGACATGAGGCTAATGGTTTATTTACTCTGAGTTAGCCCTTGATCTCAACGTAATCCAAAAAACACAAAGCCAAGGGAAATATAAACCTCGGTGACCTTAGTGTTGGCAAAACCCTGCTTCCCAGAGGAGGTGGTAAGAAGAAATGCACCAACACCCCAAATCTCAGAGACAAGACTGATGAGCCGCCACCCATAGGGATGAGACTGATGAGCCGCCACCCATAGGGATGAGACTGATGAGCCGCCACCCATAGGGATGAGACTGATGAGCCGCCACCCATAAGGATGAGACTGATGAGCCGCCACCCATAGGGATGAGATTGAACTTTGGACTGACTGGTGGCCATTGTTCTCTATCCTTGTAATCTACTGGAGATGAGATGGAAGGCAGCTCTGTAGGTGTCTGACCCGTTATCTTCTCAAATTGATGGCTCTCTAAGTAAAGCACAGATCTGAGACAAGGCTTTTCTTTAATTAAATATTTTTTAATAGGCTAGATAAATGGTTCAGCACTCAGTGGCCAACAGTTCAATCAGCCACAAGTATACAGTGACCCCCTCCACAAGGACCAACAAGACAGGGACTGAAGAGTGTCTGGAAATTCAAATCCATGAAGGTTCCTGGCAAAGAGGCTCTGGGTCCCTCTTCTCACACCTCACTCCATCCATCTATTCATTTATTAGTATCTAATAAACCAATAAACATTAGAAGGTGTTGCCCTGAGTGCTAGCCAATTAATCAAGCATGAGGAAGGATTTGAGAGCCCCTGGCCTCCGTGCTGTCCACATTAGCAGGTGGCTTTCTTATCCCTCCAGCAAGGTTCCCTTCTAGACCATTCCATACTTTCCCCACCCCTCTCTCCCTAACCCTTTGTTCCATTTGCCTTCTCTCCATCTGAATGTGATCATTAATGCCCACCTTCAGTTCAATGGTCTTAGAATCTGCATGGAAACACACTTGTGGGTGTGTGTTGTAAGATGTTTCCAGAAAAGATGAATGGAATGGGAAACCTATCCTGAATGTACTGGCACCGTCCCATGGACTGGGAGCCTAGACTCAACAAAAAGGAAAAGCAGGGCATGTACCAGCCTCTGTGACAGCTACCTTACACTCTGGCCACCTGGGTTTCCAAGCCATGAAGGACTGTGTGATGTGGGATTCCCCTCTATATGTTGTGAATATGCTTTATTACCATTGGTTAATGAATAAAGCTGTTTCAGCCAATGGCTTTGTAGAGCAAAGCCAGGTGGGAAATCCAAACAGGAGAGAGAGAGAGAGAGAGAGAGAGAGAGAGAGAGAGAGAGAGAGAGAGAGAGAGCAGAGTCAAGAAGACGCCATGTAGCTGCCCAGGAAGCAAGAGATAACAAACCATGAGCCCTGTGGGAAAATATAGAATCATAGAAATGGGCTAATTTAAGATATAAGAGCTACCTAGAAATACGCTTGAGTCATTGGCCAAACAGTGTTGTAATTAATATGGTTTCTGTGTGATTACTTGGGTCTGGGTGTCCGGGAAACAAATGAGCAGTCTCTGCTCACAACTGTGTCCTCAAATCATGAGCCATACTGAGCCTCCCTTCTCTGAGTTGCTTTTGTTGGGTATTTTGTCCCAGGATTGAAAACAGTAAGTAATCCTCTGAGTTTCCCTGAGACCCACCAAGAAAAGCCATCAATTTTGCTATTCAGAAGCTCCCTCCACCAATACCTTCTGTGATCATTTTCTGACTTGACCATATATGAGTCTTAGGGGATGGACATAGCTGAATTCTCTACAACAGCATTAGAATGGTTACTGCTCCAATTTCCATAGGACACTCAGCACCCTACAGTAATTTCCTAGTACCCTCATCTTGAGCCCTTATCTCAATTACCCCCATAGTTCCATTTGCTGCAATTTAACATTTTTTAGCCTATTCCTTCAAACTCTTCCAACCTCTGCCAGTTACCTAGTTCCAAAGTCATTCCCACACTTTCTGGTAGAGTTACAGCGAGTCTTCCACTCATCAGTATTAACTGTCTGCCTTAGTCCAACTTTTATTACTATAACAAAATATCTAAGGCTGGGTATTTTATAAAGAATGCAAGCCAAAGTTTCAAGACTATGTCGCCAGCCTGTACTAGGTTCTGTTAAAAGCCTCATAGCAGAAGTCATAACACTGGTAAGGGTGATGAGGGAGAGTCTTCTGTTTTGTGTTAATTTCATTAGTTTAATAAAGAGACTGCCTTGGCCTGATAGGACAGAAAATTAGGTAGGTGGAGTAGACAGACAGAATGCTGCAAGAAAGAAGCCGAGTCAGTCAGTCGCCATGATTCTCCCACTCCAGAGAAACGCAGGTTAAGATCTTTCCCGGTAAGCCACCTTGTGGTGTTATACAAATTATTAGAAATGGGTTAGATCAATATGTAAGAGCTAGCCAATAAGAGGCTGGAACTAATGGGCCAGGCAGTGTTTAAAAGAATACAGTTTCCGTGTAATTATTTCGGGTGTTAAGCTAGCTGGGTGGTGGGAAGCAGCCCTGCCGATCCCACTACAGTAAGGGGAACAATGATAGGGGAAGACAAGAAGCCAGAGAGTGAGAAAGAGCCAGTCATATCCTTTTTATAACAACTCATTCATCTGGGGACTAACTGGGGTTCCATGACTGCTTCATTAATCCCTCCCAAGAGTGGTAGCCCCCAAAGCCTAAGAATCTCTCCATTTCTTCTCCCCACATCCTCACTCTCCTTCTCTCCCTTCCTCTCTGTCTGTCTGTCTGCTCACTCAAGCCGGCACCTGTGGCAGCACCATAGGTTGACATTGGCTATTATCATCAACTATTCTTCAGCCTAGTTTTTAAGACAGGGTCTCTCACTGAACCTAGAGCCCACATGGGGCTACACTGGCCATCAAGCAAAACACAAAATCCACCTATGTCCACCTATAATCAGCCAGTACTGTGGTTATATATGAGCAGCAACATACCTGGCTTTTCATGGCTGCTGGGGCTCTGAACTCAGGCCCTTAGGCTTGCACAGCAACTTTTACCCACGGAGCCATCTCACCAGTGCCTCCTCTCCACATCTTAACGAATCAACCAATTAAAAAACATGGCCACTCTAGGGACCAGCTCCCATCACATGCATCTTTGGGGACACAGTTATAACATGAGTAAATTACAGCATAGACTAAAGCAGATCTCTGTGCATTAACATAGACAGATTCAACAAAACGAATACAAATATATACTGTATAATCATAGCTTTGTTTTTGAGAAGTCTGTATGGTTTGTTTTGTGTGTGTATGTGTGTGTGTTTTCTAAACAGTGTAATTATACAGTCATCAAAACAGAGAGACAATGAGGCGCTCTGCCGCCTGCTCTTTTTACACTGCATTGTTGTGACTTCAACTTAAACATTTTTCTCACAAGGGTGACAATGACGCAAAGGAAGCAAAAAATGGTTTTTGCTTTTTTCTTCTTCTTCTGGAGACTGGGGGTGTGCCCCAGTTGGGAACATGCTAGTTTAGCGTGCATGAAGCCCTGGCTTTGATCCCCGGTATTGCATAAGACTGAGCACAGTACTGCACACCTGTAATCCTACCACTCAGCAGATGGAGGCAGGAGTATTAGCTGATCAAGATCATCCTTGGCTACTTATGGAGTTCTGGGTCAGCTTCAGCTCCATGAGACCCTCTTGGGGGTGGGGCCGTCTATATTGTCAATTATAAGGGTTCTCCTATGGGCTGTTGTTAGTGTTATCTAAAACTGCAATGATACTTGTAACTTCTGACCAAATTCCACGTCTGGCCATTAATCCTAAGGAAATTTCACTATATACAATAAGGATCTCCGCACAAAGACCCCCTCTCTTGCCACAGTGAGTATATTTAGCAACCCAAAGCAAGTGGAGGAAAATATTCAAATCCCTTCTTTTTTGTAACACCTCTGTCTTTCATTTGGTATTTGGAGCAGATCCTATGGCCTTTTCAGCCACTGAAAAGTATTAAAACTAAATAACAGTCGCATTTGGAGGTATTAAAATGTTCAATAACATCTGAATCAAAACTTTAATCTCATTTAATTTAAATCTCTTGGACTGATCTGGGCTTAGACACTGCAGTGAAGATTGGGGAGAAGAATGCAGGGAGACAATGCCATTTTTTTTAACTTCCTTATAGCTTCCCACTCCCCACCCCCACTCTGTTCAGACTGGGGGAAGGGAAAGAAGGTAAAATTCTTCCTTGACTGAAGTTAGTCTTGGTCCTGTGCTTTCTGTGTGGGGCAGATACTTCTTGCCCCTTTGGGAGGGATGACCCCAGTTGAACCCCCCCCCCCAACCTCCACTGTTCTAGTCAACCATAGACTCCTGCTTCTTTTGGTACAAGCAAAGTTTCAAGGGGCAGTGTACTAATTAGCTTCCTAGAACTGTAGCAGAAAACGTGAGCTGCACCTATTAGAAGGAGTAATGGCTTGCTTCTCTGTGCTCATGACTTCAAAGACTTCAGCCCATGGTCACCTGGTCCTCTTGTTTGGCCCTGCGGTGGCACAGTACAGCATGTTGGAGGCATGTGGCCGAGCAGTCCATTCATCTCTTGATGGACAGGAAACAAAGGGAAAGAAAGAAGAAGCTGGGGCCCTAGTATCCCTTTCTAGAATGTTCTAGTGAGGTTTCTGTTGGTGTGATAAAATCTCTGACCAAAATGAAAGGGAAGAGCCATGAGGACAGGAACTCAGGGCAAGAACTTAGAGGTGGAAAAGAAAGCAGAAGCCTTGGAGGAATGCTGCTTGCTGACTTGTTCACTGTGGCTTGCTCAGCCTGCTTTCTTATACAGCCAGTACCACCAGGTGGTTCTTCAGTTAAAGTTCCCACTCCCCATGTGGCTTTAGGGTCCTGTGAAGTTGACAACTCTTGGTGACTATGACAAAGCTGTGCTTTGGCTTAGCTTTCTGTTAGGACCCAGATTCTAAAGCTCTATTACCTGGAAATGGTATCTATGGATGTTTTGGGGGACAGTCAAGGTCTCAGCTATACCAAGCAGAGTTTTACTTTTAAATTCAGCACAGTCCTAAGTCTCGCATGAAAAGCTTTTTTTCCACTACAGCTGAAAATGCCCCCAGCTCTGCTGCCACCTCATCAATCCTTTGGGAACCAGTTCCGTGGCTTTAGCTATTTCTAGATACGAACATCCCTTGTGGGGTACACTTGTGCCTCCCAACAAAACATTGTTCTCTGTGGTTCCACATGACAGCTCCCTAAGTTGGTTCAAGATGGGGTGTGGGAAATTCTGGACCTCTACAGCTCTCTATAAAGATTGTTTACTAGTGAAATATCTGTGATGGTTGGTCTCAGCTGTCAACTGAGATTCGGAATCACCTCTGGGGAGAAGGGCCTCTGGGCTTGCTTCTGAAGAATTTTTATGATTATGTTAAGTGAGAACAGAAGACTTGGCCCACTGTGGGCAGCACCATTCCCTAGGCTGGTATTCATGGCTCTCTGCTTCTTGACTGTGGATACAATGTAACCATCTGCCTCAGGCTCCTGCTGCTGTGATAAGATCCAAGATGAACCCTTTCTCCTTTAAGTTGCCTTTGTCATAGCATTTTATCATAGCAACAGGAAGAATAAAAAAAATCCAACTCCTTTATGCTATATCAATAGCTAAAATACAGGTGACTGACAAGCTATATGAGGCAGAATTGCAGGGGTTCTTTTTTTCATGAGAAAAGTGAAAAGTGTTTTGTTTTTTTCCTTTTTCTATCTTCGTGTGTGTGTGTGTGTGTGTGTGTGTGTGTGTGTGGAGGCCAAGGTTGATGCCAGGAATCACAATCATTCTATTACCTTATTCATTAAGACAGACCTCTCAGTCAAACTCAGAGCTCACTGGTATGGTTAGTCTCACTAGCTAGCTTGCTTGGAGAATCCCTTATCTCCAACTTCTGGGGTTTAAACTATAGACAGGCTGTCATACACACCTGACATTTTTAGGTGGATTCTGAAAATCCACTGAGCCATCTCTCCAGCTCTTATTTTATTTTTTAAGACAGAGTCTCACTAGGTAGCCCAGGCTGGCCTTAAACTTGAAATCCTTATGCCTTGGCCTCCTGAGTTCTGAGGTTTAGCTGCACCACTGGACCAGCTTTCTCGGCTTCTTTAGGCCCAATTTACACAGAGGCCAGAGATGGTTCAACATCTCTCTTTAGATGCATGAGTATTTAACACTCCAATCCCAGCTGTAGCTTTAGGACAGTAAAACAACATAACGACATTGAAAATTGAGTCCAGTAAGCTTTAAAAGCTTTCACAGTTTTCTCAGTACTACAGTAAAGAAAAAAAAAGGTCTTATCAGAAAAAAGCAACCTTTGAAGTTCTAAGTATGTGAAGTTGTCCATGCAAGATGCCTATTACAGTTTGTGTCATGGTAGACTGCTTAATCAAATCAAAATACAAATGTTCAACTACCTAGAGAATACAACAACATGGAAGTAACTCATTCACAAAAATCTAATTTTTACATCCATTCCACTTACAAAATAGGACCCTAGGAATTGGGACCCGTGTCTTTTCAATTTGGACAAATGTATTATGACACCAACAGCAGCTTCTAAAGAATTCTGAAGGTCTTGAGAGGAATAGCAAAGACCTGGTTGCCCTGGCTCAGCTCTCTAGAGCAATCTTGAAGGCTGTTTTAGTCCTAGAAGAGTCACTCCTTAGCAGTCAGGGTGACTTCCAACTCCTAATTAAGAGTCACAAGGATATTGCCTTGATGGACAGATGTTCCTCAGAGCCAATGAGGCATGGAAGGGCAGACAAACTCACCATAAAAAGTATAACTGGGGGTTGGGGAGATGGCTCAGTTGGTAAGGGCATTCTGTACAAACATGAGAACTGACCCACAATGTGGGATTCCCCTCTGTATGATGAGAATGTTTTATTACCATTGGTTAATAGAGAAGCTGCTTTGGCCTCTGGCAGGATAGAATATAGATAGGTAGGAAAACTAAGCTGAATGCAGGGAGAAAGAAGGCAGAGTCAGGGAGATGTCATGTAGCTTCCTCAAGGAGAAAGAAGCCAGAACCTTACCGATAGACCACAGTCTTGTGGTGATACATAGATTAATATAAATGGGTTAATTTGAGATATAAGTGCTAGCTAGGAATACACTTGAGCCTTTGGCCAAACAGTGTTGTAATTAATACAGTTTTGTGTGATTATTCAGGTCTCCAGACCCATGTGAAAAATCTAGATGTGATATAGCCTGCTTGTAATCCCAGCACTAAAGAGGCAGAACAGGAGTGTTCCTGAGGCTCACTGGTCAGCCAGACCAGCCAAAGCAGTGAGTTCCATATAAGAGTAAGAGAACCTGGCTCAAACACACAAGGTAGACTAGCTGGAGAGACAGAGCAGCAGGTAAGGCACTTGGCACATACATTCAAGGGCTGATGTTCAGATCCATGTAAATGTGGGTAGGTGTGGTGGGTGCAATCCCAACACTTGGAGGATAATTGCAGACGATGCCTGGAGCACACAGGCTAGCTAGATTCATGGTGAGCTCTGGTTTCAACTGAGAGACCCTGCCTCAATGAATAAGGTAGAGAGTAATCAAAGGAAGACTCTTGATGTCAGCCCTGGGCCTCCACACACATGGATGCATACATCATGCAGAGCTTCACACATGTGTGCACCTCACACATGTGTTCACCACACACATGTAAACAGGCATATACACATGCAGGCACCCCACATAAATACATGCAAAAAGAATTCAGTCATCTTCGGTTAAAACATACTTCCTTTAAATTTTTTTTTTTGGTGCATGTATGTATGTGGTTAGCATGTAGGAGCATCTGTTGGTGTGTGTACTTACATTTGTATGCATATGGAGGCTAAAGCTTGATGCTGGCTATTTTCCTCAATTGCTCTCCATCTAAGCTTTGGGGGCCGTGTTTCACTGAGCCCAAAGTTCACCAATTGACTGGAGGATCTGCCTGTTTTCACAGTCCCAGTACTAGGGTTGGATGATCATGCCCAGCCTTTAACATGGGTGCTGGGGGGCACTGCACACACTGACTCATCTCCCCAGACCCTAAAGTGGGTTTTTCAAACATTTGCAAATCTGTAAGTAAATAGTCGTCTTCTTAGTAAATATTTTTTTGTTTGAGGAAATATTACTGATTTTTGTTTGTTTTATGATGTTATTTTTGGAGACAGGGTTTCTCTGTGTAGCTTTGGAGTCTGTTTTAGAACTTGAACTGTAGACCAGGTTGGCCTACAGAGATCCGCCTGCCTCTGCCTCCCGAGTACTGGGATTAAAGTTGCACACCACCACTGCCTGGCAATATTGCTAATTCTTTTCATTTATATTTGCTGCTATTCTATAATTTAAATACTTTATTAAAAGAAATACATATGCCTATATCATTATAATACAATAATGAGTGAATATTTTTCTTAAAATTTTTCAATTTAAATTTCTAATATCTAAAAACTAATACCACTCATTAATATAAAAGTTAAGAGATCCTAATTTTTTAACTTTAAAATGAAAGTTGGGAGGCTCTAATTTCTTTTTACTTAAAAAAAATGTGTGTATGTGCATACGGGTATAAGCACATGAGACAGTTGCCCTCAGAGGCCAGAAGAGGGCTTTGGGTCCCCTGAGGCTAGAGTGACACTGTTGGGAGCTGCCCAGCATGGATTCTCAGAAACAAACTTGGGTCCTCTGGAAAAGCAGTACCTGCTTTTAACTGCTACACGGTCTACCCAGTCCAGTAGCAGATTTCGAAAGGTACAAAAGGATTTTGACACCAAGAAGTTAGAGAAATGCTGACTTTTCTTTCTCTTTCTATTCTTCCATCTCTCTGAAGTGATAAGCTCCTGCAATTGGCATATCCATTGCTATAGTTTAGACCAGCGGTTCTCAATCTTCCTAATGCTGTGACCCATTAATACAGTTCCTCGTGCTGTGGTGACCCCAGCCGTAAAACAATTTCATTGCTCCTTCATAACTGCAATTTTGCTGCTTTCATGAATTGTAATGTAAATATTTTTGGAGAAGGAGGTTTGCCAAAGGGATCGCAACCCACAGGTTGAGAACTGATGGTTTAGACCATTTAACTGGCCCCTGGGATACCTATGTTTACAGTGTGGGAAACTGTTGAAGCTTTGGAGGTGGGGCTCTTTATCAAAGTCCTTACATCACTAGAAGAGGACCTTGAAGGAGACCATGCGTTTGTGGTTTCGCTCCTTTCTATTGTGACAACCCTAGATCAAGGTGCTTTCTGGAAGGAAAGGCTTGTGTTGGGCTTACAGTGACACAGGGCTGAGTTCATCACCCTCATAGTGGAGAAGCAGAGCAGCAGGTAGGCATGGCAACCGGAGCTGGATGCTCAGAGCAGAGGGTTCACATCAAAGCACAGACAGGAAGCAGAGAGAAAACCCCAAATGGTGGAAGTGTTTTACATTCCCAAACGCTGCCCTCAGTGACATGCTTTCTCCAGCAAGTCCACACCTCCTCGTCCTTCCCAGGGACTCTGACTTGGCACCAAGGACACAAATAAATGAGCGTATGGAGCCATGCTTCAACCCGTCACTGCGGAAGACTGTCCTCTCCCCTTTGCTCCCAATACCCTCCCCGCCTCCTTCGTGGATGAAGATGGGAGTGTTCCCTGCAACATACACACTCTCCCTCACCCACGTCCCCAACTAGTGAACAGCCTCAAATCTTGGGCTTGAACCTCTAGAACAATGAACCAGAACACACCTTCTACTTCCTAAGTGTACGCAGCCCCTCCCCACAAGACGCGGCGCTGCTGATAAACACTGTCCTAAATTGCTCTTCGCCGCTCTCACACAACTTCAGATTTTTTTTGTCTACATCCGCTCTCTGATTCATCTTTCCCTGAGTACATGTCCTTGTGCTCTGACTCTGCCGGCCTCGCTGTGGACGCTTAAGAGCTGCCTTTCCGCCAACCCCCACAGGCAATCTATTTTGACCTGGGGAAGGACCCTTCCAGCTTCCACCGAGATTTGCCTCCAGGTTCAGCGTTTCTGATCGCTTCAGAGGGCTGCTCCCACCAGAAAGAATCCCTGGGCCTCATCATTTCTCTCAGTATGTCTCAGTGCCGAAATTTTACTTTTTACTCTATCTAGGCCAGAGAAAGTATGTCAAACTCTTTCTCCCTCCTTTAAACTTAGTTTCCATGTCTGAGGAAGCTTACATCCACTGATGGACCTGCTCCTCCAGGGACACCAGCAAAAGCCAACATTTCTTTCTTTTTCTTTTTTTTTAATCTTCTTTATTCTTTTTCTTTCTTTATTTTTTTTGTTTGTTTTTTGTTTTGTTTATTTTACATACCAACTACGTTTCCCCTCCTTCCTCCCATAGCCAACATGTCTAACATGACTACTGAGGGTAATGCAGGGCACACCGCCACCCTGCACAGTCAGAGATTGCCAAAGAACAGCGCTGGGGTTTTCAGAGCTCTGTGGATCCCAGGCACCTCGTGGAGTGCTCTGCTGGGCAGGCAAGCCAACACACACACACACACACACACACACACCAACAGCAAGGGGAGCCAGCCATGGGAAAGAATCCACCTTCCCACTCCTGTCCCCATCTCCCTGCCCTCTGCTCCTGGTCCCTTTTCTCCCACTCCAGTCCCCTTCTACTTTAATGCCACCTGTGTTCTGGTACCCGCCTTTTTTTTCTTCCTCTTTCTCCTCCCCAAGCCTTCCTTCACCCTCTCATGGTCCCCTTTCTGGTTTCCTAACCTACACTCTCCATACACTCATGCATACAGACAAACATTAAAACCCAGGATCCACATGTGAGAGGGAGCAGGTGACATTTGTCTTTCTGACACTTTACTTACGATATTGATTTCCAGTTCTAGCTGCTCAAATGTCCTGAGTTCAATTCTCTCTGTGGCTGAATAAACCCCTGTGGCACTTTCCTCATCTGTACATGGAGACTGGCTGCTTCTGCCCTGGGCTGCCGCGATGTGCAGCTGAAAACATATCCCTGTAAGCATCTCCGTGAAGGGCCGTGGGGTCCTGTGGGTGCTAGCCTGGGAGGGGTCTAGCTGGCACATTCGGCAGTTCTATTTTAGTTTCTTTCTCTGTTCAAAATGGAATTTATTTAAATTCTCCACAAGAAGAAAATGGTTGTGTCAATCATGAGGAAATCAATAATGAAATCTCACACACCGATATATACAACCATTCTAAGAAAAAGGCAAAAACCTCAATATATAACGTTAAATTTTTAAGAAAACTGAAAATGAGGTAATTGATATCAAGTGGGAACTATATTAAAAGACTCCAGATGTATGAATGTGTGCTGGGAGGAAGTCCCTACATTGAATTCGTTGAGCCACCAACCTGACAACTTTCAATACCTTTGCTTCTGTAAGCATCTCTGGTCTTAGTCAACAATGGCCTGCTTACAGAGATCACCGAAGTCAGGAGCCTATGCTAGTCAAGTCAGAAATAAATCACCATCTGAAGCTGTGAAAGCAAACCAAGAGCAGCGGGGCGAGCTGTTGCTCATCCACTAAGCCCAATCAACCAGGGGACGTTGTGGGGCCTGGGAGATGGCTCAGTGGGTAAAGCGTTGGCTGTGGAAATGTGAGGACCTGAGTTCCAATCCCAGAACCCACATAAAAGCCAAGCATGGTCTATGTCTGGGGAGAAGGGAACAGAAAGGTCGGCTCACTGACTAGTCAGTGTAGCTGGAATGTTCCTGGTTCGGTGAGAGGAATCGAGACAGACGAGGACTCTAGTGCCGATCTCTGATCTCCATATTTGCGTGCACGCACACATGCGCACACACACAAACAAAATAGGAGCCGGTTTGAAACTTCGTGGGAGGGCTTCACAGCAGAGCATCCGAACTGCTGCCACTGAGAAGCGGTACTGCGACAGTAACGCAGTATGCACGTGGAGAGCCAGAGCTGATTAAGCAGACACAATCCAGACTGCGCTGGCCCTGCCCTCGGGTTCTGCATTTAGGTGACAGTAATGGCCTCTGACATCTCAGAGTAGAGCGTTGCCATCCCCACCCCGATTATCATGGACTCAGACTGATCACCAAGGGAAGCTTTGGTCTGTTCCTGGAGGCCATCTAAAATTAGACACAGCCAGCCATCTGTCTCAAATAATTGAAGTCTCTCTTTACCTGGAGGCTGAGGCCTGAACTAAATGCCCCCTGCCCCGCCCGGGTCAGTCTTTCAAGCATCATAATTTTTCGTGACGTTGGTATGAAGAATATTAAGAAAGGCTGAATGCTCTAGCTATTTTCTGTGGCTCTGTACTTGCACAGTTTCGGATTGAAGACAGAGGCTTTTTTCCTACCAGCACTTCCATTCACTTCTGTCCCCAACACAAGTTCCAGTATGGCTGTCTCACCAAAGAGGACAGCTCAGAGGCATGGGTCCCTCCCTGATGTCCTTGCACCCGTAACAATTTACTGAGAGGTAAAGGTGTGTGCTAGAGAAGCTAGGGTGGGCCTGGGAGCAAGGAGAATAAGAAAATGCGAAGTCAGCAATACCTAACAAGTTTGTGAGAAGTACACTCCTAAACTGCGGTGTGTGTGTGTGTGTGTGTGTGTGTGTGTGTGTGTGCATCTGTACACACATGTGTGCTTGTGGAGGGAGGTGTCTGCATACATGTGATGGTGTGCATGTGAGTGTGTATGTGTTTATTTGCATGTGTAAAATGTCTTAGGAGGCAAACTTCTATACTATCTGACATTTAACCACAGACATTAAAGAAGAATATGGCCTCAGTGGTATAGACCTTATTTAGCAGGTGTAAAACCGTAGGTTCCATTTCCAGCACTGCAAAGAATAGACAATTATACATGTAATATATAATATATTTCATTAGTTATATCAAATTACATATCACATATTACAAAACAACTATAATACAGCATACCATTCCATGCATTGTATATCACATATTAGTATAATTATATATACACTTTATATATGTGTAATGAAAAATTTTTGAAGCATGGTCTCATGTGTAGCTCAGGTTGACCTCAAACTTACTATGTAGTCAAGAATGACCTTGAACTTCTAATCCTTCTGTCTCTGTTCCCTAGCACTGGGGCAACAGGTGTACGTCACCACATCCAGTTTGAGGTTTTCTTAAATCCAAGTTATTCCAACAACCAGAACAGCCAAGAGTTTTGACATAGGCTTGCGTGTGTTCAGAGTGAGAACTTGTTTAGCTGCCTGGACACAAACTCCCCCATTAAACACACACCTCTCCTGCATGTCTCATCCCCTCATCTGTCGGGATTCAGTTCTAGGAGCTCTTCTCAGTCAGTTTTGGGGGTCTTAAGTTTTGGGGTCCTCCTCAGCCAGCTCTGGGAATCCTCCTTGAAACCTGAGGTCACTCAAAGTGATTTTTTTTTTTCAGCTAGAAAGTAACCTCAGGCTGGAATTCCAGAAAACACTGTTTCAATCAGCATCAGCTACTATCTGGGCCTCATGTGGGTTCCTGAGGTGCAGGCAAGGACACCTGATTGCCCAAGGCCTTGTTCAAAGGATTTCCTAATCTACTTTGAAATGCATGGTGAATTGGTGTCAATATAGGTCACCCTGGCCCCCATCCCGTGAGCTATAGGAGGGAGGGGGTGGCTCAGCTCCTCTGGACAGAGTCTGGGCAGGCCCAGGCAGGAGTTTTGGAAATGCAAACCTCTGAGGTTTTCTATTTGGGCCACTGCCTCACAGAGAAGGAAATAAAGGATCACTGAAGAACAATTCCTGCTGAGTAGTTTACAAAGTGAACCGGATCAAAGGTTCAGTTCACATTATTTAAGTGAAGAGAATGGAAAATTTCCAACAGGATTTATTAACCAGGTCCAATTGGAGGCCTATGTGTCCACAGCAGAGAGGGCAGGTAAAGACTTCTCCCTCTGCTCAGGTAGGCCAAAGGCTTCACCTGCAGCCATGGGCTCCTGAGACCTCTCCCTCCCTCCTTCCCAAGCCCAGTGCCTGACTTTCCTTCTGCCTCAAGTTTGCTTTCTCCTTTGCCCCAAACACTCATGCCCCAAATCTCCTAAGGCACAGCCTGGGGACCTTCCTTTTCTCATTGTCAGCTCTTGAGTCCGTCCCCCCCCCCCCCCCCCCCCCCCCCCCCCCCCGTGAGGCTGGGGCTGTGTGGGGCCTAATCCAAGCAGCCTTCAGCAGAACCTAAGACCACAGATCCAGCTTCCGGCTGCCCCTGGGAACCAGGACCGCCCCTAAGCAAATTTTAACTGTTAAAGCAAGAAAAGCATTAGTCGGGATGTTTCATACCCTTTACCCCACATGGAATACACCTCAGAGTCCTAAGTAGCTCTCCTCCCGGCCCCTCTGTTGCTTACTCCATCCAAACTTGCAGCAGCTTTTTGCTTAGCCTGGCTCCTTATAGTCAGCTCTGTGCCCTTCCCCTGACCTATCTGTCCCAGCAAGGGGCAAAGCCATTGCTGGTCAATTCATCCAATAATCGTCTCACCCAGGACTCATCATATTCCTTGTTCCCTGTTAGTTGTAAACTCTAAAAATTACCCAAGATGCATTTTCCCACCTTCCTTTGCAGTCCATGAGGGCTAGGAACACACAACAAGATACCTACAAGGAAGAATGGAGGCCAGGCATGATGGCGCAACGCCTTCAATCCCAGCACTCACTCCTGGGCAGGGGCAGGCGGAGCTCTGTAAATTCAAGGCCAGCCTCGTCTACATGAGGCCCTGTCTCAAAATAAATAAGGGGTGTATTAGCAAGGGTGATCTAAGACTTAGTTAGGGTTTCTTTTGCTGTGAAGAGACAGCATGACCACAGCAACTCCTATAAAGGAAAACATTTAAATAGGGCTGGCTTGCAGCTCAGAGGTTTGTCTGCTGTCATGGCAGGAAGCCTGGCAGCGTGCCGGCAGATGTGGTGACAGAGAGATAACAGAGAGTTCTACATCCAGATCAGCGGGCAGTGGGAAGGGAGCATCTGAAACCTCTAAGCCCACCTTCCCACCTCCACCCCAACCCTTCCTCCCTCCCTCCCACCCGGCCCAACCCTTGACACACTTCCTCCAACAAGGCCACACCTCCTAATAGTGACAATCCCTATGAGCCTCTGCCTATGGGGGTCAGTTTATTCAAACTATCACAGCAGAAACATACTATACTGACAACCCCATAATGTCTAGATCTGATTTTGGTAATGCCTAGAATAATAATAGGCATGTTATTAACAAGAGGCAACAAAGAATGATGAAAAATACCACGTGGTGAAGATGGCACTTCTGAGCCACCTCTCAGCCCCGTGGTTGGATGTCTAGTTATGAGAAACAGCCCTGCCCACCTTCTGTCAGCTGCTGTTGGATGGACTTTTCTGGCACTTACAGTGATGTGTCTTCAATGAGACATTTAGGTAGACTGGGACCATTGATCCACATTCCAGCTCAGGCTGATCAAAGGAACAAAACTCCAGCTGCAGAGGGCTTTGGTCCCCATGCTACTATCTAGTCCAACAAGCTCATGAGAGGCTTGGTTTCCAGCTCCTCACTCAAGTCATGTTATAACATGACCAGAAGATGTCTTCCTTCTGATGCCTCTGTGGGTTCAGCCTTACTGTTGCTCTGAGCAGTGTAGCTTGGAGCCTGACTGCTCAGATGATGTCTGTGAGGCCTGGCTAGCATTGCCATGAAGCTTCTCAAGACCTTGCTCTCTGGCTCTGCCCTGCTCTTTTCTCTCACTGTGGCTTTGCATGTTCTGCCTTCTGCTCATATAGAAATAAAAACAACGGGCAAAACAAAGCAAATTCAGCCCACTGCTGTGCTCCCAGACCCTCTGCTGTGCTCCCAGGCCCTCTGCCGTGTTCCCAGGCCCTCTGCCATACTCCCAGGCCCTCTGCCGTGCTCCCAGGCCCTCTGCCCTAAAAGTGTTTGAAACTCTCCAGTAAACAGAACCTTCACCACATCCCTGGCCCAGGTAAAGTTATCAGCAGGATTTGTATAACAACTCAATAAACAAACTGGTTACTTCTGGACTAGCCATAGAGCCAGTGACAGGCAGAGTGGTACGGTAGCGCCCACCATGCCTCTCTCCCTGTCCTTCTTACCCTCGCCCTTTCCATCTCAGCAACACATCACTTAGTATTTCATTTTGGTGCACAATGGTACCCACCACCTCCATCCATGGGCATTTTACGTTGGATTTGGGTGTTGTGGACAATTTCTTGTTGTTTTATATGTTTGTTTTGAGATAAGATTTTACTATGTAGGCCAGACCTGGAACTTGCAGTGATTCTACTGCCTCAGAGTTCTGGGTGCTGGGGTTACAGAAATGAGCCACCGTCATGCCTGGCCCTTGTGTGTGCGTCTGTGTACACGTTCATGTGTATGTATTTGCTTAGGCCTATGGCAGCCACAGGTTAAGACTGTGTCTTCCTCTATCAGCTTTCCCTTGTTTTTTGAACAGGCTCTCTGAACCTGGAGCTCACTGTTTCAGCTCGGCTGCCTGGCCAGCGAGCCTCTGAGACCCACCTATCCTCTCCCCAGGCAGAGGAGTGACACATTTGCACAAGTATGCCACACTATTTTATGAGGATCCGAACACAGCTCCTCAAACTTACGCTGTGCCTTAATTAGGGTTTCTGCCGCTGCTCCCTGACTGGCTCTCCTCAGCTTTCTCAGCCTACTCCCTGGTAGAACCCAGGACCACCAGCCCAAGGATGGCCCCACCCACAGTGGGCTGGGCCTTCCCTCATCAATCACTCATCAATCATTAAGAAAATGCTCTACAGGGTGGCCTACAGCCCAATCTTATGGAATCATTTTCTCCATTGGGGTTCCCTCCTCTCAGATGACTCTGCCCTGTGTCAAATTGTCATAAAATTAGCCAGCACAATTGATCCCTTGTCAACTTGACACACATTTCCATTTTCATTACAGACCCCTGTAGCCGGTCTCTCAAAATCTAATGCATATATGAATCACCCGTGGCTTTGGTAAAATGCACATTCAGGCACTGTGGGTCTGAGACCAGACCTGAGATTCCGTAGTTCTAACAGGCCTTTGGAGAGGCCTCGACTGCTCCCCAGAATCTGAAGGATGTGGAGAACTGCAAAATAGCAAATGAACAACTCTTTCAAGAGCCCCACCACCACTACATTTAGCTGATGAGGTCACCACCAACAGTGACAATTCAAGTTAAACATTCAACTCCAGACTTGAAAGTAGTTGGGTGTGGTGATGCTTGCCTGCAATCCCAGTGCTTGGAAGACTGAGGCGAGGGGTTTCTAGGAGTTCTAGGCAAGTGAGATCTTGTCTCAAAAAAATACATATTTACTGGGAGCAGGAGGAAAAAGAATAGGGTACAGACTGCCCGGTCCCCAACTACAGCCCAGCTCTTGCTCTCAGGCAGGACATCTTGCCAGTGTAGCTGTCCAACCTGGGAGTCACTATGGTGACGTGTATTCCTATTTCTACATAACAAACATTAGCTGAGCAGCCACATGCCAGGTGCCCATTCAAGCCTCTAAGCATCATTGGACTGACAGGAAGGCTCCTCGATAGCCCCACACCCTGGCTGAGCTTATTGGCCTCTTGAAGGGCCTTGCCATTGGCTCTGTCCCGTAGAGTGCCAGCCCATCTCCAGAACACTTCCGCCAACAGCTACTGTTTCTCGCTGGGCTGTGAAAAGGTGGAGGCAAGGGCTCCTTCACATCAGACTCAAACTGTGGCATCCTGCAGGTCCCTCTTAGGAGCCACGTTCTCGTGGTGGGGGGGTTATCCACAGACATTGCACAAATGCCTGCATCATCCATCCATTGACACTTCTTAAGCATCCAACATTGCCTCCTCCAACTCAAACCATCCTTCTGAGGGGCTTGAGAGAGTGAGGACCTGCTTGTGGTACGCAAAGTTTTGAGCTCAATCCCAACACTGCATCAACCAGGCATAGTGGTGCGTGCCTGCATAATCCCAGCACCCAGGAGGTAGAGGCTGGAAATCAGAAGTGCAAGGTCATTTTCAACAGCAGAGTGAGTTCAAGGCTAGCCTGGACTACATGAGACCAAATTTCAGAACAAAAACAAACATCCTTTTGCACCAAATATATGGTTCACATCTGTAATCCCAGTGCTCAGGATGACCATAAAGTCTAGGCCAGCCTGGGCTACAGAGTGAGATCTAGTCAAGAAAGGAGAGGAGGGAGGGAGGGAGGGAGGGAGGAAGGGAGGGAGGAAGGGAGGGAGGGAGGAAGGAAGGAAAGAAGGAAAGAAGGAAAGAGAGATGGAGAAAAAGCCAGGCACCCATTCTTTGGGTCAAGTCCAAAGAATTGGAAATCTCTTTGAAGGAAATTTCACACTCTAAACCTAAACAATTATAATCCAACTTGGGTTTCATCTTTACTGCTCTCTGAAGAAAGGCAAGTCTCTGGATATGCACCCCCAGTCTGACCCTCACGATGTGGAAATCCCTGCCCTTTCACCAATAGCTTTCTATTTTCTCCTCTTCCTTGTGGAATCTGAATACTGGATACTCTAGATACATATATTAATGTGCAGTATCATTTACCATATTTGTTTTCCCATCTTAACAGCCAGGTTCCCCCCCCCCATCCTTGAAAATGAAGCCACCCTGTTCGCAGTGAGCAGATTGGCTAGACACTGCTTGAAAGCAGGTTGTCCTCACATCTTAGTCAGCTGCGACAAACCTGGACACTCACGCTCACCACCAATGGAAGTGCTGTTCAGATGTGAGTGCTGTGCAAGTGTGCCCAAGATTAAGGTTGGCAGAGTAGCCATCAGCTCCAGTGTTGCTGGGTGCCAATGGGAGAGAAAAAAGTACTCAGCGTCCTTAGCCATCAGGGGAATATAAACCAAGTAAACGCTCCAACTCAGTGCCACATGATACGACAGAGCTGTGGTGAGAATATTTGTGCCAATGGCCCCCAAACAGACACGCCAACCAACTAGGTAAGAAAGGGAATAGAATAGAATAGAATAGAATAGAATAGAATAGAATAGAATAGAATAGAATAGAATAGAATAGAATAGGATAGAATAGGATAGAGCAGAATAGAATAGCAGAAAGAAGCTGCCTGATTCTCAACAAAGGTGCTCAAAACTCATACTAGAAGAAATACAGACTCTCCCAATGGAGCTGGGACACTAAGTATCCACATGAGGAATGAAACTAGATCCACATCTCTCAGCCTGTACAAAAGTCAATTTAACATGGGCCAAAGTTCTCAGTGTAACACCCGAGACTTTGAAAATACCAGAGAAAAACAGGCAGTACTTTAAAGATGTGCACATAGGTAAGGACTTCTGGAAAGGTTCCAATAGTCCAGGAAATAAAACCAAAACTGAGCAAAAGGATCTGCAGCTGGAGAGATGGCTCATAGAGAGAGCATTGGGCCCTGTAGGGCCCCAGGTTGAATTCCCAGAATCTTCCTGGCTGCTCACAATGGTCTGTAACCCCAGTTCCAGGGGATCTGATGCCCTCTTATGGCTTCCAAGGGTACTGCATGCATATGGCGCACATACATACATACATGAAGGCCAAACATTCACATACCTAAAATAAAAATAAAATATTTGTAAAAAAAAAAAAAAAGACTAGAATTCTGTGAACAAAAAAACAAACACCTTTGCACAGCAAAACAATGAACAGAGTGAAGAGTCAGCCTATGGAATGAATAAAATCTCTGCCATGTATTTATCCGGTGGGGGATTAAAATCCAGAATCAATAGAGAAAACTTTAGCACAAAAAAATCTAAGCCCCCAATAAATAAACGGGCAAATGAGCAGAACAGACACTTCTGAGAAGAAATATAAACAACCTATAAGTGAGTGAGAAGTTTCAGCACCCTTAGCTACCAGGGAAATATAAATCAGAATGTACTGAGATTGTGTCTCACCCCAGTCTGTCATCAAAAGAAAGAAAGAACGGATGCTGGGGAGGATGCAGAAGCAGGGCGCATGGAGGAAGCCTTATGCATTGCCCGTGAGCCTGTTCACTAGGGCAGCCCCTGAGCAAATTGCTGTGGAGGCTCCTCACAGAAACACGATTAGTCCAGCCATCTTCCAACCCTTCTATGCCCTGCTTTATAATTGCACTCCAGGAGCGACCACAGAGGCATTTGCACATCTGTGTCTGCTGCTGCATTTCCCACAACGGCGAAGGTACAGAAGCCTCCTGTGTGCCCATGGAGATGCGGAGAAAGCAAATGTGGAATGCAGACATGTCGGAGCTTTAGTCAGCTAGGAAGAAGAATGAAGTAATGTCATTCACATGGATGGAACGTCATCAAGTGAAGCAAAGGAAGCCAGACTCAGACAGATACTACATTCTTTTTCTCAGAATCTAGATTTTTTAAAAAGTTATGCAAATAGAAAAAAGACTGTTTGGGGAGAGGAAGGGAATTAAGGGGACAAAAAGAAGGGACAATGGGGAGAAGATCGAAGCACATTAAAACCATTCTTGAAAACATCATAATGAAACACACTATTTTCTGTAATGGATGTATGCTGATGAAGATTATTTACTTTCTGGGGTAGAGTCTCAGGTAATCCAGGCTGGCCTCTAAGTCACTATGTAGCCAAGGATAGCCTAGAATGTTTGATCCTCTTCCTCCACCTCTCAAGTGCTGGAATTAAAGATTGCAAAACCACACCCAGTTTAATTCTAAATATTAAAATAAAACTACAGGTCAGAACAGACCCATGTTACTTTGCATGTCAACTGACTGATCAGAGTTAGCTGTGTGTCTCCAACCACAGGTAGGCCATGAAATTGATCGGACTAAATTCCTTGAAACTGGAGCAAAGGAGCACAGTAGCAAAAGGCACCAAGTGTTCTCAAAGCTGCCTTGCCCTCAGTCAACCCTTCAAATCAAAGGGAACACGCCTCCGGCCTTATACACAACCGCAGGATATAAATCTCCTCATCCTCGGCTCCCGAGCTCTTACCGGAATGAGTCACCAGACACTTGCCCTTCTTCCTCCATCCCACCCAACGGCTCAGCCGTTCACACCTCAACAGTCGCGCAGCCCCCAAGTCCACATCCTCTCTGTTCTCAATTCCACTTCTGCTCTCCCACTGGAGACCAAACATCAGCCAAAGGAAGTGAGGAGGTTGAGGAACTGGGTCAAGGAAGCTCTCTGAATTAGAAGATGGCTCCACGGCACGAATCCCCCTGGAGAAAGTGGATGAGCTAGAGGAACTTTTAGCACACAGCAAAAACCAAATGAAACCAGGTGGGGGCTTCACAGACTCTGCAGGAGGAATGGATACCTGGCTGGTTCTACAGGTGGGGAACCACGATCTAGGTTCCCAGGGACACACTTCCCCTTCAGTTGTCTGTCTCTTGTCACGACATGTACCTATGGTGTTCTTCCTTTCTGGACATAGTCCAAACCAAAAATGACCTTGAACGCCTCATCATCCTGCCTCTGCTTCCAAGCGCTGTGATTATTGCCATTCAGTGCACCACCACGCCAGCGTTCACAGTCCAGCCTTGCTAAAAACAAGGTCTGTTCCCCCGGGGCCCTGCTGTTGACAACATGATTTCATTAATACACAATAAATACCTGTGTTTATTACTGCTTCCCCCTTCCTTCCTTGGAACTTGCAGGTGGCTGTCCTTATTGTCCCACCCTAGGTAGATCCTAAGACTATCCAGGCCTCGTGATAACTCTCTCCAAAGTTCCCCAAGGAAGGGACCTGTAGGATAAACACACGGAGAATGAAACAATGGCATTGGTAAACACAGAAACCTACGAGATGCCAAATGTGTGCACACAGACGCACGGACTTCCGAGTAGGTTCTGCCAAGAATTGTGTGCTGTTTCTCACCTTGAATGTCACCAACAAAGCAGGGATTTATCAACAAAGCAGGGATATCAGCGTTATCAGGTAGCATGGCCAAGCACTCCCCATATAGTCACTGTAACGTTTCCTGAGAACTCAAGCTACTAGCAACAACCAACTCATCAACTAGAAGCTGTCCACAACAGGGGATGCAAGTGTCTAAGGGGACGTTTGCCACAACCGTGTTGAAAGACATTGACATGAAGGGGGGGGGCGGGACAATCATCAAGTAGGCAATAAACAGATGTGCTGATTTCATGTGCCCATAAGACAGACAACAGAAAGTGATTTCTTCTTCTTCTTCTTCTTCTTCTTCTTCTTCTTCTTCTTCTTCTTCTTCTTCTTCTTCTTCTTCTTCTTCTTCTTCTTCTTCTCCTCCTCCTCCTCCTCCTCCTCCTCCTCCTCCTCCTCCTCCTCCTCCTCCTTCTTCTTTGAGACAGGGTTTCTCTGTAGCTTTGGAGCCTGTCCTGGAACTAGCTCTTGTAGACCAGGCTGGCCTCGAACTCACAGAGATCTGCCCGCCTCTGCCTCCTGAGTGCTGGGATTAAAAGCATGTACTATCACTGCCCGGCAATATTTTCTATTTTTAAATAAGATGGCAGGGCATGTTAATCAGTACAGAGTGAGCAGCTCAGAGTTTTCAAAGATGATGTCATTTGAACCAAGACCTCAATGAGGAGAAAAGGGACCAGGGTACAAAAAAGACCCTGGGTATAACTGAGTTTGATGTGGGGTGTGTGTGTGTGTGTGTGTGTGTGTGTGTGTGTGTGTGTGTACAGGTATGTATACATACAGGTATGTGCAGGTGTGTGTGCATGTGTGTGTACAGGTGTATATGTATACAGGTATGTGCAGTCATGTGTGTGTGTACACAGGTGTGCATGTACAAGTATGAGTGTGTGTACAGGTGTATGCATACAGGCATGTGTGATGTGTGCATGTGTTTACAGGTGTGTATGATATGTGTGATTAGAATTGTGTATGGTGTGTGTGTTTACTCTTCCCCACCAGCAGGAGCCGAGGAAGCTGAGGGGTGGCCAGGACAAGGACAGCTGCAGGGCCTGCAGGCCTCCTCCCACACTGACAAAGAAGCAGAAAGTCTGGAGGGTTATTACTGTGGCCTTTGGTTACCCCAAGATGAAAGGAGAGTTTTCATGTAGTTGTATCTGATTCAAGGCAATCCTTGGCTAAGTGAGGCCCACTGAATGCCGGTGTCCAGAAAAGAGCAGCACATCAAAGTGTTGCAAAACACACACCTACACACACCCGCATACCATATACACACATACCACACACATATATATACCATGCACACACCCCTGCATACTATACATACACCGCACACACATATATACCATAAACAACACACACCCGCATACCATATACACACATACCACACACATATATATACCATGCACACACTCCTGCATACTATACACACACCGCACACACATATATACCATACACAACACACACCCGCATACCATATACACAAATACCACACACATACATACCACACACATATCTGCACACTTCCATACCATATACACACATATAAACCACACACACACCTGCATTCCATATACACAAACAGCACACACATGCACAACCACATACCATACATGTAAATATCACACACACTATATATACACACAAAACACACATATATATTATACACATCATACTTATATATATATATACATCTGTATACCATACATACACAGAGAACATTTACATACAACATATATTATATACTGACTCCATACACACACAAAAACATCACAGACACCATAAATATCATATGCGTACACAACGCACATCACACATTTATCACACACATACAGCACACATCATACAGACACACATAGAGTAAAGCAGATCCTGGCATGAGGAACAGCCGTGATGCAATCCACAACACATCTTGAGTAAACTCTCTGCTTTAAAAACATGGCTCTGACTGAAAATGGATATAATTGATGATGGATTTAAAATCCTTAGCAGGGTACCTGGTATGTAGCAGGTATCCCGCAACTGTGGCTGCTGTTCTCTCTAACAGGGCATTTTGGACTCTCCACGCTCATGCAATGGAAGTTTCCTCCTTTGTTGCTCCTCCATGTTCACATGATCTTACAGGCTCCACCGGTTTCTCCAGCATCCAGGCTCTAAAACCAGGGCAATTGGCAAGCAGGAGGACTATACTCAAAACTTCAAAGAGAAGTAAAGCGCTGCTGTCAGGATCCCTCCCCCCTCAGGCAAGAGTAAGAATGTTCTTCATAATAACCAAGCGCCATTAACTATCATAAGTGTGTTTAGAAATCACAGATGTCAAAACACTTTAGTGAGATCGGCCCGCTGAGTCCAGGGTGGGTGAGCAGAGATACACAGCCGTCTGGTGGACTCTGGAGCAGATCTCACGGCTGTATCCAGTGCCACCCTGCTTGCCCGTGGGTCTAGTCCAGGCATCCGTCCAGAGACTTCTCATATTCATTCAATCTAAAGGGGCCGGTGCTAAGAAGCCGAATGCTTCCTTCTGCTCACTGCCTCCCATCATCCCCTGAGTCCTTCCTCGCAGACTTGCTTTCTGTCCACTAAAACATGCAACAGGCTCAGGATCGCCCGAGGCGAGGGATTAGGAGCCAGACTCCATCCGTGCGAGGTCCTGGCTTCTACAGCCTGCTCAGTTCAGAGTCCGGGGAAGGAGAACGGGTGTTCAAAGCCTGCAGTTCTCAGCACTCAGCAGTCATTTAGATGGAAATCAAGGAGCTGGAGCTCTGCCTTCCCTGCCCCTCTCTCCTTTCTTGCATAGTTCCACTGAAATCCCAGGAAAGAAAAGTGTTTTTAGATGACTCAGAAAGACAGATTAGAAGCGGATATACTGACAGGATGAAGTTGGAAGGGCTGTGAGATGGTAATTGACTGTCAACCTGATGGCTTCTGACATCAACCCAGAGACCTGCTTTCAGGTGGGTCCATGACGGCCTTTCCAGGAAGGATCCACTTGGAGATCCTTTCTCCCCCGAAGTGGACAACACCTTCCACAGATTCAGATATAGAAATCTAAGGGACAATCCATGTGTCTCGTCCACCTTTGTTTCTTGGGAGTGAGTGTGTCTATCTTACTGTTTTCTGTCGTCTGTCCTTCACTGCCATCAGAACCCAAGATCTACTGCCTTACCACAGGGACTGAGACCAGCGGCTCTCCAGGAATCCTTCAGGCCTTCAGCACCAGATCAGGACAGCTGCAGCACCACCCCCCCAACCCCGACTTTGGGGTCTGATCAAATGCCAGGTTCTCCGCCTCTCAAATGTGAAGACAGCCATTATTGGACCGCTCAGTTCCTATCATGCAAACCACTCTAATAAATGCCTTTGTTATATGTTATATGTTGTTATATGTTATAGGTCTGCTCCTTTAGAGAGTGCCAACTCACACAGATTGAAAACAGCTAATTAGGGAAACACCCACTTATAGGAACGGCATGGAGTCTATATTCTTCTCTGACTAAACCAACAGCACAGACAGAACACACATTTACACAGGCTCTTTCTCACCCCAAGGAAAATTCCTCACCTGGAGCTTAACATTCCCATGTGAAGTACACCAGGGGGCAAGCCACACGTGCGCACGCATGGGCGCGCGCATGCACGCACACACACACAGCTTCGAGACTTTTTTCCATGACCTCAACTCCAGCCTCAAAACTAATACCACAGAAGAGTGATAAGACTTTACCCAGAAACTATAATAGAACTTATCTAGAAAGTAGAACAATTTTTTAAAAGCATCATATATAGGAAGGAAAATAAATGAAATTAAGTGATGGTCTGATGAAATTAACTGTCTGGTTAATATGAAATACAGGGGGAAAACCAGATACAACCGCTGAGAAAATGATTGGAGCCCCAGTAAAGAAAGCACCCAAAGACGTGATTTGTCTCCTGTCTGACAGAATGAAGGGTTAGGGACTTGATCATGGGCATGCCATCATGGAAAGTCAGCACAGGTGGGCTAAATACTGAAAGCTTTCAGAGAAAGGAAATATGTCACAGGCAATGTGGGAGCAAAAACAGCACATGAGACGCTAAGAGACTGGAGCAACGGCTTTGCATTTCTGAGTTGTCCTAATCTTGAATTCTACACGAAGCCTAACCATCCATCAAACACGAAAAGAAAACAACATTTACAGACCTGGAATTTTCAAGTAAGTGACCCGTCTGTGCACCCTTCTTTTAGGAAGCTACTAAACAATATGTTCCAACAAAAATAAGAGGGAGGTGTGGGATCTGGGAAGAGAAACCAGACAAAACCCAGAGGCAGAAGGTAGGTCGAAGACTTCGTGACTACTGTATAGAAGCCTAAAAGTTCAACCACTTCGGACTAGAAGGGGGGATAAAGACTGTGAGGAGGAGTCCAGAGAGGAAAAATAGAGCGGAGAGGATGTGTGTGATCACTTAAAAAGGTTATCCTTCACTGGGCATCTGGGTTCACACCTGTTTTCCAAACCCCCAGGAAGCTGAGGCAAGAGCCTGCTCAAAGCCATCAGGATACAGAGTGAGACCCTGTCTCAAAAATAAGTGAAACAAATAAGTAAAAATGTCAAAAGTATTAAATGCAAATGTCAAAAGTATAAAAATGTCAAAACTTCCTAAGAGGTCAATAAGAATATTTTGGGTGGAGGGATTGGGAGGATTTAAGGAGAGCCAGTCAAAAGCAAAAACAAAGGCAGCTACAAATGGCAGGAAGAGTTAAGTTCCATCAAAATACAATTTAAAGATATGCTTATTCAGCGAAAGGTGTTTCTAACCTGGAACAATCCAGATAGTAACTTAAAACAAAAGTTGTGGTGGGGGAGATAGAGGTGAGCTATTAAGAGAGAATTATAGAGAGGCCGAGCAAGGGATGAAGCCCATAACTGGGCAGCAGATGTACAAAAATATTAAGAAACAGCATGAGAGCATTCCATGTCACAATCTGGAAGGAGAAGGTAGAGGGTGATTACCAGAGGCTGGGATGACTGGGTGGAGGGTGGCTGGGTCACAATCACACAATCACACAAGAGGAACAGATTTTGAAGGTGACCACAATTGCTCCTATAGTCTTGAAAATAGGGAAAGAGCCGTGCTGGAGAGATGGCTCAGGGGTTAAAAGTGCACACTGCTCTTGCAGAGAACTCAGTTCAGTGCCCAGCAACGCTTCTAACTCCTGCTCCACAGATTTCAACACCCTCCTTTGGCCTCTGTGGGTACCTGTGCTCACACATGCACAGCCCATACACACACACACACACACACAATGTAAAGGATATTGTGTGTTCTCGCCACAAAAGCCTAACAATGTATGGTGGTGCCTTTGCTAATTAGCTATACTTAATCATTACAGCATTTTAATTCTTGATTGGTTTCTGTCACTGAGATAAAACACAGATCTAAAGCAGCTTAGGGGAGCACAAGGTTTATTTGGTCTACACTTTCAGGTTACCTCTATCCCTGAGAAAAGTCAGGGCAGGAACTCGGGGACTTGGAAGCAGAAACTGAAGCAGACAGTAGAGGCACACCGTTGGCTGGAACACATTCGGTTTGCTTTCTCCTACAGCCCAGCCCCACCCGCCTAGGCTTGATGCCACCCATGTTGGGCTTGGTCCTCCCACATCAATTAGCAATTAAGAAAATGCCCCCCAGGCATGCCCACACCAACCTGATGGAGGCAGTTCCTCACCTGAGGTTCCTTCTTCCCAGGGAGACTTCAGTTTGTATGGACTTAGCAATAAAAAATAACCAGGACACCCCGTACACCAGACCGAACTTTCCACACTGCACGTGTCCATCTGAACCATCATATGCATGATGATAGAGACATGTAATGCTGTTGATTAAAAATAAATAAATAAATCCCAGCACTTGGGAGGCAGAGGCAGGCGGATCTCTGTGAGTTCGAGACCAGCCTGGTCTACAGAGCTAGTTCCAGGATAGGCTCCAAAGCCACAGAGAAACTCTGTCTCAAAAAACCAAAAAAATAAAAAAATAAAAAATAAAAATAAATAAATAAAAGTATTGTTTGGAATGTGGAGTCTGTATGATAATTTCTTTAATAAAGTTGTAAATGGCTCTCTGCAGGGATGAGAGAGAAGGAAGCAGGCTCCCCTCAGATGACGTAAGTGTACGGGAACAACTTGGGGCAGGGATTAGAACAGATGTATAATGCTTTCTTAAAAGTGACTTTATCAAAAGAATACAAAAATGGGATAAGAAAATTAGTAGGCTCTCATGATCCGTTCTCTGCCAGCAGATGTTCTTAGATACAAAACTGCTTCTCTAGAGATGGTGTCCTCTGTGGGTTCTCCCCAGAAACCATAGCCTTGGTTTGAAACCAAAAATTGAAAACTTACCAGTTTTACATAAAACAAAGATTCAATCAAATCAAAGAAATAAAACATCAAATTTACCTTAGCCTCAAATTTGTTTTTAAAAAAACCCATGTCAGCCTTTTAGTTTTGATGCTTTTTGGTCACTTTCATGTGCACACACATACACAGGCATGCACACACATAGACAGGCATACAAACTTTCTTATGGTTTTTTTTTTTTGCTTTACTTTTGATCATTTCGATTTAGAACGGGCATTATACGCTACCCAATCGTTGACTTGTAGTTGTTCATTGTAAGGCAAGGTTTCTAAATAAAATAGGAGATGCCCAACTAAATCTAAATTTCATGTAAACAATTAACCTTTAACATAAGCTCACCTAAATATCATGTGAGTTCTACTTATTCCAAAAGTTACTCGTGGTCTGCCTGAAGTTTGAATCCCAGTGGGAATCTGTGTTTACTGGCCGAGTGACAATTCTACTTGTCACTCCTGGGTCGTTCAGGAAGAGGGGATCTCAAGAAAATGCCTCCATAAAGTCTTCCCACGGGCAAGCCTGTGGTGCCTTTTCTGAACTGATGACTGCAGTGGGTGGGCCCATTCCACAGGGCTGGTACACCCCCGGATGGGTGGTCCTGGGCGTATGAAGGAAGCAGCAGGACAAGCCTGAAGCACAGTCTAGTAAGCCGCTCTCCCCCATGGCCTCTGCATCCGATCCTGTCTTCAGGTTCCTGCCCTGTTTGAGTTCCTGCCCTGACTCCCCTCCAGAATGGACGGTGATGTGTAACTGTACATGGAAACAAACCCGTTCTTCTCCAAGTTGCTCTTGGTCATGGTGTTTCATTACAACAGAAATCCAACTAAGGCAGAAATTTATTCCAGAAGTGGGGTGCTGCTATAACAGACCTGACCGTGTTTGGGGGAGGATTATGGAAGCACTTTGGAACTTTGAGCTCTCAAAACCATTCAGTATACACAGATTAATGAGCTATTGTGAGAACTTGGAAAATAATGCTGAGAGCAGTACAGAGGATAGGGTTCTAGCCTGTGAGGTTTCAGAGGGAGATACAGACTGTACCAGAGCTGCTTGTGTGATACTCTGCATTAGGAATCCGTGGTGTCTGTCACTGAGCTGAAGAATCACCAGCACCGAAGTGAGAACCTTGCTTTAAGGATACAATGGATACTGGTCAATTGAGGTTAGAGAATCCGTCGTGATTGACGAGATACTAGCTCCACTAAAATGGAACTTTGTTCTGCTAGGACAACCTGCAGCTGGGGCTGCAGCATCGGCTGTGATTAAGCAGAGACTAGCATCATAGAGGTGAAATCTTTGGGGGCTATTTTCTCAGGGTCAGCATACAGATGTCGTAGTCCAGAGGTGGCCAGAGTTGCATGCTGGCGACTGAACTTGGTCATGTGTAAGAGTCTCCCAGGTAGTATTGGTTTTGAAGACAGGAAGAGCGTGTTGGAAGCAGCTGAGGCTTGACGCTTTATGGCAGGGCTGGGGTCTGTTCCTCTGGGTAAAGTTTTATGCCAACTTAACACAAGCTAGAGTCATGTGGGAAGAGGGACTCTCAATTGAGAAAAGGCCTCCATTAGATTGGTTCATAGAAAGCCTGAAGTGCATTTTCTCGTTAATGATTGGTGTGGGTGAGCTCACCCCACAGTGGTGGTGCTATCCCGGGTAGGCGGTCCTAGACTGTGTAGGGAAGAAGGCCAGGCTAGCCTTGGGAAGCAAGTCAATAGCAACACTCTTCCATGGCTTCTGCATCAATTCCTGCTTCCAGGTCCCTGTCCTGTTTGAGTTTCTGCCCTGACTTCTCTTCGGACTGCCATACAGAATTATCACCTGAAATAAACCGTTTTCTCCCAGGATTACATTCAGTCATGGTGTTTTACCACAACAATAGAAATCCTAACTAAGACAGGCTAGATCCTCCCTTCCTCACCAGAGGACCCTATCAGGATTCAAAGCCCTGAACCATGGGGATGTTGTCTTGGCTATGGGAGAATTGCATGAGTGCACACATTTGTCAATATTTATGAGTTCTGTGAAAATAATGAGTATTTTTAATCCTATCTTAATGATACCGCAATGAAATGAATATTTTTGAAAATACCCTCTCGTGTTTCTTTCTTTAAAGCATGAGCTAGTCCTTTTAAGAATCTCAAATAACATCACAGGGAACTGAACAACATGGCCAGGAGTTTACATTCAAAAGCTGGGCTTCCATGTGCTCAGTTCACTGCTGTGTAATAGAAACACACTCTGCTTATTGCTGCAGTGGCCTCTCCTGTGGGTACTTTAGAGTAACACAGTGTCAGACACACACCGCAATAAAGTCCCCCTAGGAATCTTAGAGAAAGCAAAACTGTGTGATGGCTAACCTTCACTGTCAACTTGACCAGATTCAGAGTCACCTAGGGTTCACGCTGCTGGATGTGTATGTCAGGGTGCTTCTGGAGAGGGTTAGCTGGAAAGAGAAGAACCATTCTAAAGATGGGAGGCAGCATCCCACAGACTGGAGAGTCCAGGATAAATAAAAGGCAGGAAAGGAGAAAGCCTAATGAGTTCCAGCCTCCTTCTCTCTCCTGCATGGTGGGGACTCATAAGACTCTCTACCACGTGTCTCTTCCTCCATGCCTTTCCAACCAAGCTGGATCATGGTCCTTGGCTCCAAACTGTGAGCCAAACACAAATCCTCTCTCTCTCTCTCTCTCTCTCTCTCTCTCTCTCTCTCTCTCTCTCTCTCTCTTAAATAACTTCATCAGGTACTTGGTCTCAGCAATGAGAAACATCAACAAATATGTAACTTAATGGCAAAACTTTTTATATGCCCAAGAGATGTTCAGGTATAGCTTGGTAGAACAATTTTAGTAAAATCCATTTGTGGTGGGCAGTGGTGGTGCATGCCTTTAATCCCAGGACTTGGAAGGCAGAGGCAGGTGGATTTCTATGAGTTCAAGGTCAGTCTGGTCTACGAGGGAGTTCCGGGACAGGTAGGACTGTTACACAGAGAAACCTTGTCTCGAAAAAACAAAAAACAAAAAAAACGAAACAAAACAAAAACCCTGATCATTAGCCTCTCTAGACAAATGCACTTGAATATGAGGCAGTTTTGAAACTGGAAGTTTGGAGGTGAAGGTCCCCTGAGCAGTGGAGGTGGGGTTGATGTAATGTTTAATGTTTAGACCTAACTAAGAGAAAATTACATTTTCAGCTTAAACTCCTCAGGAAATGATTCTAGAAGAAAAAGCAACTCAAAAGTCTTCCTTACTCCAGAAAACAGACAGGACAACAAAGGACCCAACTCAGACAGCAGGACAGGAAAAGCCTGAGTTCCACCCTGAAAGAGCCATTTCTGAGTAAGGAACTGACGCTGAGCCAGACACTCTGCAGAGGACATGAGAGGGAAGCAAACCTCTTAAGCAAAGAGTGGGTACTTAAAGGAAGCCTTTTGAGAGCGCGCACACCCAGCCTGCTTCCTGTAGGCTTTGATAAATACGTGCTTTGATACTGAAGAGAGGAAAGAAGAAATATAATAATCTAACGCCAAACCAAGACACAGCAAAGGGTCTCCATCAGGCAGAGGAGCATCAAAAGCAACAAAGCAAAAGGCATGATGATGAGCGTTGAATAATAATAGCCTTTGTGATAACTCACTGGGTGTCCAGAGCCCTCCTAAGAGCTCCGTGTACATTTAAGCCTCACTTATGCAAGCCTCAGAGCTGGAAATGATAAGTGCCCCACCCTGTGAAGATAATGTTCATGCTTGCGCAGTATCAGACAGCCAGGAAGCGCACCACCCACTATTGATGATCTCCATCTGACTGCAACCCTCACCCCGCTGGGCGTTTGTTATGGCCATTGCAGACCTTGCTACCATGCTTGAGTCTCAGGGGCACCTCCAGACCTGTTGAGTCAGAATCTTCAACTGATCAAGAACCCACACACACAAAGTGATTCTCTGCATGGTGGATTTTGACAGGTTGCCAACCCAACCCCTTCCAGAAGGCAGATGTATCCCTTAATTTTATCTTATTAAGATGTCTGAATATCAGACGTCTAAAATTCTAAAAGGAGACTGAGAGACAATAGTGTTAGGTGATGAGGAAGGATGGAATGTAGGTAAAAGTACACATAAGTAATGAAAAACATTTAAAACACACACACACATACACACACACACACACACAACTCCTGTATTGAACACTTGGTCCCAGCTGGCAGTGCAAGAGCATTCCAGAAACTTTAGAACATTGGAGGAAATGATAAGGGGTGGCTTCTTGGAGATATCTTGGCCCTGGTCTGTCCCTGGCTATCCTTGTCTACCACAAGGGAACAGATTTCTCCCCAACATGTTCCTGCTCCCATGATATTCTGCCCAAGTGCATGGGTTCAGAAAACGGAACCCCTGAAATGTGATTGAAATAATTCTTCTCTCTCTGCCCTGCATTTGTCTAGAGCTACACCAAACTGGCTAGCATGATACCACCAGTTCCTTCAGGTAGTTCCTTCAGCCTATACAATCTCGGTTGTATAGAATCTGTAAGTGTTTTTAAATAATGTGTGCTTTTTTAAAGCATTTATTCCTTCACAGGGTTCTTTTAGGTTTCAGGAACTAGGCGCCCCCAAATGATTTTGCTTCATGCTTCAGACATTTTTCTAACAAATATCCCTGGCAGCTGGAGAGCCATACTGTTCTCCTCTGTCCACCCCTTGCTTTCTCTCAAGGTTTTAGGATTTAAATCTGGCTGTCCCCCTGCCTTGGGTTCATGCTGTGCTCACAGAGGGTCAAGCTTCGGGCATTATTCTGAAGGCTGTACAACCTTGAAGAGTCAACATCTGGCTGATAAAAATAGGCCAGGAAGAGTGGGCCTCCAGTATTGCGCTCCGTTCTGGTCCTGACCTGCTTTCTCTGCCTCTTGTTCCTCTGTGATCTGAATAAGCCTCACCACACACCATCACAACCATGCCTTCGCCACCAGAATGACCTACAATCGCTCTGAAACTTGAGCCAAAATAAAGCTTTGGTCCTTTAAGATAGTCTGCTGTATACGTCACAGCAACATGAAAGGTAGTTAACACAGGAAATTGGTACCAGGAGTGGGGTTGTTCCTGTGATAAATCTGACTCCTGGATTCTTGGGCCTTTCAAACTGATTTGTAGGAAGGATGTGAAAGAACGTGAAGCTGTGAGTTATGGAATGATGTGAGCAGAGTTTGATGGAACATTCTAGGTATTTAGAAGACCAGAATGCTAATTGAGGGACAGGAAGTAAAAGTTGTCCATGAATACAACAATAATACTGGGCATTGGACTCAAGGCCATCCGTGTTATATCCTGGCAAAGAATCGAGCTATGTTCTGTCTTGTTCCCTGAAAGGTTGTACTGCAAATCTGAATGAGGCTGAACTCAAAAGCAGTGAACTATTTCACTTGATGGCAGAAACTTCAAGCTAGCCGGACATTCAAGAGACAGCATTGTTATTGCTCACTGCTTTCAGACAGGTTGACAGTGAGAATGTAGAGGAAAATATGGAGCCGAAAGATGTTAGAATAGTTTGGGGGCATTCGTGCATTCAAAGCTGTGAACAAAACTAGTGTGGATAAAATGGCTGTGATTGTTAAAAACTAGATCATGCATTCTGCATAGAACAACAGGAGGGGTTCTTGATGAAGACACTCCACCCATGAAGAGATCTAAGCTGTGAAAATGACATCCCATTTGAAAATGTTTCATTCAGAAAGAGAATGCCCCAAACAACAGAGGTGTAGAGGTGCCCTACCCATACATGGTCAACTTAGAGAAGTATTTCTCCAGGTTTAGTCTCACAGGCTTTTGGAGGTTCAAGTCCAACAGACCCAGTGTAACATTGGGCTGGCAGCAGAAATTGACATCATCCATGTGGTGCTTATTATACATGTATGCAGAAAGCAGGAGTTATTAGGTCACGGGGACCTACACCAAGATTCTAAAGAAAAGCCTATGAGGCCAGACGATGTACAGGGTTGGATTTCCTGTAGAGAAGACCAGATTGGTCTGTGCATGAAGCTGTGGAGGTGAGACTTAAATCACAAAGGAGAGCCCAGGATCATGGGATAGCTGCCAAGAAAAGTCACAGATACTAAGTAGAGCTGGCTTCAAAGGAGGAGGCATGTGTTGCAAATGTCAGGGACAGAAGTTCGAGGCTTCCCAAGTTGGGGAAGGATGCAGATAAGAACACCACCCACCCGATGTGCTAGACCTGGAGTTATAGGGTTAAAGTCTGCCCTGCTGAGTTTTGGGTCTTGCTTTTCAATGCTTTATTGCTCTCCTCCCCTCATCCATTATGGAAAGGGGCTGTTTACCCACTGCCCCTGTATACTGGGAAAATGTAACAGAGACTCAGTTAAGCATTTGCCTTGAATCTCAGAAGACATTTCAGATTTTGAACAATATTGGGATTGTTAAGGCTATGGGGACTCTATTATTTTATTTGTTGGTTCTTTGAGAGTCTCATATATTTGTTTTGATCATAGCCACATATCCACTCAGTCTGTTGGGATAATCTCTTTGTTCACTGTGTGAAGATGTCTCTTTTTTACCTCACCTGCCTAAGGCACCTTCTGATTGTTTTAATAAAGAATTGAATGGCCAATAGATAGGCAAGGGAGGATAGGCGGGACTTCAGGGCAGAGAGAAACTCTAGCAAAAAGTCTGAGGTGGGAGATTTGCCAGCTAGACTTGGAGGAAATCAGACATACAACACTGAGGAGAGGTAACAAGCTGCATGGCAGAATGTAGATTAATATAAACAGCTTAATTTGAGTTTTAAGAGCCAGTTGGGAACAAGCCTAAGCTAAGTCCAAGCTTTCAAAATTAATAAAAAGTCTCCATGTCATTATTTGGGAGTTAGCGGTCCAAAGATCTGTTACATCAGTCTCTTGCCTGTGGTTCTGTTTGCAAGTCTTTAGGAGACACATGACTGGCAGATGTCAATCACAACAATCTGACCTTTGAAAGTTACACCTGCCCCTGTTGTTATGGGTCAACACTCTGTCACACAATCCCTGCTGGCGTGCCTTCCCAATCATGAGCGAGGGAAATTTCTCTGAAACTATGAGTCAAGCTAAGCATTCCTCCCTTTCATGGCTCTGTCGGGCTTCCTATCGCAGCTCATGTTCTTCCTCTCTAGCTCACTCTCTGACTCTCTGTCTTCTTGTTTTTTAATAATCTTATTTATTTGCTTTATTGAGGTCAGTATTCATGCTTTAAGATTCCAATTTATAGTTCAGTGCTTTTTTAGTAAATTTATTGAGTTGTATAACAAACACCATCTTCCAGTTTTGGGATGGTCCCATCATCCTGCTGTGCTCTCTCATGCCTTTGTATAGCTAATGTCTGTCTGTCTGTCCCTATGAGCGGCTTCAGCTACCACTAATTTCTTTTTGTCTGTAGACTTCCCTACTCCAAGCATTTTTTATAATCCGAAACAAAGACTGTGTGATCTTTAACCCTGACACTTCTCATCAAATGCCATCTTGTATTCTAAATTATATTAGTTCTTAAACGTTTTCCCTTTGGAGTCATGTCCCATGGTTAGAAGCCACAGCATTGTTTCAAAGTTTTAAAAAAGAAATACAAAATCTCTGTATTTGGCTTTAAAAATTCATTCACATGTTATATAAGTCTGAGTTGCCTTTATGGTTAAAATTTTTTAAATATCATACTAGTTTCAGTACCCATTAGGTAGGCACCATGGTGGCCAACCTTCATCATAAACCTGGCTTGATTTGGAATCACCATGGAAACACACCTATGTGTCTACGAGAGAATTTCCAAAACAGTTTAACTGAAGGTGGGAGACTCGGCCTGAGTGCAGGTGGATCCAGCCCAGCTGGGATCCCTGCCTGAGTAGAAAGAGAAGAATTGAGGAGGAGGGGTGAGCATGAGTGCTCATTCCCTGCACTTCCTGACTATGGATATAGTGTGACCAACCCTCACACTCACGCTGTCATGGCTTCCCCCACCTTGATGGACTGGGAGTGAAAATTAACCCTTTCTCCCTAAGTTGCTGTTCTCAGGCCTTATGTCATAGTAATAAAGGAAGTAAGTAATATATTCACTTATAAGCATCCTGGGATGCCTAGTCTATTGCTGGATGGCCAATAATTAACCATAAAAGAAGAAAAACAATTAGAACCAAGAATGGGCCAACTTGGTCTACAGAGTAAGTTCTAGGATATCCAGGGTTGCACAGAAAAACCTTGTCTCAGAGAGAGAGAGTAAGAAGGAGGAGGAGGAGGAGGAGGAGGAGAAGTGGATGGGGATGATGGTAGTTAAAGAACAATTCCTAAAAGGGCTGCAGAAGTGGCTCTGTGGTTAAGAGTCTATACCACTCATATAAAGGACTTGAGTCCATTTCCCAGAACCCACATGCTCACAACTGCCTCTAACTTCAGCTGGAGGGGAATCTAGCAACTTCTTCAGCCTCCAAAAGAAAAATGCCGCTAAGATTCACCTCCTATGTTTCCTGGGAATAATCTGCCATCTTTCTCACATCCCTTCACCACCTTGCTCCACACAGGTTCAACACCGAGTGAAAACAGACACAAAACGAGAGATTCTTTGCCGAAGATGGAGCAGCCTGTGGAATGGAAGCAAGCAAGTGAGGGCTGCAGAGCATCTCCAACAAACACACTTGTCAGGGCCCCCGAGAGACCAGGGTACACCGAGAGCGAGAGTGAGGAGCTCGTCCCCAAACCAGACACTACACTAAACTTGCCTTTGAAACATCTCTCTGATCTTAAAACCAGTCTGGAATGATAAAAACATCCTTGACGTAAGAAAAATGCTCATGAGTAAACAAGTCTCTTACTGGCTGGTTTTGTGTGTCAACTTGACACAAGCTAGAGTCTTCAGAGAAAGGACATTCAGCTGAGGAAATGCCTCCTTGAGATCCAGCTGTAAGGCATTTTGTCAATTAGTAATCAATGATCAATAGGGAGGGCCCAGCCCATGGTGGGTAGGGCCATCCCTGGACTGCTGGTCCTGGGTTCTATAAGAAAGCAGGCTGATCAGGCTATGAGAAGCAAGTCAGTAACAGTTCCCCTCTATGGCCTCTGCATCAGCTCCTGCCTCTGGGATCCTGCCCTGTTTGAGTTCCTGTCCTGACTTCCTTCAGTGATGAACAGCAATGCTGAAGTGTGAGCCTGATAAACCCTTTCCTCTCCAACTTGTTTTTTGGGTCATGGTGTTATCCCAGCAATAGAAACCCTAACTAAGACAAAGATCAACAGAAATATTAAGGAAAGTGTTAAATTGAAGGGCAAGCAAGGACAAGTTGGCCACATCTTTCGTCACCTCTTCACAAGGCTTTGGGTAAGCTAGCCCACTCTGCGTGACTCTGTGTCCTTTCCCAAAGAGAGAGAGCAACACAGACAGGCAAACTGCATTTTCTCCGAAGTGCCTTCAGGGGCTAAACTCCTATAATTCTAAAAGTATTACTCCAATAATAAAAACAATAGTTAGAACAATTGTATTCGTATATTATGCTTACTACACAAAAGGCACTGCTCTACACACTTTCCAAATATTGTCTCCCTTAATCCTCATAGACATCCTAGTAGGTTGGTTTTATTATTCCCAATTTTCAGATGAAGAAACTTCAGCACACAAAGTCAGAGGTCACAAGCAATCTCAGTGAACATGAGCACATTTAACTGAAACATGTACAAATTGAAATCACAAGAAACGGGGCATTAGAGATCTGTGTGCCTGTGTTTGTTCCCATACTGTCTGCAAGTTCAGCCATGGTACCTGAATGAGAGAGATTCAAATCCAGAGTCAGCTCGCTCCACTTCTACCACAGCAATGGTTTGCAAGGATGAGAGTTCTCTAGAACAGAACAATGGGATGAGTATATATTACAGAGAGGATTTAATACAATGGCTTATACCACATGGCCTGACTGATTCAGCAATGGCTGTCTCCACATTGGAGAAGCTGAGAACCCAGAGATGCGTAGTCTATGAAGTCGGACACCCCAGCAGTCCCAATGCTGAAAGCCTGAAGGATTCCTGGAGGATTACTCATATTCAGTTTATATTGGAAGGACAAAGAAACTGAGTTCTAGTGTCAGTGAGGAGATGTAGCTACAATAGTGGCTGCAGCAGTGGTGGCTGCAACTGTCAATGGAAGTTTCTGTCCTGCCCAGTCCCACAGTTGTTCAGTCCCAAAGAAACACACAGAGGCTTATTAGTTATATACTGTTTGGCCTATTAGCTCAGGCTTATTATTAACTAACTCTTACAACTTAAATTAACCCATAGTTCTATGTTTAGCCATGTGGCTTGGTACCTTCTCTCAGTGCAACATTCTCATCTTGCTTCCTGTGCATCTAGCTGGTGACTGACTCTGTCTTTCCTCTTCTCAGAATTCTCTTAGTTGGCTACTGGCCAACCAGTATTTTATTAAACCAATACAAATCTTTACAGTGTACAAGAGCATTATCCCACAGCAATCAACAGAGTAGATGAACTAGTCAAAAAGAGTAAACTCTGAAGAGGTAAAAAGGAAGAAGTCTTTCGCTCCTTTGATCTGGGCTGCCAACAGACAGTTCTATCCGCATCTAGGGTGGGCCTTCCCACTTCCCACTAATCCAGTCAAGATAGTTCCTCATAAGTGTCCTCTGGGACTTATCTCCTGGTTGATTCTAGATTCAGTCAAGTTGACAACTAACCAGACTTAAGCCATTATATGATGCTTCCCAACTTGGGAACACGGTTGTCGTCTGTGAGCTTGTGTGACAGTTCATCATCAAATGCCTACATCAATCACCACAGAAACTAATCTTTGAGCATCTCTAGGAGGTCGGAAGATTCACCCTAAATGTGGATGGCCGTAGCAATGTCTCCCCCTGTTTTCTGATTCTGGGTCCCCCGTGACTAGCTACTGTCACCATACCTGTCCTACCACAATGGACTGCCCCCTCAAACTGTAAGTCAAAATTACCCTTTCTTCTTTAGTTATTTTTGTTCAGCATTTTGTTACAGTAGGATAAATAATTACTACAACTTAATAGACTTGTTCTTTTCTTTACCCCTGTCTAGACCAACAGAACCAGGGAATCAGGAACCACAGCAGAGCTCTGTTGGGACAAGCCTGAGTGACAGATGAATGCAGTACCTGGGAAGCCCCTGCCTGTAGGGATCCTGCCTTGGGCATCCTGCAGGGATGACAATTCAGCCAGGAAGCAGAGGACACAGCAGAGGCCCTTCTCTAGCCTCCTCTCTAGAGAAGCTAAGGCTCTCACTGAGGGGTAAAGCCTAAACAGCAAAAACTAGGCCACTGCTGTGGGACCGGCTGCCTTCGGAATGACTTCTTTTTCTTTTAGCAACAGCACTCAGTGAACAAAGAAAAGAAGAAAATCCCTTTGCCCCTCCCTCTACATTCATGGCCCCTGTGAATACTTGTCAGGCAGAGGTATCTTTAGAAAGGATTCCTGGGTTACCCTAAAAGGAATGGCAATGTAACTACAGGCCCAAGTTACATTCCCCCTAAAGAGAGGCCCAGCAAGGGTCCTTGGGGGTGGGGACGAATAGAAATCTCCACAGGGAGCAGGGAAGGTGTCCCTCTTGAAAGCCTCTAGAGCCAGCATCTATTAGCCCACTTCTTTCTCTTTAGGCCCAACACTCTCGATTAACTGTAGCCTTTTGCTAAGAGGTACACCAGATTGTCAGTCTTCTTTCTAAAAAAAAACAAAACAAAACAAAACTGCAGGCTAAGGTATTCAAATTGCCAAGCCAGTGGTATCATGGGAGACTATTATAAAATCCTCTCCAAGTTAAGTCTGCATGCCTCAAAGAGCAAAAAATTAATATACTGTCATTACACAGTTGAGAAAGGAAATTAATTTATACAGAAACCCTTTCTAAGGCATGTTCAGACTGCCCAGATACAGCCCCAAATGGGAGCATTATCTGCCTTCCCAGAATAATACACCATATGCCCTAATCTGGCAGACACGAAGACAATTATGTGATCCTGGCAGCACCAACGTGCTTGCTAATAAAAGGGAAAATGAGAACAGTGCAAATCAAAGTTAAACCCAATGGTTATTAGAGTCCTGTTAGGAAAGCTACCCAGCTCAGTGACACATGGCGGGAAGCAGGAGGTGGGTCTCTCGAGAGACGGGAGCCTACCGCTGTTGTAGGGAGACGTGTGTGTTAAGAGATGGTGGCAGCCAGGTGGTGGTGGCGCACGCCTTTAATCCCAGCATTCAGGGAGGCAGATGCAGGTGAATATCTGTGAGTTCAAGGCCAGCCTGGTCTACAGTTGGGGCAGTTGTAGGATGCACAGAGGGAAGTGGTACGGGATTCCAAGTCATCAGGGAAGTCCCTTCCTGATAACCTGGACTCTTGAGGACTGAATGGGGCTCTTCTTAAAACCCACTGTCAAAATGAAAAATTGTACACCTCCAGTCTGTGTGTGTGTGTGTGTGGGAGTGCATGTCCACATTTGTCTTTGTTAGCTTTAATTGTTAACTTGGCCCAACTTAGAATTGCCTGGAAAGATAGTCTCAATGAGGGATGTCTACACTGGTTGGCCTGAGGGCGGATCTGGGGTGGGAGTTGTCTTAACTGAGTTAATAGATATGGGAAGCCTCAGCCCTCGGTGGGCACCATCATTCCCTAGGCAAAGGGGTCCTGGACTGTAGAAGAGTGGAGAAGTCAAGCAGGGCGCAGGCAAGCATGCATCCATTCTCTCAGCTCTTGGCTGTGGCTATGATGCCACCAACTGTCCCAAGCTCCTGACACCTGGACTTCCTCACAGTAATGGACTGTCATCTTGAATTGGGAGCTAAGAAAAACCCTCTCTCCCCTAAGTTGCTTTTATCAAGAATGTTTTATCGCAGTAGCAGAAATAAAACTAAGACATGTGTCTGTGTGTGGAGGCCAGGGACCAACCTCTGGTGTCACTCCTCAGGAGTCCTTCATCCACCCTTGTTGCTTTGAGTCGGAGTCTCTCCCTTGCCTCCAGGGCGACTAAGCCGACTGGGCGGACTGGCCAGCTAGCTCCAGGTCTCTGTCTACTCTTGCCTCCCTAGTGCTGGGATTACAAGCACAGGCCACTCAGCTACCTTAAACGAGTTCTGGGGAGCAAACTCAGATCCTCCTGTCTGCAAAGCAAATACTTTACCACTGAGTTATCTCTTAAACTCCACTGCCAGTTTTAAGCACAAAAAGTAAACAAATAAGATTTTAAAAATACAAACTGTGTCTTGAAGCCCTGTTCACACAAACTCCAACGTGCTTCCAGTTAGTCTGTTCTCTGTCAGGTGATTTTTCCCGCTAATCAGTTTCTCGCAGAACTACCGGCATTCTCATTTCTTGGTGTTGACATGCATGAAAAGTGCTAAGTAAGTGCAATCATCAAGTCTGACTCTACCCGAGCATGGACGATGCGGAGACCAAACAAAGCAGGTGCTCCTTGACCTTGGGAAACAACCAGCTTTGATGGATTTCTCTTCCTCTCTATTTCTCACACCAATAAACCCTCCGTCCTAGCTTTCTGGGGTTTAATTTGAGTTCGGATTTGACGTGTTGTTGTTCCTTTGGGGTTTGTTTTCGTTACTTGATTAGGTGATTAATTACTGAGGGCTGGTGCGTGCGTGCCACAGTGCACACAGGGAGGTCAGAGAACAGCTCACGGTCATTCATGCTCTCCTTCGACCTGTGAGGTCATGAGGTCAAACTCAGGTCATCAGGCTTGGCACCAAGGGCTTTCTCCCTCTGAGCCATCTTTGCCTGCCCTGGTTTGGTTGGTTTGCTTGTTGATTTTTGATTTTGTAAAGATTTCTTTTATCGCTGTGTATGGGTATGTCTGTGTGGACATATGCGCGTGCGCATTCAGGTACTTGCAGAGGCCAGATGAGACTGTTGTATCCCCAGGTGCTAGAGTAACAGGGAGCTGTGAGATTCTTGGTATGGGTGCTGGGGTTCAGATTCTGACCCTCTGTAATACCAGTATGTATTCCTAACCACGGAACTAACTCTCAGGCCTAGTGGTTTGTTCTGTTGGTTTGTTTTTGAGAAAAGTTGTAGCTGTGGCTGGCTTCATATTTGTGATGTAGCCAAAGGTGACCTTGAAATCCTGACCCTCCCGTCTCCACACACTAATGCTGGGTTTTAGGCAAATACCACCATGGTACTGAGGGCTTCATTAATGCCACAAAGCACTCTGCCAGATGAGATACAGGCCCAGCCCCTTCCTGTCCCTAGGGGGGAGAGAGAGAGAGAGAGAGAGAGAGAGAGAGAGAGAGAGAGAGAGAGAGAGAGAGAGAGAGAGAGAGAGAGAACTAATGGAGAAAGGGAAGCCAGTGTGGGGACCATAAGTCAGAAGCACCCAGTCTCAGATATGCTACATCTAAAACTAGTCAGAATCCTGAGCTACCTCGCAAGTGGGAACATGGGGAGTCCTGCGTATCTAGCTTCAGCCTGGAAGACCCTCTTATCAAAAATCAGACACTGGAAACCAATCGGGGAACCAATCAGAAACTGGGGACCAATCAGGGGAGCCAATCAGACACTGGAAACATGAAGCCCAAGGGAGTCTCTCCCACCGTGCTAACATGGTTCCTCAAGTCACTCTTGCCAATCAAACTCCAGGAGATGCCCAGGGACAGATGTGAGGTACCAGCAGATGTGAGCTCCGTCAGAACAGACACCTTCACAAGGGAGCCTGCGTTGTATGGGCAAGGCAGCAGCAATGAGATATTTACATATGTATAAATACCCAGACAATAAGGAGTGTTCCACACCCATCCGGCCGATGCATCCTAAAGAGAGCATCAGGAAAGAGAGAGCAGGGACACGGACACAGCCCTCACGATGGTCGCCGAGGCTAGAGACACGCCCCAGCACTAAAGGTCACTTGCTGCTCTGCGGAGGACAGGAGCTTGCATTCCAGCACCACGGCAGCTCACAGACACCTCTGACTCCAGCTCCAAGGGATCTGATACTCTGTTCTCATCTCCATGGGCACATATACATCCACATAGACACAGACGTGTACACAAATAAAATAAAGTTTTGAAAAGGAGAGACAAAGCTGTCTGCACACTCGGGACAGACAAGGGGAGGTTGGTCAGGCTCTCCTTTCCAAATTACCACATCCAGGATGGCCTGTGACAGACAGCCATGGGAGGACTTAGGGCAAGGCAACGTCTAGAGCGGCACTTCCTAAATAATGTCCTCCTTACTCCCCAGATATATGTTTTACTCTTAGTTTCAAGGTGACCCTAGGCAAGGCTCACAGAAGTCCTTTTGCTAGAAGCTGCTGACTGTTCTTGAGCCAGCATTTTCCCATCCTTTCTCTCAGGGCTGCTCGGCTGGTAGCAGCACTGGTTGCTCTTGCAGGGGACCTGGGTTTGGTCCTTAGCACCAACACCACCTACCATCGGTAACTCCATTTCCAGGGGATCTGACACCCTCTTCTGACCTCCGAGGGCACTATATGCTTGCAGTATATATACATATAACTAGGCAAAATACCCAACCAGGTAAAATAGAAAGAAGTGAAAGAAAAATTAGCTCTTTCCCTCACTGACACCTTATCTTGTGTAGTTGTGAGCATCCTTCATTGCTCCGTTTAACAAATTTAATGAGGAAAAAAAATCTACATTGCTTATTGTAGTTCTGGATTACACAGTAGAGTGTTCCTTTTCCTGTGTGGACACAGGCAATTTCCTGTAAGAATTTTGGAAGGGGAAGCCTGGAGTGCCTAAGATGCTCTGTTTGATTTAACTTTTTTTTTTCATTGTTCTTCTACCAGCAGGCCAAGGTCAGAGTTGTTTTTCTGTAGCACTTGTACACTTTAGGTTATTCCTTGACACTAAAGCAATGGTGGTGAGACAGGGCCTCTCACCATGGGCAGGGATTGTGGGTTTTCTGAAATTGTCTCATTTTGATTTTTTTGAGATGGGGGTGCAGGTTGCCTTCCCGCTGTGACGTGGGACCTCATTTTAACATGGACTACTGATGTGCTTGTTCAGTTCATTTCTATTCAAGACAAACCTGAGGTCAGGGATGTAGTTCAGTTGGTAGAGGGCTGGTCCAGCATGCACAAAGCCCAAGACTTGATCTCCAGCACTATAAGAACTAGGAATGGTGGTGCTTGCCTATAATCTCAGCCTCGGAAGTGGGTCAGCTTGGGCCACATAGTTAACTCAAGGCCAGCCTGGGCTACATGAGATTCCTGTGCAAACAAGCAAGCAAAAGAATAGGACTGGGCAGGCAGCTTTGGAAAAATGCTTTCCTTGTAAGCACGAGGACCTGTGTTAGATTCCCAGAACCCATATTTTAAAAAGCTGGGTGTTGTATGAGGCCGCTTGTTTGTTCCTGGCTGCTCAGCCCCGAAATAACCACACAGAAACTGTATTAATTAAATCACTGCTTGGCCCATTAACACTAACTTCTTTTTGGCTCTTACATCTTAATGTAACCCATTTCTAGTAGTCTGTGTATCACTACAAGACTGTGGCTTACCAGGTAAGTTCCGGCATCGTCTCTGGCAGGTCTACATGGCTTCTCTCTGACTCCACCTCCTTTTTTCCAGCATTCAGTTTAGTTTTTGCCGCCTAGCTCTACTCTACCCTGTCACAGGCCCAAGACAGTTTCTTTATTAACCAATGGTATTCGCAGCATACAGAGGGGAATCCCACATCAGCTGGGTGTGGTAGGTACATTATGAAGCTTTCTGGCCAACCAAACCAGCCTGGAGGGAGACCATCAGGCCTGAGAGAGATCCTGCATCAGAAAAAAAAAAAAAAAAAGACTAGACCACTTTTGAGGGATGACATCCAAGGTTCACTCTAGCCTCCCTAAATGTACACTAATACATACATGTGTACCCTCACCCACATGCGCATGCATACACACACACACACACACACACACACACACATACATTTTAAAATAAACCAAATTATGAGACCAAAATGGTCAGCATGAGTCCTTTTGTCTTTATCTTGGACTGACTCACACATTGGTGACTCCATCTGGCTTTCCGATGCCCCCTGCAGCTCTAGGATCAGCCCAAAGTCCAGGATGAAATGCAAAAAGATCTCCTTGCTAGGACAGACGTGGCCTCTGAAGATGCCGTTACCTTGGTCCTAGGTTATTCAAACTGTTGTTGCAGTAATGCTGTATAACAAGTATCCCAGCTCAGCAGCTAGAACACCAAGTGTGTTTTCCTCACTCGCTGCTCTCTGGATGTTTTCAGGTATTGTAGTTTGAGATGGTGAGAGGCAAGCATTACAGTGAGGAGCTGTGCTAGCTAGGGAAGCAGACAGAGGCCAGCAAAGCAGGGAGACAGTGTGTTCCCCAGCTGCTTACTTTCGACCATCTTTCTATTAAAGACTCTTCTGGGAAAAGTGTTCTAGAAGAACCTGCTATGCCATTGAATTCCCTTTCCTAATAATTACTACCCAATAATTACCCAAACCCTTATTCATCTCCAAATATAAGTCCCCTGTCCTACCCCAGCTCCACTATGTGTCTCTCCACCTTCCCCCTGACGAGCCAGTTCTCAAAATCTGTTTCACTGTGTAGAGTCCCCAGACACCAAGTATTGATCTCATTGCTCTTGGTGGAGCTGGATACCAGAAATTTTTCAAAGATCTTCTGATGGTCTTGGCATGGTAGCATATGTCTGTAATACCAGCACTTGGTGGCTGTGGTAGTTTGAAAAAGACTGGTCTCCATAGGCTCATAGATCTGAATGTTTGGCCATCAGGGAGTGGCACTCCTTGAGAGGAATTAGGTATGGCTTCATTGGAGGAAGTGTGTCACTGGGGTAGGCTTTGGGGTTTCAGAAGCTTAAGTCAGGCACAGTGGCCCTCTCCTTTCCAGCTGCCTGCAGATCTAGATGTGGAACTCTCAGCTACTTCTCCAGCACCATGACTGCACGCTTCCTGCCATGCTTCTTGCCATGTTGATTATGGACTAAACCTCTGAAACTGTAAGCAAGTTCCAGCAAAATGTTTTTTTTTGGAAGAGTTGCTGTGATCATGGTGTCTCTTCCATAGCAATAGAACACTGTCTGAGACAGTACCTGAGGCAGGAGGATACAGACTGGTCCAAGGACAGTCTTAGTTACATTACAAGAACAAGACTATTCATATGAGAGCCTGTCTAAAAATAATTAAAATAAAATAAAATGTTTCAACAGGTGGTGGTGGTGCATACCTTAAATCCCAGCACTTGGGAGGCAGAGGTAGATGGATCCCTGTGAGTTCGAGGTTAGCCTGGTCTACAGAGAAAGTTCCAGGACAGCCAGGGCCACAGAGAGAAACCCTGTCTCAACAAAACCAAGTAATAATAATAATAATAATAATAATCGTCATCAAAATAAAAAGTTTCTCAGATAACATGCAGCAAAATTTAAGACTCCATTGACCCCAAACCTAATCTACCCTATCAGATTCTGGCAAGAGTTTGTAATGTAAAGCCAGCTTGGATACACAGAAGGGTTTGCCAAGATGGTGATTTGTGCTGGGGAGCTGAGACAACCCAGTGGTCCTTCACGAGAAAATACAGGAGATTGGGAGTGTGGCTCAGTAGCAGAGTACAGGCTTCACATGTGTAGGGCCCTGTATGCGATCACAGACACCACCAAAATCACAATAGAGGGAGGTGGCTCAGTGGATTAAGTGTTTGCTGCACAAACACAAAGACCCAAGTTCAAATCCCTAGAACCCATGTAAAAGCCATGCACAGTGGCATGCATCTGTAATCCCATCAATGGGGTATGGAGATCAGTGGATTCTAGGAGCTCGCTGGCCAGCCTTCTAGTGGCAGTGGTGAGCTCCTGGTGCAGTGAAAGATTGTTGTAGTAAAACAAATGAGAATAAAATGGAGAGTATGCTCAAGGTTAACTCCCACAGCTAAACGCACACTATACATGAACACGTGCACATGCACTCACACACACACACATGCAAGCACATGCATGCTCACACACACACACACAAGAGTCTTTTCTGAAACCCATAAAGCTCCAAAAACTGAAATACTTACAAGACTCAAAGTCAGTGAACCTGACCTGACCTGAACTCACTTGATGTAAGACCTGGCTATTAGCAGTCTTGGTTCATCCCAGTTAGTGAGAGTATTCAGACATTTCACTAGGAAAGTATGGATGTGTTTAATTCCAGGGCACTTCCCAGGCCCTGCTGGAGTTGTTACATAAGACACAGTCAGTGACCCTGGCTCCCATCTGAAAACATCCAAATCTAGAAGAAAAAAAAAGTGTGGTCCAGGGGTTCTGGCTGAGGAAGCATGGATTGAGAGAAGGAACTGGTCTTACTGTCATTTAGGTATAAAGACTGGAGAACAGAAGGTTCTAGAAGAGAGTAAAATAACCAAACAGCGTAGCCACCATGTGTCACAGCTAGAAGTGCCCCAATAGGACAGATCAATAAGACGGGCGGTTCTCAATGTGTGGGTCATGATCCCTTTGGGGGGGGGTTGTCAAATGACCCTTTTCAAAGGTGTTGGTTATCAGATAACCTGCATATCCGATATTTATATTGCAACCCATAACAGTAGCAAAATTACAATTGTGAAGTAGCAGTGCAATGTTTTTATGGTTGGAAGTTATCACAGCCAGATGAACTGTATTAAAGGGTCGCAGCACTGGGAAGGTAGGAACCTCTGAATTAGATGAAGCAACATCTTGCGTGAACATGGCTCTTCACGGGGCTCATAGCTCCACAGGCAAGCCATAGGCTGTCTTCTCACTCACTCCCTTCTCCAGACTCTTTTGTACAACGCCACAGTGACACACCCATGCAGATGGTTTGCCCAAACGATGCTCACAGCAGCTGCTAAATGTGTACAGTAACGCTCTAAAAACAGGGATGTTTAATATTCAACTTTTTAGTTGTTTCTATTAATAAAATCAAAACATATTAGCATATCTACACACAGAAGCTCTGGGGCGGGGACCAGGGTGGTGGCTCAACAGGTAAAGCATTTGCTTCCCACAGGAGGACGTGAAGGCAGATCCCGCTACTCGGGTGCAGTCTTGTGCATCCTGTCCCAAGCAGGGTTCCCGCTGCTGGGACAAAAAACACCATGACCAAAAGCAAGACTGGGAGGAAAGGGCTTATTTAGTTCACACTTCCACAGCACCGTTCATCTTCAAAGGATGGCAAGACAGAAACACATCAGGCCAAGAACCTGGAGGCAGGAGCTGATGCAGAGACCATGGCGGGGTGCTGCTTACTGGCTTGCTCCTCATGGCTTGATCAGCCTGCTTTCTTATACAACCTAGTACCACCAACTCAGGGATGGACCACAACGGGGTGGGCAGGCCCTCCAACATCAATCAATAATTAAGAAAATGGCCCACAGCCGGATCTTATGGAAGTATTCTCTCAGTTGAGGGTCCCTCCTTCCAGATGACTCTAGCTTGTGTCAAATTGACATAAAACAAGGCCACACACATCTGTAATCCAAGCATTCTCAGAGTGATTTGGGAGGCAGAGCTGGAAAAAAAAAAAATCCCTGGAAACTCATGAGCCAGCTACCCTGGTGGAGATAGATGTGAACAACAAAAAGACATCTCAAACAAGATGGAAGGAGAGTAGGGTGACCTCTGGCCTCCATCCGAATGCTGTGGCATGCCTGCCTGCACTCACACACGTGAGCGTGTATACTTGCACAGATACATACACACACACACACACACACACATACACACACACAATGAAAAGCCAAGCTCCCAGGTGGAATGTATAGTGCGATCCATGTGGGAACACGTACAGTTTGTTAGTTATTTTCTTTGCTGCTTTGTCACCCAAGAAGATGTAGATGAGAGGAGGATGCTGTGTGTTTTGGCTTCCAGCTTGAGGGTACAGTCCACAGTAGGGGGAAGACACAGTGACGGGGGACTCCCATCTGAGCAGCAGGAGAATTAGGCTGGCTGTTCACATCTGGGCAACTTTCAGATGGCATCAGGAATGCCAGAGGTCAGGTTTTCACTCTCTTTTATTAAGTCTGAGAGCCCCACATGAGCTGGTGAGGCTCACATTCTGGATGGATCTGCTACTCCCGCTAATTAATCTTCTCGGTCAGTATTCTCATAGAGGAACCCAGAGCTGCGCCTCCCCAGCATTCCGGACATTTATTAACGGTCAACTTGGCAAGTGAAACTAATGACGATGTGTGGGCGGGCACAACTAGAGCAGCCCACACAGGATAGGATGGGTGGGATTATGGGCATGTAAGGGTGGCCAGCAGGGGAGAGCCACTGTTCACAAGTGGAACACGGCACCACGAAGCTGATTGTCTGAAACTGGAAAGTGGGGTTCAAGCTGAGTTCATCTGACTATTAAGGAACTCTGCCTGGGGTGGTCTCAGCTAATGTTTGCGCTCATTACTAGAAGCCATTACACTAGATCTAACTCATCCTGTCCCAAGGAAGCCTTCCAACAATCTAGAAGAAATGAGGAAGTGGAGAAAGGTTAAATCATGGGTACAATAAAAGTAACCAAAAAAAAAAAAAAGTTCTCACAGGCTCCTCTAGCAGAGAAATGGTGCCCACCGAGCTCTTCTTTAATCTGTGTCTTAGCAAGGCAAACCAGAAGAGATACCCTCCTGAGTTAGTGGGGGTTCTCGGGAGGAATAGAGCTAAGAGAATGAAGATATATTACAGAGAGAACTTATGCGATTAATTGTGTCATCCAGCGATGACCAGGTATGGCGGAAAAGCTGAGAATCCAGTAACTGCTCACTCCATGAAACTGTGCACATCAGCAGGCCCAAACTGGAGCTGAAGATCTAGAAGACTCCTGGGAGCTACCAGTCTTCGGTCCATGGTGAATGATCAAAGAAGCTTGGTTCCGACGCCAGTGAAGGAAGGTGAAAGCAGCAAAAGGCACAGGGTAGGTGCCCTCACCCATGGAGAGCGAAGGGAAGAACAGCCCTACTCTCCCTCAGACCGCTGCACATCTCTGCAGCTGCCAGAAGAGCTGACCACTCTGGGAAAGTCTCCTTCTTCTTCAGCTAACCTTTCTGGGAAATACCCTCCACATCTAGTCAAGATGAACCACTCTGCCTCCCTGCCAGACAGCACACATGTGTGGAACACTTGACCAGCTTCTGGCTACTTCTCTCCTTCCTCATCGGCACTCATGAGGACTCTGCAGGACCAGAGGACTCATCACGTCTGCTCTAATGTGCTTTGCTTTGAAGTTTCACTTGCAGGACTAAGGCTCACAGCTGGTCAGAGTGCAAAGGGTGAACGTCTCTGCAGGGCTTAGCCCTCAATGAGACATCGATGTCATACAGCCTCCCACCAGGGCTCAGGGAAGAGGAGGCAGAAAGATCCTAGAATCCAGATATTAACAAGAGCACTGCAGAGTAACGCCTTCTAGATACGACAGCGACGCTGTGGTTGCCCACACAAGACCTGCAAGAAATCAAGTCACAACATTCTGGCATGGACAGAAGAGGGGTTCACAAGGCCCCACCTCTCATTGGCAGCTGGCAGTTGCTGCTTCTGGGATGGGACAGCGAGGACTCAGTTTTCTTCAGTAGCATGGCCCATGATAGGCTGTCAATGTTCCAGTGGACAGAGCATCCATGCATGTATGGGCAGCACTGATTGAACTCAAAAAAGAGAAAATAAAGATTACATAAAGTTTGGAGGGAGGTTTTGGGGAGGGTTGCAGGAGGAGTTAGGGGGAGCGGTATATATAAATCAAAATACCTTGTATTTTGAGTTTCCCAAAGAAAAAAATTAAAAACGAAACAAACCCACTACCAATATTTAGAGGCAAAAGAACAGCACCCTTGCACACTAGGTGCAACTGCAGATGGCCACATTTCTGCTCACCTGCAAGGGGTCTCCCATCACCTGATCCTTTCCGGACTGCTGCAAGATATTCAGCCAATCAGGAAGCAGCAGGTGTGGCCAGCCATGCACTGCATGCATGTTAAAGCTCCTGTCAAACTCTGTCCCCAGATCACACTCATGACTGATGTGGCACTTAATAAGCCATGTAGACAAATTGAAAATACAAATTTCTTGCCACTGGTGATGGTGGCAGACATTGCTGGTTGTCCCACAGGGTGTTCTGGGTGCCACTCATGTTCTGTTTCTTCAACTGGATGCTGATCACACGTGTGCCTGTTTGTGAGCATGCAGTTACGTGTTCCTTGTCTGGCTGCTTAACTGTGCTTTAAACACATTCTTCAGACACATCCCAGAAAGGGTAGGCATTCTCCTTCAGCTACCCTACCCCCAAGTTCATCCTCAAGGCTTGCTGTGTGCCCCAGAATGCTTCCACTTTCTCCCAGCTCCCCTCTGATTGCCCTAGGAAGATGATCTCACTCTGCAGCCAACACCAGTCTAGAATATATAAGTAACTCAGTCTGACCTTAAACTCATGGCAATCCTTATGTCTCAGTCTCCCCAATACTGAGATTACAGGCATAAGCAACTGTATCCAGCAAATTTTTTATCGGCAGGAAAACCATTAAGTAGCAGGATGTTTGCCATGCTACAAATGAGTTGGAGGAATTTAGAAAAATCTCCTTCTCAGCCATTTCTAGGTCTTGAAACTCAAGATGTCAAGTCACTGACCTCCCCGTCTGAATCGGTAAACCTCCAGCCCGGCAGTTCAAGGGGAACCCAGCTGCTTAAAGTAACAAGCACTGATTCTACCCACGAGTCTGCAGGTCAACCTGGAAGGCTCCTTTGATCTCAGCTTAGCTCTCTGGTGTATCTACAGCCCAGCTGTGGGCCGGCTCATCGGCTCTGCTGATTTTAGCTTCACTCTCCCTCCATGTCCGGGTCATATGGCTCTCAGCTGTTCTCCAGAGGACTCTGTGCCTCCATAGGCGTCATTCTCTGGCATGCAGCCTGGCCATGTTCTATGGCAGTCAGAAGGAATCGGGGGAGACAGCTGAAGTATTCCGGGGCTCGCAGCAGATCTAAGTGACCTACAGACCAAGTAAAATCATGTGCAAAATGGATTTACATGACAAAGAGACAGGTGCCCCCTCCCAAGCAAGAGAAACTGCAGTCATAAGGCAAGGGGCCTTAGAGTTGGAGAGGATCAGAGACTGGATACCCTCAACACAAACCATCTACCTGACCTATCGGCCTCACCAGCCCTTCAGTCAGGGTGGCTCCCCAACACTGCCCCCAGCTGCCCCTCAAGCTCAGGCCAAGAGAAACCTGTATGTTCGTTGAGAAATGCATGATTCTGAGCACCCAGCAGTGTGAGGAGGACTTGTTAGTCCACCCGCACTCTCGTAGGCCAGCGGTGATGGGACCAGCCCATTGGGGTTTCACTCGGGAATGCAGGGGTTGCTATCAAGAGTCCAGACAGAGATAACAGGAAAAGGAAGACAGAGCAATTATCAGGATAGAGAGGGAGAGGCAGAGCCCCCAGGTCTGGATCTAGAAACAAGCTGCATTGTAGAATCATGTGGAGTTTATATCCAACCCTGTTTCTTGAAAATTTTGTGTGTACTGACTGAGAAAACAAATGGGCCGAATTTTCCATCTCTATTTCTTTCTCGGTGTACGCGCATTTGCCCCAGAGTGTTGCAGGCCTTCTAATCAGAAGGCCCATTACCATGCCCCCTGGCTCTAGCTGGTGTGCATGTATGTGCACATGTACATGTGTGGGTGTGTAATAAACATGTGTATAGACATATACAGGTGCTCACACCCACGTGTGCACATGTGGAGGTCACCCTATTTCACTCCACACTTTATTCTCTTGAGACAAGGTCTCTCTGTGAACCTGGAGCTTGTTCTTTTCGGCTAGGTTGGTGACTACCAAGCAATGTTCTTGTCTCTCTCCTCCCCCTTCCCTAATCTAAAGCACTGGGGTTACAGGTGCAATGCCATGGCCATGCCCAGTGTTTTACATGGATACTGAAGATTCAAACTCAGGTTTGCATGCTTCTCCAGCAAGACTCTTACCCACCAACCCATCCTCCCAACCCCTTGGTTGGCCTTTATTGACAGTAAGACATAAGGAGCTTGTTTGTGCCCAGTTGTCATGGCTCACAACTGGGTTAAATTGTTGAATATTTTTTCTCCCCCTGAATTTAAACAGAACCTTCTAGCACTATAAAAGCTAGCCACTAGCAATGAAGCTTCAAGGTAAGTACATGAGTGATTTCTTATTATTTAGTTGAAGATTCCACATCTATACACATACAGGCAGAACTATGTGCACGTGGTAGTTTTTGAGAGAGAGGGAGAGAGAGAGAGAGAGAGAGAGAGAGAGAGAGAGAGAGAGAGAGAACATGAAGTTTGGAGGAAAGTGGAGGGGATACAAGAGAGGAAGAGAAGGGAAAGAATGGAAGTAGATTTGATCAAAGCACCTTATATGCATATATAAAATTATCCAAAAATAAAAAATTATTTTAAAGAGGCTAATGGAAGTGATAGTGGGCCAGGTTCAAGAAAGAATCTCAAAGGCATTCAATTCCATATTAGCTTTTAATTTTTGTCATCACATAAATACTAATAAATAGTTTGCCAACAAAGGAGGAACCCCACATATTCTAGTTATCCTAGCTGAACTGGACCCTTCAACAGCAGCAGATCCCCTCAACTGAGCAGGGCCACCTACCCAGACCTTAGCTGACCACAACCAAGTAGGAGAGCTCAGCCAGGCCAGAACTTTCCAAGGCTTTTGCTTCTCTGGTGTGTTCATGTGGTAGATTACACTGATTCATTTTTCAAAGAGACACCCTTGAGTTTCTAAGATAAAGAGTGACTTGGTTACATTCTTCTGCGTATAACTGTAGGATTCAATTTCTTGACTTTTGTTGAATAGTTTTTAAACTTTTAGTATTTTGTGTGTGTGCGTGCGCACACACTCATGTATGCACACCAGAGTGTGTGCTCATGCACATATGCACACACACATAAGGGCACATACACAGAACAACTTATAGTTCTCTCCTTCCACCATGTTGGTCCTGGGACTTGAACTCAGCTCATCTGGCTTGACAGTAGGCGCCTTATCCACTGAACCATCTGTCTAGCCCACTTTCATTTCTTTATATGTGTGGTCACTGCCACAAATCCTCATTGAACACTGCTTCAACTAGGATCTGATATATCTTTATCTTCCCATCTTCATTCATTTCAAATTATTCTCCAACTAACCTTCGGATTTTCTCTTTGATTCATAGATTACTTAGAAGTGTATGCATGCTAAGTTTCCCAATGCTGATGTCTTTGAATCTGTGGATTCCCAATTGGCTTTGCCAACGATCACTGGCTTTGCCTGCTTCTCCTTTCAGCTCTGCTGGCTTTTGCTTTATGTATTTTGGGGTCTCTAACAACAGTAGCAGATTTGTCTACTTTTGTTTGCAGTATGCTTTCTTACCTCACTTATTTTGACCCTCTGTTGTTAGGCAAAGCACATTAAGGATGATTTTCTTCTTGTGGAGAGCCATTTCCTTTATCATCATAGAGCTCCTATATTCAGCCTGACTCCTTTTCCTTGCTCTGAGCTCTGTTTTGTCTGAAATTAACATAAGTACTCCAAAAAATTTTTGACTAGTGTTAGCATGACTTATCTTTCTCCATCCCTTCATTTTCATCTATCTGTTGCTTTACATCGAAAGTGGATTTCTTATAAGACAATAAATAGCTTTGTCTGATGATTCTTGCCGATTCTGTCAATCTGTCCTTTAAGTGATATATTTAGGCATTCAGATTCAAAGTGATCCTGATACATTTGAATAAATACCCACCAGGTACATAATCTTTTTCCTATCCATTCCCATTGTGTCTTTTAAAAGACACATATACATAATTTATAATTAAAAGTAATGTTTTGTAAAAAGAATAAGAAAATGTTCTAAGGACTGGAAGATGGCTCAGAGATTAAGAGCAATGGCTGTTTCACCCGATGACCTAAGTTCAGTTCCCAGAATCCACATGGTGGCTCATAACCGTCTATAAGTTCCAAGGGATCTAGCATCCTCAGACACATGTGTGGTACACATACATGCATGCAGGCAAACACACACATGAAATAAAATAAATCTTTTTTTAGCCAGATACAGAATTCTACATGGATGGTGTTTTCCTTTCAGTCTCCCTCTGTCCATCTTGCTGTGCTTATCTGAGGGCACATGAGATGTCATCCCCACCCTGGTCTGTAGGGGGCGCTCTCCTGCCCCTGCCTCCTTTCAAGGCTTTCTGTCTTTGAATTCCTGTAGTTTGCAAGTGCTATGCTTAGGTGTGACTTCTCTTTTGCATTTATTTGTTCTGTTGAAGAAGAATGCCATCATGTATGTATGGAGGTCAAAGGACAACCCACAGGAGCTGATTCTCTCCTTTTACCATGTGAGTCCCAAAGATCAAACTCAGCTCACTTGGCAGTAGGTGCCTTTACCGCTGGACTATTTCACCATACCAGACGCAACTTTTTCAAGTGTTTCTACAACCTGGTGGTTTCCAGTCATTCTGGGTCTCTGATTCAGGGTCAAGCATTAACTTTAGGAAGCAACAATTGCAACTCCAACCTATTTTCTCGTTGTTTCTTTTTTTGCTCCTGTTATCTTGTTGGATTTACCCCAGGTTTTTTTGTTACTTTCCAAACATTTTTATATATTTCATTGCAGGTTTTTTTTTTCCCTTTTTTTTTGGTTTGCTTGGTTTTTTTTGTTTTTTGTTTGTTTGTTTTTGATATGCATTAGAGATTTGCCATGGGTTTTGGGTCCCCTGATGACAGTTGTGAGCTGCCATGTGGGTGCTAGGAATTGAACCCAGGGATCCTCTGGAAGAACAGTCAGTGCTCTTAACCACTGAGCCATCTCTCCAGCCCATTATTCCAGTTTTATTTTCAATACGAGTATCTCTTTGCTTTTCAGTTCCTGATGTTTCTACCCACCTAACGTTAAGCCCCCTGAGTCTTGCCCTAGCCATGTCCCATGTGCAAGTGAGCCCATAAAAGGCTTCCTGTAGTATGAGGCCACTTGTTCATTTCCTGGCTGCCCAGACTCCCAAAATAATCACACAGAAATCTGTATTAATTGCAATACTGTTTGGCCAATGGCTTAAGCATATTGCTAGCTCACCCTTACATCTAGAATTAACCCATTTCCATTATTTTATATTTTACCACAAAACTCATGGCCTACCAACAAGGTTCTGGCTGGTGGCCTGCATCTTTCTCCTCTGGTGGCTACATGGCTTCTCCTGACCCCACCTTCTTTCCCCCAGCATTCAGTTTAGTCATCGTCCATCATTCCCACCTCAAGGCCTAGTTCTAGTTTGCCCTATGACAGGCCCAAAACAGCTTCTTTAAGAACCAACGGTAGTCACAGCACACAGAGGGGAATCCCACATCAGCTTCCCTTACTTCTGTTCCTACAGTTTCCCCGAAGCTCTGAGGGTCTGCACTCCTCTGCTTGCATTATGCCTCTGTCCTTGCGTGTTATCAGCTTTTCTTCATCGGGCCAGTTCTCCAGCCACTCCGAGGCCTTCACAACCAAACCCTCTGTATTAGACCTTTTGGAGTATCTTTCTAGATTTCTATTATCCTATTAGATTCTATCTGGAAAATAGATGGACGGGGGTGCTCCTGTGTAGTCTCTGGGGGTGTCGCACACTCACAGCTATAGGATTTCTCATGATTGCAACTGAAGCAGAATGTCTTCAGAAGCACGTGACTTAAGGGGCTGGAGAGTTTATCACCACACAGCAAACAAAAAGAGGACATGGTTAATGAATTGCTCAGCCCCTTATCTTGCTTTTTACTGTACTGTTCGGCATTGACACAAAACTCACAGCTATCAGCATGGACCCCACGTCATGTAGTTTGATAAGGGAATGTGTCCCCACCATGGCCACCAGGGGACAGATGTGCAGTGTACTGTTACCACGCCCAGGCCAGGAGCGCCAGCCTGTAAAACTGCAATTCTGTGCTCTGTCGAGAATATAAAAAATGAAAAGGAGACTGAGGGCATGGCTCACTTGGTTGGTAAAGCACTTGCCATGCAACTGAGTTTAGTCTCCAGAATCTACATGATGCCAGTCTTGGGGAGGTGGAGACAGGCAATCCCTGGTTCTTGCTGGTCATCCAGCCTAGCCTTTGAGTCTCCACCTGATGAGAGTCTCAAAAAGGGGGTGATGGGTAAACATACTCATGAACACAAATGATAAAATGCACCACCAACAACAAAGTAAAAAACACAAGGAACACGACTCCTGAAGAATGGCACCCAAAGCTGACCTCTGGCTTTCAGAGGACACACAGGACAACTGCACTTGCAATCATACCCACATGAACATATAACCACCTCGCACACATATATGTGCAAACATGAAGCTGGAAAAAGAAAATCCACAATTGATATTGGCCAATGGGTGAACAAACTGTATGATCTAGCTAACTATGACTGTCAACATAGCTCAACCTGAAGTCATCAGACGGGACAGCCTCAACTGAGGAGTTGTCTAGATCGGTAGATCAGACTGGACTATCAGCATGTCTGTGGGGATTTTCTTGATTGTTAATTGATATAGGAGGACCCAGCCCACTGTGAGCGGTACCTTCCCTAGGTGGGTGGTCAGTCCTGGGCTGTAAAAGAAAGCTAGATGAGCAAACCACCAAACAGCATACATCCATAGTTTCTTCTTCAAGCTCCAGCCTTGAATTCCTACCCTGACCACCTTCACGATGGATTGTGCCCTGGAAGCATAAGCCAAATAAACCCTTTCCTCCCCCAAGTTGCTTTTCATCAGAGTGTTTTATCGCAGCAATAGAAAGGAAATGAGATCGCTGTCGTACACTTTTATAATGGAATGTTGTTTCACATTTAGAAATGAATCACTGAGCTACAAAAAGAAATGGATGAGCCTGAAATGCGTTCCTAAAAAGAGAAGCCAATGTGCAAAGGCTCTGTAGTCTATGATTACAAAACTGGAACATTCCTGAAAGGGCAACACAAACCAGGAAGGCGTTCAGGGTTGTCAGGGATCTGAGGAGGAAGAGACAAACAAACAGGAAGGATACAGAGAATGTTTAAAGATATGGAACTTTTCATGATTCCGAAATATGGGATTCATACACTACACGCTGTTACAATGTACCACACTGAGACCTAGCCTGGCCATAAGCTGGGAACCTAGGGCTAGAGTATTTGTCTTCAATTTGTTTTGCAATACCATGGCTTGAACCTTGATCCTCAAATATGATAGGTAAGTTCTCTATCGCAGCACTGTATCCCCAACCCTCTTTTGTGTTTTTTACTTTGAGACACCGTCTTGAACTCATTATGTTGTCAGGCTATCTTTCAGCTTACGATCCTCCAGCCTCAGGTTCCTGAATCTGAGATTATCAGTCTATACCTATATGTTATTTTAGTATTGACTCATTGATTGTAACGAATGTGCCTCTTTGATTTGTGAATGCTAAGAGCAGAAGTTGAGAGAGTGGCATCAGGATAAATCTATGGCTCCACATTCTAAGAACCTAAAACTACTATAAAGAATCAAGTACAGGACAACCTATGGATTCTCCTCTCTGGGTTACACATACACACACATGTGCACATGTACATACACATACAAATATATACATAATATACTTTTATAGATTAAATTTTAAATCAAATGTAGTAGGGTTGGGGAGAGAGCTCCATGCAGCTGTTTCTGACCTATGGGTAGGTCGTGACGCCTTTGGTGGGTCACATCTCAAATGTTCGACCTATGGGTCAGGAACCCTATAGGGGTCACAAATCAGATGTCCTGCATGTCAGATATTTATATTACAACTCCTAAAAGTGGCAAAACTATAGTTATAAAGTAGCAACAAAATATTTTTATCATTAGGCGTCACCAGAACATGAGGAACCGCATTGAAGGGTTACAACATTAGGAAGGTTGAAAGCCAGTGGTTCCTTGGTCAAAGGACCAGAATTCAAATCCCCAGATCCCACATAAAGTGAGGCACAGTAGCACATATCTGTAATCCTAACACTTCCACCAGAGAAAGGAAGGCAGAGAGGGGAGAATGCCTGCCTGGAAGCTCATAGCCTGGTGAACACAGTGACTCACAGCAAAAGGAACTGTGTCAAAAACTGACCGACACCAACAGCTCTCCTCTGCCCACGACACACACTTTATAACATGCATGCACCATACTCTTACACATAAATATGTACTCGTGCACACATACACAAATATTTTAAAAAGTCAAGTATATATTTGAAAAAAATAACTGTTATCTTTACCAAGACTCAGGTAGCAGAGGTAGGTGGATCTCTGTGACTTGAGGTCAGCCTGGTCTTCAGACTGAGTTCCGGGACAGCCAGGGCTATATAGAGAAACACTATTCTCCAAAGAAAGAAAAGAGGAGGAGGAAACAGCAGACAGGACTGCACCTTACAAAGGCTTTTAAATCTTCTGGTTTTTAGAAATTAATCTTTCCACAGATGTCACAGAAACAACAAGGTTAGCCACACACTCACACACATATATTTAGGAAGCATTGAAGGAACACAGGCCAATAGGCACACGCCATCTTAGAGTGCAATTTTTTACAAGCACAGCCCTTTCTTTGCGCTAATGGGAGATTGCATGGACATTCAGAAATGAAATTAATGAGGGGACAATAACGCGCTTGAGCTGTTTATTATTTGTGCCAATCTAGAAAAGTACATTAGAGCCCAAAGGAGAAACTATAGTGCAGCTGAATGACAGCGTGTTTACTGTTTATTGCAAGACAAAAAAATAAATGAACTAGACTGACTCCATGAAACTACATTTTGATAAATGTTGCTTGAGACAACCAAAATAATTATATACTCTTTAATGATCTGAATTCCCTCCCACTAGGTTTAACCCAAGCTTCTCTTCTGAGCAAGAGAAAGCAGCTCAGACCGCATGAGCAAAGAGAGGCATTCGGAGGGTGATAAGCTGCTCATGAAGTCCTCTGGAGAGCCAAAGCATCAGGCCTGAGCTGTGAAATGAAATTAGCTTTGCCGTAAAATTCATACCTGCAAAAAATTGATGGTCTCCAGCGAAGAGCTCGAGGGTCATAGCAGAGGAAGAGCGTGGCAATCCAGGAGGTTTTGGTGACCTCGTGTCCCATTAAAGCCGTCCCTGTCGCTCCCTCCATCAAAACAAAGGGATGCTTACACTGTGTGTCTCTTCCCTTCCAAGAAGAAGTCCCCTACCTGCTTGTCACAGCAAAGTGACCGCAATGAGAAGCCTAGGAAACTATTGGGGGAGATTAAATAACTGTCTGATTTAATTATTGGTGAATAATCACACCTAAAGTCAGCTCTGAGTTCAGACATAACTCAGGACGGAACTGGGGAAACACTTGACAGTGCTGAGCTGCTCCTTCACTCTTCAACCCAGCTTCTTTCCTGACTTTTGTTGATCTCAACGGTGAGAATAAGATCGCTACCACAATTTGAGTCAAATTTGAAGCAAGCTTGATTTTTTTTTTTATTGGGGTGCACTCATGAGCTGACCAGCCACTGCCTCCTAATTTGGGTTAGAGAGCAGTCTCAAATCCATTTTCTTGGGCCCCCTTTAAGGAGTAAAATAATGAGTACGTGTAAAGCAAGTTTACAGAAGAGCAACAATGGGGCCATGTTGAGGAATATTATTTTAAGGTGTGTTGCTTTTGTTTATGCTGCATGTGTTTAACTCTGCGAAGCTGTGATTCTTCGCCTGTCTAGAACACCTGATGGCCTAAGAGAGAGCTGAATGACCAACAGTGATGCAGGAGCAAGGCCAGGCGGGGCTGGCAGGCAGAGAGGATAAACAGGAGAAATGAGCAAGAGAACAAGGAGAGGAGGACATCAGAGACCAGCCACCCAGCTACACGTCAAGTCGTGGAGAAAGAAGTAAAGAAAGGATTACAGAAATAGAGAAAAATAAAAGCCCAGCTCCCAAAAAATCACACACAGAGGCTTATTCTTACTTATGAATGCCCAGCCTTAGCTTGGCTTGTTTCTCGCCAGCTTTTCTTAACATAAATTGGGAGCTGGGTGATGGGCCACTCAAAAAACCAAAAGAGTAAAATATCACACAACATTTTGACACCCATTTTGGTGTGCCTTTTGGCACCCATTTAGGGTGACAAAATGTTGTGTGATATTTTAGTCTCTTGGCTTTTTACATTATGGCTGGCTGGGTGGCTGGCCCCTGATGTCCTCCTATCCCTGTTCTCTTGCTCCTTCCTCCTTTTCCTGGTTTCTCCTTCTGTTTATTCTCTCTGCCTGCCAGTCCCACCTATCCTTTCTCCTGCCTCGCTATTGGCCATTCAGCTCTTTATTAGACCATCAGGTTTTTTAGGCAGGCAAAGAATCACAGTTTCATAAATAAACAAACGCAGCATAAGCAAAAATCACACACCTTAAAATAATATTCCCAACAGGACAATAAAATAATATAGAAAAATGTGGTCACCGTGTGATTAGGGAGGGCCAGGGAGGATAAGGATATTCTCAAAAACAAGTCAAGGTCATGGGTTGGAGAAGGTCACATTCTAGGAAACAGGGAGCAACTCAACTCTTACAGAAGATGGATATTTTATGTTTAACAATACAGCATAATGGCCCCTGCCTTCAAAATGGAGTCAGGCAGGTTCCTCACTTTATGTTAAGAGGGAGGGAGGGAGGGACAGCTTATTTCTATTAGCACAGTCTCTCAAGAGCACTCACAAACACAACCTTTTTAAAAATGGTGTGTGTGTGTGTGTGTGTGTGTGCCATATGTGTGCAAGTGCCATGGAGACCAGAAGAGGGCACAGGATCCCTGGAACTGGAGTTACAGGCAATTGTGAGTTGCCCCCCATGGGGGCTGGAAATGAAATTCTCAGTCCTCTGGAAGAGTAATAAGTGCTCTTAACAGCTTGGCCATCAGCCCTGTCCCCAACCTTCCACCTGAGCAGGCTTGGTGTCCTCTCCCACCCCCACTGGGAGAGAAAGATCAGGCCCCAGTAACTACTTCCCATCCAACTAGTTACTTCCCCTCCACACTCACAGCTCGTCACTTCCCGCACTTCCTGGGAGAAACTGTGACCTACAGATGCCAAAAGACAATTGTGTGCTCCCTAAATCTCTAGGGCAGGATGGAGAGGACAAAAATAGGCCGGTGCCTCCATCAGAAAAGAGATCCTCCTTCCCCTCAGGAGGAAGGCACTTAACCTCAATAAGGGCACACCCAGGCAGGAGGCCAAAGCTTTTCAAGCCATTAACTGTGTCTGCACTCTCAGAAATGGCAGTTTTCCTATTAGGTTGCTTTTAGACCCAGAAACATAAACTGCAACTCCCCAAATTCTTTCACTCCAGACCACTAACCATGAATTCCATGAGCAAACACGATTAAAAGTAGGCCAGTGTTAGTGCAGACAGACCTTTCCCTTCAAGGTCCAGATGGGGAAGCCCAAAGGTGCTCTCTCCATGGAACCCTCGGAATTCTAATCACCACTTGCTACCAGCATCTAACCATGGCTGGTATTGAGCATTGTGGGCTACAGAATGGTGCTATTTTGAAAACCCACCTCCCTCCCAGGTGTGAAGAGTATATATGCCTCCTGTTCCCCTCCCTGTCCGTAAGCATCTAGGATGAATTGCTCAAGTGCCAAGCTCCATGGAGTCTTGAGAAAATCATGACATCACAAAATATGACCTGTGTGTTTTTATTAGCTTGTGTTTGGTAACGAGGAAACCTGGGGGAACCCGGATGGAAAAGCCAGAATCAGTCAGATGCATTGCCACAGACCAGAGCACCTTGTAAGATGCAAATGCCACAACCAGAGAGGAAACAAGAAGAGTGTGGTGGCACAGTCTTCTGGTCCCACTGAGGTAAAATTGTGGGTTTGAGGTGAATGGGGGCTACCTAGCAAGACTGTTGAGAAAGAGGGTAGGGAGAAGGGAAGGGGAAGGAAGGGGAGGAAAAGGGAGGGAAGAGAAGGGAAGGGGAAGGGAGGGGACGGGAGGGGAGGGGCCAGGAAAGGCTTCCCTGCAAGAGTGACTGACCAGGAAGCTGAAACCTCAAAGATCTGAGTGCTGTTCCTCAGAACATCTGGCAGCTCGCGGTTGTGCCCACAGAGAGTCTCACCACGGGCAGCCCCACCTGGACGTCCTTCACATCCTGCAGGCCCCTGCCAGGCAGGAGCACACTAATGCACAGCCAGCAAACTATCTCTCTCATTCTGACAGGAAGACAATAAGACAAATAAAGGGACAGCTCAAGGAGGGTTAAATGGAAAATTCCAGTTTGGGGAGGGGCGGGGGAGTTGCAAAAATGAGCAGTTTGGGATTCTGTAAGATGGATGGTCACAGACTCCTACCCACACCTCAGTAACTGTATCTTCTCACAATCAAGAAGGCTTCGCTGTTTGGAGGCTGTCCGTAGACGATAATAAGATGAGAAAAGAGCTGTGTTGTAGACGAAACAGGAAGGAAGCGCTTCTTGTCAATCTTTTGACAAATGTATTTGAAAACTTTCCTCCTAGAGGGTGCAAAAGAGAGACGGAGGAAGAGAGAAATGACAGCAGGTGTTATCGCCGTCAACATCGCTCCCGTGTTTAAAGATAAATGTGTGTCGCTTTCCTAGAATGCCACGCTTCAGTCAGAAGCGGAGCTGTTGGCCTCACACATCTCACAAACACGACAAGCGGTGCCCAACTTCACCAGCCCTGCTCTAGCTGGCACCCACGTGCCTGCTGGCGTTTGATCTGAATGGCAAGGCTGCACTCAGAACCTCTTTGGTAAACGGATATTTGCAAGCAGAAAAAATTACATAAGAACGAATGGTTTGTCTTTCAAGATGTGTGATCGGGGCTAGGGAACTGACTCAGCCTGACAAGTGCCTACCAGACAAATGTGTGGACCTGAGCTTGGATTCCCCCGCGCCCACGGGAAAAGCAGTATTATGTCTGTAATCCCAGATCTGGAGAACCACAGAGGCCCTGAGATCACCGCCAAATTGGCAAGCTTCAAGTTCAGTTAGAGATCGTGTCTCAAAGAATTAGGTGGAGAGCAATTAATTGAGAACGACCCCCAGGGCACACACACACACACACAGACACACTAACGCCCATGCGCACACATAGGCCACATGAACAAAAGCTGGGTATGTGATCATAATATAAAAATGTTCCCTGATATAGTTTTCAGTTTCTTGTAGGGATTATTTTAACTATATACAGTGTCTCCTTCACTAGCTAAACGAAAAGGACATGAAATAGAAAGGAAGACTGCGTGATGCACTGCAAGTTCAGTCTGCCACCCTCAGCTGCGCATCCCAAGGAACCCCTACCTGCCGTTTCCTTTCCCCTGTTTTAACTGTTCTCATCTCACTACTAAACAAATTTAACCAAGTCCGCCGCGAACCTTGAGGGCATTCTGTAGATCAAACCCCCCTGAGCCGGGAGATGCCATGCTGAAAGAGTCCAACTCTAAGAACACTTGCTCAGCCCCAGAGATGCTTGGCTGACGACATAGAGCCTGTGGGGGACACGTCTCTCCAGGGGCTCGCTGGTGTAGGTGACAGGCAGAAAGATCAGAGGAGGGCTTCTCTGGTCATCCTCTCAAATTAATGTATCTTTGACTTTGAGTTTAGGGACACGCAAGTCTCTAGAAGAGAATGCTCCCAGGTAATGTCATGTGTCGTGATACATTTGTTGGATGGGAATACAAGCCTGAACGTTAAGTCCTAATCAGCTCAGAAAGAAACCTCTTGAGGAGACGATAGCAAAGCAATAGGAGGTTTGTTTTTACGTTTTGTTTTCTTTTTAAAAGTGAAAGACCATTTTTCTATGGTGATGTTCTTGTCAAGAGAAAGTTGCATTTTGCCTTCCGTATGATGTTGCTCGAACGATTATGATTTCTGCTGTCCGTGTGTTATAGGAATGGTTGCCGGGTTCCCACTGGGGCTAACGTTCATTAACTAGTGAAGCAGGTTTTATTTCCTCCCAGCACTGGCAACGCATTTTAAAAGTCGATCTCTCGGCTAGGGATCAGTCGACTCAAGTAAGACACAAAGAGCTTTCCACAGGCGAGTCAGGTGGTCAAACTGCCAGGGATAGGATACATTTAATCCTCCTTCTGGAGGGCATAACAGCCAAGCAGTTGGACAGCTTCTGGAATCCCATACTTTCTACATTTTTTTCTCCTCTCTCTAAAAGCTCAGGCTTAAGGACTCAGGAGACAGTTGAGACAGCAGAGTGTCTCCTGACCAACTATGAGGATCTGAGTTCAGATCCCCAGACCCCATAAAGAAAGCGAAGTGTGGCAGCTTCTGTAACCACAGTGCCGATGGGGAAGCAGGATACATGCAGCTCAGAAGCCAGCCCAGTCAAATCACTGTGCTTCAGCTTCATAGTGAGACTCTACCACAAAAACATAAAGGTGGAGGGCCATCAAGGAAAGGCCTCAGTGTCAACCTCTGGCCTCCCAGCCCACACAATAACATGCACGTGTACACATACCTATACTAACAGGTATATATGCCACACAAACACACACACATACACAGACACACATGCTTAGATATAAATATTAGCTGATGAACAGATTGTACATTTTCTTAGTATTAGTAAAAGTAAAGACTCCAGATTGACTATTGGCTTTTGTATTAAACCAATTACTGTTGCTATGTCCAACCGCTTGACAAGAAGCAACTTAAGAGAGGAAGTGCTTATCCTAGCTTACAGTGGGAGGAGCTACAGTCCATCATGGCAGGAAAGGTGTGGGCCCAGAAACACAAGGCAACCTTCACACTGTACCCACAGCTGAAAGGAGACTGAGCAAACAGGAAGTAAGGAAGACAGGAAGTGAAAAGGACAGGAAGTGAGGACCGACAAACTTTCACAACCTTTTAAAACAGCACCATCAGAAGAAGCCAGCTCTCTCTCTCTCTCTCTCTCTCTCTCTCTCTCTCTCTTGTCATGTGTGCCTGTGGTGTGTGTGTCTACATGTGTAGGTGTGTGCACACATATGTGAGTGCACTGGAGACCTGAAGTCAATGTCCGGAGTGACCCTCCACCTCTCTTCCGCCTTAGTTATTGAGGCCGGGTCTTTCACTCTAATCCAGAGCTCGCTAGTCTGACTAGTCTTGCTGGCTAGCTTGCTCTGGGCATCCCCATGAGTGTCTTCCAAGAGTGGAATTGCAAGACAACTGCCAAGCCCATCTAGCACTTGTGTGGGTTCGGGGGACCTGCACTTTGTCCTCCAGTTTATGCTTTAAGCATTGAGCCTCTCTCCAGCCCTTCAAGCGTTTGAACACAGGAGCAAGTAGGGGCCATTTTACATTCACACAGTTTAGTCAGCGGGAGCAAGGACATAGAAAATGACCCTTGTCCTGGGCTGACCTTCGACTCCCTCTCCCAGACCTGTTTGACAAGATTCAAGTTCAGAGTCTATCTGGAAGATTTACAAATCTTTTCCACCCCTCCTTTCTCAAACTGACTCATATTCTCTGCACACACGCACACATACACACACACACACAAACACACACACACACCATCGCAGAGACTTTGGCTTCTAGGGGAAATAAGAACCAATCCCCCAGAAGCTTCTTCAGGACTCTGAAGGGAAAGCCTCCTGCATGTTCACTCAACGAGTTTTCCTAGTGATAGAGTCAGGGCTTTTAAACCTTACCTTGATTCTTTTAATCAACCCCACTTCCTAAGAAGATCCAGTTTGTTTTTCTGATCTTAAATATCTTTAATCTCCTTACTCCTTTGTCCATCGCTTTCCACATGAATGGATTTACACTTGACCCAAAGGCGGCAGGAAACTAGCAACCTTCACACTCCTGTCCCTTCCCAAACAGAACTTCTGTTCTCTGGTCTCCCCTTCCAAACAAACTGTCCCCAGGAAAAAAGGTGGGAGAGTGGGGCACAAAGAAGAGAGCTAAAGGGACCCTTACCTCTCTTTCCATTGCAAGACCCTTCACAGTGTCAATAACACAAGGCGATAACCTCGCAATTGGAGCATTGGTTGGCTTGAATGGTTTCTCTGCTCTGGGTTGTCCTTCCTTCCTTCCTTCCTTCCTTCCTTCCTTCCTTCCTTCCTTCCTTCCTTTTCTATCTTTTATAGTTATCAAATATGTGTGTATGTGTGTGTATGAGTGTGTGTGTCCATGCGTGTGTATAAGTATGTGAGTGTGTATGTATGTGTGTATGTGTGTGTACATACAGGGGTGAAGCATGAACATGTCACCAGGCATCTGTGGAGGTCAGAGAACAACCCTCAGGTTCTCTTCTTTTACCATATGGGTCCCAAGGATTGAACTCAGGTCATCAGGCTTGGTAGCGAGCATCTCTACCCACTGAGCCATCTAGCCCGCCATGCTTTGTTTAGGGGGCTTGTTTTACTCTTGTTGGATGGTGGTTGCTTTAAGGCTGAAAACAAGGTATGGCAAGGCTGTGCTCCTTGTGGGAAGAATCCGCTTTGAAGCTTCGTTGGTCTGCTGCCTGAACCCAAGTCCATGAGGTTGTAGTTCCATTATTCTCAGTTCCTCTCTGGTCCTCAGCAGAGGCCAGCCCCCTAGGCAGCATCCCCTGCCTTCCAGAACAACAACAATGGAAACCATGGAGTCTCTTCCTTTGTCTTTACCATGTTTCTTAAACCCTCGTCTGATTTTTGAAGAGCAATTTTGATGGCACTGCTACTACCTAAGCAGTCTCAGGCAAGGCCCCTATGTTTGTGTGTTTGTTTCTTTTTTTAGGGATTTTTATTGTAACTTTTCTATTAACAAAATAAAAATCAGGATATGATGTATGTGTGTGAGCTCAGGCACACACATTTCACAGAGCCTGGGTGGAGGCCAGAGGACACTGCGCAGCAGTCAATTCTCTCCTTCCATTAAGTGAGTTCCTGAGGTCAATCTCAGGTCATCGGGCTTGACTTAGCCAGGGCTTTCATCTCCTGAGCTATCCCACCAGCCCCATTTGTCTGTGAAAATACTGTCTCATGTAGCCCAGGCTGATTTCAAACCCACTGTGCAATTGAGGATGACCTCACACTTCTGATCCTCCTGCTTCCACCTCCCAAGTGCTAGGATGGTAGATTGTAGGAGAAACTGCCGGCCAGCCTACCCAAGTCATAGGCACCCTGCCCAAACCAGCCCACGTGAGCATGTGTGGCGGGCAGTTCCTCCCTGAGCCAACCTAAGGCCTGCTGCTGCATCCAGAGACTGCTGACGCAGAGACACCTGACCAGAGATGCCAATGAAGAAAGGACAGTGCAGTAGAGTTGCCACCTGAGCCCACGGAACCTTGGGAGGGGGGTAAAGGCAGGCCCGCCTTCCGTAATAAACAAGTCTGCAGCACAGTCTGCTACTCACCTGACTCCCAGTGTCTATGTTGTTGACTCTGAACCTTCTCACCCCCTCTCCCAAGGGTTGTCCAAGCAGGGTCGCCCGCAACATAAGCTGTGCGTCTTCCTGTCTATGCATGTAAAAGGTGAAGCCAGGGCATCTTGCACACTGCTGAGTCACACCCCCTGCTCCCAGTCTTCCCCTTTATAAATTGTTACAGTAGCAGAAAGCTGTCTCATATAAAGTGGAAACAGTCGTTGAACTTGCATGTCCCATGAGGTAGAGCTCTGACCTCTGTGCATGACGTGACAATCACACTCACAAGTAGTGTTCTCTTGCATCACAGTGATGGGGGTAGAGACATTAGAGCTTCATCTGAGATTCCAGCCACTGTTCCCTCTTACACTGAGTTGTGCATGACCTTGAGTGTTGAGTAGACAAGAGGCAGGAGGTTGAGTGCGGTTGGGTCTCTAGTGATGCTTTATTGGGACTCCTCACTCGTGCTTGGGTGGGACTTCTCATCGCCCGTGCAGTGGTAGAACTTTGGAACTGCAGCTACCTGAGAGACGTGCTTCATAACTCCAACCAGCTCTTCAGTTCACCAGAGTTGGACTTGGCGGGATTCATTTCCTTTGTCTGTCAGCTTCCTATAAGAGAAGAGCAGATGTTTTTTCCTCCATAAAAGGTATGGATTATTTACCAAGCATTTAAGCAAGTATTGACTGCTGGGTATGAATTACACAATTTCTTCACCACAGTAATATTGTCTAGGTTTTAGAAGCAAGAAAGCCAAGGCCCAAAGGAGTGACCATTGATCCAAATTCACATGGTCAGTGTGTGATAGTCCTTAAGCCCACAGGTGAGTGGCATCACCCGAGCAATTTCCTTTTGTGAGAGCCAAAGTTACATTTTAAGTTTTAATTACTATGCCTTAGAGATCCAGGAAACAAAAAACGCCTCTGATCCACAAGCCCTTTGCCCAAGGACAGTTCCTAGGATGCTGGAGGCTGTTGTTTATGGGAGATAACAAGCCACGCGTTTTCACTCCCCTGAACAAGTTCATTTGACCCATCTGCACTGGAAGTACTGGATCACGTGTGGACAGGATCTAAAGTAGACAGAAAATATGTTAGGATATATGCTTGTCCCTGATTGAACCTGATGGGAAATGCAATGAATTATGGATTTTCCTTATTAATCCCTTGCCATACTTGGTTTTGGGCTATTACCCAGGAACCTGGGTATGGACCTGGCTAGAGCCCATCCTTTTGGCCAGGTGCTTCAAATTTGACTTTGAATTGTGGTAGTAGTCTTATTCTCCATCAGTCGGATTAACACATTTTAATCATCTATTTATTGGTGTGTATGTGTGTATGTATGTGTGTGTGTATGCGCTTGCACACCTGTACAGAAACAGAGGAAAGCATTGAGTGCCCCACTCCTTCATACTCTGCCTTATTCCTTTGAGGTAGGGTCTCTCGCTGAACTAAGAGCTCATGCTTCTCAGCTACATTGGCTACTACCTGGGTTCTTAGGGTTTCTATTGCTGTGAAGAAACACCATGGCCATGGCAACTCTTAATAAAGGATGACATTTAATTGGGGCTGGCTTACAGTTTCAGAGATTTAGTCCATTACTGTCATGGTGGGAAGCATGATGGCATGCAGGCAGACATGGTGCTGGAGAACTCTAATCTAGATCTGAGAGCTCTAATCTTGATCCATGGGAAGCAGAAGTGAATGTCACAGTAGACCTGGCTTGAGCATTTGAGACCTCAAAGCCCTCCCTCCCCCCCACCAGTGACACATATCCTCCAACAAAACCACACCTACTCCCACAAGGCCACACCTTCTAATAGTGCCATGCTTATGAACTTATGGGGTCATTTTTTTATTCAAACCACCACACTGAGGTTACAGGCATCTGTGTGGCCACACCCAGCTTTTTGCATAGGGGCTGGGATCCTACCTCAGGTTCTCATGCTTCCAGCTGAGCTCTCTCGGCACCTCCCCAAGACCAGCCCCCACCAATGTGAACACCTACTCTAGTTTCTGCTCTGTTTGTCCATCTTAGAGCATCACTCTTAGGGAACCGATGACAACTTCGGGCTAGCTTGCTGTGCAGTGGGGATGATTGATGTTTGGCCTATTTGCTGCACAGTGGTAGATGATAGACAGAGAAAGAGCCCCAGAGGGGCAAGTGTTCCAGCAAACCCTGCAGAAGGTATTTCCAAACAGCTCCTGCAGGGAAAACATGAGCCCTGTCCTAACTTGAGATAAAATTCCTGTTTTCCTAGTTGTTGGATAAAAGTTCAACTGGGGTACAAAACAGTGGGGTGAACTCCTGGGCTCATTAAGCTTTTGAAAGCTCAGGCAAGGTCAGTCACCCCTCAGAGTCTGCCAGCCTGGGACTGCATCATTGGAGCAGAGCGTTCACTAGTGATCCTTGCCAGATACTTGATCAATAATTAATGAAAATTAGAACCCAAGCCAAAAAAAAAAAGTATCTTAGGTATACAGTTTAAGTTTAATCAATGAAAGGGAGTCTGGTTTTTATTTAACAGTAACAAATGTCAAGAGGAGAGGTAGCAGCTTTTTTTTCTTTCTGCCTTTGCAAGATAGAAAAACAAAGGCCTGAAAAAATAATGCAGGTGAAAGCGGCTTGACTTGTGTGAGGTGGGGACAGGTCGGTGGAAGGGGTCTTTGACCTCAGTGCAGGCCACTCCAGCTTCCTAATTTCTGACCCCTCCCAAAGAATGGTTCTGATCTTTTGTTGGGGTTACTTATACCTCAGATACAATGTCTATTTTTAAATAAGAAGTTGCCTAGAATTCCATTATTATTTCATTGGAGAAAATTAAATTTCAACAGCATGTGAGAAAATCTGTGTTGACAGTTAGGGGAGGAAGATCTCATTTTCTAGATGCAAATTTTGGCCACCTTTGTCTTTTCCTTCCATCTCCACACCTTAAGACAAAGAAACAGAAGCAGGTTTTTACCCATGACACAAAGCAGCAGGCTTTCTCTTTGCCCTGCTAGGTTGGGATTCATCGGGAAATGATTTTTCCACTTCAAAATGGTTGGAAGTGTGTGCGCTGCCAGCCACCCATTCACTGAGCAAATCCACCCCCTTCTCTGCCGAGAGGACTCCACACTTCTGGGCTGTGAAAATTCTCCTAGCTGGCTTTTTCAGAATGGGGTGACAGTTTTTGACAAGGACAGAATTTTATTTTATTTTATTTTATTTTTGGTTTTTTGAGATAGGATTTTTGTGTGTGTGTAACAGCCTAGCTGCCCTGGCACTCACTTTGTATACCAAAACTGGCCTCGAACTCACAGAGATCCGCCTTCCTCTGCCTTCCAAGTGCTGGGATTAAAGGCATGTGCCACCACCAGCTGGCAACATAAAGTATTTTTTAAAAAGAAGAGGAAAGGGTGGTGGCAGTGGCTGGGGAGGTGGCTCAGTATGTAAAGTTTATTCCACACAATCATGATTCCTGAATCTAACCCCCAACAACACTGTAAGGAGCATGGCACACTTGCACATGTGTATAATCCCAGCATGGGAGGGACAGAGAAGGAGGATTCTGGGAACTTGCTGGCCAGACTGTCTAGTCCAAACGATCAACTCCAGGTTCATGAAGGACCCTGTCTCAAAAAGAAGAAGAAGGAGGAAGAGGAGGAGGAGGAGGAGGAGGAGGAGGAGGAGGAGGAGGAGGAGGAGGAGGAGGAGGAGGAGGAAGAAGAAGAAGAAGAAGAAGAAGAAGAAGAAGAAGAAGAAGAAGAAGAAGAAGAAGAAGAAGAAGAAGAAGAAGAAGAAGAAGAAGAAGAAGAAGAAGAAACTGGAGAGGTGACTCAGACAAGGGTTCAGTTCCCAACACCCACAGGGCGGCTCACAGTTGTCTATAACTCCAGTTCTAGGGGATCTGACACCCTCTTTTGTACCAGGGCTTTTCTTTTGAGTTACCACAAACCATCTCCCAAATAATGACACAGAGACTTCTTATTAGTTATGAATGCTTGGCCTAGCTTAGGCTCATTTTTGGCTAGCTCTTTTAACTTAAAGTAACCTGCTTCTCTTCACCTTTTGCCTCAGGGTTTTTTAACCTTCTTTCTGTGTATCTTACTTTCATTGTTTCTCTTATGTGAGTGGCTTCTTGCCCCAGGCATCTCCCTCATTCTCTCCTCTCTTTCTTCTCTCAAGCCTAGATGTCTCTTCCTATTTATTCTCTCTGCTGGCCAGCCCCGCCTATCCTTTCTCTGCCTAGCTACTGGCCATTCAGCTCTTTATTAGCTCAATCAGGAGTCTTAGGCAGGCAAGGTGAAACAAATGCAACTTTTTTTTTTACATAATTAAATAACTGCAGCATAAACAAAAGTAACACACCTCTACACAGTTAGACTAATATTCTGCGTCATAAGCAAATGTAACACATCTTTGCCCAGTTTAAATAATATTCCACAACAGCCTTCTGACCTCCTCAGGCACTACATGCCCATGGTACATAAACATACAAACAAGCAAAATACCCAAAGACATAAATAAATTTTTAAAGATAATAAAAAGGACATGAACAATTAAAAAATATACCTGGTGTCAACCTTTGGCACATATGCATGCACATACACACACACACACACACAGAGGTGTACACATGCACACACACACAGGGGGTGAGGGGCGGGGAGGTTGGGACTTAACCCGTGAGTTAAGCTGGGAACTCTGCATAAGTGATGCTTCAGAACCAAACCAATTGCCTTCTGTAGATGGCTGCCACTCACCTATGCTGCTACAGCCTACTGTTTCTGCTACAGCTAGCTACCCTGCTACAGTAACTAGTCATCTCTACCAGAGCTAGCCACTGGGAGAAACACTGAAGTCAAGCAAGACATGTGCAAGTGCATTCAAATGCATAAGGACACTGGCAGGCAAGATCACCTGATCCCTAGTTAGCATCCTGCCAGTACCAAACACCAAATACTTCCTCTCAATACGTAATCTAGAAAGGACGGCGTGTTAATGGGAGATGTTTGTGCCCCAAGGATTTTCAAGCAAGAGCTGATGGGGAGAGGCTTTGTGGGGTCACAGCCATCACCTCTGTTCCCTTGGACCTGACCGTGATTGCTCACTGGTGGTGGTGGGAGGGGGGGTTGACCAAAATTAGCAAGTTGATTACAACAGGAGGCTCTGTGGCTGAAATAGAATTTCTCAGATAATTGCTGGAAAAAGGCCAGATGTTGGCTGGACAGAGCTCCATATGGTGGCTTATGTGCTCTGTGACTGAAACCAGATGCATGCAGGACACACGGAAGAGCTTCTTAAAGGGAAACTTCCAGAATCGGCGCTTTGTTTCATGAGAAGGGGAGGAGAGGTTGGGCTGCTACTCAGGATCAAGCACTCAAACAGAATGAAAGCGAGCCGGCCGCTCCCTCTGGAGACAGTTTCAAAGGCCAGTGTGTTCCTTTCTTCATCTCCAATCTCTTCCTTGGTAATTTCACAGCCTTCTCCTTGTAAAGGTTCATGTCTATCGTGATGTTTCTCTGCATGATGTGACCTTACCCAGGCTGGGATCTGATTAAATTGCTACCCCAGAAAAGATTTTTTTAATTATTACATTTATTTAGTGGGAAACACGTGCTTGTGGAAACCAGAGGGCAATGGAGGGATCAGCTGTCTCCTGAAGGTCGTGGGGATCAAACCAAAGTCCCCAGGCTGGACAGCAGACATCTTTACCCGCTGAGCCTTTCACCAACCCCCAGGAAAGGTTTTAAAGCATGCACATAAACCAGGCTCACACAATGCCAACATTACACACTGCTTGGGAGATTTCTTTTCAATCCTAATCAGTAAAAACAGGCCTTCTGAGGTTTGCAACCTGTCACCAAAAAAAGGTCCTTTAGCAATATTGACCAATGAGTGTCCTTGCAGATGGATGTGTTCTCTGGCCCAGTGCTTCTAAGTCTTTGACCTCTGAAATAATCAAAGGTATGAAGGTAGGGTTAACTCCTCCCATGTTTGCTGGTTCCTGTCTAACAAGCTGATCTAGCAGGAGCTTGGCCCTAGCACCAAGCCTGTAGGATCAAACCCTGGAGGACAGGAATAGAAAGCCCTGTCTGTACCCAGGAACCTTCACACAGCACAAACACAGTTTAATTAACTCATTTGTATTTTCAATTTTTTTTTCAGTAAATACATTACTCATTTAAAAATATTTCCAGAAACCTGTTTTTGAATTTTAAAGTACTTAGCTTAAGTTGGGCATGGTGATGCCCACTTTTAATTCCAGCACTCAGAAGGCAGAAGCAGGCAGATATCTGTGAGTCTGAGGCCAGCCTGGTCCACATGATAAGTTCTAGGCCAGCAAGGCCATATAGTGAGACTCTATAAGAAAGAGAGAGAGAGTATTTAACTTGCAGAAGTTGTCTTCTAGTTTTAAAAAGATAATAAAAGAATGCAAATAAAAGGGTATTGAGCTACATTTGGCATAATTCCATTGTTTGAAAGAGAAATCAATTTATTCTCTGCCCCTTTACACACACACACACACACACACACACCCCTGAAAGCATATGCACCAATAATTGCCTGACTCACTGTGGAGATAAAATAGTATCTTAATTTCTTTTCTTTGTTCATCTGTATAATTTATCATTTTTAATCCACGAACATATAATATGCACATAACTGAAAAATATAGCTAATTTCACATTCAGTAGACAGGAGGCCATAAACATACACAAAGAGGGGAACTGTCAGGTGTTGTCTCTTCTGTCCCTGCCAGCTTCTACCCACAGCATCCTGATGGGGGCTTGGGATTCCTTTCTTACTATATATTAAATAGAGCCTCTTGGATGCCGAAAGGTGATCTGGGGCTGGACTCCGCAGGGAGCCCTGAGACACATACCCAGTGGTAGACTTCAGAGCGTACTGTGTGTAGTTGGAGCTTAGAAGCAGGTACTTCTCACTCACCACTGCTGAAATTTCCATCTCACTGTAACTAGGTGTTAACTTGGCTCAGACCCCTGACCCTGAGGCCTGCTGAGACCTGAAGCTCTAGCCCCACCTAGACAGAAGGAAAATAGCATAATAGTGTCCTAGGCAGGTTTAACTGTCAACTTGACACAGCCTAGAGTTACCTAAAAAGGAAGACTGACCAGATTAGATTGGCCTGTGGGCGTGTCTGTGGGGGGACTGTCTTGATTGACTTAGTTGGCATAGGAGGGGCCAGTCTACTGTAGGCGGTACCATTCCCTGAGCTGTATAAGAAAGCCAACTAAGCCTGAGCCTGTAAGGGAGCAACAAGCAGGGCTTCTGCTTCAGGTTCTTGCTTGCGTTCCTGCCCTGGCACATCTCAAGGATGGACTGAGACCTGGAAGTACAACCCAAATAAGCCCTTCCTTCCCTGATTTACTTTTGGTCATGGTATCTATCACAGCAACAGAAAGAAACTAGAACACATAGGGTGTAATCTTCAGTACTGGAACCCTCCCCTGGGCCCTCACGCATCACACTATAGCAACGCTGCCTCCCTGGGAGGTGCTCACTGATCAGGAATGGACACAGGCTCCTGTAGTGAGTGGAGTGGTGGGCTGCGTTCCAGCCCAGCTCCTGAACGGCTAGCTTTACCCGAAATAATTACACAGAAACTGTATTCTTTTAAACACTGCCTGGCCCATTAGTTTTAGCCTCTTATTGGCTAATTCTCACATCTCGATTAACCCATTTTTAATAATCTGTGTAACACCACAAGGTGGCTTATCAGGAAAGATCTTAACCTGCATCTGTCTGGAGTGGGAGAATCATGGCGACTGACTGACTCAGCTTCTTTCTCCCAGCATTCTGTTCTGTTTACTCCGCCTACCTAATTTTCTGTCCTATTAAAGGGCCAAGGCAGTTTCTTTATTTAACCAATGAAATCAACACAAAGCAGAAGACTCTCCCACATCAGGCTCCAGCTGTCACTATCACCTCGGTTCCCCCACCCCCGTACGGCCTTTCTGTGGCTCTAGCTTGAACTCCCTTCTAATTCACCTGCCTAAGAATGGCTGGGTTTTTTTTACATGGCACTTGGCACTTTCTGGAGGGCCTTAAAGAAGGGCCTGGGATGGGCCCAGCTCATCTCTGTCCTTAGCTGCTGTGTAAAACAAGCAATCAAGGCAGCTTTAGAAAGAGGGACTCAGCATGGCAGTGGAAATGGGGGAGAGGAGCAGGTACTTTAGGGGAACCGCTGCCCTTTCCCTTGGCCTTCCTGCTCATTCCAAACATGTAACCCTCCTGACAGCAATGAAGATATTCCAAAGAGTCCTGAGTGCCCCTACTTTGATTAATAGATTCTATAGATGATGGATTCTGTATTAGTCAGAGTTCTCTAGAACAGAACTGATAGAATATATATATATATGTATATATATGAATATACATACATACATATAAATATGTTTGTATATATGATTTATTAGAGTGGCTTATAGGCTGTGGCCCAGCTAATCCAACAATGGCTGTCTACTGATGGAAAATCCAAGAATCCAGTAGTCATTCATTTCATAAGGTTGGATGTCTCTGCTGATCTTCGGTATGTGCCAGAATCCCTAAGAAGTATGTTCTGATGCCAGTGAAGAAATGGGCGTGCCAGTGAGAGTGAGGGCAAGCAGGAAAAGGGCAAAAGCTTCCCTCTTCTGTGTCCTTTATATAATCTGCCACTAGAAGGTGTGGTCCAGATCCAAGGTAGACTTTCCTACCTCAAAAGATCTGGACTTCAAATTATTCAATCAAGAACAATCCCTCACAAGTGTACCCAGCCACTTGGGTTTTAGTTTATTCTAGATGCAGTCAAGCTGACAACCAAGAACTGCCCTCACAGATTCTGAGGAACTGGAATTCCCTCGGGAGTCTTATGCTGAGGGAAGCTGAAGGCCAGGCCTAACAGTGGTAGATGAGCGCTGGCCTCCCAGGAAGAGATTTCTCACAGTGGTAACAACTAGAATGACAACCTTGAAGGAGAGACTGCAGCCCAAACTACGGTATGTCGTCAAAGGGCAGGACCATACCTTGACCAGGACTACTTAGCAATGAATACCTCTTGCCCTTTAGTAAACTTAAACCTCATCTCAAGAGCTTAAAAATGGAGGAGTCATTTCTTTGTGCCCCTTTCCCCAATGGGCCATGGTGGACAAACCTCCATTCTCAGCTTCTCCACTGTGACTTGTCTGTTTAATTGGCTTATGGAGGACAAATGTCCAGCCTTGATTGTTAGAGCTCCCAGGGTTCAGGCTCTGACCCTTACAATCCCCAGCGTGTGTGTGTGTGTGTGTGTGTGTGTGTGTGTGTGTGTGTGTGTGTTGGGACACTTCTTATGAAAGCCCTCATTCCAGGGCCTGTCTTATTCTGTCCCTTTCTCCAAGGAGCCCTCATCCTGACACCACCAAAGCCCAGGAACAAACATGGCAACCCTAGGCCATGGGTCTCCATTTGGATTTACTCACTTCAAGCTCCAGAGAGCCTCAAGAAGCCCCCCACCATGTTGAGTCCCGCCCTCCAGACCCGAGATCAGATGAACTGGAATGAGAGCCACACCTGTTCTCTAATAATTCTGATGAACAGTCTATGATGCAAAGCCCTCTCCTACGTGGTTCAAGCTGATGTGGGTGTGGGAAGCAGAGAATGAAAATGCCACAAGGTATCCTGGGAAGAGGAGGAACAAGTCACCCTTGACAGAATCACCTCTGCCATCCAATGCTGTAAGCTGCAAATCCTGTTTCTGAATCCAGTTGCTCCACTTACTGGATGGGGGTGGGATGGGGGCGGTGGGTACAACGCTGCTGCTCCTGTGTGTGCCAGCCAAAGAAAAGTCATAAAAGTGAGACATCTTTTCCTGTGGTTTAGGAAAACAAATTCCAATCACGGTAAACCCTCTGCATCATGTCACATCGAATATTGAGTGTGAGTCCCGAGTCCCACGGGTGTTCCCCTGACATGTAACAGCGAGCTTTCTCTTCACCAGGGACAAAAAACAATCTTGGCTATATCAACACCTAAGCTGGGAAACAAACACATACACCTCCTGTGATATGTGCTGAGCTTCAGGGGAGGGAGGAACGTACCTGTGAACATCCCACATTCCGGGAGGATATTGAAGAGCATTAAGAACCAGGGAAGAGAGGCTGAGCAGAAGACTCAGTAGGTCACGCACTTGCTACTCAAGTGTGAGGCTCGGAGTAAAGCCAAATGGGGTGGGGGCTGCAGGTCTGTACTCACACTCCTCCTGTGGCAGGGGTGGGGAGAGACAGGAGAATCCATGAAGCTTGGCACATGCCGAGGCGAATAAAAACACTTATCACAAAGAAGGGGAAAGGCAAGAACCAATACTTAACATTGTCTTTGCCTCCACACACACAACATGCATATGTGCATGCATGCATGCAAACAGACACATGCACATGTTTAAGAAAAAAAATCAGTGAATGCTTTCCAGCTAATTCCACACCAGGAAGAACAATATCTTTTCTTTTTCTTCTTGCTAAGGCCATTCATTCATCTCCGAATGAATCAGAGGAGACAATGTTCTAACTTCTTGTTATTAGAGATTGTTAAATTTTATCCTGAGTCCTAATTCTCCACTTGGCTCCTATAATCACTGGCTTTTATTATAGAAAAACCAGGCTTTATAATTAGCAAGATAGAGATCTCCATGATTCGAAATCCGTGCTAAGGCAGAGGCAGCCTCTGCCCACCCAGACGCAGACGCTGACACTGAGCGACAACGGGCAACGGTGCGGTTCCAGGGAAACCTAATCTCCACCCAGAAATAACAGTCTCCTCCCGAGGAGCAGCCATCTTGAAATGGGGCCCCTGGGATTGCAAGAGCTCCGTATGAGGAATGATGATAATCGGCATGGTTTAGTTGGTCGATAAAATCATGATATACCTCAGAATCGACAGTCCTAGTTTACACAGGACATTGACTCTGTGCCAACCCAGGCACAGCGACACTGGCATAGATAGATGGCAGATGAAACCGCAGACGTGTGAGGAGCAAAGAGAAACATTGAGATTCCTCTCTGATGTTCTCTTCTTAAGTGTGCATTGCATGTGTGCAGGTGTCTGAGTGTTCTTGTGGGTGACCCTGTGGTAGCGAACACACCAGCCACCTTGGTTTTGGAAACAAGAGTTTTCTTCTCAACCTGCAGCTCTCCAAACAGACTAGACGGGCTGCCTATCCTGCAAGCTACAGCCCAGAGAGCTGCCTGTCTCCAGTTCCCCAGCACCTGGAATGTACTACAACACCTGGCTTGTTTCCATAGGTTCTAGGGATCAGACGCAGGTCCCCATGTATGCATGGTAATCACTGAGACATCTCTCCACCCCTATAGCCCCTTTGTGGATCCCAACATGAACAAACAGCTATGCCCAGCTCTTGGAGTATTATGTATCTATGTAATGTGATTGATACTCAGAATAAAGCTTAAGGAATACTGGGTTAAGTTTAGCACACATATAGTATATGTGATATGTAAACATAAACATCAGCTCTCACTGATTGCATTGGCAAGCATATTGATCATATTTAAGATAAGGTCTGAAACAGACTACATCAAAAGTATAGGCTTGAGCTCAGAGCTACTATGATTTCTGTGCTGGGGTTTGATTGAGTTCCTATGACCTCAGTTCCCTAGCATCACCCCCCCCCCAAAAAAATCCTTGTTTTAGCATTTAATGCCCCCAAAATACCTTGTTTTAGAATTTTAATCTCCAAGACAGGAGATCTCAATAATTCTTAACTTCAGCAAGAATAATCTTTGACATTTATCAAATCTATCAACCCCAAAGTCTCACCACAGAACTTCCGAGAGAGGAGGGGCATTGGCAAGCTCTGGGAGTGACTGGGATGTAGTCTTCATCTGCTTCTGTTGCTGTGATAAAACGCTGACCAAAGCCAACTTGGGCATGGTTGGTTTTGCTTGCGCTTTCAGGTCATAGTCCATCAGTGAAGGAAGTCAGAGCAGAAGTTAAAGGCAGGAACGTAGAGGCAGGAACCAATGGAGAGACCTTGGAGGGGTGTTCTTTCTTGGCTTGTCCCCTATGGCTTGCTCAGTCTGCTTTCTTATAGAACCCAGGACATCTGATCAGAGGTGGCACTATGCCAACTATGGTGGGTCCTCCCACATGGATCATGAATTAAGAAATGCCCTATAGACCTGCCTAAAGGTCAATACAACGAGGGTATTTTCTTCATTGAGGTTCCGTTATCCCAGATAGCTTGTGTCAAGTTGATAAAAAAAGAAAAGAAGAGATAATATCCCATGCTTGGCGCTGCCCCTGGTAGTTCTAGAGTGCTGGGGTAGGGTGTGCATGGGAGTACATGACAGTGATGTTTCCAAACTCTAACGTCTTGTGCAAAGTGAACCCTTCGAAAGTCCAGAAACCCTCAACTGCAACCATATTTCCCCCTTTTCCAGTTCTGTCCACCAGGTCAGCTGTTTCCTTCCCTCCATGTAAATCCCTCATGTCACAGAACCTGAATACATGTGGCAATTATTCTAAAAAATGTTTATTCACTGGACAAAAGAGAATGGGGCCTAAGGGATTTATTTAAAATACTGATGGGTCATGCAGATGTGGGTAGGAGTTGGGGAGGTGACTGGACAGCAGGTAAAGTGACTGTCTCGAAAACAAGAAGACCCCAGTACCCTCGAGAAACACCAAATAAGATCATATACACCTGCAACCCCAACACAGAGTGGGATGGAGATAGGCAGAGCTTGCTAGACAACCAGTTCAGCCAATCCTAACCACCAGGTTCAAGGCATACACTCAGTGTCAACCTCTGGCTTCAATATCTACACATACACACACACACACACACACACACACACACTGCTTAAGAAGAAACTGTGGATTGCTTACTATGGATCTATTTGCTAACTCTGCTTTTGGCAACCTCACAGGACTGACTGTCTTTTCTCATAGATGTGGAATTATAACCAACTGTATCATTCTGTGTCTGTTCCCAGTGCCCAACTCCACTTAAGCGGATGTGGCAATTCTATAGGATAGAAGAGGCAGGGTGAAGGTGATGGTCCCCAAACAAAGAGGCAGGGTGATGGTGATGGTCCCAAAGGAAGGGCAGGGTGATGGTCCCCAAACGAAGAGGCAGGGTGATGGTCCCCAGAGAAAAGCAAGGTGATGGTCTCCAAAGATTTTGTCTGGGCCCATTCAGACTTCTATAATGGATCACCATGGTCTGAGTGATCATCAACACCAGAATGCTGTTTCTAACAGTTTTGAAGACTGCCAAGTCCAAACTCAAGGTGCCTACAGATTTGGTGTCCTGAGACTTGCCTCCTGGTTCATCTTCCTGCTCTCTCCTCCTGTGTAAGTAAAGGAGTTCTCTGGGGCTGTTTGTATATGGGCATGAATCCCACCCATGAGGGCTTCACTTTCGTGATTGAATCACGTTCCCTAAGCCCTGCCTCCTAACACCAATGAATGGGAGACTAGCTTTCAATACATGGATTTTAGGGTTCAGCATAAGCTTCACAAAACCTGCCATAGCAGGCACACAGGTCCTAACCCCTGGAACCCATGAATGTGTTCTCCTACATGATAAAAGGAACATGGTAGATGTGATAAATTAAGAGTCTCCAGACGGGACAATTCACTCCAGCTAGCCAGGGGGGCTCGATGTAATCACAGGCATTCTTGTGAGACAGAAGCAAGACTATTGGAGTCAGAGAGAGAGAGAGAGAAAGAGAGAGAGAAAACATCAGGTGGAAGCAGAGGTCGGAGAGAAGTGATAAATCACTGCTGGCCTTGGAGATGTAAGGAGGGGTTGGGAAGCAAGGAGTATAGGCAACCTCTGGACTTTAGGCAAACCCTCCCATTAAGCCCCAGGGAGGAATAGAATCCTGCTATCACTTTGTATTTCAGTCAGTGCTACCATCCCTGAATAGTAAGATGATGAATTCATGTCGTTTTGAGCTTCTACACTTAGGACAATAGTAAGAAATAGAAAGAAATACAGTGGGGTTTAGGAGCTGGGGCAGCAGCTCAGGGGGCAGAGCGCTTGCTGTGCAGGCAGGAGCTCTGGGTTCAGATCCTCAGCACTCACACCAAAGCTGAGTGTGTGGGGTGTGACTGTAATCTTCAGCAGCGGGGAGATGCCAGGAGACAGAAGGCTGCTAGTGGCCATCTGGCCAGCTGTAGTAGCCAAAATGGCGAGCACCAGGTTCAACGAGAGACCTTGGCTCAGAGATATTTTCTAAACAGACGTTCCAAAAATCACCTTCACATGAGCACACACAGGCACACAGATGCAGATAAAAAGAAAGAAGGCAAAACAAAAAGTGATATAGTAAAGTTTTTAATTATCCTGCAGAGCTTGAAATTCCTTGAACAAACACTGGCCTAGGGGAGGCCCAAGGATGAGCCTGACAGCTTGCAGGAGCCTGAGACTCTGACTTGGCCTATTTCTTGAAAGCAGATGGGGCTAACCAACTGTGACTTTGCCTCTTAAGCAACAAATACCAAGGTCTCTGGGCCCTTCCCAGGAGGTCTCAGCATTTTGCAACCAAGCAGGAGTAAACCCACAAGGTCTGCGCCTTGCCAGCTCCAAGCAGCTTGGATTGGAAATCGGGATGCCTGCACCTGGAACATCCAACATTTCTTCGAGCGCTTAGAGGAGCAGAGACCATCAGCGTTCTCGAGGAGAAGGGCAGGGGAGGCCTTTTTGCTTCCACCCTGCTGCGAAGTGCAATAAATAACACCATGCCTGGGAAGGGGAGCTCCTCCCTGCCCTTTAAGGGAGGGACACTCCCTAGACAGTCCTTTTCCAAGCCCCCTTTGTTGTCCTTCTTGCTCTTAACCTTCACCTGTGCGCCCACTTTGTCACATTCATCTTCTCCTCCGCTGACTCCGAAGTCTTTGGAGTCCTTTGATTTTTACCATCAGAAGAAAACGGGAAGCTGAAGCTGAAGTGACAGGCACTGTTTTCTCTCAGCCGGCGCCCCCTTCTCCACGGGCAGCCTGCAAACTATGGTTCCTGATTTGCCTTCTGCCTGGCCTTACTGACCTGAGGGCAGCTCTTGCGGGCTTTGGAAGGCCAGAAGAAGGAAAGGGCCTTTTCCTGCAGATTCCGTCTCTAGAGAGCAGGAGTATCCTTGGTGATGGCGGTGCCAGAGGCAGCAGGGGCGGGGCCAAGTGCAGGCCCCTGTTGAGCTGCTGGCTCTGCCAGCCTGACTCTGGACCCACACCATGAACTCTGGGGAGGTCTCTGCCTCTCTGCTCTCACACACAGAGGTGGCTGCCGCTTCTGTGGTGACGAATGCTGGGAAATCTGATTTTATAGTTTCTCCTCTAGCTCCACCAACACTGTTACGACGTGGCTGCCCCTCTGCAACCCTGGTGCTGTTTGTTTTCCCGTTAGACTCCGGCTATGAAGAGTTCATCTTTCATTGCCTTACTCCGGGACAAAGGGCAAGCGAAACCCTTGTCCTACTTTAGCTTCAAGCTTGTAGAAACTATGTTTTCACTAAGATCAAAAATAAAATCAAAGTAGGGTCCTGCCCAGATGGGAAGGTGTTGGGAGTCTGGCAGACTCGTGATAAATGAGGCTGGGGCTCCATTCTTTCCCAGATGTTCCTGTTCTTGGGTTGTTTGCTGCAGATACACTCCAGAGAGTAGGAGTTGCTGCAAAGTTAGGGTCTGAATGTTCATGAATATTTCTAGGAAAGCGGCTGGGTAGGCTTGCCTAGCACGCACAAAGCCCAGGGTTCAACTACCAGAGCCCCCAAAACACAATACAGCAGTGCATACCTGTAGCCCAGCTCCCAGAAGGTAGAGGCAGAAGAATCAGGTGTTCAAGACTATTGTGGTTACACAGTAAGTTTAAGACCAACTTTGGATAATAAGACCTGTCTCAAAAAACAACCAAGGAGGAAGGGAAGAAGAAAGAACGAATTGAGTAACAAAAGTAAGGTGGAGAGCGATTAAGATAATCGACATTGGCCTCTGCCCTCCACACTCATGCTCACACCTGTGCGCACACACACACACACACACAAACATATACACATTCACACTAGAGTGGTTTCGATGAGAATGACCCCCACAGACTTAGATATTTGAGTCTTGGTTCACAGTTGCTGGAACTGTTTAGGAAGGATTGGGAGGCATGGCCTTGTTGGAGGAGGTGTGTGTCACTGGGTGTGGGCTTTAAGGTCTCTCTCTTTCTCCCTCCCTCTTTCCCTCCCCCTCTCCCCCGATGCCTTATGTAAGCCATTGCTCTGGCACCATGCCTACCTGCCTGCTGCCATGACTCTACCACCACCACCAATGGTCATCAGCTCCAACTTTCTGGAACCATGAGCCCTCAAACGTTTTCTTTTATAAATTGACTTGGTCATGGTGCTTTGTCATAGCGAAAGAAACATAACACACACACACACACACACACACACAAAATAAGAGAAAGCTGTCATGCCAGGAACTATCTTCAAGCTACAGAACCCGTGCTGAGTCTGGGTAGTGGGAGAACTAACTCTCAACACTGGGTGTTTTAATAACCAGCTCTCCAGGAGGGAGGGTGTGGTGATTTCAGTGAGAAATGTCCACCACAGTATTGGGCACTTGAACACTTGGTCGCCAGTTGGTCATGTTCCTCAGAGACACCTGGGTAGTGTAGCCTTGGTGGGGGATGTATGCCACTAGGGATAAGCTATGAGAGATTAAGGTACCATGGTTCCAATTCTCTTTCTCTGCTCGGTGTTTTCAATCAAGGAGCGAACTTTCAGCTTCTTGTCTTGTTGCCACGCCTGCTGCTTCCCCACCATGGTGGATTCCTCCCCACCCCTCTGGAACCATAAGTCCAAATACATTCCACTTTCTGGAGGTTGCTATGGTCATGGTGTTTTATCATAGCTAACAGAAAATGAACAGATACAGAGGGTGACGTGCCAGTCCTTGCCGTTTGCAGAGCCCCGTGAGGTAAAAGTTTTCCCTGTGGTCATGCCAGCAGTGTGTTATTCCTGCTGATAAAGTTTGGAGGAGACAGAGATCAAGTTCCTCTTAGTTTGTAAAAGTTAGTTCCAGCTCCCAAGGCCTTTCCCTCTGAATAGGCCAAATTCATGCCAACTCCTCCACATTCATGCCACAGACATGCTGGCATGTCCTCCCCTTCCTGAATGGACACAGGGATGGTCCGTGGAGCATTGTTTGTTTTCCATAAAAGTTTGAGAGTGACTTCTGGGCACATCGGTTAAGATTAAAGTAGTCAGAGTGCAGCCAGGTAGTGGTGGCGCACGTCTTTAATCCCAGCACTCGGGAGGCAGAGGCAGGCAGATCTCTGTGAGTTCGAGGCCAGCCTGGTCTACAAGAATTAGTTTCAGGACAGGCTCCAAAACAAAACTGAGAAACCCTGTCGAGAGAGAGAGAGAGAGAGAGAGAGAGAGAGAATATGAAATAAAAAGGGGTAGGAGGGAGAAGAAGAAGAAGTCAGAGTGCATCAGTGAAGCCAAGTGCGCTGCAGGCTTCAGCACAGGGCAGATGTAGCCTGCTGGGCCATCATTTTCTTTTTTTTTTTTTTTGGTTTTTCAAGACAGGGTTTCTCTGTGGTTTTGGAGCCTGTCCTGGAACTAGCTCTTGTAGACCAGGCTTGTCTCGAACTCACAGAGATCCGCCTGCCTCTGCCTCCCGAGTGCTGGGATTAAAGACGTGCGCCACCACCGCCCGGCCTGGGCCATCATTTTCAAGCCGAATCCTAAGGGGCGATGCAGAGCAGTTTGCATCCTGTACCTGTACCAATTGCTAAAGTATAGCATGGGATGGTTTCTAACCTGTCTACATATATGTAGGCCATCCCGAGAAATAATCCAAAAAACAGAACAAGGTGGCTCCTGGGAAGAATTAGATGAGATGATATGCCAAGCTTAATTAGAGCTGCTTCCATGAGTTACAGGCTATTTGCTGAAGAACGGATGACTTACCACTGGTTATATCACTGAAGAAAAAGCAACCATCAACTGTCAGCCGGTTCCTCAGCTAAGGATGGGTCCTCGTGAGCCCCTCCCCCACCCACGATAGACCGTTGATGAGCTAGCTCATTCTTACACAGGAATTGTGCAAGTCACCGCAGCTGCAGCAAGTTCACGAGGGCAACAGTTGCTTCATGTCCAGAAGACGCTGCTTTGGAATCAACCCTCCCCATCCCCCAGCTCTTGCATTCTTTCTGCCTCCTCGCCACAATGTGCCCTGAGTCTTGAAGGGGGTGATAAAGACGTCCTGTTTAAGACTGAACCCTTCGGTCTGTTATTCTCAGCACTGTGATGTTCTCTGCGCTCACTGCTGCCCACAGCCAAGAGAAACTCCCAGGACCAAGGCTGAGCGTGGTGCTCATCTGTGGGTGTACTCTTTGAATTTTTCATGGTGTCTATTTAAAGAAAGCAAAGGGCAATAGCAGAAAGTAGGGCAATGGGAATGAGCGATGGAATCAATTAACGGCTGAGGAGACCCTGTGACCAGAATGACCCAAGCTCTTTCATCACAGTCTACACACTTCCCATAACCTCTGGACACAAGTCTTGGCCGATATCTGCTTCAGGGAACCAGAGTGACAGGGTTCAAAGAGAAACCACAGAGCATTTTCTGCCATAATAAGGTTACACACTGAAATGCCCGTGGATGCCAGGCGGGCACCGTGAGTGTGGGAGGCTGCCCAGGGGTGGCAAAGCCAAATCAAAGGTTCTGCCATGCCTAGGGTGAAGCCACGATTCTGCAGAAGTGCAGAGTTGCTAGATTTAATCACATTTCCAAAGAAGTCATGTATCTACTTACTACAGGTGGCTGGGGAGGCGGCTCCTTTGGTAGTGCTGGCCATGCAAGCGTAGAACCTGAGTCTGGAGCCCCAGAACCCACGTAAAGTGGGGTGACAGCACACCGCACCTGCAATCCTACCAAAAAGTAGAGATAGTAGGATCCTTAGGGCTTGCTAGACAGCAGTCTTGGTGAATCAGGGAGCTCCAGGTTCCATGAGAGATCCTGTCTCCGACTAAGATGGAGAGTGACAGAGGAGACTCTCAGTGCCAATGTCTGGCCTCAGTGTGCATGTGCATAAGTGTGTGTGCACGTGTGTACACACACACACAATAAATCCAAAACAGTGTGTGAAATCCTTCTCTTTTGCAAAGTAAGTACCTTCTACAACCGTCAACCACATAATGGGGTACAAGGAAGCACAGCATGACCTTGTCACTTGAAGACAGAGCAGTTGCATCTCCATCCCAGAGATGTAAGCCTTGCTTTAGGCTGAGCATAGATGAGAGGCAAGCATCAGACCCTGCATGCCAAGAAGGGCAATTTTACCATTTTCCCCCAAGTCCAAGACAATTAAATGTGATGATGGTATTTCCAAGGTCAATTAAGTCTGAAACATTTTCCTCTTGGTGCTATGTGCTAACAGATTTTAGGAGCTATGAAAAGTCTGTCAAGCCCATCTAAAAGTGAGGAATCGGGGTGGAGTGTATGGGTCAGACAGGACAGAGAGCAATCATCCGGCTAAGCGACACAAGCCACAGTACCACATTTGCCTTAGGACAGGAAAGAGGCCAAAGACAGGAAGTCCAGGCAACTTCAAAGTGACTGTGTGTTTGTGTGTGTATATACACATAGTATTATGTGTAGTTTTAGGAATTGAACCCAGGGCCTTCTACATGGTAGACAAGCCCTCTACCACTGAGCAATGTCCTCAGCCCCTTCCAACTAGCTCTCTTATCTATTGCTCTGCCTACGGAATCCCCATTTCCATTCTAGTTTGATTAGAACTGTCTGAGCTCCTCAGAATCAGCAGTGTGAAAGGCCAAGAAATAGAGGTCAGTTGATGGGGTCCTTGACCAGCATGCAGAGTCCCAGCTTCAGTCTCTGGCATAAATAGGGTATGGTGATGCGCCTTTAGTCCCAGTGCTCTAGAGGGGAAGACAGGAGGACCAGAAGTTCAACAGGTCAACCTAAGCTATAACTAGCCCATCTGAAAAAAATTATGCACACACATATACATACACTCATGTACACACCCACATACATACACACATACACACATATTCACATCCACAGTCATATCCACATCCACATCCACACACATGTACATATCCACAACCACACACACATACACATTCACTTACACACACACACACATATACACTTCACATACACACATATTTACATACACAGTCACATACACATTCACATACAGATATACAATACATATAGACATATACACATTCGTATACAGATATACATATAGATACATACACATTCATATACACATATACATTTACGTTCACATATGCATTTACATATAGACACATACACAGTCACATTCACATGCATGGTCACATACACATTTACACATAAACACATACACAGTTACATTCACATACAGTGGTGGTTTGAGAAATGCCCCACCCCATCGTCTTGGTCATCTGAACTTTTGATTCCCAGTTAGTTGTGCTATTTGGGGAGGTTAGGAGGAAGTATGTTCGTGGGGACGGGCTCAAGAACTTAAAGCCTTGCCCTACTTCTAGTTTACTCTTCCTGCTTCTTGTTTGTGGCTTAAGTTGTGATCTCTCAGCTTCTTGTTCCTGTTGCCATGCCTGTTGTCTGTGCCACGCCTCCCTGTCACCATCATGGACTCTCATCCCTCTAGAACCAAAAGCCAAAATGCACTCTTTCTTCTCTAAGTTGCCTTGGTGATTTTGTTTTACCACAACCACAGAAAAGTAGTTAATACACATTACAGACATGCATGCGATAGATATGTGAAACAGTAAATTCACACTATGAATGATTTGTCCTCGGTGGACTCCAGCAGCCTGCTGGTGAGTGGACTGATTTCTAGAGCTGTAAGGAACCTCAGCAGGAATCACGGTGCTTCTAGAGAAGCAAGCCCATGACCACTGAGCAAGTCCAGGTAGAAGTGAGATTAACGGCAGTGTCCGTATCACCACAGGAGAGAAGGCAGTAGTATGAAGACTGATGATGGTAATAGTAGTGGCCCAGCCCTTCTGAGCATTCCTTTGGCCAAGGTGCTCTAGGAAACAGTCACCCCAGTTACAGCATCAGCACATCTTCCTCCAGTGGAGAGAAGTGTCACTTCTCAGAGTCCGTGGCATCTGACTAAATGATACGTTAAAATATTTCCAGGGCTAAGGAGATGGCTCAGGCCCTTGCCTAGTGTGATGGCTAATCTTGGTTATTAGTTTTACACCCCTGGGAAGAAAGAACCTCAATTAAAGAGTTGTCTCTGTCAGATTAGCCTGTGAGCATTTTCTTGATTGCTAATTGATGTGGGAGGGCCAAGCCCACTGGGGGTGGCACCATCCCTATGCAGGTGGGCCTGGGCTATATAAGGAAGTTAGCAGAGAGCCTGGGAGAGCAAGCTAGGAAGCAAGGTTCTTCCTTGACTTCTGCTTCAAGCTCCTACCTTTTGTGCCTTGGTTTGTCTTGATGACGGACTATACCCTGTAAGCTAAAATAAACTCTTTCCTCCTCAAGTTACTTTTGCTCATGGTGTTTATCACAGCTACAGAAAGCAAACTAGAACACTTCCCAAGAGGACCTGAGTTCAGTCCCCAGAACACACATAAAAACCTGGCAGGGCAATGCATGCTTTGTAACCCTAGCAATAGCAGAATGGGAGGCAGAGACAGATGGATCCCCAGAGATCACTAGCCAGCTAGCCTAGCCTACTTGACAAATATCCAAGCCATTGAGGGACCCTATCGCAAAGAAATAGCAGAGGACACCTAAGGAACAGCAGCCAGGAGTATCCTCTGCTTCCCGCATGCAAGCACACACACACATACACAACACAGATTTCAAATACATCGTAGTCAACAGGACAATAGTAGAAAGAAAAGATTGTTACAATGGAATCTCCTTTGAATAAAAGCAATCAGGGAAAAGAGCTCAGAACAACTGTCAATGCTGCACCCAGCTGGAAGAAGCTGGCAGGAATCCATCCTGTGCCAGTGAAATGATGCCCTTGGTCAGCCCGACCAACTGCCCCTATTTCTGTGAGGAGGAGAAAGAACTTTACATAGCTAGGTCATTCCTCTGAAAAGAGCCAACTTGGACCAAACTTGTCTTTTTCATTCAGAACTTCCTTGTATTCTTGGCTCCTGAAACGGGCCAGAACACTCAAACACGGTGACATTTTTACCCTAAGTTAAGGCTGAAATCTCTCCACATTATGACTACTTATCCACAGAGCAGGAAGCTAAGATTCCAGGAGGTTAAATAACTAATCCTACCATAATAAAGCAGACTACAGGAATGAATTGGGTCTAGGCTATTCCAAAGTTGTTATTGTTTCTTTTTAGCGTGTTGTGCAAGCTCACGAATGCGGATGGGTGCAGGAGCCTGGGAAGGCCAGAGGTCAATGTCAAGTGTCTTCTGCGGTCTTCATTGGTAGTTTCGTTCTGTTTTGAGACAAGGTCTCCCTTTATAGCCCTGGTTAGCCTGAAGCTAGCTATGTTGACCAGGCTGGCCTCAAACTCACTGAGATCTACCTCTCTCTGCCTCTCAAGTATGAGGATTAAAGATCCTTCATCTTATTTTCTAAGACAGGTTCACTGAACCTGAAGCACATAGATTTGGCCAGTCAGGCTGGCCAACAAGCCCTTGGGATCCTCCTGGCTGTCCCTACCTCTTCAGTGTTTGAACTGCAGGCATGTGCCAGCATGCCTGGCTTTTGTCATGGACCCTAGGATCCCAGCTCAGGTCTTCATGTTTGTGCAACAAGCTCTTCACCACCGAGCCATCTCTACAACCTTTATTTCACCTTTTACTACGTGTTCATTTCCTGTGTTTGGTTTAGTTTGGTTGGCTAATTTGTTAAGCTCCAGAGAGCCTGAACTTCATTATACAACCCAGGCCTTGAATTCATGACGATCCTGTCTCAGTCTCCTGGGGATGGGATTACAGACATGAACCACCACCATCGGTTTACTCTTCCCTCTCCAACCGTAGTAGCAAATGCATAATTGTAATGGCAGACTTAAAACACATGACATGTGTTTTGTATTTCCATTCCTGTGCCCTTTTATTATTCAACCGCACATGAAAACAGGTTTGTGTGACATTTTTGTCAGGGTTGGTCATAACATGTTCTCTGTACTTCTTACAAAAGTGTAGAGCTCTCTGCTTCAGGCAGAGAAAATAGCAGGAAGAATTTCAGGTTGCCAACAGCTCATTACCTAGGTGAAAGCAACCTTGGAATTACCTCAAGTGGGCTCAAATTACACTGTGTCAACTTGCAGATAACCTGTTATCATTTAATACAGGCCCTGGCTGAATGTATAAACCATCTCTGTTCTGAGCTTGATTTCAGAAACGGTTCTAGAATCCAACGAACACTAAGCTTACCAAAACCAAGAACAGCTCTGACCGCTAAGGGTGCTGGGGAGAAATAACAGACTCCTAGCCTGTACCTGGTCATGAGCCGTGCAAGAAATAAATGGAGCAGTGTGCATGTGCCAGACCCTGGTTTATAAATGAGGCTACAGAGGAAACAAACAGGTGATGCCCCAGCCCTCAGGAGGTCTGTGCTCTGAAGAGACCGGGGATACACAGGTTGAGAAGACACCAGGTTGTCAGAAACACTAGAGAGGAACATGAGTTAAGGAGTGCAGAGACGACCCAATGGATAGAGAGGTCTTGCTTTGTAAGCATGGAGACTGGAGGTGTAATTCCCAGAGACCAAGCAAATGCTAGAAAACACATGATGTTTACCTGTAACCCCAGTACTCGGGAGGCAGAGACAAGGGAACCCCAGGACAGGCTGACTGGCAAGAGTAGCTCGAATCAGAAAGCTCTGGGTTCAGCAAAAGACCCTGCCACAATAAATAAACTTTAGAGGTCAGGATTGATGGGCAACATTAACTCTAAGTCGATACACACACATACATACATACATGTGTTCACATACATGCAAAAATGCATACGTATATACACACCACACACACATCTACAAGCGAAAGAAATGAAAAAGTAAATTCTGACAAAGGGAAGTGCTGGGGAACGATGCTGTGTTTTTTATAAAATGCATAAGTCAACTCACGTTGCAGTAACAAAATGCTTAGACTTGAAGCTTCAACTTACTTTATCATGGTTCTGGAGTGCCAAAGTGTAGGATACCAGAGTCAAGGATGTAGCCCATACGGTTTCCAGTGAAGGCTCTCCCCAGGGTTTCCACCTTCGCTGAGCTCTTGCCACAGCTTGGCCTGGACTTTGTCCTGTGTGTTGAGAGTGAGCAAGAGGTATGGGGAGAGAATATGAACTAGCTCTATGCATTCTCTAAGAGAACACTAATCATACTGGATTAGGGCTCCAGCCTTGTGACCTCAGTTAGCCTTAATTATATATGTCATTAATCCAAACACAGTCACAAGGGTACTTGGACTTTAGCAAAGGAGAGTTTAGAGGGACATATGCATTCAGTTTTTAACATGCAAGATAGATAGGTGTGGTAGCTAGTTTCCACAATAGCAGTGAGTGGCCTTTACTACTTGGCATTTGTGTCTTTGGACAGTCTCCTCCCACATAAATTAGGAATGACCTTGGCATAATAGAATCTAGCAGAAAACAAGGGGTTTGGCTTTGAAGGCTATATCTTGAAAAGCCCATGTGTTGGCCTTGAACTCATCATGATCCCCCTGCCTCAGACTATGAAGTGCTGAGGAACAAAAACATGCATAGCACACCCCACAGCTCCTCTTTGGCCCTCGATCACTCACCCTGCTCATTTTGTCTGTCTCCTCCCACTAAAATATAAGTTATATGACGAAAAGGATGTTCATTCATTTGGGCCAGGTCGGAACACAATGTGACGCACACCTCGTAAATATTTGTCAAATGACTTTTAAAAAGCCCTTTGGAGTAAAGACAAGCTGCTTCAGGACATGAGCAGGTGGAGAGGTGGTAGCTAATGTGCTGTGCCGACGATAATGAAAACTTTAAGTGCTCCGAGAGGGGGAAGGGAAGTGCTCAACATGACCAAAGGTGGCCTAGGAAGAAGCTCTCCCCTTGGGGCGGGTCCAGAGACCTGGGGAAGATGGGAACTGTTGAGATCTATTAGGCTAGTTTTCTTTGCAGCATGCAAGATACATGGAAACTTCCCCTTCCACAAACCGCTTGCCCCGATTCTTCCTTGCTTGCTAGTGCTGAGCGAGCTGGCAGAGTCAACACGCGGGAACAGAGAAGCCAAGGGCCGAGAGGGCAGCTGACATCGGAGCTGCCCGCGCCACCTACGTCGCTCTCTGGCTGGCTTCCTTCGAGTGGAATGGTGACTTGAACAAGGACCAGAGTTTTTAATTAATCAGACACTGTTCCACAATGGCTGTGCTCCAGCTCATCTCAGGGCAGCTGCTTCCTTCCACATTCCTCAACTCTTACGATTATTAGCAGCATCCACTGCCTACATGGCAGTGAGGCAAGCAGTTCAGCCTCGATGTGACCTCGGTGCTAAGTGAGGACTTCAGGTTCTCACTATTTTAATCCTGTAGCCTTCAGACCTGACTCTGCCATCTTTTGCTAACAGGATCGTCTTGTTTAAAGCAGAGAGCCACTCAGATTTTCTTTCTACCAAATCTTGCTGGAGCTTGTTCTCTGGGAGTGCTGCAGGCAGAGAAATGTCTTTGAGGAACAACAAAACGTGGCCATTCCTACTGGAGCATAGCCAAAACATTAAAATATAGAGATAAGAATCCAATTGTGCACTGCTCATGTAAAATCACGTTGAGATTGTGTGTACAATGGTGGTTAAACCTATTCAGAAAAAGAAATGTGTAGCCTAAAGGCCTCATACTTAAAAGTACACACACACATACACACATACACAAAACACACACATCCCATATTCTATCTAGCTATCTTTATGTCTTTATTTTACTCTCACTGTATTTTATCACATACTAATAGAATACCATCCACTTAAATAACCATATGGCACCTTTTCCTTCCAGCTTCCTTTATTCAGAGTGTCTACTGATGCCCTGAAACCCTGCCTCATAGAAACCCCCATCCCACTTCCCCTTTCCTAACCTTTGACCTTCCATCCTGAAATCAGTATTCTTTTGGAAACTCCACTCCATAAAGGAGCCTGATTTTGTTGTTTTGTTTGTGAGGCACACAGAGGCAGGAAGGAGAGCTCCCCATTGCTACCCTCAGCAAGACTAAAGGGTTCCCTAGATTTTTTTTGAAACCTCAACTCAAGCCAAATTGGGATTTATGACTTGAACCCTAAAAAGAATTTCACAACAAGCTGGTTTGCGTAGCCAAGTCGGGATTTAATAAAGGCATTTTTATGCAGGCAAAGAGGGGTGCTCGGAAGAAGTGAGATGTCCTCAAAAAGATAGGTGTGGGCTTTTCTGTGAAGAGTTCCCACCCATCATTTTGACAATAGTCACATGCACCATTTCAGTGATTCTGAAGTTGCTAGCTTCAAAGGGTTGCTAAGAAACCTGATGAGATCACCGGGTGGTTCTGAAGAGTACCTGCCAGAATTGCAGCTGATAAGATCCCCAGGATGCAGGAAGCTAGGATATGTTCCCTGCCAACAAAGTTAACCTTCTGTTTGAGATTCCCAGGCAATGCATGGTGAAAGAAGGGAGGCCCTGCCCAAGGTCACTGTTACAATAAACATTGCTGATTTTGCTGGAACTTTTGCTTTTCAGTTGGCAAAGGGCTTTAAACAGACTCAGGGGTGAGGACTGGTTAAGAGTGTGTACCACTCTTCCAGAGGACCAGAGCTCAGCTCTCATCACTCACAAACAAAGAAACCAGTAAAAGGTGGTTTCCTGAAAACGCAGAGTCCTCAGCAGGGCTGCCCAGGTCAAGCAGCAGCAGAGAGGAGGGAGAAAACAGACACAAACACCGTGATATATAGTCACTAAACACAACACAGAATCAGTAAATTGTTCAGTCCTTGCTAGTTATCAGTAAACACAAATTATGAGAATTCAAGACTACTGTGCCTCATTCCACTGGAAAATAGCTGAGAAATCTAGCATCGGTTTTTGAGGCCATGAAGAGTGCCATAGATGATTTTAGAAGACAATTTGTTATCATATCATTGAATGCATTGGCACTTTACATAAAACTAACCAATTCCACTCCTAGGTGTAGACTAAGAGAAACACTTAAATAGGAATCTCTCTGAAATCTATTTTCTTTTTCTTCTCTTCCTCCCTCCCTCCCTTTCTCCTCTCTCTCTCTCTCTCTCTCTCTCTCTCTCTCTCTCTCTCTTTCTTTCTTTCTTTCTTTCTCTTTTCTTCCCTTATATAATACATCCTAATAGCAGTTTGCCCTGCCTCCACTCCTCCCATAACCCCCTCAAAGCACGTGAGTAACCAGGCCCCTTCCCTGAGGACCTCCAACCACCAGGTTCCACCCACAGAACACCAAGGGCCACAATGGCTAGACCCAGTCCCTCCAGATGCAGGCAATCAAGCTCTGGACTTGAAAACTCACCAGTCTCTGAGTTTGAAATTCCACCAATCCCTGAACTCACCCCAAACTCGGGACTTGAAATCCCACCAATGCCCACCCTGAAAATCTCTATCCTGGATAGTTCTGCCCCCAAGAAACACTATATAAACCCTGTCTTCTGTTCAATTCTCTATCATTTCTTTCCCAAGCAGAGGCAGCCATCCTCCTGGGTTTTTCCCTCCCAATAAATCTCATCTAGGTTTGTTGTGCGGTGTGACTTTGTGGTATTCCTTGTCTCCCAACTGCCAGGATAGCCTTGGCTCCAGAGCTACATTGGGGAACACCTCCAGCAGAACTGTAACACTTATCCCCCCATCTTCCATCTTTCCTCTCCCCCAGAACCACTGTTCCTCTATCCCTTCAGAAAAGGGCAAACATCCCAGTGATATCAACCAAACACAGCATAACAGGAGGCAACAAGACTAGGCACAAACCTTCCTGTCAAGACACAGCAACCCAGTAGGAGGAAAAGGATCAAAAGAGTCAGAGACAGCCCCACTCCCCTTCTACTTAAATGATCTTTCTTTGTCTGCTCTGCAAGGCACAACCCAGAGAATTCCAGACTACTGTGGTTGTTGTTGTTTTACTCTTTGGTTCTTTGTTCTTTTGGGGGCCCGCCACCCAATCACACGGAGGTTTGTTCTTTCTTATAAATGCCCAGCCTTTGCTTGTCTTGTTTCTAGCCAGGTTTTCTGAAATTAACCCATCTATCTTTTGTGTCTGGGCTTTTATCTTTCTCTAGCCCTTTGTTTCTCACTCCATTTCTGGTTGTGTAGCTGGGTGGCTGGCCCCTAATGTCCTCCTCTCCTCCTGCTCTTCCATCCCCCCCCCCCAAGTATTTCTCCTCCTATTTATTCTCTCTGCCTGGAAGCCCCGCCTATCCTTTCTCCTGCCTCGCTATTGGTCATTCAGCTCTTTATTAGACCAATCGGATATTTTAGACAGGCAAAGAATTATAGCTTCACAGAGTCAAACAAATGCAACATAAAAAGAGGCGACACATCTTTGCATGGTTAAACAAATATTCCACAGCATAAATGAAAATAATACATTTTAAAATAATATTCCACAGCAGACCATAACTTCTTTGTCATTTAAATAATTTTTGTTACTTACTTGAAAAATTTCACATTTGAATATAAAGTACTTTGAGCATATCTGCTTCCCTCCAATGTCCCCTAGGCTAGCTCAATACACCTCCCATCAACTCCACATCCTGTTTTCCTTTCACATACGAGTCCAGTTAATACTGCTCATGTACACATGGTTGTGTGGGGCCATCCGCTGGAGCAATGACAGCCCAGCATTAGCCACACACCCACAGAAAAATTACTCTCTTTGCTTCAGCCGCCATCAATTGCCATAAGCGCCTCACCTAGGGGTACGGCTTTGGGAGCCCGTCCCCCGTTTGTGCTAGGCTTTTGACTGGCATACTGCTTCTTAATCTGTAGATCAAAACCCCATACAGGGTATCTTAAATAAACATCAAGCTCCCAAAACAAAAGGCAACAGTAAAATATTTGTGAATGCGCCATGGCCAAAACTTTTTCTTAAAGTACACATGTAATGGGTCCAGAGTGTTTCCAGTAGCGTGTGCTGCGTTGCATCATGGGACTTCTCTGTGGTCTTGGATCGGAACTCACAATGTGAGCACTTTGTGCTGCGTATGCCATCACCTCATGTGACACCAAGGAACACTGCCTGGCACACCTCAGATTCTAGGCTATCTCAACATCTTCATAAAGGTTTCTGCTCCTCTAAAAACAACAGTTTAGCTATGAAAAAAAAACAGACAGCTTCCATTCCCCTTCTGCCCTACTCCCAGCAGGGACCTCTTAGTGTATCTTTGTATGGTTTCATGTTAGGACGCTTGGGTCTAAAAATTGCTAATCGGGTTGCTAAATTGAGTTTTATAAAAACTCAAAATTAGATGAGATTTGGCTTGGGTTTAGGACAGAATTTCCAACAATTTCCGAAATGAGCCTCAAAAAACTTCAGCCATTTTGAAGCCTGTGGTCACACACAGCGGCGTCAGCCATTTTGAACCTCGTACTCACAAACAGCATTCTCAGCATTGACAGTGATAATAACATCAGAATATGATGACTCTGGGAAATGTTGAAGCTGTTCCAGGTCCTGTAATATATCCTGGTCAGATAACCACACAGGGTTTAATGCTTTATGTAAAAATAAGCAAGCATGCCCATCTCATTAGTATGCAAATTAACTTTCCTCTTTAATAAATAAATACAATTGTATGTATACTAACAAGCTGTTTGAAAATTAATTTACCATTTACCATCAGTAAATGTTCATTTTATATACCTATTTCTGTGATACCTACCTGGTCTCACATAAAAATTTCTCAGGCAAAAAAGGGTAGAAACAGATAAAAAAACAAGATCCCAAACATTTCCCGGGCCCCTTTCCATAGCACTGCCTACCAAGATGTGCCATGAAACTATTTTTCTGTACTACCACAGTAACTCCCTTACTACTACATGTACTACGGTCCTGTAGGGCCTGTACTATGTGCATTACACCTGTAGTACCTACCGCCTGCACTACAGGACCGTTCGCGAGCCAGCAAGGGGCTGGAGATTGAAACACACAAACACACAGAGACATGGGTCATCCTTGAATTCCCCAAGAATGCCCCTTTTATTGTGTTCCAGGGCAGCTTATATAGAGATCCTTAACTGAGAACCACACCCCAGCCAGACCAGAAACCACTCTCCTGCCATCAGGAACTCCTGAGGGTCTCATGCCAGAGCAGCTGCAAGCACAGGAAAAACAAGTTGTTTTGCTCAGAGCAGCTGCAAGCATAGCAAGTTGTTTAGTCCAGCAGGCAAGGGGGGCACAGGAAATTCAGGGTCTGGGGGTCCACAGTCCCCAACAGTATTTTCCTTTACTGTGAAGTCTTCGTGGTGGTTTTTCCAGGCTCTTCTACATAAATGATGCTTCTGTCTCTCACATCTATGCGTGTGGATCTAGCTCACATCTTAACTGTTTCAAGGTCAACAGTGTCATACTCAGAATAATTTCTTTGTCAAAAATTCTCTTAACATGGCCAAAGACAACAGTGTCTAATTACAGGCGAGTTCATCTGAACCACAGTTGTGTTTAGAGGTAATCAGGGTGAGGATATTTGTTAAACTCACATCATAAAAGAAAATTAGACAGATTCATAATACCAGGGCACTGTGGTGACACTGGGGATGAATACCCAATAGTACAGAGGCCTGACCACGTTGCCTTTCCATAGGGGAGAAGCACTTGTCAGAGCTGTCACCAGGCTGATCTTGCTCTGACAGTGGCTGGCGATACGTGAAAGGATATTTACCTCACCAGGTGGAGATTCTAATACACCCCTATCCTCCAGCAGCGCCAAGTCAAGATTCCCACCGTCTGAAGTACAGATGGAGCCATGAATATAACAGCCAGGTCACTGAAAATGGGACTACCCAGGAGTCCCCTGAAGGATGGCAGCCCAGCCCCCAGGATACACTGAAGGCCGCAGAAGAGCTGAAGGCTGACCCCCACCACCAGCCCCTAAAATAAGCTGAAGAAGGCCGTCCCTCCCCCAGCCCCCAGGATAAGCTGAAGGCCATGGAACCCCCCTTTAGGGGAAGCATTAGCTAATGGAGAAACTTAAGTTACACAAAGTTGCTGACTGCAGCCCGTTCCCCCACCCGCAGTCATACAGAGACTGTTGACCACCCAACTTCCCCTGTCAGCTGGGGAATATTTCAAACAACCCCTGCGGTTAGCAAAGGGTCAGCAGATGTCTGGAAGACATAACCAGGGGGACTGTTGCCATCCCCCTTAGATAATAATAGCCTATTAGGAACTAACAGCTGGGCTTTATCTAATCTTTAGCCAATTATGATATAGGATACGTAATTTTGTATTTTGAGACTGTAACCTTGTGATTGTTTTGTGGGTTTTGTCTTTATAAACCCCTTACAATCGTAGATGGGTGTCTTTCTCCCTCTATCTGCTGTGTCAGACTGTGAGGCAGAGGACCCGTGCTAGCCTGTACTTAATAAATGAAATCTTGCTTTTGCATTTGGAAGTGTGGCTCCGTGGTGGTCTTCTTAGGGGTTCTAGGTCTCAAGCACAACAGGCCTGAGCAATCAACGCCTTCTCAGTCAGGACAAGTAGGGCAGCCAAGAAATGTCAACACTTGACAAAATTTCGATCTTTCACTGCTAGCCTCCTCCCTTCTCTTGGTGTGGCTTCCCTTCTCCCCCATATTTCATCCCTCAACCCCCAGAAGCCCACTTCCTGTCTGTGGTCCTCAGTGAGCCACCCAATTCACACAACCCTCTGAAGAATGTCTTTAAGCCAAAGTATTAAGCATTTCTTCCTCTCTTTCAACTTCATTCAATGAAATTTCTATTGTCTCATAGAATCATGAAGGCTGGAGCATTGCTCAGTTAGGTGTGGAACCAAGTACCTCATAGGACAGTTGATATAGTAGACTAACATCCTTAAGCATGACTTTCTGGGAAAGATGACAGGTTAGAAGAAGCTGTATCTGTGGGATTCAGTGAATGGGAAGAGGCAGGATAATGAAGAATAGACTAGCCCTGGAGCAGGAAAGACAAGCGTCAGCTTTTACATGTTACAGATGGGAAGGTGATGAACCTGAAATCATAGGCTGTTCAGGGAAGTGAGTGTAAAGACTAGAGGGCAGTTCTCAAATGGTCAGCCCAGAGAAAGAGCCCAATAAACATATGGAATTACTGTTATTTCTAATAATAATAATAATAATAGCAACAAAGAACATGAAATCAACAGGTAATCATAATGGGATATTTGTCTATTGTTGAAAAGATTTAATTGTAAGGTGCCCACAGAGGGAGAGACCTAGTCAACAATTTGCATTTTACACCTACATTTTTGGCTGTCAGGCTTTCTGAATATCACATTGCATATCTATTACCACAGTGAGTTTCAAGGTTCCCTTCTCCAGGATCCCTCAGCTCTGAAATTAGAAACCCTTAGTACATCGCAGGTAGTTACCACAAGCAATGGGAAACAACACCCCAGCCAAAGACCCAATACAAAAAGCCTTTCTCCTTTTTCTTGGGAGATTTGCTTTGTGAATAAATTGCTTTTCCTTAAAGGTCACTTTACTGTGGTGGAACACCTTGCACCTAACACTGCCCTCTTACTGTAGGAAGCTGCACAAAGGCCATTTAGCAATATTTCCTACCCTTTTATCCATAACATTATCATGTCTCCTACGGAAAAACAACTCAAGCTATTTCATCAGTTCCTGGAAAAAGAAAGTGTTATCCAAGATCAAAGTAGTAAACCATATTTTATATAGCTCCCATTTTGGTAAGATACAAGAGACTATTACAATAAATGTTTATTGAATATTTACTATATACTGGGGAAAACACATTACAGGTTTTTCATGTATTGTCTAATTGAGTCCTGAAATTTATTTTATGAGACTAGTTATTTTTTGTCTCATTTTACTTTAAGATTATATTTTATTTATGTGCCTTCATGTGTGTCTATGTGTAAAGAGAGCATCTTGTAAGTGGACTTTTCTCTCCCACCAACTAGCTCCCAAAAAACTACATTGAGACTTATTATTAATTATAAGTGCTCAGCTGATAGCTTAGGATTGTCACTAATGAGCTCTTACTTTAACTTACTTTAACAGCTCTTAAATTAACTCATATTTTTATCTATATACTACCACGTGACTTGGTACCTTTTTTCAGCTTGGTAAGTCCATCTCCTGCTTCCTCTGCCTCTCCTGAATCCACCCTTCTTCCCAGCATTCTCTTCTCGCTCTTCTGTCTAACCTCTTCCTGCCTAGCTATTAAACAGTCAACTCTTTATTAAACCAATGAGAGCAACCCATCTTCACAGTGTACAAAAGGATTATTCCACAGCATTTCCCCCTATTGCAAAATTTAAAAAGAAGATGTTAACTTTAACATAGTAAAATCATATACAATGAAACAGTTATTAAGTAAGAATTACAGTTACAATATCCTGTCCATTTGTATTTGGCAAGTTTAGAGAAAATACTCTATCATCTATTTTATCTTTGTGAGTCTAAAGTATTATACCTAATTTACTTTTTATCATAACTTAGGAAAGCTATAAGTTTAACTATTTAGTCTAACTCCACCAAAGAACCCAGAAGGATGTAATATTACCTAACAACAGGGAAATCACTGTCCAGACAGCCAGCTGTTTCTCTCATTTCTCTTAATTTTGGAAGTTGCTTGCTCTGTATTTCCTGTTTACTCAGATAATATTATATCTTTCTAAGGTCTTTGATGAAGTTGAAAACTAGATAGTTACAATTACAGTTCTCCTTAATCACGGTAGAAAGTAAATTAGGCATGAAACTTTGTACTCATCAGGAGAGGACAGATAATGGAGTAATTTCTCTAAATTTGTCAAGTACAAATGGATTGCACATTGTGAATTTCTTACTAGATAATTGTTCTTGTTCTATGTAGCTTCATTTCTGTTAAGATTAATACCTTCCCTTTCTATTTAGTCATTACCTGATAATCATTCTTATTGTATATAGTTTTACTATGTTAGAGTTAGAACCTTTCCTTTTCAAGTAGACAAAAAGGGGGAAATGTTACAAGAATTTTGTCTGTGTTGTGGTATGATGTCCAATGGAGTAGAGCATCTGTTTGAGAGGCAAAGCTCACATTCAGATAGTCAGAAAGGATCATAGAGTTCCCTGGTGGACTTGGGACAAGAGAAAGAAAGGCCCTCAGAAGAAGAAGAGGTTGTGCAGCATTTTCAAGCTGGGAAGTGGACAGTGATGGTGTGTCATGATCACTTGTGGTTATCTCAGGTTTTTATCTTTAATATTTATCCCCAAATTCTATTTTATAATAAACAGTAAAGGAAATTGCTATAGCATCTGAAGTTAGACCTGAAGTTACACGCACTTTTGATCCACCGGATGTGGGTGCTGGGAACCAAACTTAGGGCCTCTGTGAGAGCAGCAAGTGTTCTTAACCATTTAGCCATATCTCCAGCCCCTAATTATTCTCATTTCAAAAACAAAAAACAAACAAACAAAAAAACAACACAGCAGTCAGATGTGGTAGCATTTGAGAAGAGGAGACAGGAAATGAGTCCTCCAAAGCAAACCTTTGCCTCATAGTGAGTTTGAGGCCAGCCTAGATTACAAGAGACACTGTATGTCTTCAAAACAGATGACAAAGACAACAAAGATTCACAAAGTCTTAGGAGTGTTCCTTAGGGAAAACAATGTCAGATGACTAGAACAAAGGATCATATACAATTTAAGCTTGGTGACCTAATGAACTAGATCCAAGCTTTTGACTATGATACTTCAAAAAACATAGGTTGGGAAATCAGAATAGTTTTGAGCAACTGAAAGAGGAGGACATCTGATTCCTGCATATACATGGTCTTTACTCTCTGAGTCTTCTTCACAATACCTGAGGTGATCTTCTCACTCCTGAAGAAACTGAGAATGTCTCAAGCCAAAGGCAAAATTCACCATGAAGAAGTAATTTTCTATCAAAGACATACACTGTTTCCTTCCACATCCCTTTCTGGGATAAGTGACAATCCCATTTCTCAAATAACAACAGAGGGTCCTGGACTAGGAGAGGAGCTCAGTGGTTAAAAGTGCTGGCTACTCTTGCAGGACCTGAGATCAGTTCCCAGCACCCACATGGCAGATTTTATCCATCTGCAACTCCATTTCCAGGGGATCTGATGCCCTCTTCTGGCCTCTGAAGATACCAGGCATACATGTAGCACACAGACATGCATGTAGACAAAACACTCATACACATACACTAAACAATTTTTTAAGACTATAAGGTCCTAGCCAGGCAGCGGTAGTGAACACCTTTGTCCCCAGTCATTGGGAGTCAGAGGTAGGTTGATTTCTCAGTTCAAGGCCAGCCTGACCTACAAATCAAGTTCCAGGACAGCCAAGGCTACAAAGAGAAACTCTGTCCAAGAAAAATAAATGAATATAAGGTCCTGAGAGGGTGATTCCGAGACCACAGTGATACTTGGCCCTTCAGGATGTTTGCTTTTCTCTGTCTATTTATATTGAAACACTTGAGTGAACATTTTAAAATTAGAAGATTGAACAAGGCACAATAGTGCCCTCATTGCCCTGGGAACCCAGGAGGCTAAGGCAGCAGGATTACTTGAGCAAAGGAGTTTGAAGCCACCTGGGCAACATAGTAAAGCCAAGAAAGAAAGAAAGAAAGAAAGAAAGAAAGAAAGAAAGAAAGAAAGAAAGAAAGAAAGAAAGAAAGAAAGGAGGGAGGGAAGAAAGAAAGGAGGAAAGAAAGGAAAAGAGTATCAATTTAAAAAATTACATGCTAAAAATTGAGATCTTTAAATTCTATTGAAAATTTTAAATTTCTGGAAACACTATCCCCTCATGATAACCAGTAGCTGAGCCCATTCTCCTCTGGCCATCTACTACCCTACCTACCCAAGGCCCAGTCTTCCCCACCATCTGGTTCCATTCTCCATCTGCTGCCCTCACTTGTTTTACATGGGCATGGCTCTCTCTTGCCACCCTCTCTCCATTTTAGTCAACAATTATTAAAATTAGAAGACCCTTCCATAGGAGCCACTGGCCATGCAATCACTCTGACACTGGCACCACCAAGGTCAAAAGACAGTAAGACCCCGGCAGGGGGGTGGGGATTGGCGCTGAGGGATGGCACAAGGATATATCCTTTCCATCTTGGAAGCAGGGCTTGCTACAGAACAGTTTCAGAAGTGCTAGAAAATATTTTTCTCATTTGTTGTCTTCATGAGCATCTAGTTTGCAGCACCCTTCATGTTTTTTACATGCCTTCACTGAGAACAACTCTTTAAAAAGAATTAGGGACATCATACAATACCTGCTTTCCCTTCCTTATGGTAGTTGAGACTCTGAGTGTTGACTGGACATGTAGACTCCTGAGGGGAAGAAAATCTACTACATTTTTCTGCTTCCCTTGCAGCTAGGTGGGAAAATGAAACTGGAAATCAAGTTGTATCTGGGCAAACAAGTTATATATAAAATCTAGAAAATATCCTCAAAGATCTACCCAGATTAAATTTTTTTTTCTTCTCTTGCCTCAGGCTCGACCACCAATATAGAAGTAAGATTTTATCATCTTTGTAGATTGGGGGAGAGGGAGTATCAAGCAATTCAAAACAAAATGGTAAGAACCAGTCTCCCTGTTCAGCAGTGAGCCACCATGCCAGTCTAAGATTGCTCATTCTGAATAGTCTCTTGGAAGATAAACTGTTATTTACTTAAACCACTATAGCTTTATATGTCTTTACTGCAACAATCCTTCAGTCCTCTCCCATTCTGACTGTGCTGTTTTTTGTTTTTCTCTACATTGCAGAGCATGAAATATTCATCCTCTGCATCATAGCCTTGAATCCATATAAACTTATGTCTCTAAACTTGATCTGCACAATAATAGCTGAAATGATTTGTCAAAGGATTAAGCCAAGCCAAACACTGGCTCTTGGCATTTCAAAAGCACTAAATAAATGTCAATATCACCCTTCCTCTTTCCTGGTTCAAATCTGATCATCCTGCCACAGCACGCTGTGGTTCCTTCCACTCCACCGCTTCCCATTACACCCACTGCCCACCTTTCCCCCACATCTCTAACCTTTCCATCTCAAGTGTCCAGCCCATGGACATACAAGCAGATAAATGTAGCACCCACCCCAAAATTAAGAGTAGCAATCCTGCCCAATCAGTGACCACCCTTCCTCTCTCCTCTTCATGACCACAAAGGGTTGCCCATCTTCTAGCTTCCTGCTCACTCCTCAGCCTCCCTCCCTGAATGCAGCATCCTTCATTTCCCCGGCACCCCTCAGCAAAGTCACCAGTGCCCTTCCAAGGACAACACTCTTGTCTTCGTCCACAGGCAGATCACAGAAGACCCCAACATTCATTCTGCCTTTGACCTCCATGATTTTACCATCTCTAGGCTGACCACCCTGGAAATCCCTCACTCCCTGCTCCCCCACCCCATTTCAATCTCAGCTCCAAAAGAGAGGCTGTTTCTCTCCCAGTGAGCGTAAGCTGCCAACTTAACCCAGCTCACAGTAACCTGAAGGAGTTTCAATTGGAATGTTGTCTCAATCAAATTAGCCTGTTGAACACTTTTTTCTTGATTGGTAATTGATGTAGCTAGTGCCAACACTGGAAAGGTGGGTTCAGGCTAGTGGTTCTTAACCTATGGGTCATGACCCTTTTGGGGGTCACATAGCAGATATTTACATTATGATTCATAATAGTGCAAAATTACAGGTATTAAGTAGCAATGAAATAATTTTATGGTTGGGTCATCACCACAATATGGGGAACCATATTAAAGAGTCTCAGCATTAAGAAGGTTGAGAACCACTGGTCTAGGCTGTTTAAGAAAGGTAGGTGGGGCAAGAGTGGCACACACCTTTAATCCCAGCACTCAAAGGCAGGTGGATCTCGGTGAGTTCGAGACCAGTTTGAGAACAGAACAAGTTCCAGGACAGCAGAGCTACACAGAGACACCCCATATTTAAAAAAAAAAAAAATCTAGATGAACATGACCCAGGGAGCAAGCCAATGAGCAGTGTTTCTCCCTGGTCTCTATTTCAGTCCCTGCTTGAGTTTCTGCCTTGATTTCCCTTGATGGTGGATTGTGACCTGGAAGTATAAGCCAAATAAACCCTTCCTCTCCAAGTTGCTCTTAGTTAAAGTGTTTTATTTTCTCACTGCGACAGAAGGGGAACTAGAACAATAGATACCAGGTGAACTCAGGGTAGTCAGATGAACCCAGATTCACAGTCTTCTCTATCTCCTGGTGTGGCCTCCAGCCAAGACTTGACATTCTCTGCAGACGAGCTCACCTGAGGATGGTTTACCTGTTAAACCAAAAGGCACAGAACATCCTCAACTGGGAGCCTTGCTTGCAGTGAGTCCAGAATAGGTGGTAGTGCTCAATTCTCCTTGCTGGCTTTGTTACAACACAGAGGAGGCATGGAAGAACACTTATGTCCCAGCTCCCAGGAGAGGATACATGGAGATCAGCGTACAGTGAGCAGTAACCCCCAAATCCTATCTCTCCAGCCGTAATCTACCCTGACAGAATACAGCCGAAGCCCTCTTCTACCCTCCTCTCTGCACTTGGAATTCTGGGAGAAGCTAATGGGCTACCATGACTTCTTGATATACAAGCAGTCAGATTCCAGTATCCTTGTGTATAATCCTAAGTCCTAACTCCCCCTCTGTAGTTTTCCCAGTTGAACAGCTTTAAGAGGACTCTCAAAGCACTTTCAATAGCACAAGTCCCTCATGCAAACAGACCAACACACATCTGCATTGTTGGCCAGCCAGGCATTAATTAAACCGTAGTCCAGCAACCAAAAAGCAATTTTTATATTACCATGTCTACTGTAGTTTTTTAGCTTGGACAAACACAGAGGAGAAAGAAACTTAAAAATTATCATTCCCTTTACATTCATTTTAAGTTATTCCCAATCCCTCAGCCGCCCCAAAGTCTGTCAGCCTCCTGTCTAAAGTTAGACACACACATACACCCCACATACACACACACATGTGCAAATACTCACACACATGGACGCAGAGCCCACCAGATGTACCCCACCAAAACCAGTTTGCATCAGCTCAAGAAAGATGATTGTTATTTTTTTTTTTTTTTTTTTTTTTTTTTTTGGTTTTTCGAGACAGGGTTTCTCTGTGGCTTTGGAGCCTGTCTTGGAACTAGCTCTGGTCTCGAACTCACAGAGATCCGCCTGCCTATGCCTCCCAAGTGCTGGGATTAAAGGTGTGCACCACCATTGCCCGGCAATTGTTATATTTTCATGAATTTTTTTGGTCAGTTGTTAAACATTTCCATTGTTGAAAACTTAAATATTACAAAGTTACAACGAGGTACATTATAAATAGAGGTGAAACATATACAATAACCACAGGAATAACATGGGGGAATCTCAAAGCAAATGTGCTGGTGCCAAAAAAGGAAGACGATAGACGGGAAGCTGGTGCTGAGGGAAGAATGGAGAAAGCTGGACCTATGGTGGCCTGAGGCAGATGAGTGGCTTCCTACACGGAAGTGGCAAAAAAAAAAAAAAAAAAAAAAAAAAGGAAAAGAGAGGGCAAGATTTTGGGAAAAGATAGAAAAGTTCATACTGTTGGTCATTGTGACATTGTATGTCAGTTCTACCTCAGTAACAATGTTCAAGAAACACTGAGATCCACTACTGCATAAGACAGTACTGTCCGCATCACTAATCCTCATGGGAGACTGCCTTGCATCTCCTGAGTCCGTCTGAAAGAAGCCATATAAAGAACTTCGTAACATGCCTTCCCAGCCACAGCCTTGGGGTGCAGCCAGTAGTGGGAGACTATCTTCCTTATATTAATAGACATGGGAAGACTCATCTTAATTGTGGCCCAGATCACTCCCTATGCAGGGGGCCCTGAACTGTAGAAAGTAGAGAAAGTACTGGTTAATTTTTGCCAACTGGATACAAATAAGAACCATCTAGAAAGAGGGAACCTCAACTGAGAAATTGCCTCCACCAGACCAGCCTGTGGTCATGTCGGAGGACATGACAGACATAACATCATGTTAACTATGATATCAGAGGGCCCAGTCCACTAGGGTAGTGCTACCCCAGACAAAGGGGTCCGGGGATGTATTAGAAAGCAGGCTGAGTGAACCCTGAGAGCAAGTCAGTAAGCAGCATTCCTCTGTGGCCTCTGCTTCAGTTCCTGTCTTGAGTTACTGCCCAGGCTTCTTTCGGGGATAGGAAACTATAAACAATGTAAGCCCCTCCCTCCTTAAGTTGCTTTTGGCTGTGGCTGTGTCCCAGCAACAGAGAAGCTGCAGCGACCACAGGCATGGTGCATTCCTCACTCTCTGCTCTTGACTCCAGATGCAGTGAGACCAGCTACCTCAAGGTCCTGCCTCCACAGCTTCTCTGCTGCCATGATAGACTGTACCCTTCAGCTCCATCAGAAGGAACCCTCTCTCCCTTAAGTAGCTTTTGTCTGAGCAATTTAACATAGCCACAGGGACAGAAACTAAATGCTTGTCTATTGAGGTACTCAAAATACAGAGGGGATTTTCTTCTGTGCGTGCTTTTTGTTTGTTTTGATTTTGATTATTAGTTGTCTGGCCTTTTACATTTTTTTAAAATTATGTGTATATGTGTTGGGGGGGGCGGTTGTGTGTGAGTGCAGTGCCTCAGGAAGCCAGAGGAGGTATTAGATCCCCTGGATCACCATGTGGGATTCCACTCTGTAGGCTATGAATCTGTTATGTTACCATTGGTTAATAAAGAAGCTGCTTTGGGCCTATGACAGAGAAGTATAGAGCTAGGTGGGAATTCCAAGCAGAGATAGAGGAGAAAAGTAGGTGGAGTCAAGGAGACGCCATGTAGTTGCTGAAAGCAGAAGATACCCACCCTGGAACCTTACTGGTAAACCACGAGCCTCGTGGTAAAATACAACATCATAGGAATGGGTTAATTTAAGATGTAAGAGTTAGTTAATAAGAAGCCTGAGCTAACAGGATGAGCAGGGTTTTAATTAATACAGTTTCTGTGTGATTATTTTGGGTCTGGGTGGACTGGGAAATGAACAAGCAGTCTCCACCTATGGGATCTGGAGTGACAGGCAGTTAGGAGCCACCTGGCATGGGTGCTGGGAAATGAATGCTTTCTCTGCAAGCATGGTGCATGCTCTTAATGGCTGAGGCATCTCTCTTACCCCATGCTGGTTTCTTTTTGAGACTGGATCTTTACAGCTCAAGCTGACCTGGACTTTGAACTCTTGGCACTCCTACCGCCGTGGCCTCATCAGTACTGAGGTTATAGGTGTGAAGCACCACACCCGTTTTTTCCTGGAGTTTGAATTCCATTAATCTCACCATGAGCTGTTTGTGTATGTCTTCAAGAGAATTATAAACAGGGGTAACAAGCAGAATGTACCCAGGGGAATACGCAACAGACAAGCAACAGTTGTGATTGAAATGCCTTAACAGGGGTGGGAGCTCATCCATATTCAGAGTATTGAAACAGAGAGTAAGTGTTAGCTGTGTTCCTTGCACTCTGCTGCACAAAGTGCTATACAGACTTCCTATTCCAGCACCTTCCACCCTCCCTCCTATTGCCTGACTCACAGTGCCGCCAAGCAGGTCCTCTCTGTTCTCCTAGGCATGCACTCCTCTGGGTGCTAGCATAGTCCCAAAGACCCCTGGGATCCCTCTTAATGGCCATATCCCCCTGAAAACTATCCCACCCTCTTCCTCTCACCCAGAAAGTCCGTCCTCACATTGCCTTTCCACTTGGGACATTCTCAATATTCCTACTGTGGTTTGAATGTAAAATGTCCCCTGTAGGCTCAACATGTTGAATACTTGACTCCCAGCTAGTGGTGCTGTTCAGAAGTTTGGGGAACCTTTAGGCGGTAGAGCCACCACTCGGGAGGCAGAGGCAGGCAAATCTCTTTGAGTCTGAGGCCAGTCTGGTCTACAAAGCAAGTTCCAGGACAGCCAGGGCTACACAGAGAAACCCTGTCTTGAAAAACTGAAAGAAAAAAAAAAAGGAAAGGTGTGGGTCACCGGCGAGGGTGGGGGAGGGTCTTGACATTGCATAGTCTCACTTCCTGGCTGCCCCCAGCTTCCTGGATGCTTAAGCCATGTGGCCAGCAGGCTCGCTCCTACCACCACACCTTCCCCACCACAACTGACTGTCGCCCTTCCTAAGCTGCATAAGACTCCAAGTCTTCCCTTAAGATGCTTCTGGTCAAGTTACAGCAATGGGAAAAGTGACTAACACACGTTCCGACTCTAGAGAACAGCACATCCTCATAGAGTTTCTAGTTCGGGGATAAACACCATGATCAAAAGCAACAGGGAGAGAAAAAGGTCTGCTTGCGTTTACATGTCACAGTTCATCTGGAAGGAAAGTCAAGGCAGGAACCCAAGGCAGGAACTAAAGCAGAGGCCTTGAAGGACAGTGGCTTACTGGCCTGCTCTCTGTGGCTTGCTCAGCCCGGAACCACAAAGCCCATGAGTGGCAATGCCCACAGCAGACTGGGCCCTCCCACATCAATCATTCATCAAGAAAATGACCCCATAGACTTGCCTAGAGGCCAATCTGAGAGAGGGAATTTTTTTAATTGAGGGTCATCTTTCTAGATGACCCTGGCTGGTGTCCTGTTGACAAAAACTAACCAGGACACTCAGGTAAGCTAAACTTCCAAAATAAGGAACGGCACCCCCCACCCCACCATTGACTGCCTTATCTAGCCCCTCGGCTCCTGCTGGCTCGCACCCAGCACACCAACCTGAGTCTCCCCAATGCCATGTTCCTGTCATTTCACACACATCTGCCCCTGGACATGCCTGGCTCATTTCAGAACAAACAAACACCGTGTTCTACAATTCTTTATTTGTATTAATTCCAGAGAGTCACTTTACATTAAAGCATGTCAAATTCAATGTTAAGCGCTACAGATCATATGAAATAATTAGTTCTTATCTTCAACGGTCTTCCAGAGGAGGGACAGCTGCGGAGGAAGGAATCGCAAGCTGGCTAGAATAAGGCATGTGAAGTTAAGGAGACACTGAAAAACTTAGCAATTAAGGAAAATAATGTTTTAATACAGTATTTCTCACAGGTCATAATGATGGAGCCAGGGGGACGGTTCAGGAGGTGGCAGCCTGAGTTCCATCCCCAGAGCCCAGGAAGTCTGGATCCTTGCATGCCTTGCTAAGATGGGAGATGAAGGATGAAGACTCAACCTGAAGCTCACAGACGAGAACCTGCAGCACAGCACAGCAGCAGAAACAAGAGAGACCTTGTCTCAACACAGTGGAAGGCGAGGACCGACTCCTGAAGATGGCGGCCTCTCTCTCCTCTCTCTCTCTCTCTCTCTCTCTCTCTCTCTCTCTCTTTCACACACACACACAGTTTTTAAATCATGATTACTAAAAAAATCCACAAAATCCCCAAACAAAAACGTTGAAATGTTCTTAAGAATTTTTACAATGGATTTTGACCACATTATCTCACCTCCTCTCAACCTTATGTTCTTATCAATATATATGTTTATATCATATATATTACATTTCATATAATATATTATATTTCATATCTGATATCAATATATTATATTTCATGAAGTGAGGTCAACCTGCCAGGGGCCAAACCCTTAAAGAAAACCACTCTCCTTCCCCCAGTAGCTATCCATTGCTAATAGCTCCTTAGCTAGGGATGGGATTTCCTATGCCCACCTCCAAATTTGAAATCTTAAACTAAACGCAGTTACCACTGTGATCATATGTACAAACGATGCACAGGCTTCTTAGAGATTGTACTTCCCAAATTCATGCCTTCAAACTTAATCGGCTGCAAGTACATTTGCTCAGAACCCTCATCTACCAAAACAATGTGAGATACCCACCTATGTCCTCTCAGCCCAGCGGCAAATCTATTGCCCACGTGTCCACTACAGTTATGACTCTCCTGTTGTCACTGACTCTGAGATCTTATCTGTTGCCTGGTTTCCAGGGCTTTCCTTGCATGTAAGAGATCAACTGTACATGCTTGTTGAACAAATGAAAGAAGGCATGGGGAAGGGGGAGCATCTAAGTTGATGGGAAGTGCAGTTAGCTGAATTTTCACTTGCATGTCTTTAAAAAAAAAAGCAACAATGTTCTTCATATCAAACATAATACTAGATATTTGCCTTTCTGTTTTTTTCCCATTTCCTGCAAATCTTTATGGTCGAATGATACTCTATTGTGTATTTTTAACAGAATTTTAAAATGCATTCATCTGTTGATGGGCACGTAAGCTGTTTCCATATTGTGGCTGTGGTAGTCTGAATGAGAATGGTTGCCATAATAAGCCATATTTGAATGCTTAGTCACCAGGGGGTGGAGCTGTTTGGGAAGGATCAGGAGATGTGGCCTTGTTGGAGGGAGTGTGGCTTTGTTGGAAGAGGTGTGATGTTGGATCAAGCTTTGAAACTTCAAAAGCCAACATGAGACCAGATCTTCTCTCTCTCCCTTCCCCCCCCCCTTGTGTGTGTTGCCTGCAAAATCAAGATGTAACTCTCAGCTACTTCTCTAGCCCCATGCCTGCCTGCCACAAAGCTCCCCACCCTGATAATAATGAGCTAACCCTCTAAAACTGTAAGCAATCCCCCCAATTTAATGTGGGGTTTTCCCCTATAAGTTTTCTTGGTCATGGTACTCTTCACAGCAATAGAACAGTAACTAAGACAATGATTATGATGAATAGTTCATCAATAGACATGGATATGTAGTTATTTCTGTGATATTTGGTATCCCTTTGAGTATTGGCCCCAGAGTGGTTTGGTTGATCATATGATATTGGTATCTGTCTTCAGAATGTGTGTGTAATAGGGGTGCTATGCATGTGTACATGTATGTGTGCAGGTGCACTGGCCCATGTGGGCTGTGCACATGTGTGGAGGCCAGAGGTTGATATCAGGGTATCTTTTATGAGACAGGATCTCTCACTGGATCTGCAGCTCATCATTTTTGGTAGGCTGGCTGGCCAGCAACCCTCTAGGATCCTCCTGTCTCTGATCCCCAGCCCTGGGTTACAGGCTTACATTACGATGCTTAAGTTTTCTGTGGATGCTGGGGATCTGAGGTCTCCACTTATGCAGCAATCACTTTACCCATTGGGTCATCTCCCCTGTGCTTGGCTTTTAAGGGACCTCCGTGAGGATTTCCGCAGTTGTTAAGCTAATTTGCATTGCCACCAGAAGTGTAAGAAAGATTCCACCATACACACCCATCCCCATCAGCATTTGTGGTTGGTTGTTTTCTTTATGATGATCGTTCCGAGTGGGGTGAGATGAAATCCATTTCCTTTACTTTACATCTAAATTCTTAATGAATTTTATCATTAAAAATACTTGCAAACAAAGTAAACATCGCACATCAAAATTAGGCAGTTTTTGAAAAATGAAAAGGAAACACAAATAGCCAATAACTATTTTTTTAAGTTTTCGATATCCTTAGCCATCAGAGAAATGCAAATTAAAACTACTTTGATATACAATCTCGCCCGTCAAAATGGCTATCAACAAATCTGACAAACGCCGGAGAGGATGTGGAGAGAAGAGAGCCCTTATTCACTGGTGGTGGGGGGTGTAAATTAAACAACCGTTGTGGGAATCACTTTGGAGATTTCTAAGGGTTTTAAAAAGGCCTTTCCTTCACCTTGCCTTGACTACAGACAACTGATATTTGATTGTTGATAGTGTGACCAAACCCAAGATGAGGATGAACAAAAAACAAGCAGAGGTTGGAAAGAAAACTGTGTGGTGACTCTTCTGTGCATGATGCTTGAATTTCTGTGCTTTAACTCTTCTGTGCATGATGCTTGAATTTCTGTGCTTTCACTAACTCTTCTGTGCATGATGCTTGAACTTCTGTGCATGATGCTTGAATTTCTGTGCTTTCACTAACTCTTCTGTGCATGATGCTTGAATTTCTGTGCTTTCACTAACTCTTCTGTGCATGATGCTTGAATTATTGTGTTCACTAACTCTTCTGTGCACGATGCTTGAATTTCTGTGCTTTCACTAACTCTTCTGTGCATGATGCTTGAATTATTGTGTTCACTAACTCTTCTGTGCACGATGCTTGAATTTCTGTGCTTTCACTAACTCTTCTGTGCATGATGCTTGAATTACTGTGCTTTCACTAACTCTTCTGTGCATGATGCTTGAACTTCTGTGCATGATGCTTGAATTTCTGTGCTTTCACTAACTCTTCTGTGCATGATGCTTGAATTTCTGTGCTTTCACTAACTCTTCTGTGCATGATGCTTGAATTACTGTGCTTTCACTAACTCTTCTGTGCATGATGCTCGAATTTCTGTGCTTTAACTCTTCTGTGCATGTCCACAAGGACAATTTGCCCCTGCTTCTCACAAAGAGAGTGTGTTAAATGCTAATACTATTGCTCTTAATGAGGGTATGTCTTCGTCACTGTTCTATTGCTGTGAAGAGACACCATGACCAAGCCAACATATGAAAGAAAGCATTTAACTAAGGGCTTTCTTAGTCCATGGCCATCATGGTGGGAACATGGCAACAGGTGAACAGGCGTGCTGCTGGAGCAGAACTGAGAGCCTCATCTGATCCACAGCTAGGAGGGGGCGGGCTAGTATTGGCGTTCAAAACCTCAAGGCCCATCCCCAGTGGCCCAGTGACACATACCTCCTCCAATAAGGCCAGACTCCTAAACAGCCCACCAACTGGGAACTGAACATTTAAATTCTGAACCTAAGGGTCATTCTCACTCAAACCACCAGGGGGGTCCTTCCGTTCACAGTTGGCCAATCTAGCTATCGACCACAGTATTCTTTCTCTCCTCCCTAGCCGGTGTTTGTGGATACAGTATTATTAAATGGAAGACTATCGTCATCTAAGTAATTTCTGTGTAGTTTCCTCTTACCATCTAACAGTGGTCATTCAGGTCACGGGAACCGTGTGATCAGGTGAGCGAGGCTAGGAATATACTCCCTCAGTGTGCTCCAGGTCATCACAATGGAGAAAACTGAACTCCATTTCATGGCATCCCTGGAGGACTAGTTCTCTGTCCCTCATACAACACTCCCCACAAACAAGATCTTTCATCTTATCAGCAGCAGTAGGGAGGTGGCCCAGCCACCAGCAGCCTAAAAGTCCTTTCCAGAGCCTTTAGGGACCTCCACTTAGGCAAAACAAGACCCTTAACATTGTGGTTTGCATAAGAGATGTCTCCAATTGGCCCGTGTGTTTGAACATTTGATACTCTGTTGTGGCACTCTTTTGGGAGGTAATGGAACATTAGAAGGCAGAGCCTTGCTGCAGGAAGTATGTCACAGGGGGTGGGCTTTGAGGTTTTACAGCCTGACCCTGTTTCCTGCTCTCTCAACTTTCTGTTTGCAGTTGAAATGTGATCTGCCAGCTTCCTTGCTGCCAGGCTGGCCTCACAGCTCAGCAGCCACGTTGTTCTCTCTGGGCTCAGTCCCCACGGCTCAGTGGCCACATCGTCCTCGCTGGGCTCAGTCCCCATGACTCCGTGACCACGTTGAACTCTCCAGACTGGCCTCACAGATTAACAGTCATGTTGTCCTCTCTGGGCTCAGGCCTCAGGGCTCAATGGCCACATCATGCTCTCCAGACTGACCTAGCAGCCTAACGGCCATGTCATCCCCTCTGGCTCAGTCCTCACAGCTCAGTGGCCACGTCATCCTTCTGGGCTCAGGGCTCAGGGCTCAGTGGCCACGTCATCCTCTCCAGACTGGCCTCGCAGCCTAACGGCCACGTCGTCCTCTCTGGAACTGTAAGCTAAAGTAAATCCTTTTCTCTTCTAAGCTGCTTCTTGTCCAGGAATTTTATCACAGCATGGAAAGGCCACTAATACGCTTGACTATGCAATAGAAAAGAATTTCATGATGAGTCCAAGTTTTAAATTAAAAGCCAGGGAGGAAAAGGACAGTGCCTACTCCCAAACATGGGCTTGGATTTCTTCAAAAGAGCCACACTCGGGTGTTTGTACAATGGATGTGTGTGGTCCTGTGCTTTTCTAAGTTCACCTCTCAAATGTTTAAACTCACAAGATTTAAAGATCTACCACCCTTAAACTTTCAGCAAAAATGTAAAATTAAGTACAAATACATGTACTGATTTACTTATTTTTTTTCAGATTTTTTTTTTCCGGACATGGTGGTACATACCTTTAGCCCCAGCACTCAAGAGGTAGAGGCAGGCAGATCTCTGTTAGTTTGAAGTCAGCCTGGTCTACAGAGCAAGTTCTAGGACAGCCAGTGCTACACAGAGAAACCTTATCTTGAAAAACCAAAATTGAAAAGAAGTTATTTTTATTGTTTTCAATTGTGTATCTGTGTGTATGTGTATCTCTCTCTCTCTCTCTCTCTGTGTGTGTGTGTGTGTGTATACATACATGCAGGTAACTGAGGCCAGAGGTACTCACTCTTCTTAGACCTGGAGTTATACACAGTTGTAAGCCCCCTGGTGGGTTCTAGGGATGGAACCTGGGTCCTCTGGAAGGAGCAGAAAATGCTCCTAACCTTGGAGCCAGCTCTCCAGCTCCTACTTATATTTTTTATCTTAAAGAATTTCCTTTGATAGATGCAATTGTGAGGTGGTTTTCTGAAGTGTGTTTCTTGGATTTGGGGATAAGAAAGACACACTTAAACTCAGCATGGTTTGATAGTTTCAACATCCCTACCTGAGATGTCTTCAGGCTGACAGGCATTGTCTCTATAGCAACCTCGATTTTATATTGTGTTCAGATTTCCCATCCCGTGTTCCTTTAGTTTCCCCTGTCATTTTTTGGCCTGTATCAGTCTGGTAGGTCGAAAGAATAGCTCCATTAAATGAGAACCTCAGAAAGATCAAGTATAAAATGTGCTCCAAGTCCTTGCAAGCATCGTTGCAATCACTAATTAGTCTTTGTTGAACATTGACCAGAGGTGATAAAAGGATGGACACTCCCATCTCTTCCACAGTCAACTCCCAGAGAATGAGAGATTTCATCATACCGTGGAACTTGGGAGAGCAGAAAGGAAACGTGATTTGAAAAGGCTCCTTTGATACTCTGATATTCATTCCTTGTTTATTTATATTTATTTGTCATTTACTGCTGTCATGTTCTGTTGCTTTTATTTCAGCATTCTGCTATTCCATGGTGACATTTATGAATTTTTGTATAGTATTGTTTTTGGCTCAGTTATAGTGTATTTATTCTCCTCCCTGTCCCTTCAAAAAAGATTTTGTTTTGGTTAGGAAATAAGATTGTACTATGTAACACAGACTGGCCTTAACTTGTAATCCCCCTGCTTCTGCTTCCTAAGTGTTGGTATTACAAGGGTGCACCACACGCCCACCTGGACCTTCAGAACTTAAGGATGTATGTTGTAATTGTAACTGGCCCCCAATAGGTTCATAGGGAGGGGAGTGGCACTATTAGGAGGTGTTGTAATGATCTGTCCTGTCCCTTTAAGACACAAGTCCCACACACTCCCCCTTCCATTGTGGCAGGCAGATCTTCCTTCTCTCTCCCTCTCTCTCCTCTCTCTCAGAGGCAGCTTCTGTCTCTCCCTTCTCCCCACTTTTCCCTCCCCCTGTTCTTCCCCTTCTCCCCTTCCCTTCCATAACCCACTAAATAAATTCCAACTTCACTCTGCATGGTGTGCCTATCCATCTGTCTCTCGCTTGCCACGCTGCTCGCTGCCCACTGCCTGCCTCCACTTTGGGGACCCACTACTGCAGACACTATGGGACCTGCAGCATTTTACCATTACAGGCGTGACTTTATTGAAGTAGGTATGGCCTTGTTGGAGGAAGTGTGTCACTGTGGAGGCAGACTTTGAAGTCTCATATATGCCCAAGTCATACCCAGTATCTCAGACCACTTCCTGTTGCCTTTGGATCAAGATGGAGAAGTCTCAACTCCTTCTCCAGCACCATGTCTGCCTGGATGCTGCTATGTCCCACCATGATGACAATAGATTAAACATGTGAACTGTTAGCCATCCCAGTTCAATGTTTTCCTTTATAAAAGTCACTGTGCCCGTGTGACTCTTCACAGCAATAGAAACCCTAAGACACACTTTCTTTCCCTCTTGTTCTCTTGTCTCCTTATTTTCCTCGGAGTCTCTTCTTCCTCTTATTATCCTTTCTCTTGCATAACCCATCATAACACATAATTCAAGTTTAATATTTTTTTTGATTTTTCGAGACAGGGTTTCTCCGTAGCTTTTGGTTCCTGTCCTGGAACTAGCTCTTCTAGACCAGGCTGGCCTCGAACTCACAGAGATCTGCCTGCCTCTGCCTCCCGAGTGCTGGGATTAAAGGCGTGCGCCACCACTGCCTGGCTAAGTTTAATATTTTTGAAATAGCTTTCTTTGGTGAGAGGCGAGTATTTCTGGAGAGACGGCTCAGCAGTTAAGAGTGGATACTGCTATTGCAGGGGACACAAGTCAGTTCCCAGCAGCCGTGTTGGGTAGCTCCCAGCTGCCTGGAACTCTAGCTCCTGGGGGACCCAGAGTCCCTGGCCTCTGTTGGCATCTGCACTCATGTGCACATATCCCCCACCATACACACACACACACACACATGCACATACACGTACACATAATTAAAAATCATAAAAACACATTTCTTTAAAAGTAACTTTCTTTTCTCTTTTGTAACATTTAAAAGAATTGTGTGAGGAGGGGTGTTTAAATTTGTCTTTGGTGTTCAACTATTGTTTCTCATCCCAGGCACTGCTAGCCCTTTGTCTCAGGAATGCTTTGTTGTAGGAGATACCTTATGTGGTGTAAGATGCTTAACAACGTGGTTGCCCTGAGGTATTCACAGGGATCAATTTTAGGACCTCTGTACCAAAATCTATTGATGTCCCATTCCCTTCCATGAAATCACAGGTGTTTGCACATAGCATTTGTATGTGCTCTTGTGTGCAGAATAATACGGATGGTTTATGACGCCTGAATATTAGTGTATGATACCTGAATATTAGTTATTTTTCTTGTCACCGTGATGCTATCCCTAAATGAGACAACTTCAGGGAGGAGTCATTTCTTTGGCTCACCAGTGAAGGGGATGTAGACCACCATGGCAAGGAAGGTGTGGACGACATCGTGGTGGCTGAGGCATGTGACTGGGACTCCTTAGATCTCAGTGGAGCAGGAAGCAGAGAGCTTAGGCCAAAACCAGGGCCATACTGGAAAGTGTAAATGGCAATACCCTGACTGTAGTGACCGACTCCCTCCACTGACAATCCACTTCTTAAAAGATGCACACCTCCTAGAATCCCACCAGCAGCTGAAGATAATTTTATATTATAAAATATATATAATTTTATATTCAACCCATAAAACCATAATACTGTATAAATGGCACACGAGTACTTGGGTAACCCTGACACAGTATAGATTGGTGCACATGAGTCACAGTATAAATGGTGCACACGGGTACTTGGGTAACCCTGACACAGTATAAATGGTGCACACAAGTACTTGGGTAACCCTGACACAGTATAGATTGGTACACACGAGTACTTGGGTAACCCTGACACAGTATAAATGGTGCACACGAGTACTTGGGTAACCCTGACACAGTATAGATTGGTACACATGAGTCACAGTGTAAAGGGTGCACACGGGTACTTGGGTAACCCTGACATAGTATAAATGGTGCACACGAGTACTTGGGTAACCCTGACACAGTATAGATTGGTGCACATGAGTCACAGTGTAAAGGGTGCACACGGGTACTTGGGTAACCCTGACACAGTATAGATGGTGCACACGGGTACTTGGGTAACCCTGACACAGTATAGATGGTGCACAAGCACTTGGGTAACAGTGGAAAAGTACAGTCTGGGCAAGTTTCATACAGAAAAGGACTTATTTTTGCTTTGTTTATTCCCCAAAATTTCCAAGTCATGGACACTGAGAATGACTGTATACTCTGACCTACATTCATGTCTCCAGACACAAGCAAATGACCTTTAAAGGCTAAGAGCACCTCTGGCTGAGAACCATGGGCACATAAATACTTCCCGGAACTACATTTATTTAGAATCCCAAACTTTAATGAGAATGGCTTTCTTTCAGCTCTACCATCCTGTGAGTACATATGTATTCAACAGATACCTAGGCTTCCAGCCTTCTTCAAGCCCCAGGACGCCTCCTGCTCCCTCTGGAGCTAGGCAGAGGTGGCCCACGTGCTCCTAAACATGCCATACCTGCCATTCTATACCTGCATGGGCTACCGTGATGTCGCACATCCAAGAAGCAGGCAGGATATCTGAAGGCAGTGCTGTCGGGGCGACTGAAATGTCCACTCAGTCTCTGGAACATTCAAGTTGCCAGCTTCAGATTAATTCTGTCTACATTATCACGCTCCCTGCTCCAGGTTATTCCAGGCTCTTCTATGTATGTCCCAGTGTCTGTCTGTGTCCTGCCAGTCCCCACCTCTCTTGTCTCTGGGATCCTCGGGAAGGCAGTCTTCCCAGCACAAAGGTCCTCAAACCCTTAGGCCAGAGGAAATGTGCTGTAGATTGCCCTGGGGCTTATGAACAGGCAGGCTCTGTCCCTGCAGATTGGGAGGCTGGGCCTGAGGTTCTGTTTCCCACAGGCTCCCAGGGAAGAATGTTCCTACAGCGTGTATCAGAATCCACTGGAGTATAGATGCCTAGACTCTTCCACTAGAGACACTGCCCAAAGGGTTATGGAGCTAAGCAGTCCTGCTTCCAACAAGTTTCCTCAAATGTTCAGAGTCCACACCCAACATAGGGGTTAGCTGCTGCTCTTATCTTATAAGGCTGGGTATCTAGCCCCTGAAGCTGGGCCTCTGTCCCTAAAGCCATAAAACCAGTAACACAGGTCTGTCCTCTGACTGATTATAAGCTTCCACCCTGAGGCAAATCACCTCATGCAAATACCTGTCCCTGTGTCACCCTGAAGCCCTCAGATAGAACAAACGGGCCCAGGCCCCTGGCAGCTCAACTTTTCTATGTGCTGGGTCACTGCTGGCAGACAAGATCGAAAGGCTGAATGTTGGTGCAAGGAGAACCTTTTAAATGAAACGTGCAGTGGCTGGTATGGAAAGTGCACATGCTCCCTAGCAATGCAGAGTGGGAAACCCTGTGCAATGTAGATGTTGGGCCACAGCAGCAAACACAGGCTATTTTAGGGTCTCAAATAAAAATGTATTTTCCAAATGATTTGTGTGTGTGTGTGTGTGTGTGTGTGTGTGTGTGTGTGTGTGTTTATTTGGATGTTTGATTGGTTTGGTCTGGTTTTGAATTTTTTCCTTGTTGGTTGGTTTGTTTGGTTGATTGGTTGGTCTTTGTTTCTTTCTGTTAGGGTCTTCCCATGCAGCTCAGGCTGGCCTGGGGCTCCCAGCTCGGTCCCAAACACACAAGCCTCAACCCTCCACCTCTCCCGTGCAGAGAGCGGAGCCTTGTATCCCAACCACCTAGTCTTTTGAGTATTTCTGACAAGAGAGTTTGAGGAGACCCCTCCTGAGCTGAAATCTAAAGGCCCCTCACTGTGGGAGGGGGGGGTCCCCAGAACCCCTTAACAACCCATCCCCCAGGAGTCCCACTTTCTCCTCCTGAGGGCAAGCAGGAGAAAGGAAAGGAAGACAAAATGGTTCCAGAAAGAAGACAGGAAGAAGGGAGGGAGAGTGTGCTGTGTAAGGTGGAGAAAAGGGGAGGAAGTGTGTGTGTGTGGAGGTGTGGGTGTGTGTGGAGGTGCGGGTGTGCAAGGGAGGTGAAGGAGCCCTGCAGCTCTAGGGCACACTTCTCTGAAAAGGCCCCTGGTGGCCAGTAACACCCCATGGCCATGACCTGAGGCCAGTATGAAGAAGACAGCAAGAGTCCTGCCCTGTGGAGAAGCCCTGCCTGCCTTTCCTTCACACCTTGCCCGGGACAGTAAGGCATCGTCATTCCCACTGCTGTGGATGAGGACTCTGCCTGCAAGAGCTGTGGGTTCCTGGTGAAGCAGTTGACCACTCTGAGTTCCTCATTCCCTCCACCACACACACCTCCTCTGGGGTGATGCTTCACACACAGAAGTACTGATATTTGTTTGTAATCTAACAACTAAAGCTTGCCTAAAGACCAGAATGCAGAGCTAAACCACTAGTTAGCCAGAGGCCAGGCAGGGTGGCACACACCTTTAATCCCAGCACTCAGGAGGCAGAGTTAGGTGGAGCTCTGTGAGTTCGAGGCCACCCTGGGCTTCACGAAATTAAACAGTCTGTAAAAGAAACAGAGCCAGGCAGTGGTGGCTCACCTTTAATTCTAGCACTAGGAAGGTGGAGACAGGAATGGATATGGCTAGACAGAGAGAGGAATGTAAGGCAGGAGAAGACAGGAACTCAGATGCAGTCTGAGGATTCAGGCTGAGCATACAGTCTGAGATTTCATAGAGACAGCAGCAGTCTGAGGACTCATAGAGATGGGATAGCGCCTTTGGTCTGAGCATCGATAGAGGTAAGAAGTCTCTAGTGGCTAGCTGCTCTGCTTCTCTGATCTTTCAGCATTAACACCTATTTTAGACCCCAGGTTTTTATTATTATTAAGAACAATTAGAGTATGTGCTACACATAGAGGTAACTTTCTCCCTAATGCCTGGACACTGCACTTCTCCACTTACCCATGAGCAAAACCATATTAATTTACTATCTTCAGACAGAAAATTGATGAATACATATTCTATGCCAGCCTTGTGCATGAGGCATGTGACTACAAACGCAAATGCAATAGGTCTTCATTTTCAAAGATGTTAAAAGTCTGGGGAAGGAGAGGGATTGCATCCATGTGCTCCTGTAAGCAGTTAAGCCACTAGGGTTCGGAGTGTTCCTATGGCCGCAGCTGAAGCCTATAACCTACCTAATGTAACTGGATGTACCCAAAACTACTAGGGCAAGTACAATATTTAGGAGCATCATTTGGAAGGTTTCACGTCCCCTTTACCTTCATGCTTCTTGTGCGTGGTGTTTTAGCTCATGAAGAGTGAGTGCCCACTGCTTCGACCTCTCTAGTGTCTCTGAACTCTCCTCTATTTCCCCTTCCCAGCGAACACCAGTAATGACATCTATCAAGCCCTTCTCTCTAAGTATAGCCTTCAAATATATGTCCTGACAGATTTGGCAGGGATAGGGGTAAATTTTCCCAGGAAGAAAAATGTCAATTTTCAATTTTCATAATAGTTGTACAAAGAAACCTATCATATCACTAGCCTTCTTTATAAAAACTTACATTACAAAGGATGAACTAATAACCCCAGACAGATCAGTAAGCGCGCCGGCGTGGCCGGTCTTAACGCTAGTGTTCTCTGGCTCCAACTTCAAAGTCAATACCTATCTGACTGGACATGGTTTTTATGAGAAGAACCAGTCAACGATTTACGTTTAAGGTTGTGATCTGTTCTTCAGATCTCTTCAGAAGAAAGGGCCCAGGGACAGCTCAGCACCCATCTGCCATGGCCAACCCAATTTCAAATGTTTACCAATTGTCATTCCTAGGTCCTGGCCTATAATTCAGTCCTATGCCCCCCAAATGCCTCTCTGTCTCTTTCTCGCGCACTCTCTCTCTCTCTCTTGCACTCACTCTCTCTCTCTCTCTCTGTTGTATGTATAGATGAGTATGTACGTACAGGTTGTACATGTAAAAACAGGCTAGTCAAGATTGTCTGGCGCTTCCACTATTGCTTTCTGTCTTATTCCAGTAACACAGAGTTTCTCACTGAACACGGAACTGGCTGCCCTCCATCCCACCAGGCTTATGAACCAGGAAATCCCAGACATGCTCCTGTCTCCTCTCCCCCACCCCCCACCAGCAGGTTGCAGATTCAGACGGCTATGTCGAACTTCTTTTGTTACATGCTTTCTGGGGATTCGAACTCAAGTCCTCATACTTACACAGTAGTAACGCCCACTGAGCTGTCTGCCAGTGCCTGCCATGACTGCATCCTTACTACTTGGAATAGTGAAATACTGACTCCCTTATCTCAAATTTCGGTATCACGCATGTTCTCCAATTTATTCAAATTTAAATAAACTGAACTCTTCCTCAAAATGTGCCTTCTGTTGCTGCCTGTTTCAGCTCTCCTTTTCATTGTATTGCTTTCTGCTGGTGATTACCATACTTAGCAGGATGGTTGCTGGGCTTAGATTTCGTGCATAGCAGCACAAGTATGCATCCTTCTCTTTGCTCAGCCTTCAAACCCTTTGAAAACGTGTTTCCGTTGTGTTTGGTTTTGTATCTATAAACCTCCCCCAGAAAGCTGGAATTCAATATATGTTCAACAATTGTAAGTCTTGACAAAAATAAGCAAATATGCTTTGCTCATAAGTAAGTGCAGAAATGGAAATTCCAGGTACCAGAGAGAAAGTTGGGTCTGTGTAAGATGCATCTCCCAGGCAACATGAGTGGCTTGGAGAGAATAGTGAGAGGAAAAAAAAAAAAACGCGCTAATGGGGGAAACGAAGCCAACAACACATGTAAGTGGTTCTCTTCCAATTTTGTCAAAAGCTCATCTTGTCTAGGGCAGTCACAGAGAGAAATTGTATAGCTGTGCATGAGGTCAAGGGCAGGGAAAGCTTTGGTTCAAGTAGAAATAAAATACATTTCAAAGTTGAAGAGCAAAGAAAAAACATCTACTCTAAGAACAGCTCCAAGAAAACTGCATCCTCCAAAATACGGTAGTGCAATGGTGGCGCAAAGCTTGTGGGAGTAACCAACCCCACAAGTCTGGTTTGGCTTATGGCCAATTCCATGAGATAGAACCCATACCCAACACCAATTAACAGACTAAGAACCTGTAGATAGCCCAGGGGCCTAGGGTAAAACCAAATATTACTGTCCAAAATAAAACAAAACCAGTAGAAACAAAGTGGTTCCTCATGACATTCTGCTAAATTCTATACTCATAGATCAGTCCCTTGCTCAGTCATCATCAGGGAAGCTTCCTCCTGCACAGATGGGGACGAGACCCACAGCAAGACATTGGGCAATGAATGAGAGACCTCGGAACACTCAGCTCGGAATAGGACATCTTCATTAAATCCCTTCCCTCAGAACTCAGAGAACTCTGCAGAAGATGGGGCAGAAAGAGTGTAAGACTCAGAGAGGATGTAGGACACGGAGAAAACAAGGCCTTTTGAATCAAGAAGATCAAAGCACATGCAAACTCAGAGACTGGAGCAACATGTACAGGCCCTGCATGGGTCTGCACCAGATCCTGTGCATCTGTATGTTATGGCCTCCAGTTTGGTGCTCCTATGGATTCCTGAGTATGCAAGCCAGAAGGTCTCTGATTCTTGTGCCTTCTCTTGGGCTCTTTTCCTTCTATTTGTTTTGTCTAATTTCAATACGTTAGTTTTTTTCTTTCTATTTTATTATTACCCCCTAGAAGCCTGTTTCTTTTCTAATGAGAGACAGAAAAGGAAGAGAGGGGAGAAGGAACTGGGAAGAGTTGGAAGAGGAAAACCATAATCAGGATATATTATGTGAGAAAAATAATCTATTTTCAATTAGAGGAAAAATTTTAAATTCTTAAAAAATAAAAATCAGAAACCAACAGGCAGGACTTCGAAGGAACTGATTGTGTAAAGCGGTAAACGCTTTTAACTCCAGCACTCAGGAGGCAGAGGCAGGGGCAGAAGCAGGAGGTCCAAGTTCTAGGCTAGCTAGGATGTTGTGTCTGAATGTGAAATATCTCCCACAAGTTTTTGCATTGAATGCTTGGTCCCCAGCTGGTGGTGCTATTTGGGAAGTTATGGAGTCTTTAGGGGGGTGGAGTCTTGCTGGAGGAAGTATGTCAGTGGGGGGCGGGTCTTAAAGTTTTATAACCCTGCCCCACTTCCCTTCTTTCTCTGCTTTGCACCTGTGGAAGCATGCTCCTATTGCTAGGTCTTCCCTGACAGAGTGCGCTCCTTAGAACTGTGATCCAGAACAAACCATTTCTCCCTTCAATTGCTTTGGCCAGACATTTAGTCACATACTAATGGAGTAACTACATAGCAAGACCTCATCTCAGAAAAATGAGTGATAACCAAAGAAAAAAAAGTCCTGTCTCGTCTCTACCGAAAAGCAAAGCAAAACAAAACAAAGCAAATCTAGTTGCTGGACACTTGTAGGCTTATTGTACTCGATGGGGTCCTGGAATACAGCTCTTTTTAGAGCAAGTACGAGCTTAGTGTTTATGATTAGAGGAAGTGGTGTGTTGAGAGCAACAGAGGCTCTCTAGCCTTGTTTGGACTATAACTTGGAGGGCTAGGATCCTGGAAAGTCAGTACCACAAAGTCACCCAGGACAGTGTCTCTGGAATTTGAAGAACGAAAGTTCACGGGCCACAGAGGTGAGCTTCAGAGCAAGGTTTATTGTAGGCTTATAGGTGTGCGCTTAAGAGAAAGAAGGACGAGCACGGTGTAGCAGGAATGGTCCATGCACATAGAACACTACTGAGTTATTGGTCATTTGGGGCCAGGCATGGGGAGGAGGGTAAACTGGCTTGACCACAGTCAGTCTCCCTGGGTGCACCTCAGTTTTGATGAGGTCTTCTCACTCAGTTTCCAGGGAAAAGTGCTCATCTAAGGGAAGAGAGGTCACAAAACAGACCTCTTATCTGGAGTTCTTGGCTCCAGCCAGGACAGAAGTGCCCTCATGACCAAGACCATGTCCCTCTTCCAGACAACAAGAGTCAGCACTGCTTGCTTTCAGGGTCCCTACCTTAAAACTTGTGGTGGATTTGAAGAAAAGGACTCTCAAAGGGGGTGACGCTATAAGGAATTCTGGTCTTGTTGGAGGAAGCGTGTCACTGTGGAAGTGGCCATTGAAGTCTCTTCACTCAAGCTTCCTCAGTGTGATAGTCAGTTGACTTCCTGTTGTCTTCTGGCCTTGTTGGAGGAAGCGTGTCACTGTGGAAGTGGCCATTGAAGTCTCTTCACTCAAGCTTCCTCAGTGTGATAGTCAGTTGACTTCCTGTTGTCTTCTGGTCAAGATACAACTCTCAACTCCAGCACCACATCTGCCTGCACACTGCTGTATTCCCAGTCATAATGATAATGGACTGAGCCTTGGAACTGTAAGCAAGACACCCCAATTAACTGTTCTCATTAGTAAGAGATGCCATGGTCTTGGTATCTTTTCACAACAATAGAAAACCCTTAGACAAAGCTGCCTGGCCAGTTTCTCCCTTCTGTTGATATCATCTCATCATTTCCAAAGTTTTATTTTGGTCAGGGGGAAGCAGAACCTACCTCCATGTGATATCTGATCAAGACCTCCATTGCCGTCACTTTCTATGGCCCACACATGCATAAATCTAAATATATCATCTTCCAAGCAGAAAAAAAAACTCCTGAAGCCAGGGTGTACAATCCTAGCACTCGGCAGGCTGAGAAAGGAGGATTTGAGGCCAACCTAGGCTATAAAATAAGTTCTAGGCCAGCCTGGGCTACACAGTAAGACCCTAATACATTTTTTTAGGTTGAAAATGATAACTTCCAAACTTAGATATTCCCCTCCCAAAGCCTAAAAGAGATTGATGGTTTGCATATTTTTTTTGACTTATTTGTGAAATCCGGATACTTCTTCCCCCAAGTTCTGAGTTTTGATTTGTGATTTTCCCTCCTTAGTAGATAAAAGCCCCTACATCCTCTCTTGGCACTCTGCACCCTCAACTTAGTCACCAGAAGCAGATGGCTACAGACATGTGACCAAACTTTCTTCTAATGTTTTTTTAAGCCAATATATCAATACATGAAAGCAGACAGGCTGGAAGCCTACAATAACAAGCGCCACAAACCCTGCTGCGTTTGAGGTGAAAACTTTTCTCTTGTGTACGCCCTCCATCCTGGCTCCACGCACTGCTGACTCTCTTTTCCCTTGTTAAGGATGTTAACTCTTAACATCACTGCCTCTGGTTCCAAAGTTCCATAAACAGCCAGCACTCCACACTGGCAGATCAAGGTACACAGTTACAGATTGGGACTTCCGGACCCCTAGTATAGCCCCACCTCTCTCTGTTCCTCTAAAGTCATGGTGATGAGTTGCTTGTAACCAGCAAGCTCCTCTCAACACCTTGTCCTGTCCTGTGTGTCCTCCCTCTCCCCCGCCTGCTTGGCTTAATTAAGTCCTTTGTTGATCTAAATAAGGCCTGCATTTCACTGAACTCAGCAAAAGGAAAGTGTGTTTGTTAAAGTCCTCCAGTTGCAAACAACAGAAATACAATTAGACGAACTGAAACTCACCAGGGAGGTAACTTTGATGCAGTGCAGATTCCAAGGCCTGGGGCCCTCCAGGCAGGAAAATGCCAGGCTTGGGAAGAGCAGCCCGCAAATGACAAACCCAGTGTTACCTGAGCTCCTAGGGTCAGTGCGCAGGCCAAGGCAGCCCCAACCAGTCAGGCTTGCAGCCCCTATCCTCAATAGACCAATTAACTAACAGGTAATGGTGAAAAGCAGAAATGGGAGATGAATTCAACGTCACTCTGTGTAATCACATTGGGAAGAGTAGCAAAGAGCTCCAGTGATACCCTCTCCCAAGTCTGTTTTGGAATCCTGGCATGAAGTTCGGGTTTAATAGAAGGTAGGAGAGATGCATAGCTAAGTATTGTGGTCAAGGTGGGCTGCCCATCATTGTCTAGGCTCGTCTCTCCTGCAAGGCTGTCCGCCATTTCCTCAGAACTGTGTGAAGTATCTTCAGGAAGGCAGACTCCCCTTCTGCCTCCAGCCTTTTCCTTCTCTCAGCATGAGACTCCTGTCAAATTCAATTGCTAGGCAAAGGGAAGCAGACAAGGATCTCTTCAGAATAGCTCAGTTCCTGACAGGGGACCTCTTCACCAGAGGTGTTCTGTGCACACTTGGTCTCTGCAAGAACTGTCTGTCTGTGTCTCAGACTAAGAGGCCTCCACTGCGGAGCAACCATCCGTCTAGTCTCTTGCCCAAGTTTCTGATTTGGATCTGGTATGTGCTCTGGTGCAAGTGGCCAAAAGCAGAGATGGCATCGTGAAGAATAATCATAGTGGCTAGGGGACCAGGCTGTGAGATAGAAATCATTCCTGCGGAAATGACAGCCAATGGCTGATGAGACACGCCCAAAGCAAGCTGCCAAAGAACGCTGTCTTAAAAACACTAAGACCAGTCAGGTGGTTCAATGGTAATTGATCTGCCTTTACTCTACAGGGCCCACATTGTGGAAGGGGACTCTCTGTGAGCTCCACACATAGACTGTGGCGTGTGTATGGGCATGCCTCTCTGATTTCCACACATGCTCTGTGGCGTGTGTTTGGACACGCCTCTCTGATCTCCACACAGGCACTGTGGCATGTGTATGGGCACACCTCTCTGATCTCCATACATGTACTGTGGCGTGTGTATGGGCACGCCTCTCTGATCTCCATACATGCATTGTGGCATGTGTATGAGCACACTCTGGAGCTAGGGAAATGGTTCAGTGAGCAGTGCTTGCCATGAAGACCTAAATCAGTCCCCGGTGCCCACATAAAAAGCCAGGCATGGTGGCATGCACTTGTATTCCCAGTTCTGGAAAGGCGGGGCTAGGAGGATCCTTGAAGCTCAGTGACCAGCCAGCCTAGCCTAGGCGCAGAGCCTCAGGCCTCAGGCCCTGCTGACAGAAAGCAAAATTGACAGCTGTGGAGCCAGAGAATTACACTCAAGGTTGATCTCTGGCCTCCACACACATGTGCACCCCACTGACAGGTACATCACACACACACACACACACACACATACCACACACACACACAGAGAGAGAGAAGGATCACAATTTCAGGGCTAGCCTAGGCTACATAAAAGCTGTCTCAAGGTAATAAAAGAGAAAAAGAAAAAGGGAGGGAAGAGGAAGAAAATGAGTGTAAAACTATTTAAACACTTGGCAATCCCCTAGAGAATAGAAAGCAGCAAGTCTGATAATTAGGGTGAAAAATGAGAGTATGGCTCTAAGGAAACGTTGCCCATTACTCTGAAAGGAAGGGGCTGCTGTGTGCAGCTCACCACAGGGAAAATAGAACTTGGGGCCGTTCTCTTAAACCTTACTTTTGTAATGCTTGCTATTTGGTTCAAGTACCATGATTTTCCACAGTGTCAAACAAATCTACATTTTAACAGAAGCTTCTACATCCATTTAAAACCTAATAAATATTACATTGTGCAAGTGTGTGGCTAGGTTTCCCCTCTCCAAAAAAAATCCTCTGGCAGCACTAAAGTGCGGTCAACATACCTCAGTGTGTCGAGTAATATAGATAGCACTCATACTCCACAGAGTTTCCTTTTGCCTCTGCTGTTCATTGTTTTCTTACAACTTTCCCTCCCCAGTCAGCTAGGGAAGGGGCTCTGCCCAGTGGTAAATTATAACAGTGCATTTTCTAGCTTGTGTTTCCCCAAACCTAAGGTGCATTGGAGAGTGAGAAAGAAACTAACTCTGGTATAGGCAGAAACACAGAGGACAGAGTCCATGACTGAGAAGGAGACATGGCGGCAGATTATTAAGGAGCATGGGGACCATTTGCGTGGACCGGCTTCTGAGACAAGGAGGACAATTCCAGCAGATGCCTGGACATATAGAGGACGTGCACCCAGATGTGTTCTGATGACGCACAATCCCCCAGGATTTAGAAACAATCTTAAAAGAGATGAAGACAGATCATTCTGCATTAAGCGAGGTTAAGTTCCTGCTTCTCGGCTGACTGAGGGCTCAAAATAGAATTAAGTTGTATTATAGGAAAATAGCGTTGTGTGCTGTCCTCGCTTGGCGTCCTAGACTGAGATATGTGCATTCATTAAGTGAAAATACAGGGACACAGGAGGACAGAGGAACAAAGTCAGCAGACCTGCTGAAAAGTCATTGGGTACTGTCAGATGCCGGGGAAGAAGCTCCCCATGTCCACTCTGTCTTTCCCGCTCATTGATGCCATTCCACGCTGTGTCTCACAGGCACTGGGCACCCACAGTCAAACACTGGCAGATACAACAAGAGTGAAAGGAAGAACATTTCCAAGCACTGCTGCGATTCAGCTTGATTCTCTGGGCTCTTAGCCATGCAGGGCTCCTTCCAGCTAGAGAGGCAGAGAGCAGGAGAAAGTCCAGCCCCCAGCCCAAGGCAGCTACCCATCCCCCATCCCCCATAACCCCCAGCCCAAGGCAGCTACTCCCCACCCCCATAACTCCCAGCCCAAGGTAGCTACCTGCTCCCCCAAACCCCCAGCCCAAGGCGGTTATCACCACTGCCCCCCATTACCCCCAAACAGTGAATGAGAAAGAAACATCTATCGTTAACCACAGAGGCTGTGGGTTGTATGTTTTACAGGTTATTAATAATGGGACATTACACATGAAAAACTGTAGCTCTGGGAAGTCAGCAAGTGTTCTGATGATGCCATGAAATCTTAACCTGGGCATGGGCACAAAAGTAGTTATGGTGAGCAAGATGGCTCAGCTGGTAAGAGCACTTGCTGGGAAGTCTGACAACCTGAGCTCTATCCCTGGAACCCAAATGCTGGAAAGAGAGAACCAGCTCCAATGGGTTGTTTGACTTTTACATATACACAGTGACAGGTACACACACATGCATGTTCACTCGAGAGCATACAAGCACACACACATACATGAAAAAAAGTACAGAATAACTTAGAAACTAAAAAGTAGTTCTGTCTGGATTTCTCTTCCACCATTTGATGGCAGTAACTCTGCCTAGTTTGTCTGCCTTCTTTAGAGGGATGACACACACACACACACTCTTGGAGACCTGGTCTCCAGTTCCCAAGGAAACAAAGTTGTTGGGTTTTGTTGTTGTTGTTGTTGTTGTTGTTCTGTTTTGTTTTGTTTTTTTTCAAGACTGTACTGGACCTCGCTCTGTAGACCAGGCTGACCCTGAACTCAGAGATCCACCTGTCTCTTCCTCCTGAGTGCTGGGATTAAAAGAGTGTGCCACCACCACCACCTGGCTAAACAGAACAGTATATTTTTAATGTAAACCACAGCCATATCCCCATGGCCACACTGGCTACTCAGCGATATCTTTCTTTCTTTGCATTTGGGCTGTTGTGGGCCATGTCCCCACCCTCTTTGTGGACAATGGATATCGACAAAAAGAGAGAATGAACCAAACGGGTCTGAAACAAGGACATAAATTTCTGGAATTGTTGCTTCCTTGCTCCTGCCTAAGCCATTCCTAACCTTCCCAACTGTGTTCATCACCACTTTTCCCATTTTGTCAATAAACTTCACCTTGTCCCTTGACATCAAGTTTCTTAAGGAGTAGCCTTTTGTGTCTCTTATTCCAGCATCCTGGGAGAAGTAAGCCCAGAAAATTATAGAGCCAAGCCCTCTCAGATTCTGCTAATGTGCCTGTCTTTTACCTCCTGGGCAGGTGTGTCCAGGATGGTAGAGGAAGCATGATACAGCCTGTGCAAAGGACTGTAGCAGGAATAATAAAAACCCAGAGACAGATATCCAGGGGTTAAAGCTGAAGGTCAGAGAAGCAGAGCAGTAAGCCGCTAGAGAGACCTTTCACGTCTACCAAGGTTCAGACCGAAGGGGCAATCCTCTGACTGCCTAGACTGCACTGTGTCTCTACCAAACCTCAGACTCCACATTCCAGTGAGTTCTTGTCTCTTCCCCTTTATATTCATCTCTCCATTCAGCCTTATCGCTCCTGTCTACACCTCCCTAGGGCTGGGATTAAAGGTGTGTGACTCCCAAACACTGGGATTAAAGGTGTGAGCCACCTGGATCTGTTTCTGGATCGATCTTACGTAGCCCAGGGTAGCCTTGAAGTCACAGAGATTCGCCTGCCCGTCTCCTGAGTCCTGGGGTTAAAGGTGTGTGCCACCCCTCCCTGGCCTCTAGAGACTTAGCTTTGCACTCTGATCTTCATACAAGCTTTATTTATTAAAATATGAAAAAGAATATCACTCTAAGGACTTTGCAGAGAGGGACTGTGGGCTTAGCGACCCACTGAGGCTTCTCACAAACCCCCAGTAATCACCTCTGGGGGCCTGTCTTGTTGATTCTGGTTGTTTCCATTGATCGTCCATGTTGCACCCTGCTCATTTGCACAGACAACAGGGAGCATTAACTGGATGTGAAGGCAGAAGTCCGTTTCTGTTTGTAGAGTAATACGGAATAGGAGAGTTTGGAAAATAACTAGGCTTCGTGGTACAACTAAGCAAAGGCTCATGTTCTGGTTTGCTTCTGTTGCTGTGATAAATACCATGGTCAAAAGCAACTTGGGGAGGAGAGGGTTCATTTCACCTTACAAGTTACAGACGGTCATTAATGAAAGCCAGGACAGAAGCTCAATGCTAGAGCCTGGAGACAGGAACTGAGCCAGAAACCATGGAAGAGCGCTGTTTTTTGGCTTGCTCCTCATGGCTCATTCGACCTACTTATTTATGCAACCCAGAATCACCTGCCCAGGGTGGCACCACCCATAATAGGCTAGGCCCTCCTAAATCAATCATTAGTCAAGAGAATGCCCCATAGACTTACCCACAGGCCAGTCTGATGGAGGCAATTGTGGAGGACATTGACAACATTGAAGAGAAACCTTGCCGTTTTGCAACGAGAGCAAGACCCTGGGCCAAAAGAGCAAACTCCTGTGAAAGATTTCGCTTGAAAGGAAAATGCCTGGAAGACAGAAGAGTATCTGGGGCAGGAGATGGCTCAACAGGTAAAGGCACTTGCCTCCAAGTCTAACAGCTTGAGTTCAATCCCTGGAACCTCCTCCATGATGGAAGGAGAGAAGCAACTCTGCAAACTGTCATCTGGCCTCCACATGTGCCCCATGGCAGGCACATAAGTAAATCTGTATATGTATTGATCTTTTTAAAAAAGAGTATCTGCAAAGAGAGCACCTTCAGGTTATCTACTCAACAGGACTGCCTTTGTGACGTGCTAACTGTGGTCCAGCGGTGCAAGCATCTCAATGCTGCTATAGCCATAGCCCTAGGAGGGCTGGTTGTATCTCAAGTTGGTGGGAGAGCTTGGCATCATCCATGTGAGGCTGTTTTCACAGACACGCTGAATGAAAAAGTTACAAGATCTTGAGGTCTGTGCCAAGGGTTAGGAGAAAAGTCTTTGAGGCCAAGTTATGTGTAGCAGAGTCAAATAGGAGGGCTGTGCATGAAGTTGTGATGTTGAAGCCCAAGTCACAGGGGAAATCCCAGGATGCTGGAGATGCCAGGAGCATGAGCCATCGGCCACAGGAGTCAGCTTAAGAGGGGCAGTATGTACTGCAGTGATAGGGATCTCAGGGTGACTACCCAAGCACATTGGAGTTCACAGCTTACCACGACTGTGTGCCCTGGGTGCCTCTCTTGAAACTGCAGGGTTTGATGTCTACCCTGCTGAGTTTGAATCTTAATTTGGTCCCATCTTTCCTTGTCACCTTCCCATTCCTCCCTGTTATAATGACTTCATTTACTTGGTCCATTACATATGGAAATATATAACTTGTTCTTGTAGTTCACAGGGATTCGTAGACAGGCATTTTTCTTAACTGCCAGAAGAGACTTTGGACTTAAGAACAGTGTTGGGGCTTGCCAGAAAGCCCCAAGGCTCCTCCTGTCTCCACCTTCTGGGTATGGGATTATAGGTGTGCACTAATGTGCCTGGCTGTGTAGACTGGGTTCTGGGGCCCTCATGTTATGCAGCAAGCGCTTTACCAACCGAGTCACTTCCCAGTCCTTCCAACTTGTTGTACATTGAAAAATGCAAATTTCAGGAGAGTTTTGAGAATAACCACCAACAACTACGTACTCCGAAGTTTATCAAGTAATATTATTGATTGGAATATTGTACTTTGTTAGGCTGGAGTCACAAAAACAAAAACGACAAAACAAATACCCTGGAGGAGGTCAAGGTCTTGTCCAGGAGCTTCAAAAGGCAAGAACAGACCTATAACAAACTTCACTGAGAAGCTGATTGGATCTGACTTGGTGGAGTCTGTAAAACTGAACAGCTTATGAACCCAGCAAGTGGCTGATTTGAGCCTGTTGGTCTAACAAGAACAATAAGATGAGTTCAGTTAAAGATATGGAAAATGGAAAGGCTCAGGAGAAGACAGTGGTAAGCATGTAGGGACCTGAGTTCAGACCCCAGCACCTACATAAAAGCCAAGTGCAACTGCGTGTGTGTGAAATCCCAGCACTGTGGAGTGGACAAGCGGATCCCAGATGATGGCTGGACAGCTGATCTTGCCCAAACAGCAAGCTCCGGGTTCCGTGGAAAACCCTGCCTCAAAACAAAGTGAAGAATAGAAGATGAATAAAAAAACTGAAAAAAAAAAAAAAAAAGAATAGAAGATGGCTCCTAGCATCAACCCCCGGCCTCCACAAATGAGCACACCCTTACATGCATGTACATGCCCACATTCATACACTGCACACACGCTCATACACACCACACGTGTGCTAAGTAATAAAAATGAAACCATTTGTATATATTTGCAAAAAAAATGACAGGATTGGAAGGTTTCCGTGCAATGTCTGAAGGAGAACTAGATATAAGGGCATGGTGGTTACTCTTGGGTATGGTTCTAGAAGCTTCTATTTATCCACTTTCATCAGCTCCTCCTGGCAGAAGTGTAATGGTGGGTATACACTGGATACATAGTTTGCCAAAGTCCTTGGAGGTCTCTTAACCAAAACTCCAGAGACATTCTCATTTGTAGAAAGGAGTTAATCGTCTCCTCTATCCGTTTCACAGGGTTCTGGTAAGAATCAAAAAGACAGACCGCTTGTGAACGTCCTTTGTTGTCTGACAAGCAATTTATAGGTGCATGATAATTATTATCACCCCCAGTCACTGGGCCCATTTTCACATTCACACCGTCCACACAGGTCTGGATGGGACTTCCTCCAGCAGCTTCACAGAATGTGTGAAAAAGCATGTAATACACGCAAAATTTTATTAACCTTCCGAGGATGGTGCCGTCAACTAATCAGCAAGCCATAAACTTTTATGGGCTAATTAATTGATAGATTTTTTACCCCCAATTAAATTAATCTCTCAGAAGATGAGATGGAGTTCTTTGGCATATTTCTGGTCTTTGACCATTCCTCCTACAAAATATATGATCTTACAATACCAAGGATGTATTGATTCTATCTCAAAGGAGATATAAAACAGTTCTGAGCAGCCCAATGTGAGGTGAGAAATTTCCTTCTTCCATTAACTGAAGAGCCAGGGGTTCATGGAAAACACTTGATTTGTGGACCAGTTTATCCTTGAGGTGTTGTTTTCTTGGTTGTTCAGCTCCTTCCCTGCAGACAGAATAATCAGATTTAATAGGAGACGGTCTTAAGATGGGTGATAGGTAGGCAAGGCTCTTCCTCAAGACAACTTCTTCTCCATCTTTACCACAGCGTGTCTCAGAGTAAACCTGTCACCGAAGACGCCTGTGTGCAGTGTCTAACTGGGCTGCCTGTCTTCTTTTGCTTCTTGTTAAGTGTCCTCAGAAGGGAGACACACACTGGGAGCCCGCTGCGTGTAATTAAGAGACAATTGTGCTGCCTAGGCACCGCCACCTCCTATACCATCAGCTTATTTGCGAGTGTTGTGTAAATGTGGCTAGGATGACAATTGCAAAAGTGAATAAAGACTGTGTCTTGGAGGATGAAACGGGTGATAATTTGAAAACCCAATTCACCTTGTTTTGTTGAGATATGCTACCTTCGCGCTTCATGCTTTCAGAGAAAACCCGATGTTTGTAAATGAAGCCAGCTTTCTCTGTTCTCTGAGAGCAATCATGCATTTTGGCCTACTGTGTACAGCCTAGAAAATTTTAACTTTGGAGACCCTGACTCTTCTTCCTAGGAAATATATAACACAATCTTTGGACAGCTTACTGTGATTAAATGTATTCTAGGACAGTGAGGGATGGTTCCCAATGAATTTTGGAGCAAGCCTATTCAACTTCCCTAACATTAGCTAGCTGAAGAAACTGCCTGGTGCTAACCTGGGCGTGACTGTTCGCTATATTCCACAGCACAGCAGATACTATGATCTAAAGGGAACAAGAAGTCCTGCAACTTTACAATGGTATGTAAAATACACTTCATCTGGTCAGACCCTAGGTGGATGGCGCGTCAAAGAATAAAGGCCAAATGTTAGAGTCTTTCACACAATCCCTTTGTGTTATCATTTCCTCCACTGAATTGCATGATGCTGGGGCTTAGATTGGACTCTTCCCAAGGAGGCCTGCAAAGGTCTTTAGCCATTTGCAAATGGGAACAGCAGGCTGTATGTACGCATGTGTTACATACTCCCAGCGCTCATGCAGCCAAGCTGTGTTGCTGTGCAATAGGCCTATGAGTGTGTGTGTGTGTGTCTGTCTGTCTGTCTGTCTGAGCATGTGAGCACTTACGAAGTGTGAGTGTAAGTATGGGTGTGCCTAAGCCATGTCCATGGAGAGGCTAACCTCAAGGGTCTGCCTTCACCTTCTGCCGTGTTAGGCACAGGGTCTCCTGTTGTTTGCCATCTACCAGGCTAACTGGCTTACCGGCTTCCAGGGATTCTCTCCCTCCCATCTCTCTATAAGCGCCCTGGGATTACAAATGTGCACTGCTGCCTCTGCCTTTTCATGCAGGTTATTCAAACTTGAGTCCTCAGGCTCGCAGAACAAGCTCCTTACCCCTGAGTCACCTTCCAGGTCGCTACGCTATCCCCTCACTTAGGCACTTGACTTGAGAAGAAGAATATGAGAGATTCATGCACAGGATACTTAAGAAAGTCAGTTTACATGTAACCCAGTGTCCTGAGTAAGACCCTCCCTTTCTCTCCTCTCTCCCTGCCCCTTCCTCTGCTTCCCTTCTCTTCTTTCCCTCCCTTTCTCTCTTCTTTCTCTCTAGAAATTACTTTAAAGAGCTGACACAACATTTATAAAACAGAGAGGAGGCTGCAGAGATGTCTCTGGGGATGAGGTGCTTGCTACACAAGCATGAAGGCCTGAGTTCAGATCCCCAGAACCCACAAAAGAACAACAGGAGAGATAGTGGGCCAATAATCCCAGTTCTGGGGAGCAATGGTAGGAGGGTCCCAGGAGCTTGCTCGTTGGCCAGTATAGCCAATCAGTGACCTCCAGGGTCAGTGGCAGACTTTATCTCACACAAATTAAGTGGACAACCATAGGGAAAGATGTCCTCTGGCTATGCCAACCTCTGGCCTCCATGTGCACACATGCTGGTATGTACACAGCATAAATGTTGTACACACACACACAACCCCACACACACACCCCACAGTAACAAAACAAAAAGTAGGAGATTTTTGCTCCTTAGCAATAATTGACATGTCTCTTTGTTGTAGCAATAGATACCATAAGTAGCAACAACTTAGAATTGACATTATTGTCGAATATTCTTTGAGTCCTTCTTCAAGGCATGTGTAGATTATTGTATTTATAGAACTGCTTGGAAACAGTCAATGCCCACCACGGTGCATCATCTAAAGGCAGAGACAACCTGGGTCATGGCAAACCCTCCTCTCCTGAAGTTCAGACTGCCATGAGCTCATTCCTTCTACCCTGGTCACCTCCATTGCCCTAAAGGCAATCTCCAAACTTGTCCCCTCATGAGAATATGGGTGCAAGTATTTTATTGGGAGATAATCCAGGGAGCAGTAGTGTGAGTATGAGAGAGGATCAGGAAAGGGTTAGGAAAAAGAGAAAGAGGGCATTAATTATCAAGGCTCCAGCTGCAGCAACAGGAGCTCAGTCCCTCCCACTGGAGACCCGCAGGTGGAGCGCATCTCCTCGGGTGCCAGAAGGTGTGGGCGGTTATTCTTCACTTCCTGCCTGGGGTGTTAGATCCCAGGCATGGGGGCAGCTTTGTCACATTGGCCCAGCACAAGCACATAACCAGGAAGTCTTCACAGTGGAGAGAGAAGACAGCAGACACTGTGGGGATGCCAGGGGTGGATTCCAGGGGCCACCTGGGGATGAGTGATGGGGGGGGGGAGGCTCTCACAGCATCTGCTACTCCACTTGGATGAAAGGGAGCCCTGGCCTAAAGCCATCCTTGGAATACTTAGGATTCAAACCATTTTTACCACCGTTTTAAGATGCCATATACTTCCCTGTACTAAAAAATTATGTGATGCCTAACTTAGTCTTGAATAACCCATCTTGATTTTAAATAGCCTAGAAATTAGCACCCATGTCTGGATCATTTTTTTTTTATCACAAATGTGATACACTGTTTTTTTTCCCTTGTCATCGATTTTTTTTCTTCTTATAGGGCAATAAGTACCTAAGAAAAGAAATTATCCATCTTATGTAAGAAGAAAATTGCCTCCAAGATTCAAAGTGAAATCTATGCTAACCAAAATATTATATACATTAATGTCACCAAGCCCCGCAGAGTCTGTTTCTGAGGTCCCATACATACCAAACAGGTTGAGTCGGATTCAATTTAAGAAGACTGCACTGCACGGCACCTATTTTTAGTGTCTATCCTCACATGGGGTTCCCTCCCTCTGACTTTCCCAGTCTAACTATTCTTCCACCACCTCTGGGAAGAGCGAACTTCAGATACACTGATGGAGGTGGGTCTTGTATTAATCTGTTGCTTTCATTGGTTAATTAATAAAGAAACTGCCTAGGCCCATTTGATAGGCCAACCCTTAGGTGGGTGGAGTAAACAGAACAGAATGCTGGGAGAAAGAAGCCGAGTCAGTGAGTTGCCATGATTCTCCCACTCCAGACAGACGCAGGTTAAGATCTTTCCTGGTAAGCCAGCTTGTGGTGCTACACAGAATATTAGAAATGGGTTAGATCAATATGTAAGAGCTAGCCAATAAGAGGCTGGAACTAATGGGCCAGGCAGTGATTAAAAGAATACAGTTTCCGTGTAATTATTTTGGGTAAAGCCATGTGGTCAGCCGGGTGCCGGGGACACAGCCCTGCCGCTCTTATTACAACAATACACATGTCACTTCTCTAGACCACAGATGGTATCCTAATAAGGGGCTTCACTTAATTCTTCAAGCTGGGTATAGAGACCAGTCCCACATCTAGCCCCGGGCTTTCCCAACTAACTCAGCATCCTGTGAGGGAAGGGACTTAGAAGTCCTCCACCTCATTATGTCCCTTGATGTTAAGGGTGAGACCCGGGAGATGCAGGCTTGACAGCAACAGACGGAAGTGTTAGGACATTGTTGACATTTTAAAGAGAGATGGACTGGGGAGATGGTTCAGTCTGTGAGGTGCTTGTCACGCCAGCATGAAGACCTGAGCTTGATTCCCCAGGACCCACATAAAAATCTGGGCGTGGTGGTATATGTGTTTGCAGTCTCAGCACTGGGGAAGTAAAGCGAGGCAGAGTCCTGAGATTTTTCTGGCCAGCCAGCCTAGTCTAGTCAGCAAGCTGGGGACCAATGAGAGATTCTGTCTCTAACTAAACACAAGACAGATGGTGCCTGGGAATCAGCACCTGAAGTTGTCCTCTGCTGGAGGAATCTAAACCCAAAGATGCAGAGCTTGACTTCCCGACAGTCTCGGAGAGACAAGTCACTATCATCATAAATCCAGACTTGCTGAATGCCCGAACATTCGCTGAATCTGACCTTGTGTTTCGGAAGCTTTAAGAGTCTCTGTGGTGCCCCTTGGAATAATTGCCGTAAGCTGGTAACAACTGCTTATAATGCCTTTGGGGGACTTGAATGGCATTCTGTAACTGGGCTAAAGAAACTTAACTAAGAAGCATAGATGAGACAGATTTCTCCACCCTGCACTTTGCCCTCCAGAGCTCCGGTGGGTGCTGCTCAGTGGCAGAAGTACATGAGTCCTTGACTGTGGCTGCAGTGGCTTTCGGAACTTACTGGGAGGCAGTAGGTGTTGCTAAGCTTCAAGGACCCAGACCTGAACTTTGACCTTGACAGCCAGTTCCTAGCTCACACCGGAGGAAGACCTTGAGAATCCCACACTGCAGCGGTCACGTGTTACTGTGACATAACTGACATTCACAGGGTCAACTTTTGGAGCCCAGGACTCACGGACTGGAGATGCTCTGCTCCTACTTACTTTACTGATATAAACAGACCCAGAAAGGCAAGATAACATAAGAATCAGAACCTGATAGGAAAACCTAATGTTTTATATCTTGTGTTCCAAAGGAAAGACCTAGGAAAATGGAACAGACTAGGCAAATGGATCCCATTAGCAAAGTTACTTTTAAAAAATTTTTAAATGCTATCCTGCTGACCAATTATTTGGAACACTTTAAAATGAAACCTATTACAGCAGGATTCTCAGATGAACAGAAAGAAATCCATTAGGCCCCAATTGCTATGGACACGATTAACATTATAAAAGTCATTGAGAAAGAGGAGGGGGTGATAGCCAAACTATCTTGACGCAGGCATTTCTACTGAAAAGCATGAGAATTCCAAGAAGTGTTTGGGAAAGATCAATCAAAGATCCTGGGCAGGACTGAGAATGCCAGCTTATGGATTTTAGTAAAGATCTCATAAAATAGACTTCTATAAATTTCCTACTAATCCAAAAAGGGAAGTTCTACAAAGTGCCAGCAGTTCCCCGTCCTGTAGGATGAAAGGAAAAGGGGTACAAAGGTGCCTGATGTAGCCCTTGGCAGAGTTCTGGGAAGACTTGGCTATCTCCTCAGCCACAGTGAGAGAACAGAGAACTTGGAGTCTTAGCTAGTTTTACTTTATTCTACTTTGGTGATTCTGGTCTCTTGTTTATCACAGCTGATTTTTCAGGTCCAGCTGATTGGACACTATAGACCCATCACACAAATCAGTAGTCTTTCTTTTCCTATAAACAATACAAGCTGAGCCTCCCTCCTCTTCACTGCTCTCAACATTCTTATCTTCCAAGCTCCTACAGAACAGTCCACTGAGCTCTCAAAACTCAATGACTTTTCCTACCCAAAGTTCCAAAGCCCTTCCACAACCCCCCCAAAACAACGTGGTAAGGCCTAATGAATTAAGTAAAATGCTGCAGGTCACCAAGTGGCAACAGTGGGCAGCAGGCCATGGGACCACGTCGCAGGGCCCTGAAGTGGCAGTAGGCAGCAGGTCCCAAGATCATGGCAGGCCACAAAGGCAGCTGGGTCCTGACCAGTGAGAGATGGAGATGGATAGGTACGCCATGCAGAGTGAAATTGGATATTTATTTAGTGGGTTATGGAGGGGAAGGCAAGAAGGGGAAGAGCAGAGAGAGAGAGAGACAGAGGGGGGAAGGGAAAAAAGTGTGGAGAAGGGAGAGACAGAAGCTGATTCTTTGAGAGGGAGATGGAAAAAGAGGGACTCAGGCTAGAAGCTGAAGATCAGCTTGCCTCGGAGGAAGGGGGAGGGGGTGGGCATGGCTTGTCTCTTAAAGGGCTAGAACAAACCATTACATTCCCATTTTTTTATAATAAAAAGGCAGGAGGTTAGGCACAACAGGTTAAAGAAATTGGGGCAGCAGATTCTCAAGACTGCTTTCTGCTTATTTGTGGGCATCATCTTGGGGAGGGAACCTGAGAAGGCTGGGTGCTGGCCACATCCTAGGGTAGCTGGTCTCTTTATTCCTGTCTGGTGTTTGTGGTATGGAAATGTTTGGTGTCTCTTATACCTGTTTAAGGAATTGGCAGAACAAAGGACAAAGTGAAGTTTAGGGGGAAAAAAATTAGGAGCTGGGAATTGAGAGGGATGTATCTGACCTGTTTAAGGTGGATCCTTCAATTCGGCTCCCTGGAACTCAAAAAAATTCTTTGGGTTTGTGAAAACAGAGGTTTTAGACAGCAGCAGAATGATTGTGACAGATGTTTTTGCACAATGAAAGGTATTTTTAAGACTATGGAAGGCAGCGAGAGAGAGAAATTTGATAACTTGTATCTGTCCTCACACCTTTATAATTTGCAGGTCTTATATTTGTATTTTGTTGAAATTTCTTTGGTGAGTTATCCTTTTAAACTGACAAAACCTCTCAGCTCTCAAACTGCATCAGAGATCTTTGAGAAGGATAAAATTTTACTTTAGTTATTGATTTAAAACTGACAGAGAACTTACTTGGTTGGCTCCTAGAACTACTCCTCAGGGTCCTCCATGGTCATTGAAGGTCATATTTACCTTTTGCTGTTTAGTGAAGGGCCTGCCAGGCTCTAGAAGATCCTGTGGGCCAAAAAATCTGTAGGAAGACGAGCCTACCTTGACCTGAGCAGCTAGGCTGTTGATTCCAGTGATTCTGCCCATGTCTGGAGATCTTCAGTTTAGATGAAAGGTAGTTTATCCCAGTGGTCAGCACTTGGCAGTTGAAGTGAACTGTGGATGGATGTTGTTCTGTGCCCATTTGTCTTCTGCCTTCTTTGGAGGAAGTAGAGTGCTGCTGCTAGGAGCCAACCTGTCTATTTTTGTTACGAAAAGTCTTTTAATAATTAAATATTTAAATGCCATATCCCCCAGATCTCTGAGCAGTTGAGGGCTGTTTATCAGGTATACAGTATAGAATCTGCCTGGAGAGCTGGGTCCAAGCTTGACTGTACTGGCTCTCAACTTAACAGGTAAGATTTACACTCATAAAAAAACAGAAAGAAAAAAAACTGCTTGCAATAGAAGGTTAATGGCAGAACTGACAATAGTAGAGAATATCTTACTATATTTTAAATGACAGTTGGATTAAATATAAAGTACATACCAGTTTAAAACATGAGACTTATTGTTTTGTAGTCTGGAATGAGATAAAATAAACAGATAATTATAACATTTAACAGTAAACATAGGTGCATTTAAGTTACATGTATGAACACACAGAGTGAACAGGAATTGGGCGAAGTGGATGCTCTTGGTGGGCCCCAGCAAAGGCATGCCACTGCACAAAACACACATGCAACAGAGTCAGCACCAGGGGTCATATAGTAAAGATGGCAGAACTTAGTCACCTGACCTGGCTCTCAGTTAAGATGGTGGTGAAGTCACCTGACCTTAGTTAAGATGGTGGTAAAGTCAGCTGACCTCAGTCAAAATGGCAGCATCACATGTTATATGGAAAAGTCACTCAGTTAAGATGGCAGTGAAGTCACCTGACCTTAGTTAAGATGGTGGTAAGGTTGCCTGACGTCAGTCAAAATGGCAACAGTCACATGTTGTTTGGAAAAGCCACAATTTTTGAGCTTCAGGGATTTTCAGTTTAATAATAAGAAAGACCTAGAGGCATGAGCCACCCTGTCACTGAGCCACCATGCCTCAAGCCGCAGATTGGAGCAAAAGACTGGAATTGAAAACAGTTGCCTTGTGGATCCAACCAATCTTATTGACAGCAGTAGTGGTGGCAGGGACAGTTTGAGGAAACTCCTTCCGTTTGCCTGTGCACTGACAGTAGTTAGAAAGCTCCTGTAAGAGTGAAGCCAGTTGGAAACTGGCAGAGTGAGGGTAGGAGCTGAAGAAGTAGGGTATTAAAGGCCTGGGGTGTTAGGGTCTATAAAAGGCATCCATCCCATGGAGAAGGGAGCCCAGAACAGCTGCTCATGGTTCCTGAGTCCAGGGTGTTTGGGGTAACTGCTCCCAAGTTCTACACACTAGAATAGGATGAAAATGTTCAAAAGTCAACTCTATGCAAAATTAACGACATCCTTCCATCTCCCCAACAGTGTGGACCAACTGGTGCCACAGATGTGGTCCCTTCTGATCCTAACAGGCTCCTCCAACTTCAAAGGAAGTCTGAAACTACTTTTCCAAATGGAAATTGGGTGTTCAACTGGGCAAAGGAAAGAAAAGGAGATCCTGGAAGCTAACGACCAGAGTTTGATTTGTGGACTGTTGTTTGGGGGATAAACACTTTGATAAAAACCTGGGCCTCAAACAAAGGGAGAACAAGAGAATGGCTGGAATTGACTTGGTGAGAATGCACTCCATCTTGTTGAGTGGATCATGTGGGAGAATTAATGTCAAGCTTAATCCTGATCCACAGTGGAAAATCTCCTTCAACTTGAAGATACCCAGAATGGTTTCGTGCTGGTCACCCTGGGCGTTTGGATTCCCTCTGAAGATCTGAGTGTGTACAATATCCAGTATGTCCCATACAGTCTGTACCCATATGCTCTGCCTGTGAGATGCTGGCTCTGATAGTTCATATGTCAACTTGATCTGGACTCACCAAAGAGACAATCCCTGCGCTTGTGCCCTGCTGTCATTTCTGTTGCTGTGATAAAATCCTGGGACAAAAAGCAACTTAGGGGAGAAAGGATTTTGTTTTGTTTTGTTTTTTATTTTAAAATTTTGTTTTATAGATATATGTGTTTTGCCTGCAGGTATGTCTGTATATGGGCATGGTACCTACAGAGGCCAGACGAGGACTTCAGATCCCCTGGGACTAGAGTTACAGACAATTGTGAGTCACCACACCAGTGCAGGAAATAGAATTCAGGTCCCCTGGAAGAACAGGCAGTGCTCTTAACTGCTGAGCCATCTCTCCCGCATAGGCAAGGGTTTCAGTTCACAGTTCCAGGTTACAACCCATCATAGCAGGAAAGTCAGAGCAGGAAGAACTTCAGTCAGCCACATTACAGCCACAGCCAAAGTGGACAGAAAGAAATGAATGCACAGATAATTACACTCAATTCGCTTTCTCTTCTTTTATACAGTCTAGGACCCAACTTAAAAACCCTACTTTTAGGCTGAGTCTTTGCACGTGATTTAATATAAAGTAACTCCTCCCAGGCATGCCCATAGGCCACCCTGATCTGGAAGACCTTGCTGGAACTCTTCCCAAGCAATTCTTGGTTGTGGCAAGGTGACAGTGGACACCAACCCTTACAGTGTATCTGTGAGAGATGGTCTAGATTAGGTTAGTTGAAGATGCCCCTGTCTGTGGGTGGCACCATTTCATGGACAGCAGTTCTAGACTGGACCAAAAGGAGAAAGCCAACTGACTACCAACATTCATCTCCAAAGCTTCCTGACTACGTGTGTAATATGACCAGCCACCCCGAATTCCAGCCATCATGCCCTCTGTGCCACAATGCACTGTAGCCTCAGACTGTGAGCCAAAATAAGCAATACTGAGTTGCTTTGTCTGGTATGTTTATCATAGCAATGAGACAAGTACCTAACACACTGGCCTGGTTCTGAAACTATGAAGCCATCTTTTGAAGCAGGGAGGAAGCAAGGCATCTCCCACTGCTAAAGAGAAGGCAAAGCAGCAGTTAAATGCAGAACATAATGTTTCTGCAGATACCTTTAATATGAAGGGTCTCTGAAAACTAGAAAAGAGCCATGTTAAGGCCTTCATTATGTTCCTAAGAGTTACTAGTTAACTAGTTTATCCTTTATGTCTAAAATTACCCACACACCTATTTCTACCTCTTTCTCCTCTTCTTCTTCCTCCTCCTCTCACTCCTCTTTTCCTTTTCAAGCAGGGTTTCACTCTGTAGTTCAGGTTGTCATGGAACTCACTAAGCATTCTAGGTTTGCCCATATCTCGGTGGAGACCTCCAATTGTCACGCACACCACGCCCCCGTGTCTGCTCTCGGTGCGCTTGAACCCAGTTACCGAGCTTCAGGCAAGGGAGCTGGAGGTTAAAATACACAGACACACAGAGACAGAGAGACAGTGACACGGGTCATCCTTGAATTCCCCAATAATGCCCGCTTTATTGTGTTCAGGGACAGATTATATAGTCACGCACCAGCCAAACCCACCAGAAACCACTCTCCTGACATCAGGAGACTCCTGACGGTCTCGTGCTCAGAGCAGCTGTAGGCACTCAGATTAGGGGGTTACAAGAAATTCAGGATCTGGGATCTCACTGCTCCCAACATAGGTTGGTCTTGAACTCATGACAATCCTCTTGCCTCAGTCCCTTCCATAATGGAATTACAGGCATGAGTCACCCTGCCTGGCAGAAATAAGAACTTCTTATGTCAAGACTACTTAGTTTTCAAACATAAATCTTAGAGTGTATTCAGAGTTGGAGGGGTTTTTTCTTGTTGCAGCCTAGCTTGTTGGACACGTGGATTTAATGAGTGTTCTCATTTAGAGAAGTACAAACTAGAAATTCAAGGGGGGGGGGATGAATTTAATTTTAAAGTTCATCTTCAGGTGTGCTGGCACATCTAAATAAGACTGTATTTTATTTGGTTAGGTTCTCAATGTTGAAATGAAAGAGAGTCCATGTAGTGAGCTGTGTGAAGCCACACCTGATGGCAATGTAGAGAGCTGCGTGGAGTTGCACATGATGGTGCTGGCTCCCGCCCTCCACAATCCCGAAAGCGAGTGCTCTCTGTGATAATCAACTCCTAATATCAACTAGGCCTGACTTATGCTATTATCACGCAATGATTGTCAGCTGCTTGCATATGCGTGGACCTATGAGCAGTGCCCACCTGGCAATCCAGGATTGGTAGCCCATGCCTACTTAAGGGCTGGGAGAGGTTTGCCCGGGGAGAGAGAGGAAAAGAGAGGAGGGGAGAGAGAGATTTTACAATTGTCAAAAGGTCCTGAATAAAACTGCAGTGAGAAGAGCTCCGGTGGTCGCGTAATCCTTGCTGGACGAGGGGCGCCGCGACAAGTCCATTTGGGGGTGCCAGGGGTGCTAGATACTGCTCACGTTGGCCCAAGTGTTGGCTAGAGGAGCCATGATGCTCTTTCTTCCTGTGGGGAGCATCCACAAGTGAGCACTCCCCATCTCAGAGGACAAGAAGGGTCCCACAGATAGAGAGTTCAGGGAGAGATCAAATATGGTCCCTGTGTATCGGGAGCAGATTAAATAGCATCTATTTAATAATATCCATATGGTTAGTCTTACTAACCGTATATAGTTATAGTCTTACTAACCGTATATAGTTCCTGTGTATCGGGAGCAGATTAAATAGCATCTATTTAATAATATCCATATGGTTAGTCTTACTAACCGTATATAGTTATAGTCTTACTAACCGTATATAGTTCCTGTGTATCGGGAGCAGATTAAATAGCATCTATTTAATAATATCCATATGGTTGGTCTTACTTTCACATCTTTAAAACTTTAACGCCATGACTTATTTTATTATGTGTGTACAAGGGACCACAGTACAAGTGTGCAGGTCAGAGGACAATTTCGAAGAATAATTTCTCTCCTTCTACCACGTGGGTCCTGGGAATCAAACTCAAGTCTCTTCAAGCACAGTGGCAGGGTCTTCTACTCACAGGGACAGTCCACCAACCCTTGACTTTACGTCTTGATTGGTGAATATACAAGTCCATGTTTTGGAACATTGTATTATGTTCATGATCCCTGAAGAGAATTTGCATTTAACTTCCCAAATACATTGCTGTTTTACATTTTATACCCAGCACACACATGCATGCACACACACACACAAGTATACTCACACAAAATGCACACATATGTACACACACATTCCATTTGCTAGTTAAGACATCCTCCCCAAGCTAAACCACTTTCAAGGACTTGCCACTTAAAAGTCCTTTTCCAGTAGTGATTTGAGATTTGTAATGCTACTCCCTTCTGCCTTTGTGACCCAGGGTTCTTCTGTGCACATTTTACAAATGAAATGTCATTTTTGTAGCTGGAAAACAATTTTTCACGGGAACTAGCTAAGTAGTTCTATAATAACCATAACAAGATTTTTTGAGGGGGCGGAGAGATGGCACAATGATTAAGAACACATATTGTTCTTGTAGAGGACCCAAGTTCTGTTACCAGCACCCATGCCAAGTGGATCACAACCATCTCCAACTCCAGTTCTGGGGGATCTGACGCCCTCTACTGGCCTCTTTAAGCACCTAACTTATATGCACCCTACCAACTCACAGGTACACACACATACACATAATAAAGAAACTAAAAATGAAATCTTCAAAAATACATTGCATGCTTGTGGGTTCATTGTATTAAGTAGGGTCCTGGGCTCTGTTTTAGAAAACTCATTCAGTCCTGATCCAGACATGATAATGATGATGATGATGTTGAGGAGGGAGAGAAGGAGGAACATAGCTCACCCCTCCACCCGGGCATGCAACAGGCAAAAAGACTGAAGACACAAATGCAGAAAGACTGGTTCTCCCAGCTATGCTCCCAGTCACTGCCCAGATTCTAGAGATAAGAGAAACCCTTAGCTAATGATGTTCTAAAGAATTTATTTTTATAATTTTCAATTATGAGTAAGTATCTGTGTCTGTGCATATTAATAGAGTACCCATAGAGACCAGAGGCCTTGGATACCTTGGAGCAGGAGTTACAGGTGAGTGAGCCACCCAATCTAGGTGCTGAGAACTGAGCTTGGAAGAGCAGTACGCATTCTAACCACTGAGCCACGTCTCCAGCCCCAACTATGGGTGCTTTAAAATGGGGCTGGAGTGATGGTTCACTGGATGAGAGCAGTGGCTGGTTTTTAAAAGGAGGAGTCAGAAACGCTCTCTGGCTTCCGAAGGCCCCAGGTATGCGCCTGGTACATAGACTTCCATGCACGGAAATCACCCACATATACATAGAAATAAAAATCAATCAGGCAATCAGAGCTTCTTCACTTGATCTTAACTCAAGGGTGAAAAGTGGTAAAATATAAAATAAAATAAAATAAAATAAAATAAAATAAAATAAAATAAAATAAAATAAGGCATCTTAAACTTTTTTCTACTTGTACCCTCTCTTGGCCAGAGAAAATTTTCACCAACCCAGCCATATCATGGATATCATAACATGGACTATCAGGCATTTACTGATACTAAATCATAATGAGATACATTTTAAACAGTTCTCCTGTATACAGACAATCTTATCACTTGGCACAGAAGGCAAATATGCACACTGAAGAGATAGATGTGCTTGTTTGTTTTTACATGAGAATTAAATCTTGGCTGAATACTTGCAAGGCAGGATCAATGTTTTTCAGACTTGATCGATATTTTGATTTTGTAATGTCAATGTTGAGAAAGCCACTTTTCATACACATGCAAATAAAACAGCAGAGCAAGGGTGGGGCCTTTTCAGAAAGTGTCGGCTTTCCCGTCCTAAACCCTAAGCTAGCTAGCATTCATTTAGCACTGTTTTCCAAATGAAACTCAAGGGAACAACAGCTCCAGCAATGTCTCCGCAATGAAACACTCTCATACAATGCTGTCCAAAGACACACTACTATAGTGCATCAGTGCTGAGGAACAATGGTCGAAAGGTTTCTGTAATTAAATCATAGCGTTTCTGTAAAAGCAGAGAACATCGTAATGTGCACTGTAATTCCTAGTGTGGAGCTATCTCAAATCTGATGAGAGGGGAGCTGAACCCCTGCTGCAGGACACTGCAGAGCGTTGAGTGTGGACGCGCTCAGCGTCGAGTATCATGACAGCATGAGCAGCACTGAGTGCGCATCACGTGTTTATAACCAAGGCTGCAGGAGTTACAGGATACAACATGGACGATGTTGCCAGAGATGTGTCATGTGTATACTTGCTATGCATTTGATTTTGAATTAATGTGTGATCACTGTGTATTCAGAAACCTTTTACTAGTGCCAACTCTTTTGTGACTTCATACGCAGTTATGTGGCCCAGCGTGGGACTGGGACCCACATACAGTTTAAGAAGTTTTGCTTTGTGGGATAGTGTGACAGCTCAACGGGTAAAGGTGATTGATCCTCAGGGCCCTCATGATAGAGAGAGAGAGAACCAATTCCTGCGAGCTATCCTCTGACCACCACACAAGTGAACAGTGGCTGAGGATACGTATGCTCATATCACACACTGACACATTTAATTTAACAAAAATGCTAAATTAAAATGTAATAAGAGGCTGAAAAAAGTTTTTGAAAAAGAGAAATAAAATATAGCCTCCCCATCCAAAAAAGAGGGGAAAGTAGAAATTTGGGTCTTTTGGAGAAATCCCATTTGATAGCTGTGAAGTGGCTTCTGTTTCTGGAATTCTGTTGCCTCTGGATGTCCCAGTGCTGATTCCTGTTGTCTAGGTCCCTCAGTGACAGTGAAGGCCACGTGACTGAAGAAGGGCAAGATGCTGAGGTGCTGAGGAGTTTACAGAGCTGTTGGGTACCTGCCTAGCAAAAGCCAGCCTGCAGCTTTGCTGCTCTCCTCTGTCTGCCGGGATGACTGAGGTCATTGGTCCAGACTGAGTAGCCTTAAGAATGCAGAACCTTCCTCAGTTGTGGTAGGTTTCTTTGGTATTCGGATCCTCATAAACCCACTTGGTATGAGTCAGCAGTGAGAAAAACAAACAAACAAAAAACACCTGTGTTAAGGCCTTAGTAAAAATGGCTTAATTGTTTTTGATATTGTTTACTTAATATAGACTGTGTTGCCGGGTTCTCTATGTGTTCACGCAAAAGTCACTTGATCTCTGAGAACATCGTTGCATTTATTAAAATTTTTATTACGTTTATTTACTTATGTATTTGTGTGTGGGTGTGTGGATGCACAAGCATGGCACTTGTGTTGAGGTCAGAGGACTTTCTAGAGTTTGTTCTATCTTGGGTCGTCAGGGTTGTCAGCAGCACTCTTGTCTGTGGGCAACCCCACTGGGTTCATTTCTTCATTTTTAAGGTATGGGTGTACATATTTTGCTGGCATAGTTGAAAACACAGGATGCAGCCAGGCAATGGTGGTGCATACCTTTAATCCCAGCACTCAAGGAGGCAGAGGCAGGTGGATCTCTATGAGTCCAAAGTCAGCCTGGTCTACAGAGCAAGTTTCAGGACAGCTAGAGCTACACAAAGAAACCCTGCTCTTATACTTAGCCATGACACCACATAAAAGTAGAAAAACTTGAGTGGAAGCTGAACTATCACAGTATTTAAGGGACTTTTCTTTTTCTAGACAAGGTCTCCTGTACCTCATGCTGGTCTCAAACTTGCTATGTGTGGGTAGTTTGAGTGCAATTGGCCCCCATACGCTCATAGGGAGTGGAACTATTAGGAGATGTGGCTTTGATGGAGTAGGTACGGCCTTGTTGAAAATGTGCCACTGTAGGGGTGGGCTTTGAGGTCTGTGTATGCTCAAGTCACACCCGGTATCTCAGTTCCTTTCTCTTGACTACAGGTCAAGATGTAGGACTCTCAGCAACTTCTCCAGCATCAAGTCTGTCTGCATGACACCATGACAATAATAGATGAAACCTCGGAAAATATAATCCGCTCCAATTAGATGTGTTTCCTTTATAAGTGTGGTGGTGGTCATGGTGTCTCTTCACAACAATAGAAACCCTAACTAAGACACTATGTGACCACTGATGACCTTGAGCTTCTGATCCTCCTATCTTTGGCTCCCATGGCTGACATTATAGGTGTGCCCCCACCATGCCTGGTTATGCTGGGTACTGAACCCAGAGCTTTGTACATGCTAGGCAAGCACTCTATCCCCTGAGTTACTTCCTCAATCCAGGACATTTTCTTAGAATAATTTATTACCGGACTCCTATAAATCATGTATAACTTTAAGAAAGCTAAAAGGTATCTCAAATACAATACTTAAGGCTATGTATAATGTATGCACATTTTATAAATACCTTTTGCTATGTGATCATATGGGAGAAGTAATTTGGGGGGTGTTTACAGTGACCTTTCAGGGGGGTCTTGGTCCATCAAACCACATTAGTCTGTAAGGAATCCATAGGTTCTCATCCTCTGTGGAAACAAAAGAAGAACCTCTTTTCCAAAGCAGCCCAAATTTTGAAATCAAGATCTCTTTAAAACACATGTTGGTTTAGCTTAGCAGCTCATACAATGAAATGTCTCTCTGTACCTAGCTCCTTCACAGTCAAAAAAATTAAAAGAAAATACAATAATATATAAAATCCAGACTCTCTGTGTATGTTCCATTTTTATATGGCTTATTTGGTTTTACTCTATTTCTTTTTAATATTTAATTATTTTTACTCCTTTATCTATGACTGTACTCTGCCTCTTTAAAGACTCTATTTTATTTTTTTAAAAAACATTTACTTTTTATAACTCTCTATATTCTTTTTCTTCTCTATTCCAAACCTATGTACATTTTTTAACATGCTGTGACTTGTTTAGAGTTTTTTTATGCATGAATCTGTCCTATTGTGTATCTGTAATCCTTTTCTGTCCAGGAGTGCTTCTTAAAATGCTAAGCTGCATTAATAGGACTAAGGATGCTTTGCCTTTTGACTATGCCCAGTTCAACATGGCAGAGACATGTTCACCACCTCTGAGAGCTGTGCACATCACCCCAGTTCCAGGTATGCACCGGGTCTATGTCATGCCATTAAGCAGATTGTAACACACTGCTCACAAACCTCATTCAATTGCTTGACCTCCTGAATCAAGAAGACCTCTCTTAAAGGAGCCGCAGCTGGCAAACAGAGCCCATCTGAAAACAATGCAGCTAAACTTTGTTTTTCGGTGTCTAGAATTACTTTCCAAGCCTTTTCAGGCTTTATGTGGATTTAGCTAGCACACATTGGATGCCAATCTGTTGGTGGGGGTCACTTGTTCATTCCAGCTGTCCATACCACAAAATAATCACACAGAAACTATATTATTTACAATACTGTTTGGCTAGTAGCTTGAACATATTTCTGCCTAACTCATATCTTAAATTAACCCATTTCTATTATTTTATATTTTATCATGAGGTTCAGGGCCTATCAGCAAGGTTCCAACAGGCTCCAGTGCAGGCATCTGTCCCTGGCAGTAGCTACATGGCTTCTCACTGACTCCATCTATTCTCTCCCTGCATTCAGTTTAGTTTTCCTCACCTTGCTCTATTCTGCCCTATCATAGGCAAAACAGCTTCTTTATTCATTAACGAATAAAAGCAACACATATACAAAAGGATGTCCCACACCAGTCTAGTATTCATATTTATATAACTCTTATATGTTAACTGTAGTTCAGATTCTCTCCCCATTGGCACAGACTCCAGGTGGTGTGCCATAAGAGTTCTAAACAAAAAATGGGAGTTGAGGCTAAGCCAATTATTTCAGTGTGTGTCCTTGGCCACAGGGGTGGGTTCAAGGACAGGTGCACTGCCTGCTCAGAGCCAAACAATGCAATGAGGAGGGTGAGTATATTTCATTAAAAGGTGACCTCAAGATGTTGAAACAGCTGCAGAGGTGGGAGCCATTGTCTAGTAACAGAGCCATGAAGAGATAAATGCTATCTTGGATGATTCTTATGGAGAAATTGTCTGGTGTGTTTTGCTCCTCTCATCAAGCTGCTTCTAAAACTCAGAGAGAATTTTGTTACAGTGAACTAGCAGATTCTCTTCTTGCTCAATCCATTGTTAAATGAGAGTTTGGTTAGAATTAAGTTTGGTCAAAAGCAAAATGCCCAATTTTGACTAGACTGAGTTAAAATAGGTATTCTAAATTTTGATGGGATTCCTTCCTCTTCCTAGAGCTCCCAGGAGCTTCTCCACAGTCCTTCTGTCTGGAGCCTGCACTGAATTCTTCAGAACCCCTGAAGTCTTCATTCTTAGATTTAGAACCCTCCTTTGGCACTCGGGAGGCAGAGGCAGGCAGATCTCTGTGAGTTCGAGGCCAGTCTGGTCTACAAGAGCTAGTTCCAGGACAGGAACCAAAAGCTAGGGAGAAACCCTGTCTCGAAAATCCAAAAAAAAAAAAAAAAAAAAAAAAAAAAGAACCCTCCTTTGCCTAACAGTGGACCCATGGCGAGGTGAAGAAAGCTGGCTTTCCGTGTCTAATTACTGAAGCCCTGATGTAATTAACATCTTTCTAAAGCAACAAGTTTACAACCAGAATATATTTTCTTTTCTCTCATTTAAGCAAAGCCTTGCACATAACTAAAGCAGATATTCCTCAGAGGATGCATACTGGTCCAATAAATATATAACTGTAATTAATAGTGTTTTCTTATCTTAGAGAAAGAGAATGTGTAAAACATATTGAAATTCATTCTCGCTTTTGGCTCATAAATTTGTTGCATGGAACTTTAGAAACTACACATTATTAACTGTTTTGTGATAACCAGGGAGCATGAGTGATATTTCTCACAGATTAGATCATTTTAAATTTACCATTCTCCTGAGATAGAATTATACACTCGGATTCTTTAGAATAATCCTCAAAAGAATTGGCGATACAGAGTCCCACCTTATTGATGTTAGCCATGGGCTTGTTTAAGTTAGCAAAATATTGGTAAACGTACAAACCATGAGTTTAGATCTGTATGCAGGGGCTGAAGAAATGGCTCCATGGTTAAGAGCACAGCTGTTCTTGCAGAAGATCTGGGTTCAGTTCCCAGCACCCACATGGCCACTCACATGCATCTGTAACTCCAGTTCCAGCAAAACTGATTCCCTCTTCTGGCCTCTGCAGACACCGTATGCACATGGCACATACAAACTCCCACAAGCATCCACACACATAAAAACTAAATAAGTGGATCTGTTTGTAGGATTCAATTTGGATCTTGAACTATTACCTGTTCTGAAAAACATGTCCAATCAGCAAACGGGAGCAAGGAAGCAGAAGACATTTGTAAAAGACTTGAGCCTTTGCCATTCTTAAAGCTGAGTCTGGCTGATACCAACTGAGCTCAACAGAACTACAAACCACTCATCCCTACCAAACCACAATAGAAAACCAGGAACACTTGTTGAGTTACTAAGTGACCGAGTTCTGGAATTGTATCTTACGCAGCACTGTTGCATCACTAGCTGAGCGAGGCACTGCTAGCAAAAGGAAATGGTAAAAAAGATACTTCCTCTTTAAAAAGTTGATGGATGGAGGATTTGGTCTCTGGTAGTGTGTAGAATCACTGGATTCTAGAGATTATTTCATAATTATTATTTATTCCTATATAATTCTGGTGGTTTGAATGAGATGCCTCCCACAGTCTGGGACATTTAAACACTTTGTCCCCAGTTGATAGCACTATTTGAGTGATTTAGGACAGGTAACCTCAAGTTGGGAATGGGTTTTGAGAATTTAAAGACTCTCATCATTTCAAGTTAAGTATCCCTGCTTCCTGCTGACAGTTCAAGATGTGAGCCCTCAGCTGCTCACATACTACCAAATAAACCCTTTTTATGTGTTGCCTTGGTCATGCTGTTTTATCATACCAACAAAAAAGTACCTATGTAGTGCCTAATATAGAAAAATATAATACACACACACACATATATTCTAAAACCGACTTAGTAGTTTTGCCACTAAGTAGTAAGTTACTTTTCGAGAGTAACTTAGCCTTTTGGACTATATGATGGCTATTCTTGGTTGTCAACTTGAATACATCTGGAATTAACTAAAACCGAAAAATAGAGGGCACACCTGGAGGGGGGGGGATTTTGCTTAACTAAAAGTGGAAAGATCAACTTCAAATCCAGATCTTTGAGTTAGGAAGGCACACCTTTAATCCAGATCTAAGCTGGGCCACATGTTCTGCTGGAAATCTATATAAGGACATGGAAGAAGGAAGCTTTTGCTCTTTGTCTGCTTGCCCTCAGATTGCAAGCATATCCATTCCTTCTTGGCATTGAAGCATACTTCTTTGGGATTCCAGTGTATACTGAAGATCATTTGAAACATTCAGTCTCATGGACTGAGTACTGGATTCTTGGACTTTCCATTCATAGCCAGCCATTGTTGGATTAGCTGAACCACAGCCTGTATGTCAATCTAATGAATTCCCTTTCTATCTCTGTCTCTCTTTCTATCTGTCTCTCCCCCTCCCTCTTTCTTTCTATCTATCTATCTATCTATCTATCTATCTATCTATCTATCTATTGATAGAGATAAGTAGATATTTATCTATCGATAGATAGATGATTGATAGATAGATAGATAGACAGACAGATAGACATATGATACATATAGAGATTCATTTTATAAGTTCTGATTCTCTAGAAAACCCCAACTAATACAGAAAACTCAGTTTTTTTAAAATAGGGAATGAGAGCTAAAGAGATGACTCAGTGGTTAAGAGCACTTGATGCTCTTCCTGGGGACCAATTTGGTTCCCAGAACCCATGCCTAGCAGCTCCAGAGAATCCAAAGTCCTCTCCTGGCCTCTGTGTATACCTTCACTTATGTGCACATATTCCCCCGCCCCATACACAAACACAACTAATTAAAAATAAGATAAAACCTCTATTTTAGGGTTGTACTAGAACTCTAAGCTAGAAAATGCTATCATTATATCTTCAAACTCATGGACAGTTTGCACATAAGGATAAAATATGCTGTTTACATTATATACCTGTAAGTGTGTGTATAAGAATCTTGGTATTCTTTTCATGTTCCTAAGCTTCTTAACTAAATGAAATATATGTCTAATAAATTTCTTAGATTTAGTGTCATTGAATCTTATAAAAAATCCTCTCATTTCAAAAAATGTGAATATATTAGAGAAAGCCACATTCTTAAAACTGCATTAGCACTGCTACCCCTTCCTTCTTCCTTGGCCCTATCTATGAGGTGGCTGCCATTCCTTTTGAGGCTTCATGGCTTCCCTCCAGCTTCTGGTGAAGATGAGATCATCCAAAAGAGGACCAACAAGTTCATCAGGCACCAGTCAGACCAATATGTCAAAATTAAGTAAAACTGGTAAAAACTCAGAGGTGTCAACAACAGGGTGCAGAGAAGATTCAAGGGTCAATAATCAAAACTGGTTATGAGAACAAGAAAAAACCCAAGCATGTGCTGCCTAATGGCTTCTGGAAATTTCTGGTTCACAATGTCAAGGAGCTGGAGATGCTACTGATGTGCAACAAATCTTACTATGCTGAGATTGCTCACAGTGTTTCCTCCAAGAGCTGAAAAGTCATCATGGAAAAAGCAGCACAGCTGGCAGTCAGGGTCATTGATCTAATGCCAGGCTATGCAGCAAAGAAAATGAGTAGATGGGTTGTGTGTGTGTTTTATTTGTGTTTAAATAGAAGCACAAAAATTTTTTTAAAATGCATTAATCACATGGAGTGTGTTGTGCTCAGCACACTTAGTTGGCCACAGCAAGATGTAATCAACTAAGTGGTTTTCACAGAAAAAGTGTGCTTGCTAACAGCTAGGGATTCAAGAAGGCAACAGAGGTTCTGCAGAAATGGCCCCGTGGGTAAGAGTGCTTCTTGCACAAGCATGAGGACCTGAGTTCCTTGCAACCATTTCCATCTAGGCCAGAGGAGGGACCTTCCCTACTGGCCTACCAGAGGTACTGACACTGAAGAGTCAAGGCTGTGAGTGGTCCAAACACAAGTCTTCATTTGCATGTAAGGAGGTGTGCTGTGATTGGCCCAAATGCTCCTCCTCTGGTTATAGACACAGGTTGCTCAGGCTCACTGGGAGATACTCTCTAGTGATGTAGGTCCAGCAAGACACTTTTCTCAAGTGGGTTCTGCACAACCATGGTCAGTAGTGTGAACACAACCATGGTCAGTAGTGTGAACTAAGCTGGTAACGTGGAGAAGAAAGCCATAGAGGCAGCAGAGCAGCTCCACAGCAAGAGTTGTAGAGTCAGCAGGCCAAGCTGCACAGACAGACAGACAGACAGACAGACAAGGGCCTGATAGCTGCCGAATGGACAGGCAGAGCTGAGTCGGGAGCTGGCCAGGCTGCAGTTGTGGTGAGGCAGTTAGTTGCCTAGAAGTTAAAAGAAAATCTGCTGAGCAGTTTGAGAGAACAGTCAGGGTAGAGATGAGGCTAGAAGTAGAAAAGACAGAGAGTGAAGGCTGAAAAGCCAAGGGCAGCAAAGAAGCAAGAATTCCAGATTGTTGTCATCCTTTAGGGGAGGGTCTCAGATACTCCACACAAGCGCTAACTCTGGAATGAGGAATCTTGATATCAAGCCTGTCAGGATCTGAAATACTGGCTCTTGTCAAGGGCCAAGGAATTCTGACTTCTAAACAACACTTGCAAGCTGAGCCCTTCAATGCCTGAGGCCTTCCTAAGAACTGGAATGCAGAAGCATGCTGCCTGCTGCAGCACCTGCCTCCTCCTGCCGCTTCTCCTGTTCTTGCTTCTCTTCCTCCAGCTTCTCTTCTTCCAGCTTCTCCTCTACCTCTTCCTCCTCCAGTTTTTCCTCCTTTTGTTCTTCCTCCTCCAGCTCCTCCTTCTGTTCATGCTCCTCCTTCCCCTCTTATTCCTGCTCCTCCAGCTCCTCTTCCTCCTTCTGCTCCTCCTCCAGCTCCTCCTCCTTCTCCTTTTGCTCCTCCTCCAGCTCTTCCTCTTGCTCCTCTTTCTCCAGTTTCTCCTCATCTTCTTCCTCCTCTTGCTCCTCCTCCTCCTCCAGCTCTTCTTCATCTTGTTCTTCCTCCTCAAGTGTCTCTTCCTATTCCTGCTCCTCCTCCTCCAGCTCCTCCTCCCATCCAAAACTACAGAAAACTGTAATTATAACTACCTGCTCTTTCTCCTGCTCCTGCTACTTCTGCTGCTCACAAAGCCCACATGACACAGAATCTACCAAATGCAGCACTTGAATATGTACCTGCATATCCAAGTACTGGTTTCTTTTCTCTGAGTAGAACACAAGAGCCCCAACCAGCCAACTAGAAGCATCTTACACAGAAGAACTGTAGGAAGCTTTTTCATTAGCTACCAGCTCCAAAATAATGAAAGAGACTTTTTATTAATTATGAAAGTTTAGCCTTAGCTGAGGCTTGTTTCTAACTAGCTCTTATAACTTAAATTAACTATTTTGTATTCATCTATGTGCTATCATGTGGCTTGTGGCTTTTATCTCTCATCCTACATGTCCTGTTTCCTCTGCATCCAGCTGGCAACTCCGCCTTCTATTTCCCAGCATTCTCTCTCTGCAAGGAAGTTCCACCTATCTCTCCTGCCTAGCTCTAGGCCATTCAGCTATTACACCAATCACAGCAATACACCTTCACAGTGTATAGATATCCCACATTTCCTCCCGTTTGTCTAAATAAAAAGGGAAGATTTTAATGCTGACACAGTAAAATTATATACAATAAGAACATTCACAATGTCTAGTCAGACAATTTGGCAAATTCAGAGAAAATACTCCATTATCTGTCCTATCTTATGAGTCCAAAATTTTATACTTGATTACTTTCTATCAAAACTACAGAGAACTGTAACTATAACTATCTAATCTTCAACCCCATCAGAGACCCGAGAAGGATACAATATTACCTGATTAAACAGAAATGCAGTGTATACAATTTCCAAAACTATAGAAATGACAGAGACATCTAGCTGCTTGGACAGTCACCCAAGTTTCCTCTGCAACATTGAGGCATTCACCTGTAGCCTAAAGGCCTAGAATATCTAACAGACTTTTTTAGTGAAACGGGAATTTTGAATAACTGTCCTACCTTGTCTTGGAAAAGTTCAGCAGTAGCTTTCTTTTGTGTCCTGTTTGTCCAACTTGGACAGTATACTGTCAGCAGTTGAGGAAAAAGCAATCTCTTACCCAGTGACTAACTCTGAAACATTGAAGGTAAACTCCATATAGAGGTATTTCAATGCCCATCATTCTTTTTTTAAAGTAAATTGGTGCTTCAAGGAGCAGATATGTTTCATTGTCATGAAAAGCCTTATGTTAGTAAAACATTTTAAATGTCATATTCTGTAGATCTTTGAAGTGTTTGAAGACAATCTGTCTATTTAAAATATATCTCTGTTTGATCCTGAAAACATACTTAGCAAGACTACAAGTTTGATTATTATAGATGACAAACTACTAACCTGTACTTCTTAGTTATACATTACATTTTAAAATGAGCTGTATAGGTACAATACCTTAAGCAAGAGTAAAAACATATATACCATATAACAAAAATAACCTTAAATTTGTATCAACATACACAAATCCATACCAATGTAAAATATCTGAGATTAGTGCTTGTTCAAAAGTAGACTCAACAATCCTACCCTTTTATCCCATCATTTCTATACTATATTCCCCCCCCCTTTTCCCTTTAGAAAGAGATCACTAAATCTAATCTCCTTTGTTTAGCTTTTTTTCTGACCAGAACCAATAACAACTTGTAACCAATTACTCTAAATGATAAAAAAACATCCCTAATTCATCAAGTGACCAAAAACCACCCACTCCACCTTTTGGGGATGTGGACATTGTATTTTCTAGACTGTTTTCTGTTGTCTGGGGATGATGACATTTTTAGGGAACCCTGAGAAAACTAGGATAATGGTCAAGACCTGAGAGAGCTGGATGTATCATTTGCTGTCTGTTCTCTGTGTAATGGGAAAGTGCAGGGTTTATCTGAAGTTCTATTGAGAGTAATCTGTGAAGCTGGACCATCACAGCTAGCAGCTCTGAAGATGATCTGGATGCATAATTTTGAGGAAACTGTAATGGAGGCATTCTGAGTGGCTGGATCTCCTGGACTACTTGTCTTTGTTGGTAGCTGGCCCTTTTTTTCTGAAACTACACAAACTTTTAAAACTAACATATGTATCTGCATTAACACAAGTATGAAATGTGTAGTATGCACTAGTAAATCAAAGATGACTTATTTTATTTTTGAGAAGGTAAAAGGCATATGCTAACTTTATATGTTTGCTTGGATGGTAACCAATTGTAACATAAATATCTATCCATGCCATGTAAAAGGATGCATGTAGTAAGTCATGAGGACTCTGTAGCCAACAAGACTTATCATGTCTCATTCAGTCTCAGAGCTTTTCCCATGAGAAGGGATCAGCATATACCCTACCTGACTTGTAGCCTTTCTTGGTCTTTTTTCTCATGTCTATAGCTAAGATTTTCAGGAGGTCTCCCCCCCATCAAAACTGATCTCTATCAACTTTGAAGAAATTCAAATGCTTTTGTTTAGACAAGAAACAAAAGAATAACCTCTCCCCCAAAGCAACATAGTTTCTGACTTCCATTCTGAAGGCAAGACATATTTAAATTATATACACTGGTTTAATTCAGCAGTCCCTTCCATAATCCAATGTTTCTCAGCAGCTGTTGTTTTCTGTTCATTAGCATTCAAAAAATTCAAAGTCAATAAAGCATAATACAGGATTCAGATGTTCAGCATATTTTCCATCCTTATGTGGTCCTTTAAATTTTTACCTCTCTTTAAAGACTTTATTATTTTTAAATTATTTATTTCTTATAATATTAGATCCCACTTTTTTCCTTTTTGAGCATCTAAGAACATTTTTAAACATATTGTACCTTTTTAGAGTGGTGTGTGTGGGTGTATCTGGACCTGGCTTTACTAAGCACCTGCAGCATTTTCTACTGTGTGAAACAAATCTTAAATGCTATGTCAGCTGCTGCATGACTCAGTTCAGTGCAAGGTGCTGGTGGCTGGCTCTAGTCTGCAGGCCTCAGCCAGGAGCCATCTCTCTGTACACACCTGAGAGACTTCGGCTCCTTGTCTGGAACTTTTCTTAGCTTTCTCAGCCCTATGTTTGGATATTTGTGCTCCACACTGAGCAGCAAATGTAGTGATCTTTTTTGTAGGCTGTCATCTTCCAAATAATGACATGGAGACTTTTTATTAATTATAAAAGTTTACCCTTAGCTTTGGCTTGTTTCTAACTCATAACTTAAATGAACCCATTTCTATCCACCTACGTGCTGTTGCGTGGCTCATGACTTTTACCTCTCCTGTTACATGCCCTGCTTCCTCTGCATCTGACTGGTAACTCTGCCTCCTTCTCCCCAGCATTCTCCTGTGTCTATTCCATGCATTTGAGAAGATTAAGCTAAAAAGTTCTGCATTTCATAACTCACCTAAAACATTTCCTTCAAATTCAAGGGTTATATCTAAGGAAACTGATATAGACAGATGCTCGAAAATTTCATGAGAACACAACAGATGTTCAAGAGACGCTTTCAGGAAACAGAAGCCACGACGTGATGGAAACTGTGAAGATGCCTCAGCAAAGAAACAAAGAGAAGGCCATGGAGATGACTAAGTAGGGGAGTGTTTGCCTTGTGAGCCTGAGAACCTGAGTTCTATCCTGGATCCCACGGAAAAGGGAGAACCTGGAGCTGTCCTCTGCTCTTCACAAGGACCATGGTACGTAGTACACATGTGCTCTCCCCTCATAATAATGAAATAATAATAATAGTAAAGATAATTTTTAAAGAGCTTAGGAGGAACAGGGAGGGAGAAGACAGGAGAAGGATCCGCAGCAGGAACCAAAGCAGAAAGCAGAGCCAACCTTGAATCCCCAGTGCAAGAGGCTGTGCACAGGGGTAGACAGATCCTGCTGCATCTCCCAGAGTGCTGCTGTGTCCTGGATAGCTTCCTGTTTCCTGCAAAGTCTAGCTGTACAGCTGCAGAGACAGCTTTGCATGCCTTTAACTCCTCTGTGCATCTTTTCCATAATCCCACTCCCCAGCAACGCAAACAGAGCTCTGCTATTTGACAAGAATCCCATATAACACCCCAATCATAAGTGCGTTTACAGCACTTGGGATAGTTCAGACTTTTTATAATTAATAAGTCCCTTCAGCTCCTTTTAATTTTATTTTTATTATCAAAATTATAATTTGGTTTTCTATTTTATAACTTCTAGTTAATGTGGCCTCCCATTCTTCATTGTGTCACTAATTTAATAACCAACAAAATCCCTTCTAATTCCTTAGCAAATGAATTTGTTCTGTGTAATTATTAAATGGAATACATTTCTTCAGTATAATATTTATTGTGCCTAAATTTAAAATTAAACATTTGTGATAACAACTTATAATAGGAAGTAGGAAGGGTAGAAAAGTTTTTTTTTTAAATGTGTGGTGCTGTAGCTTTGAATCTATTAAATGTTCTCATTAAACTCGAGAGACTCCTTGTTTCCTGAGATCTGTGGGGTGCCATCTTCATCCTCCGTAAACTTCACATTTTACAAACTTCTGCTCAGAACGTCATTCTGGCTTATTTCACGGTCCACGACAGAAGAACATAACTTAATCAATTTCGTTATAAACTGAATGCAGTTACTCGTTTTAGGATTGCCCAGTGATCATGCTGTATCCTGAGTCCATTAACTACCAGTTGAAATGCGTGGAGAGAAAAGCACGGTGTGGGGACCTGACTCTGCTGGCAAAGCGCTCGCTGCATAAATATGAGGACCCGAGTTTGGATTCTCAGGACTCGGGTAAAGCTGGGTGCAGCAGTGTGCATCCTCAAGGCCAGCGCTCTTGCAGGGAGATGGGAAGGGGAGACAGAGGAGTCCCCAGAAGCTTGGGAGCCAGCTAGACTGACTGGCATCCCCATGGCCAACAAGAGGACATCTGCGTACATGGAGACAGAAGAGGGCCAGGTTCTGAGCTTGCCCCCTGACCTTCACACACACTCTACGGGATGCACATGCCCACATGAACACAGGGAGAGAGGGGGTCAGGGAGCAGGGAGATACAAAAGAGGAAGCAGTCTTTTGGAATGGATTCTCTCATAAAACTCTCAGCAAAAGGAACACAGTTTAGTTGGACATCAGGAAGGCACAAATGTTCCAACTTTTAGAATAAACAAATGATCATGCTTCCACCAGAAGGGGTGTTGCTGACTGTTACTTTATCCTCAGAAAATATCTTAATGCACCATAAAGAAAATCCCTTCGTGACTTCAAAGGCAATTCCATAAAATACATGATCTAAAATAGATAATCTTAAGAATATGCTAAATTGGACATTAGAAGAGCCACGTTTTTTTGAAAGAACATATTTGAATGAATTTAATATAGACGACCTCATTTGCTGAGCAATTAGCAAATAAAACTATGCAAGTTAACGGTTTCTATAACATTGGCACATACTATTCCAATAATTATGCTAAAGAATATACCATCAGTGCTGGTAATTCTGCCTCATTGAGAGTGTGTAAAGACGGCCTCAAATGTTAAATAAGTACCCTCAGCCTCACTCAGAGAGGAAATGCAAATGAAAACTACTAGTTCCCATGTCATCTGCTGGCAGAGAGTCGACAGTTTGTTAGCACACTCTGAGTGAACCCTGGGAAGTGGGCTTCGCACACATTTTGGAAATTCAATAATTACAAGCTCATATGGAGGAGAGTTTATCTGCAGAAACTACAGATGGACGCACTTGTACCAAATTTCACTCACGGTAAAAATTATTTCTGCCAATGCTTATTAAGTACATCCTTGTCATCATACAAGACTGGAAATAGCCAACATTCACCAGAGTGAGTTATTTGATTAACTACGGTGTATCCTCTAGAATACCGTCCTAGTCTGGGTTACTATTGCTGTGATAAAACACCATTGAAAAGCAAATTAGGGATCAATGCGTTTGTTTGGACTGTACTTCTGCATCATAGTCTGTCACTGAAGGAAGTCAGGGCAGGGACGTGGAGGCAGCAGCTAAAGCGGAAGCCATGGAGGGGTCCTATTTACTGCCTTGCTCCCTGTGGCTTGCTCTGCCTGCTTTCTTATAGAACCCAGGACCACCAGCCCAAGGATGGCACCACTGAAAACGGGCTGAGCCCTCCCCCATCAATCACTAATTAAAAAAATGCCTAACAGCTGGATCTTATGAAGGCATTTTCTTAACTGAGATTCCCGTCTTTCAAATGACTCCGGTCTGTGTCAAGCTGACATAAAACTGGCCAGCACAGACACTATGGAGCCATAAAAAGAGATGAAAAGGTCAATGTGGAAAGCTCTTGAGAATAAATGTTTAGGGAGGAAAAGAATCGAGATGGATGGAAACGTTTCGAGCATGGATAAAGAACTGAAAACGCATATGTTCACTTGTACAAGAAAAATGCTGAGAAAATATAAAGGGGAAAAAATGAAAGCAATCATCCATCAGGATGAAGACAGGAGGGTTGGGAGTCAGCTGCCAACGTGGGAGGCAGAACCTCCACCACGAACATAGTTCCCCTTGCATAGAATTAAGTAAAAATAATCTAATAAATGACAAGAAAGGCAATATCAAAAGGGGGGCTGTAAAGTCTCATTTCCTGTGTTTTCATCACTTTAGGGTAACAAATGCTGTGGCTCAGGGGTTGGTGAGCATCCACCTTCACGCCAGTCGTGGCTTGTTACCTACTTCAATAATCCTGCTTAGCTCCCTGCAGCTACGACCAGGCAAACACATGGAGGAGGAATTCTTTATTTTGGTTGATAGCAACAGAGGTGTCGGTCTTTACCGCCAGCTTGTGTATCTAGGTGGCAGGAGCACGTGGTAGAGGAAGCTGGTTGAGATCTGAATGTGAAATGTCCCTCATGGGCTCCTGTTCACGTACCTCATCGCCAGACAGTGGACAGTGATGTTTTTGGGGAAGGATGTGGAATCTTTAGGAGGTAAAGCATGACCGGAGGTCACTGAAAGGTGGCTCTAAGGTTTTATAGCCAGGCTCCATGTCCTGGTCACTTTCTGCTTCCTGAAGTCAGCCTCCTGCTTCTCCTCCATGATGAAATGAATCCCCTTGAACTCACCAGGCTTTCCTTCCATTGCTTCTTCACCTCCTGGAGGACAGGAGACAGGGAGGGACAGAAAGAGAGTAAGGCACCCTCCGTGACTCACTTCCAAGTAGGCCTCTTCAACTCAGGTTCCCCAAACCTCTAAAAACAAGTGCCATAGCTGGGGACCAACATTTCAACCCATGAGCCTACAGTTGGGTAGGAACTCTCCTAACCAACCACTAACAGCAAATCAGGAACACAGCCAACCATTCACTTATGTATCATCTATGATTGTTTTAGCTTCTGAGCACCAAAGCAGTGGTTGAACCATAGAGCTAACACGGTCCAAATATTCACCACCTGGCCTTTTACAGAAGTACTTTGCCAACCTCTGCTCGGGGCTCATAGCAAGTCTGATCAAGTCATAAACAAATAAGGAAAGTTGTGCATGTATACCTTAAAATATAAATTCCTCAAATTTTATATACCATGGAGAGCTTCAGGTTTCTCACAGATAGAGTTTTGTCCAAATCAGGATCCAGAGTGGCTTGAGCCAATGAGCGTTTCTCATCCTGGCAAAGGTCCTAGGTCAGGAGCTGGTACATGATCTGAGTTGGGCCAATCAGAGCTACAGGAACACAGCTGCTACCATCAGCAGGGCCAGGCATGCCTGAAGAAACAGCTCTAGCCTGGAGCAATGCAGAGTCCGAACACTTGTGGGAGATGGTAGTGCCTGTGAGACCTACGAGAAAGTCTGCTAAAATAATTTTGGAAAATGTGTTTTCCTTTAAAAAAAAATACAAAACAAAAAGCAAAATGGGGACATATGTGATTCCCCCCCACCCGCAGCCCGCTGCTAATCTTTTGCCTCACGTGGTAATTTCTCATCTGTCCTCAGCCGCAGCAGCTCTCTTACAGCGTCAAGGCATTAGGGAGTTAAATGTGTATTAGTGTGTTCACTTGGGAAAACAGAGCTATTCTGAGCGTTTCAAAAAGAAAGGCTTTAATACAGGCATGATTACTTACATGAATGTCAGAAGACCACGGGGAACAGAGATCAGGAAAATTGCTGCCTGGAGTTCACTCACGGTCAGGGAAAGAGGCTGAACACTGTAGCCCGAAGGGTTGAAGGGGGGTGGTTCTCAAGTGTTCTCTGGAAATTGCTCAATTGTCAACCATCTCCAGAAGCTCCCACAAACTCCTAAACTGGTTTTCCTACCAGCCAGGAAGAGCTGGGCTTTTTTTTTTCTTTCTGGTAGAGGAGAAAGTTTATTGTAGATCAAAGGGAGAGCATAGGTAGAGACGGGGACATCTGGGAGAGTCCAGAGTGAGATGGGCCATGTGGGGAGAGAAGGAGGGGAAGGGGTACAACAACCAGGAGGTCAAAGGCACAAGGATGGCAGCCCTGGGCAGCTTCATTGGCATGCTCTTCCCTGAGTATTTGACACCTCCTCTTTGTTTTGTCTCTTTTCCAGGAATTCTCTCACTGACAAACTGTGATGTAGAACAAAACAGAGATAGGGACCTGGGAGGAGAAAGTTTCTGTAGGACCCAGCTATGACAAGCTCAAGAGAGGCCCAAATCTCAGTAGTTTACCCTAAACTAAGACAATACCTGGTTCCAAGAAAGACCACAAATTGAGATCACCCAGGCACCACCCAGGAACAGACCATCCAAAGGAAATTCCTAATGTTTCAACCATTGTAGATAGGATCACCAGGACACTACTAACCAAATGTCAACCCATCAGGGGTCCAGAACCTTAGAAATCCCTCACCCCCCCACACACACCTTTGCTACTATAAACCCAACCCCAACAGAGCTCGGGGCTCTCCAATCATTCCAATATGTTGGACACACAGAGAGTTCGAGTTTGAACTTGAATAAGAATAAAGGCCCTTTGCTTTTACATACAGGACTCATTCTCTTAGTTGGTTTTGAGGGGACTCCGTGATCTTGGCATAACAGTCTCCTACACAGGGACGAGGAGACAGTGGGAGGTGCCAGAGGTGAGCTAAGGACGTACAATCCAGCACACACAGCAAAGGTACAAAGCCTCCAGGGCATCAGCGAGCAAAACCAATAGCACCAGCATCCAGCAACCACACAGGCTCATGTTACAGGAGAGACTACACTGTCTTCTTTAAGCAAAGACTCCTTACACTTTTTCTACTCACACCTCTTTTGTTCTAAAATATTTTTGAGTGTTGTTATGCATATATGTATGGTATGTATGTATATAGATATATATCTATATGTCTGTGTGTGTGTTTGAGTGTGTGTGTATGTGAGAGAAAGTTGTGTGTTTGATTGTTACTATTGAGGGTCAACTTGTCAGGATCAAAGATCAGGTAGGAGACACAGCTCTGGGCACATCTGTGAGGGAGTTTAGAGACTGGGTAAACTGAGGGGGCAGGAGGATACAACTAAAATATGGATGGTGGGCCCATTCCACAGGCCGAGACCCAGACTGAATAAGGAGGAGAAAGTGAACTGTGCAGCATCCATAGACCCACCGGTCCCTATACCCTGCCTGTGGAAGAAATGCAGCATCCGTGGGTCTCTGCTTCCTGATTGTGGATGCCGTGTTGCCAGCCGCCTCATGCTCTGGCTATCATGCATTCCCTACCTGCTTTTCTTAAGTTGCTTGTCTGGTATTTTGTCTCGGCAATGAAAAAGTAACTAATTCAATATGTTTATAAAATAGGTATACAGTCAAACATTTACTGATAATGAATCATAAAAATGTTTTCTAAAACAATTATATATGCATACTTTTACCCTGTGTTAAAGATTAAAGCAGGGACTAGAGATACAGTTCAGTAGCAAATAATATACACCACTACTGTAGAAGGTCCAAGTTCTGCTCCTAGTACCTGCTTTGGGTGTCTCACAACAGCTGGTAACTCTTAACTCCTGGGGATGCAGTGCCCTCTTCTGGCCTCTCGTGCACCTGCATTCATGTACGCATACCTACACATAGATACACATACATACAGAAACTTTTTGAAAATATTAAAAAAATTAGGAGTGACTGGACAGTCATGGTGCACACCTTTAATCCCAGCACTTGGGAGGCAGAGGCGGGCGGATTCTGTCAGTTCAAGGCCAGTCTGGTCTACAAAGTGAGTTCCAAGAAAGTCAGGACTGTTAACATAGAGAAACCACACCTCAAAAACAAAAAAAAAAAAAAAAAAAAAAGAAAAAGCAGAGGAGGGATGGTCTGATTATTAGGAGTACTTTGATACACTTGAGAGGACCTAGGTTCTATTCCCACTCAGGAGGTCAGTCACCTGTAACTTTAGTTTCAGAGAATTTGATGCCCTCTTCTGACTTCCACAGGCACTGGATATACATGGCAAACTTAACAGGCAAGAAAAATACCCACAAATACAAAATACAATGTAAATCTTTAAAAAAAAAATAAAGCAAGTTCACATACTAGTGAGATGAGAGTACTTTATTATTACCAAATTATTCTCAGCTGAGTGTATGATATGGCAGGATGTAAACCATCTTCAATATTTTTGAATGTTGATTCATATTTTGATTTTAGAATCACCAATTCTGACAATGCCACTTTGCATAAATATATGATTGAAGTATGTTTAGGGTCATTTCTTAAATTACTGGAAATTCCATCCTAATCTCAAGCCAGAATTCATTTAATGATTTTTTTGAAAAGTGAATCTCAAATCAGCAACTCAAATTGCAACCTGTAAACTCAAACATTCTAATACAACCCAGTCCAAAGACCTACTAACTTGATTCTACATGCTGAAGAATGCCCGAAGGGTGAAAGACTTTGTTTTCTAAAATAAACTATTATGTTCCTGTAAGAACAGAAAAAACAATTATGTATACAGAAAGCCATGGTAAATCCTTCCATGCAAGCATCCTGAATCTGAGCCAGGGTGCTTTAGGGAATGATCACTATCCTTGTGTGTCAGAGCGGGCTTCACAGTGCAGGGTGCACGTTTGTGTGCTCGGAACCAAGGCTGTAGCAAATTCGTAGGGCTCAACTTTGGTCACAGCAGCAGAAACATCTCATGCTCATTATGGGTTTCATTTTGAATTAATTATATGTTGTTGCGAGCTCAGGAAGCTTTTCACAGTTGCCAAATTTTTCAGAGGCCCCATATTTAGTTACAAAACCCCAAGTCACAACCCACCAGTTAAGAGGTTGTGGTGTGAAGATCTCCTGAGTAAATTGGGAGCACAGGGACCTTAGGAGAGGGTTGAAGGAGAGGGGAGAGGCAGGGAGGGGAGCAGAGAAATATGTAGAGCTCAATAAAAATCAATAAAGAGAAAAAAGGGGGAAAAAAAGGAGGTTGTAGTCTGAGCCACTACCTCCCCGCTCTCTGTTACATTTATCCAAATACTTGCCTACTTGATAGGCCTTCTTTCTCTGGAAGCCACAAGAAAATGGACACAGAGGCGTGAACTTCCAGAAGAAAATACAAAACTGATTGACCTTTAGGTCCTCAAATCTAAAACTGATTGGCACCTTTGCTTCAGTGGTAGCAAAGACTGATAAAGTATGTTTGTGGTGGTTGGTTCGTTTGTCAATTTGGCACCACCTAGGATCACTGGGGAGAGGATCCCCGTGAGGGATTGTTGGCCTTTGGGGTCTTGACTGTTACAACGACGTGGGAAGAATAAAACTGACAGTGGGCAGCACCACTCTCTTTCGGGGGCCCTGGACAGCATCACCTGAGCACTGAGCATGCATGCCTTTCCCTCTCTGCTCTTGACTGTGGACACGGTGTGACTGGCTTCCTTACAGCACCAGGCTGTGCCTGGAGTTTTGTAAGCTAAAATAAACCATTCAGCCCTTCAGTTGTCTGCTGTCAGGACATCTTACCACAGCCTCATTCACTGGCATTTCCCATGCAGCTTCTGCACGCAAGCCTCCACTCTGCAGACACCACTGCCCAAACCAACTGCTTCATGAGAATGTCCTCGGCGAGCTCTTAACCCCTCCTCCAGACACCTTTACCTTCAGACTGGGTTTCCAGAGAGACTGGGTGACAGGAATTACTCTGTTTTCTGCCACAAGGCTCAGCAAACCGACCCACATGAATGGCTGGGTTGAGTGGGAATGAGGCCGGCTTTCCCGCTAGTTCTGTGTGGATGTTTTCTTGCGAGGACGGCAGAGTTGATTCGAAGCACACGGTAACAGTACCCACAAGACTAACAGCAATTACTCTGTGGATCTCCACAGAAAAAGCTTCCCACCCCAGTTTAGATTATAAATTAGAGATTAGTATTCATTTTCCTGTCCCCTACAGTGCTTCGAGAGGGCCTTTGTGGTGTGAGTCAGCATCTTCCACTCTTTCCCAGCCAGACTTTTCTATTAACGTTTAAGAAATGTCCCCTCATGGGAACCACGATCTATCAACTTGAGGAAGAGGACTGACTTTACCTAGTCATTTTGTTCATTTTGTACATGTCACACAAAGTAGAAACACGCTCATTTAACACATATCAACTGCTCTGCCCTGAGCCCAGGGCTAGTGCCTTCGGATATGAAGAATCCCTCCAGAAGCATGTATCGAAGGCTGGGTCTTCGGTTGGTGGCACTATTGGCAAGTGACTGCATCATAGCGGTGCTAACTTCATTAATGAGTTTGTATTGAATGAATGATTGGAAGGAGGGGCCTAGTTGGAGGAAGTAGGTCACTGGATTTTTCTCTGAAGGCTGTGTCTTGTCCCAGGCACCTCCTTTCTCTCCTTCCTTTTCTCCCCCAGCCCCTGCTTCCTGGCTGCTATGAGGGAAGTTGCTTTCTTTTCCATGCCCTTCTACTTCGATGTTTTGCCACAGCCTAAAAGCAATGGAGCCAGGTATTCACAGACTAACATCTCTGAAACATGAGCCAAGAGATACCTTTCTTTTCTAAGTCAGTTTCTTTGGGTATTCTGCCACAAAGATGGGAAACTGCCTAATACCATGTGGGGTCAGAATAAAGGGAGAGGTGAGTCTCTGATCCGAATCCTAGATTCCTGTTATAAAGCTGCATGGAACAGTCTCACAGACCTGAAGAGCCATATGAAACGCTAACATAGCTCTGTGCAGTATACAAGTATGTGCAGGAAGCTTCAGTGACCGCCCTCAAGTCGTGTGAGCTATTAGTAAAGTCCACCCTGAAATTCAACTCTTGGGTTCTGGCTCTTCAGTATGACCCTTTCATATCTGAGGGCTGACGCTAAAGGACCAACTTCCATCTCATACAGTGTTTCCCCAAACACTGTATATGTGAGTAGATGTTTCACATTCTGTTAGTTAGCACTATTAGGAAAAGGGTCCTAGGGTAGTGAGGTCCACTCTCTGTATTTAGGCCATCCTGAGCTAAGTCTGTATTGAAGGACATTCCAAGGCATTCAGTATGAATTTGCTTAGTTAGCATCAATTTACTTTTTCCCCTACTAATGAATAAAAAACTTGCATATATTGGAGGTGGGCGTGTAATGTTTCAATATGAGAATACATTATGCAATATTTAAATAAGGGAAACATATTTATATCTTCATTTGTCATTTCTTATAGTGAAAACGTCTGAATTGGTGCCGAGCTCTTTGACTACACAGTGAAGAGCTGGTGTCTATGGTCACACTCAGTGCAATAGCACACCAGGGCATCTTACACTTATCTAACTTAACATCCACTAAGCAACCTCTTTTCCTCCCCTTAATATTTAATATTCCAAATTAGTGTTTTATACATCTTTATCTTCATTATTTTAAAATTATGTGTGTGTGTGTATGTGCACACAGATAAAGATGCTGCAGAGGCCAGAGGCATTGGATCTCCTGGAGTTCAGGTGGTTATGAGACCCCTGGAGTGGGTCCCTTGAACTAACTAGAGTCCTCTGCAAGAGCAGTGTGAGCTCATAACTGCTGAGCCATTTCTCCAGCTGCATCAGCTTTTTGAAATTCCACACCGTGGGGCTGGAGAGCTGGCTCTACGGTTAAGAGAACAGGCTTCTCTCGTGAGGAACCTGATGCAGTTCCTGGCACCCACACAGTGGCTCACAACCATTCATAACCCCAGGTCTAGGGGACTTGACACCCTCTCCTGACCTCCTTGAGCACCAGGCATGCACGTTCACACACACACACACATAACTCAGGCAAAAGACTCATCCATATAAATCTTTTAAAAGTTTTTAAAATTAAATTCCACACACAGTTGTAATGCTGCAGTACTGATCTGTCCGTGCCTGGCTTATTTAACTTAACATAATCACATATCGATGTTCAGCAAATGATAGAATTCCATTCTTTAATGGCAGATAGAAGGACAATACTCTGCGATGTATATGCTTATGTGTATATCCATGAGCTAAGGGACACCTTTAGCTTCTTTTTAGTTGTGCTAAAACACCCTAACAACAGCAACTTGAGCAAGGAAGGGTTTCTCTGAGCTCACCAAGGGTACAGTCCATCATGGTGGGGACATCAAGACAGCAGGACCTTGAAGCAGCCAAGCACACTGCATTCTCAGTCAAGACATAAAGAGAACAATAATAGTGCCCTGCTCACTTCCTCCATTTTACACAGTCCAGGATCCCAGCTGGGGAATGCTCCTGCCCACAGTTAAGACAGGTCTTGTCATGTCGACCCAGGTTTCTGTCCCACCTGGTCCTGCAGCCGATCAGTCCCAAAGAAACACACAGAGGTCTACATTTATCATAAACAGGTTGACCTATTAAAATCAGGCTTCTTATTAACTCTTATAACTAAGTGGCCTGGTACCTTTTCAGCAAGGCATTCTCATCTTGCTTCCTCTGCATCTGGGTGACGACTGCAGACTGCATCTTTCCTCTTCTCAAAATTCTCCTCCTGTTCCCATCGCCCCGCCTCTACTTCCTGCTTGGCTACTGACCAATCAGCATTTTATTAAAAATAATGCAAGTGACAGGATAAAAGACCATTGTCCCACAGCATTGCCACATCAGTTAACCTGCTCATGGACACTGCTGACAGCTAACCTTAATCTAGGCACCTCACAGGGTTCCTGGAGCCTTGTCTCCTGGGTGAGCCAAGATCCCATCAAGCTGACAATTGTCACTATCACAGACACGTGGGTTGTTTCTGCTTGGGGCCATCATGAATAATGCTACGTTGAACACAGGCATGCACCCGTCTCTTCAACATACTGACTTCACTTCCTTTGGATATAGGCCCAGGGCTGGGTGCTCGATCACATGACTGCTTAAGGCCTAGGTTTCTAAGGAACTGCCGTGATGTTTCCCATGACTAATTTCATACCATCAATACTGTCCCAGATTCCCTCCTTTGTGCCACATCCTGGCAGCCCTTCTTGTTTTTTCCCTAACAGCCGTTCTTACTGGGGTGAGGTGTTGTAGAGCTCTGACTTGCATTTCTCTGTTAGTACCCTGAAATTCTTTCTCATGTACCTGTTAACCACTTGCATGCTTCCTTTTCCAGAATTATCCATTTAAGTCTATGGCCTACTTTTAGAATCAGGTTTTTTGACCACAAGAGGGGACAGTAAAGTGTGTAAATTTGATTGCCCGAGAGCCCCACTTCTTAGACTGCCAACCAGTCTGTGGAACAAGGGTTCCTTAGGATGTGCTTGAACTGGGGGTAGGGATGGAAGGGTGTTTAATTCTTGCTGGTTCTGAGGCTTTCTCATTTTGAGGAAGCTTGCCATTCTTTAGTCTTGCGAATCTGTTATAGCCACATCTGTGTAAGGAATAACCCTGAGTCTTTAGAAGCTTAGGAATATGATTATTATTCTCTAGCACTTGATCTTAGGAATCTGTGTGCAGCTGTGGAAGGCCCGTGGCTCTGTGTCTCTCTGCATTGCACTCAGGTGTGTAAGAACCAAGTACCTGCTTTCAGGCTCACAGTGGTTGGCTGGCCTCAGGTCCTGTGCGTTGCTGGCCAGGGACAACAGTTCCCTGTCACATGGCGTTTCGTGTGTGTGTGTGTGTGTGTGTGTGTGTTGTGTGTACAGCTGCTGGAGGAAATGCAGGTTTTATTCGATACAAGCACTCTCCAGCCTGAAGAAACAGACACATTCAGACGGGTTTGAGTTGGGGGGATTCTTTCCCTGATCTTTAGGAAGCTGAGCCGCCTTACCATCTGCCTGCGAAGGCAGTGGTCCCACTGACACTATTAATAACCAACACAGAGCAACTGCTCCCCTCTGCACCTGGAACGGCTTTAAGTTCTTTTCATGTGTTGATTCTCAGAAACCGAGTAGGAAGGGATAGTCCATAAACACCGAGGCATGGGGGTGAAGTGACTTACCAAACGGACCTGAGGAGAATCCAGTCAGGATGGTACCTGGCCATGTCTTCAGAACCGTCTTGTGCCACGGTATCTTGGCAGGAGATTTAAGCTGGTGCAAACTCATGACTCAGTTTTTGCCACTTTGCTTCACTCTTCTCTCTGGGGATTGGAGGCTACCAGACAGCCACTCTGGCAGACAGAACAATAAGAGTCACCCAATATTTGTCATTGTCAATTACATGCCCGACCTCTGATGTGTTCTCTCCAGGGCAAAAGTGTGTATTATACCGGTTTTATGTCTCTAGGAAGGGTGAAGCCCTATCTGAGAACTTTGTTATTCCCAAGACATATTATAGACTATTTTTGTTTGGTTTGCAGCCATGTCTGTAGATGACTTAAATGCTCTTTTCTTTTAATATTTATTTTGTGTGTATATGTGTGTTCCTGGTGTATGTATGTGCACCTTATGCATACAGCGCCACATAGGTCAGAAGAGGGGTCAGATTCCCTGGAACTGGAGTAGCAGACAGTTGTGAACTCCTGTGTAGGTGCTAGGAACTGAAGCTGGGTCCTCTGCAAGAGAAGTCAGTCCTCTTAACTGCTGAGCCATCTCTCTAATCCCTGACGCTCTTTTCTTGGTTTGACTTGGTCCTCTGTACATTTGATGCCAGACTTCTGGAAAACGCATAATCTATGCTCTCTTCTCCCATTTGTGTGGGTGTTTAAGTTCAATCCAACCACTAAACTTGCTAAGGAAATTGGTGAAATTTCAGCTGCCAAAACAAAGATTCACTTTTCAGTTCAGAAAAGGCCATGACAGGCACTTAAGGACCAGGGAGTTGGTATATACAGTGGCTCACATATAGAAGCTTCCCAAACAGGCTGGAAGCTATTTTTCTACATTGACAGGCTGTAGATCCAGAACATGCAATAGCCGACTGCTTCTAAGTCCTGGGACTAGGAACCCTGTGGACTCTCATGGGATCTCCTACGAGTGTGCTTTCTTACTGGTCCCCTCACAGCACACTGTCCACAGTACAAACCCAGGAATCCTAAAGCACACACTTGACCAACTTACTCATCTTAGACTCTACATCCAACTTCAAACTCTTTATGATCTCCCAATTCTCTCCAATTAAGACATTGCAAAATCCACCTCTGAGCATGACCTCTCCGGGTTTGCTCTACAATCTGTGTGGCAGCTGTATTGGCCATTTTCTGGGTTCCTCGTATTCTTCCAGCACCACAGGGCCTTTCCTTCTCTGGGTAGATCTCTCTCTTTCTTCCTCTGATCCACCCATCCTGATCCCCAGTGCTGCATCCTGGGGTTGTAGTTCCCTCCCCGGTGTCAATCAACCCTCCCTGTGCTGCTCCACTAGTGTTTGCCCATGCTTTGTACGACGACATGCTCAACACAATGGGCTGGCTGGTAACATTTCCTGAGGCTGCCTGACTGATGTGGGGTGTGAAGACAGGACCCGTGTCTCCCTGCTTCCTGCTGTAGGCCAGCATGGGTCCTCATTCATCCTTGCCACGTCAAGACCCTCCATCTCCTGATGTCTCTCAACAATGATCCACAGTGTTGTCGGATATTAGCCACACAAGTCAGAGGACCTGAGTCTGAACTCCCAGAGCCCATAAAAGGCTGGATGTGATAGCAGGTACCTATAATCCCAATGCTCCTATGGTGAGATGGGAGGAAGAGACTGGAGAATTCCTGGAAGCGCAAAGGCCAGCTAACCTGGTGTACTGAGAGGACCACATCCCAGCATGTTATTTGACCTCCATATGCATGCCATAGTACACACATGCCCACTCACACACAAAGATTAACGTTGACTTTAAGAGGTAGAAAGGGTGGCCCACACAGGTTTTATTGCCTTTCAGACAAGGCCTCCAGCCAACAAACAGCCAGGAGGAAGCAGCAGATACCGGCAGACCCAATAGGGAACGTCTGCAATAAGACAGAACCGTCCAAGCAGCCTGAAATAAAAGTCACAAGATAAATTCTGTTATTTTAGGTTGATAGGACATAGGTTCGCGCAACACGGGCAAAAATAAATGCTGCCGTTTTAATGAGCACTTTTCTGGCTCCAAGAAAGGGCATGTCACCTCTCTTAGTTCAAAAGGGTTGGTTAATATTCTACCACAAATCTCATTAAAATGTAGGTGTTTAATGTTGGATACAAACTTGGTGGTGAGAAAGTCTATTTCTGGAAAGCTTTTCATTCTCTCTCTAATAAGAGTATTTATTTTTGTGAGGATAGCAGCAAAGTTAGTCCCTCAGGTGGGGGTGGGGGAGTGGCTGGACCTATTCCAAGCAACCTCAAATTAGGTCCACTTGTTCATTTACCTAACCTCTGACAATGAGATGCAGTTTGTATTTTGCAGTTTTACAGGACGTAGGTAAATCTTTACACACATTTAAAAAATTCCAGTGTTACCTAACGAGATGGACAATTGTGAATGCACATTAGACGCCAATCAAATATTAACTAGTCTTTGTGTTTTACAACAACCCCTTCACCTGCCGTGGGCTTCTCTCTCACACCCGGCTCCGGCTTTTGTGCTTTTGTGGGTGTAGGGAGTTAGTTGTTGAGGAAGGAAAAGGTATAAGCAAGCCGCCCGGACAAGGAAAAGCTCATACATAGGGGTCTTTGGTCGGTTAGTTTGTTTAAAGTGAGAAATGGGCAACAGCTAATATAGTCCATAAAAAATTAATTTGGAAAAAGTGGGCAGGTGTAAATAATGAATTCTTGCGGTCAAAAGATTTAGCTGCAAAGGAGTTCTTGGCACTTGGAAAACACAGAAACAGAAAAAAATTGAAAAATATGCATTTGTCAGCCTCGCTACGTCTTGCTGCAGCTCGGACGAATTTGCCCTCTCCAAGATTTCAGCGCAGCACAACGGGGACAAGAGCAAGCGGCGAGCGGGCCAGCTAGGCACGTTCAGCTCAGCGGGTGGACCCACGCGCCCGGGGCCGCGCACCGCGCCTGCGCGCCCAGTCACGTGGCGGCGTTCCGCGCTGAGCGGGTTAAAAGTCACGGCCGCCGAGCACCCGGTAGGGTGGTGCTCTTTGCGTCGCTTCGGCCGGCTGGGACGCGGGACCGTTTCCTGCTCCTCGGGTCGGGATCCACGCGGGGAAGCAAGCCGAACCTCCAGGCACCCTCCCGCGGGGCCCCGAGCAGGCGGGCGCGCGAAACCGCGTCTTTCAACTGACAATGAAATCGTAGCCGCCACCGGCGGCGAATAGGCGCGAGGCCGCGAGGGGGACGGAGGGCGGGCCATTCCGCCTAAGCCCCGCCCAGGGCCCCGCTCGCACTACTATTGGCTCATGCCGACGTTCCGGCACCGCCCCTTAACGGACCTGTCGCTCTGTGACAGGCGGAGGGGCCAGTTCCTGTTGGGCGAGGGGGCGGAGTCAGAGGTGTCTTGAGCTCCGCCCGGACTCCAGGGGGCTCCTCCCCCTTTAAGCTCCTCACGGCGGGGCGGGCGTGAGGAAGGGAATGTCATTGCCGTTCGGAGCCGCAGCTCCTCTGGCGCCCTCGTCCCGTCGGCTCTCGCCGCCGCCGCCGCCTCCTCAGCCGCACGGGGGACACGGATGGCTAGTGGGGCGCAGGGGCCTTCTGGGTTGAGACCGCGGCGGTCGCGGCCGCTGCCGCTACCGAGGCAGAGACTCCGAATCGCCGCCGCCGCCTCCTCCTCCACCCCCAGTGTCCCGGCCTCGCGGTGCTGAGGGCGGGAGTGCGCCCAGCTCTTCCTCCGCCTCCGCCTCCTCCTCCTCGTTGTCGTCGCCGTCGCCCTCCTCCTCCTCCTCCTCTGGGTCTCCGCCCAGCACCCCTCGCTCCAGGCGGCGGCGGCGGCCGCGGAGGACGAGCGAGACCCGCCGCCGGGGCACAACATGGCGGAGCCCTCGGCCCCGGAGAGCAAGCACAAGTCGTCCCTTAACTCGTCCCCGTGGAGCGGCCTCATGGCTCTGGGGAACAGCCGCCACGGGCACCACGGGCCCGGAGCCCAGAGCGCGTCCAGGGCGGCGGCGGCGCCGAAGCCGGGGCCCCCCGCGGGGCTGTCCGGGGGCTTGTCGCAGCCGGCCGGGTGGCAGTCGTTGCTCTCCTTCACCATCCTCTTCCTGGCCTGGCTGGCCGGCTTCAGCTCGCGCCTCTTCGCCGTCATCCGCTTCGAGAGCATCATCCACGAGTTCGACCCGTGGTGAGTGTAGCCGCCCTTCCCCCGCACGCGGGCAGCCGCGCCGTTCCCGGCGTGTCCCGAGCCCCGCCGATTCCAGCCGCTCTCCCGCGGCCCGGGCCGGGCGCGCCCCCGCCCCCACTCCCGCCCGCTCGGCGAAGTTTGCCCGGGAGCGGAGCCCCGATTCCCCGGCCGCCGGCGTGAGCCGGCCCTTCCCCGCGCCGCGCCTCGTCCGCCTCCCGGGGCCCCTTCCCCACGCCCTCTCCGCCGCAGCTTTGCGCCTTGTTGCATTTTATTTTATTTCTCCCATTCCTGCCATCCGGGCAGCCCCGAGATCGCCTTCTGGCCTCTGGGGGTGACTCGGAACCCCTCGTCCACTCAGCCCCGCAGTTTCACGCTTTCCCCTTCTGTTTTCTCTCTCTTGGAGAGTGGAGTGTTAGAGGTTAGGGGAGGAAATGTTACCCCGAAAGCAAACGCGGTGCTAGCGGCTCGTGTTTTTCCCGCACCAGGTATTTTCAGGTGTCTCCCCCCCCCCCCCAGGCCCTGAAGTGCTCTCGGCACGCCACAGTTTCCACAGTTGTATTGGGTTGCTCTTTAGAGCGAGATCGTTATTCTGTTAGCCGAACTCTCGCCCTCGGTGTTGCCACTGTGTCCGACAGCGTTGCGTGAGTTCCTTTATTGGTCTCTGCAGGAAGGTGGAGAAGGGAACGCTCACAACCGAGCTGCTGGGAGCGCTAGATCGTCGTGCCGGAGTTGCACGGCACTGCCTGGCCTTGGGTTTAGGAATTACCCCACTCGGAACCCCGAGTTACCTAGAAGGGAAGATTACTTTAACTTTCTCCCCGCTGGCCCAACCTGAGTGAAAGTTTTTTTTTCCCATCTGAGAGAAAAAGTGTGTGTGTGCCTCTTTAGTTTATTCGGCGGGCTGCTCTATCAACCTTGAATTAATCTTACTTGTAATTAGACCTAATTAAACGTTAGGGTATTTGTCTTCCCATTTGAAATGCACAAGAATCTTTCTTAAGAGCAAATAAATAGGTAATAAGTAAGTTTTTGTGGTAGGCTTATATGTTAAGATTTAAGTTGTGCTTTAAGAAAAATATGCTACAACATCTATTGAACACCAGAGGGGCCTACTCAAGGAAAATTGTGTTTAGAGAAACAGTTACGGTGACAGCCTTCTGTGAGATGTTTTCGTCCCATTTTAGAGGTTTCGGTTTTTTTCTGACATTAGTTTAGCCATTAAAATGGCCATTATTTTATTTGGAATCACATATTGATGTGAATAACATATAAACCTAAGAATATTTGTGAAGTATTACTAACTGGATAGAGTATTCTTTTGAAACACTTAAGCAATTAGATTAAAAATGAAATTGAGACCAGAAATGAAAACCACTAGAATTACTGAACATATGAAAAGAGAAAGTTGTGTCTTTTAAGATGAAGATAGAACAGGGTGGCTGATTGACCAGACGTTTTGTGTTTTTTTTTTTTAAAAAGGAAATGCTTCCAAATATATTTCCAGAAAGTAATATTTTCATAAATAGAAGTCTGTTAACTGCTTAAGGGTTACTCAGAAACTGTAGACAAATGCACTACTAAACTAAATGATGAGGTGATTTTGGGGTCATTTTCATCCTTATTTTGAAGGGGGATTATAAGTCTGCATCAAGTCAGTCACCAGTAAAGCTGCATAATATAATGAGAAGGCTTAGATTGCTTTAAAAAACAGATATACTATTAGAAAATGAATAAGAAACGTATCTTCAGTTCCAAAGCACAATTTGAGAGCATAACTTTATTCTCATGAAAACATTTTGTTCCTATTCTGCTATGTACGGAAACACATTTTAGATATATTTGTCTTTCATCTGAATCTGTTACATTTGAATTTTAATTCATATATTCTGATCTGCAAGTGTCCACAGCTAAGGACTACTAAACTTAGCCATCCCATCTACCTTTGGTGGTGTTAATGTTTGTTTATTCTTAATGTTTATGCTCGTGATGTTAGAGTATTCTAATTAGCAAGTAGATAGAGGTGATAAAGAAATTGTTCCTGCACCTCCCTGCTTGGAGACTTGTCCATAAGAATCTCACCTTAGTTTTTCTTTTCATAGCTGTTAACGTTAGGCATGCCATTCATTCTTCCATCTCATAATCGTTCCCGAAAAAATATTTACAAGGGAGGTTGTGTAGATTGCCTGTTGCCTGTCATTACTTTTGACTTGAAAAACAGTTTTTCTCCAAAACTAGTAATAACCCCAGTGTCTCGTACTACCTTGAAAGTGGCTCAGATTGCCATGCAGCAGTGAGGAGAACCTTTGGTAATATTTAAATGTTCTGACTGTTGCCACAAACCAATTTATTCTGGCCTGCCTCCTTCAGCCCCCTCCCCTTCCATTTCTGCATCCTTTCTGTGAAAGGCTGTTTGATTGTGAGCTGCTTCTATAAATTTTACAGTAACTCTTGAATTGTGTGAGACTTTGGGTAGCTGCCAAAAATGACTTGTTACCAAGTTGCACTTAGTATCTTTGTTACCCAAGTTATAAAACTTAGGAACTGCTCAAGAGGTAGTATGTAAGGTTTTTGAATTAAGTGTCATTTTGAGAACTTGGCAACATTTTTGGGTTATAATATCACCTTTTCATGCTAGTGATTTCCTCCCTTCTAGGTTGAGTTGGTGGGATTCCAGGAAGCAGTTGAGAGTGTTCTGTAGGTGCCAAACTTTGATTGACCAACTAGTTTAACAGCATCTAACTTTTATCTTTTTATCTGAAATAGTATTAGTCCTTGCATAGTTTTTCTGTGATTGTGAACAACTTGCTTTCCTGTTAGCTTCTGACAGACTGTGGTAGCTCCCTCCATTAGTGTACTCTGTGAGGAGAGTCCCTTGCTCCACCTGCACTGCTTTTGAGGGACTTCTGGAGAGAATTTAGGTTTTAGCTGCAGTTACCAAAGGCAGCAGAAACTGGGCACCCTGGGGCACCCTGTCCCATTCTGGCATAGTAGATCTTGTCTACACACACATCTTTTTCTGTTTTGTTAGGACTGAGTTTTAGAGGACAAGGAATGTTTTTTTCCTCAGAAACTATGGTGTAAATAGGTTAATTAGTGCAAGCACATTTTCAAAGGAGTGGCAAGCCTTGGAAAGTAAGCTGTTTATGACTTGGGGACTGCTTCCTGTCTTTTGAGGTCTCCCATGTTTTTCTTCACTTTACAGATGACAAAAAAAGAAAACCAAAAAACTGTTGGTCCCATTTCTGAAAAGGATGCAGTTTTAAAACACAAAGCTTCCCAGGTCTTAAAGCCCTCTGACTGTGGAATCATTAGCAGCAGCAGTCCAGCTGCATCCAGTCAGGATAACACCACCACTAATGTTGTGATCTATCTACACTTGCTAGCCGAGAACGTCTGGGACCATCCTTAGTTAGAAGCACCTGTATGTATTGGGAAATGCTTGAGTGGCTGGTTTTGATGGTGTCTTTGCACCTGCCCCTACTTGCAGTCACAGTAACCCTCTCATAGTAGTAGTCATGAATTTCATGAAGCATATGATAAATCCCGAAGCAGTTAGCATCTGTCACCAAAGGAATCGTTTCCTTGAGGGTTTCTTTTCTTTTTTTCTTTCTTTTTTTTTTTGGTTTTTCGAGACAGGGTTTCTCTGTGGCTTTGGAGCCTGTCCTGGAACTAGCTCTGTAGACCAGGCTGGTCTCGAACTCACAGAGATCCGCCTGCCTCTGCCTCCCAAGTGCTGGGATTAAAGGCGTGCGCCACCACCGCCCGGCTTCTTTTCTTTAGGGCCAAACTGGGTAGGACCGTGTGCCTTTCAATGTCATGAGTAGTTTGCACGAAGATGATTGTCCACCAAGCGTTAGAAACTAAAATTTTCCTTCTCTGACTCTGAATCTATGGATGTTGAAGTAACTTGACAGCCTGTCTCTGCCTGACCTCCAATCTTAGTGCTGAGTGTGTAGAAAAATTATTAAAATAATTTTCATTGTACTATCTTCCTGTTCACCAGTATACCTGTGTTCCCAGAAGTAACTTTCTACAAGGCTCATGTTACTTGAGTGACCAAGTCTCATTTCACTTTCTCTCTAAAACAAAAGTATAGGGCTCTACAATACTGCAGGTGCTTTGCGTTCAAAGCCTGCATATTTCAGTAGATCTGCCTTCTGCTAATGATTGTGCTGTAAGTTTTCGACATACAAGAGAGTTGAATTTTAGAGTGAACAGTCACATCCCTACTAATGTTCTCCAGTTGATGTATTTTTTGCCTATGACTGTGCTTACACCCTTCTAGACTCTAGAATCTGGAGAGACTGTTGGTGCCTTGATATAGGATGCTACCCTGGTCCCTCTGCTCCGTGATAAAGGAGAACTTTCTTTCCGGACCACATTTGTTTTCTGTAAAACCTGAGCTCAGCATGTTCAAATAACTGTTTCTCTATCTTCCCTTGGACTGCAGGTTGGGATCTGATTCCATCCCTTTCAGGTTTGGTCAGTAATTTCACCTGAGTACACTGTAAGCCAGTGCATTAGCCATGTCTGTTAAATGACCTGGCTTTGCTGAATCTGCTGTCTCGAGAGAAAGTCTGAAGTAGTTGATTGTTGGTTTTATTAGACTTACTTATGTAGAACGTCTGACCTCTTGAATTGTATTGCTGTTTAGCCTATTGTCACTGCCATGTAAATAACACAGCCTGAAAACATACACACTAATATTACAGGGGTCAGATTTGGGTCACCCTGCTGATTCTGATTGATGATACTTCTCATTTTTAAACCTTTTATGCTTTCAGAGAAGGGTTCTCTTCCTCACCTTAACCAATTTTTCCTCCTTTCTTTTTTTTGGCAAGGATTATGAAGCCCAGGTTGGCAGGTGGGATTACAAGTGTGTCCTGCCACACCCTGCTTCTCACTTTACCTGCTTCTGACCACAAATAATTTCCTAGGACTTAAAATGGATGGAAATGGCAGTACATGGGATAAAAGGAAAGAGCTCCGTGTCTAGTGGGAGTAAATGTTGGAAGAGATGGGGCAGTTGTTCGAGAAGCTCCTGTGTTTTGAGCATATTTGTTAACTGGCATTTGTAGGCTGACCAAAAGATCTAACCACTTTTTATGGTTTGTGTATTTAGGAAAATGCTTTCTTAGTCTGAGACATCTCAACATTTTGGAATAGATCTTCAACTTTATAAATTAATGTCCATTTATTCAAATTTATACCACTTGAAGATAAGCACATCTGTAAGTTACTGCATGTTCAGTGAGTTAACCATATCATTTACAATGTTTCCTTTGTGGAACTTAATGTTACAGGAAGCATTAACATGTTCCCAGTAGTAATGCATGCCTAAGTTTAACAGTGTCTTCCAGTCTTATAGTTACCTTTGAATTGAGGAAATGGGGCAAAATCTTCAGACAAACTGTTTTAGTTCAGTGTTTTTCAAGTCTAAGTGATTCCAAAGTCTGTTTTTGCTGTACCCCTCCTTTAAGGCAGGTTTAAAATAAAATGTCTTTCATTTGCTTCTTTTCCTTTTTTCCTGAGACAGGATTTCTCTGTGTAGCCTTGGCTGTCCTGAAACTCACTCTGTAGACTAGCCTGACCTCTACCTTCCAAGTGCTGGCATTAAAGAGTTTTGCCCCCACCACCAGCTTCATATGTTTCTTAGTTGTCTGTTTTGTATGAGAACAGATTGGCCCATCAAAATGCTTGGTCATAGCCCTCTCTAGCAAAGTAAGTTTGCTAGTTGGATGATACGTAGTTATTTTGGTATAATTAATGTAGGGGAAGAAGAAAAGTTCATTGTTTTAAGTTTTGTTGTTGTTGAAGATGATTAATGATTTTTCAGAAATGGACCTTTTAAAAAAGAAAAGATAGGGTCAAATTGAATATTTCCACTGAGGTTTGTTTGTAAATAAATTCGTAGTGTTGAGCTTGGAAGCATTAAGTCATTCCAGAGTGGGAATTTTGAGTGGACAGCTGTGCTTTTAGAGTAGACTAGGAATTCTGTATAGAAATAGATGTCACCTGTCTTGTTTCCAAGACAAAAGGGCCTGAGGAGCATGCATAAACTACCTAAAGGTAGTGGAGCCTTTTCATGTTGAGGTTTTTTTGAAAGTTGCCACTCATTTTGAATTGAGGGTGTTGAAAATAATAATAGCTCAAGCGTAGATGTGGAAACAGGACTTCTGTATAAAGTTTAATTTGGAATTTGTGATGTAAAAAAGCTGTAGGCATGAATTGCCTGTTACTGACGTTAAGTAATAAAACTATTCTTTTGTGTTCATCCTTAGTAAAAGGGAAATGTTTTTGCATAGAGTAGTCAAAGAAATTTTACTTGTATTAGTAAAATTCTAAAGTATTAGTTGATAGTCAAGCTGATGCGTTTCTTTTCTAAGCATAAACTTATTAACCCTTCTCAAGTACACATTCCTTTCTCCCCAGTATGTTTTTTTTTTTTGAAGTTATAGCTGACAGTCCTTTCAACATACAAAAGACTTAAAATATTGGCAGTTCTTGGTCTCTCCTCTCAGTATCTAATGCTGCAGTTTATAAAGAGAGAGAGAGTGTGTGTGTGTGCACGCGCACCTGTGTACTAATGTTAAAGGTGAACTGTTGTCAACAGCATTACAGAAATTAAAATGAGTAGTAACTCATACCTAAGTGTACATTATGCATACCATCCATTACCTTTGTTGCTGGCCACATTTGTCTGCAGAAAGGCATGAGGCTAAATGGACTGGCACAGAAGAAGGATTGTGCCCAGAAATCTTTATGAAAGTGAATTATTGCACCAGTTGTTGAGATGTTCTTGAAGTACCTGTAAAAAAGACAGGGAAAAGTTTCCTTTTCACTTGAAATAACAAATAATCTTTAAAATTTTTTGGTTTTTTGTTTTGTTTTGTTTTGTTTTGTTTTGTGACAGGGTTTCTCTGTAGCTTTGGAGCCTGTCCTGGAACTAGCTCTTGTAGACCAGGCTGACCTTGAACTCACAGAGATCCGCCTGTCTCTGCCTCCTGAGTGCTGGGATTAAAGGCGTGTACCACTGCCTGGTTAAAAAAAATAATTTATTGTTTTATATGTATGTTTTATTTTCATATATGTTTATGTACTATGTGTGTACCTGGTGCCCACAAAATCCAGAAGTTACAGTTTTGCATTGCAATATAGGTGTTGGGAATTGAACCCAGGTCCTTTAGAAGGGTAGCAGGTGCTCTTAACCACTGAGCCCTAAATAGCAAATGATCATAAAGCTAACTCTCTTTAGATGGAGTCATCCTTTTCTCTAGATACCCTTGAAAGGTTGAATCTCTCAGAAGACTCAGAAGATACAGGAAGCAGGGCATGGGAATACCACTGCATTGCCTTTCTGGAGACAAATGATAATGGAGTCAATTTAAAAAACTGTTCAGGAACTGGGCTTTGGGGGAGGAGGTATAGTGGTTTGGACTGTATGACTGCAGTCCTAGCTACTTTGTGAAACTGGGGTTGTGAACTTTCCTGAACTTCTGGTTTTCAAAGTAAAGAGTGTGTGTGTGTGTGTGTGTGTGTGTGTGTGTATTAAAATTAAGTGAATGGATGGTTGATAATTCTTTTGTAATTTCAGACAGGATTTCACTATGCAGTTCAGGCTGGCCTAGAACTTGTGAGGTAGCCCAGACTGCCTGCAATTCTCCATCCTGCTTCAGCACTACCACATCCTTCCCCTAAACCCTCTCAGGTGCTGGCTGGAACCATGCGTAGCAGTAAGTTTGGTGTCTTTGTATGTGCACACATGTGTACATGCATGATCACTTGTATGTGAGCAGGTTGATGTCATGTGTCTTCCTTGAATCACTCAATGCTGTACTTACTGATCCAGGATCTCTCACTTGAACCCAGAGTTTGCTGATGGAACTAGTCCAGTTAGCCAGCTTGCTCCGGGACCTTCCTTGCCTCTACTTCCCAGCAAAGTAGAATTACGAACAGACCATCACAACCACCAGGCGTTTCATGGGTGCTGACAGTCTGGAACACCAGTTCTTTTTACCCATGAAGCTAGCTCCTTAGTCCCATACAGTGATGATGTCTGGAAAGACGGTGTTGGTATCTGAGTTGAAAGAATTTAGTTCTAAGAATGTACTGTTGTTGTGTGTTGGTGTCTTTGTTTGTTTTTTTTGTTTTATGAGGAATTCCTAATTTTGGATGGTGTGTGTGTGCTTTTGTTTGTGTAGATAAAAAATCTTGAATGACTTCTCTGCGTTCTCTTTCTGTTTCCCAGGTTTTCTTCTAGTGCAGCAGTTCTCAACCTATGGGTCAAATAGCACTTGCACAAGGGTTGCTTGATACTGTCGGAAAACACAAATATTTACATTATGATTCATAACAATAGCAAAACTACAGTTTTGAAATAGCATGGAAATAACTTTATGGTTGGGGGTCACCACAACATGAGGGGTTGGATTAAAGGGTGGCAACATTAGGAAGGTTGAGCTAGTTAGTGTTCAGTGGTTTTTGCTTGGTTGTTTACTAACTGTGTCTTATCTTCAGGAAGATTGAGAACGAGGCATATTAGGAAGAATTTCTCAAATACCATCTTCAAGGATAAAGTTGATTCAAAGAATGGTAAAAGGTCATTGGCCTTCATATAGAACCCGAACTGTATTGGACTGTGAGAATTGGGTGTCTGTGAGCAAATGCTTTATAGTATCAGGGAAGTGACTCTAGTTGCTAAGGCTTCCTTTTATAATTAGAAAGCCCTTCTTAAGTGAAACAAATGAGAAAACTTACATGCATTTTTCTTTTGTGGTTAGAATGATTTTGATCAGATTTGGTAGTGTTTTCTGCTGTGTGTTAGAAAACCCATGCAACTTGAGTGGATAACGTTTATTTCTTTTGTGAACAAATAATGGGCTGTCATCAAACTTAATTCATTGCTGAAGAAAAATTTAAATCTGGAACTGCCTTTCTTAAAATTCTCAGTTGAGCCAGCCAGTATTTGAGTTCTATAATCCAAACTTTAAAACTTAAGCCAGATAGCCTAAGAGAGTTGTTTATCCTATCTCATCATCTCAGACACCATTCAGAGTGTGGCATGGAATGATGTAAATGCCTTGAATTAGTCTCCACTTGGGTAATGGGTTCAGTGTAATGTTGGAAGCCCCTGATCATCAGTCCTCTTGTATGAATCCCCAAGTGGAGATCCTCTCCTGAAATGTCTTATGTTATGAAACATGCCAGACACACTTCTTTCGGGAAAATAATCTGATAGCCATTTATTTGCCTCATGTGAGAAGTTAATTGGTATCGGCTCTATAATATAACATTATAAAACAGTCTTTCATTAAACTTCACTGAAGTGCAGTTGACTTAACAGGCTGAAGCCATTTTTTGAAGTTTCACATCTGTAAAGTAAAAATACTCGAGACCATGTTTTTGTTTTTTGTGTGTGGGCGTCTGAATTGGTAAGGCATTGTTATTTGGATTTCAGTGCTCATTTGCCCCTGTAGTGAATAAAAACACAGAAAAAAACATCCCTTCATTCAAGAACATCATTTGTATTCTCCCTGCAGTATTTTACAGTATTAGGGTGTGGTGAATACTCAGCGAGTGTGAAGAGCCTTTTGTCTTTAACTGTACCTCTTAAAAATTAACTTGCTCTTAAACTGTACCTCTTGTTTTGGTGATAATGATCGTATAGTTAGTCTCTTGGGTATGACTTTGATAAATCTTGGGTTTGACTGTAGTAGCCATAAAGTCATATGTAGTAAACATTGTAACCCGCTTTCACAATGGTACTACTTGAAGAGACAGTTGTGACCATTACTGCTGGCCACTAGCAGTAAGAGTGAATGACTCAGTGGGATGCAAAGGAACTTTGAGGGGGCTCGAAAAAGGTGATTTGGCGGTTAAGAGCACTGGTTGCTTTTGCTGAAGTCCTGAGTTCAATTCCCAGTAACTACGTGGTGCCTCATAGCCATCTAAAATAAGAACTGACACCCTCTTCTGCAGTGCGAACAGACATATATGCAGACAGAGCACTCATACATAAAAAATATATATATAAATAAAATGAAAAAAGAACTTTGAGGGGAAGTGTAATTTTACTTGTATGAGTGTTTCTTACGAGTACAAATAATTCTCAAACAGTTCCTTCTCATGCTTTAACTCATTAGTTGAGGAACACTGAATTAGACAAGAAAAACTAGCTAAAATCTACAAGTCATCTTAGAGATTAAAGGATACTATGTGAAAAATACTCATTAGAATGAAATAATTGTCATCTTCGTGAAAGTGGAAATAGCTTTGTCTATTTCTCATTATTAGGCGGGTCATTGCATAGTAGCTATCAGTGTATAAATGTTAAACCAAAATATGAGACCCTTACCCATTTTTAAATTATTAATCAAACCCTAATAGAAATGATTGGTCTGTTATTTAATTACACTGATGAATTCCATGTTATAATGGAGGTATTCCTGCGAGTCTTTGAACTGAAAACCTGGAATTATCTCACAGGTTTATTTTTTTTTTTAATAATACTATCTGCCTCGAAAATAATTCTTTATTCCATCAATGTACTTTAAAAAAGAAAGTCTATTAATATATGTGCACAGCCCCAGTTTTAGTCCCCAGCACAGCAAAAGGATGACGACAGCAGTAAAAAGAATCCTATTATAAGTGAGTGGAATTTGTTCAATACTTAACCATCATTGTGTGTGCACTGACTTTTTAAAAACTTAATAATCCTGTCCCATAGAAGTGTAACTTGAGTCCCACGACAGTTTTACTCTAGACTTTAACTAAGGGAAGGCTTTTATTTTAATATGCCACCCAGATTTCTGGCCTTTAAAGGAGAAACATGATAATGAAACCATGTGAGATAAATGAAATAAATCTAATCTTAACATAGTTAAAGGCCAGTCATATGTTCAAAGTAGAAAAAATGAGCTTGAGTAACTAATTTAAAAAAACAGCTATTTATTTATGGTTGTTTAATTGTGTCAGTTATTTCCTTAAAAGGGAGACATTTTTCTCACCATTTAAGATTGTTTCAGTTGTTAAAGTAATTTACTGGACCTAACGTGCTTAATATAAACAGCTTTTGTACAGAAGGGTTTCCTTTTTAAATAAAATCACTTTGGATATTTAAAAAGCATTTACATCATTTAAGTGATATTAGTTAGACCTATTTAGCTTGAATCACAATATATGACATTACTACCAAATGGAGGAGTATTTAAAATGTAACATGCACACAAATGGAATATGTGTACTCTGTATAATTGTGATGACATTGGGATTCTACCTAGTGGCAACAGAATGAGGACATGGCCATCTTCATATTTACATGTTTCTTATCCAGCCTGTCTTCTTATTTTTCCTGCTGCAACTAGGAAACCATTCTGACTTTTAAAACAGATTTTATTTTTGATTATACATATATGTATTTGTCAGGGGTATGCACCTGAGTGTAGGTGTCCACAAAGTCTAGAAGAGAATGAATAGTGGAAGTTACAGTGGTTGTGAGCCACTTGATGTGGGTACCACGAACTGAACCTTGGTTTTTGCAAGAACAATATTTTTAGCTGCTGAACCACCTTTCCAGCCCTCATTTCCATCGCTGCTTTTATAAACAGAAAAAGCCCACTTTTATCTGTAAAGAGCATATTGGTAAGTTTTGGAGTTTTAAGAGATATCCTTCTCTCTTAAAAGTACTGTGTCAGGGGCTCACTGTAGCCCTGGCTGTCCTGGAACTGGGTATGTAGATCAGGCTGGCCTTTAACTCACACATATCTGCCCACCTTTGCAAATGTCAGGATTAAAAGTGTATGCTGCCACATCAGACAATAATCTTACTCACACATGTTTTATTTTGACTTGGAGTTTTGCATTTACTAGGTAATGAATTTGGGGGCTCTAATTTTTTATTATGATAACACTTTTCCAATATATGCATGTGTATGTTTGATAGCTGTATGCCTGAGCTGGCATTTCATTACATTTCAACTATCTATAAAGATACCATCTCAGAACTTGGTAACACAGCAGCCAGCACTTTTCCACCATCCTGTGGGTTGAAGTTGCTCCACTTGTATCAACCTGCATGAGAAGATTGTAGTTGTCGCCACAGACTGTAGGCCAGCTGGGACTAGAATGCCTCAGATGCCTGGGCTTTGGTGACATCCAGGAACTTTGACTTCATTAGTCAGAGCTTTGCTTCTTTTGTGTTGTTACTTCAGCTGCCTCACTGCATGGCTCCTGGGCTTCAAGAGAGCATCCCAATATGGGAAAAGCGGTCTGGCGACTTGGAGTGAACTGTATCAGTTCCTGAATATTTTACAGTTCAGATGACATAGGCTTACCTCAGTGTCAAAAGAGGACATTCACATAGAGGTGCAGAATTATTTGAGATTATCTTTAGAAATTCTACCACAATATCTTTATCATTTTAATCTAACTTTGGCCACTTTGAGTTTTTTATTTGTCTTTTATTTGCTTATATTTAGACAGGGTCTTGCTGTATAACTCAGACTGCTTTCTCCTGCCCAGTTTCCCAAGTATTCTCCAGTATAGGCATACATCACCGTGTTTGGCCCTAACCAGTTTCTAAAATTGTCTTTTTCTTAATGGTTTAATAAAAGACTTCATATATGCACATTTATTTACATATATGTATCACTCTATACTAAATTGAGGCTAAATTTGTGGATATTTTATTTCAGCTTGTAATTTAACCACAATCCTATGGAATCAACATTTTATTCCCTACTTCACAGATGTGCTGTAGTTGGTGTATATTATAAGAATGTATTCTTGAAGTCAGATAGCTCCCAAAGATGACGTTTTGTTTTAAAGAATGGTGTTTGCAAAGGAATACAGTTAGGTGTCCATCAACCTATTATATACTTTCTCAAAAGAAGTCAAAGCTTAAAAAAACTTCTGATTAATCACCCTGTGACATTTTGTTAGGAGTATGCCAAGGACAGGTGATGCGGGAGAATTGATGGCTCTAGAACCAGTACATTGAGCTCCAAGTGTTCTTTTCCAGCGTTGTTCACCTTATTTCGTGGTTTTTCCTTCTGAGTTATTCATTTGGATCAGTCTCTGCATGAACTTGCATACTTGTTTCCCATAGCCCGGCTAATTACTATCAGTCAGTGTTCTTTCTGAGGGCGTGCTAAGTTTTCAGAGGCTGAAGGGTTTGGCTCATACTGAAGATTCTTTTGCCTACCTCTCCTTTCATACTTTAGCGTGGAAATTAAGGTTCTCAAGTGTTGTGGCCAAAATAGTTTCAAAATGACATAAACTTCAGAAATTCAGTGAGTGTTCAAATGTTTTCCGTATGTTCTTAGATCGCTGTAGACAGGTACCAAACACAACTGAGTTACTTCAGAAGTGAGTACGCCAGTGAGCAGAATTGATGTCCAAAATGCAAAGCTTTGAGGAAAATGAAACTGCTTTCTTTCATGCCTGGACAAATATATTTGTAGACACTTCCTCTCTGCTCTCAAATTAGGAAGATTTGTTTGTGTAGTTTCTGGTTATTTCAGTTCTTTACATTGATAGCACCCCAGTAGGCCTAGTGCAAACATGGCACCTCACATTTCTTTTCTTTTTTTTTTTATTTTTTTTTTTATTGAAAAAAAATTTTCCGCCTCCTCCCATTTCCCTCCCCCTCCTCCCGCCCCTCTCCCCCTCCCCCCACTCCTCTTCTCCTCCCTCTCCAGTCTCAGGAGCAGTCAGGGTTCCCTGCCCTGTGGAAAGTGCAAGGCCCTCCCCCCTCCATCCAGATCTAGGAAGGTGAACATCCAAACTGTCTAGGCTCCCACACAGCCAGAACATGAAGTAGGATCAAAACCCCGTGCCATTGTCCTTGGCCTCTCGTCAGCTCTCATTGTCCGCCATGTTCAGAGAGTCCGGTTTTATCCCATGCTTTTTCAGTCACAGTCCAGCTGGCCTTGGTGAGCTACCAATAGATCGGCCTCACTGTCTCAGTTGGTGAGTGCACCCTTCGTGGTCCTGACTTTGTTGTTCATGTTCTCCCTCCTTCTGCTCCTCATTAAGACCTTGGGAGCTCAGTCCGGGCACCTCACATTTCTTGAATTTAATACTCAAACACAGCACCACACACCTATTTAAACTTTAATCCTACCAGTAGGTAGGCAGATTTGTGTGTTCAGGGCCAGCTTGATTTGCACAGTTAAGTTCCAGTCTAGTCAAGGCTAAGTAGTGAGACCTTGTCTTGATAAATGAATTAAGTAATAAATATCCAAATACAGAGGTAGAAATTAAACAGCATTTCTCATTGGAAGGGTTTTCTATTATTTTTATTTTCCCCTTAGTTTGGGAGGGGGTGTCAAAATAGGGTTTCTCTGTGTAGCCCTGGCTGACCAGGAACTAGCTCTGTAGACCAGGCTGGCCTCAAACTCAAGATATCTGCCTGCCCCTGTCTGATGGAATTAAAGGCATGTATCACTGCTGCCAGTCTGGAAGGATTTGTACTTGTAGTGGATACACAGCTTCTTGGGGCTTTGATTCAAGTGCTTCGTGTGGTAAATGTGTGTAATCCTTGTCCTCAAGAGTCTCAAGGGCTGAACAACTTAATGAGACCAAGTCTGATCTGGGAATGCTATCCACCAGTGGCTCCCATCATTGATTGCATGTAGAAGCTTTTGTTCATTATTTGCTCTTTGACTTGAAGATCATAAAGCATTAATTACTCTTATCAGGAAACTAAATACAGTAAGACTGCGACCCTGTTACCTAGACAAATTATCAGTGTCAAGTAATTTGGCAAAAAAATGCCAAATTCCACCATGTTGAGTATAGTATGGGCCATTTGTAAAACAAAATTCAGTAAGTGAGCCTTTGTCTTGGTGTCCAAGTTGAGTATTAAAACACAGATGTATTTAAGGATGTCAGCTTATGAATATGCCTCCTCTTAGGTCTGAGAACTAAAATGTCCAAGAAGGCCTGTATACACTGCCTTCTTCTGTGAATGCCAACCTTTAGTTTATCCCTTGTTACTGCCCCACCCCCACCAGAGTATTTCTTGTAAAATGATGTTCATTTTGCTTTTGAGTTTTAGTTGACCAAACCACTTTTATCATAGCAAATTATAGATCATGGGACATTATTACTTTAGATCATGTTTGCTTTATATCTTATTTCTATAGCAGATGAATTTATTTCCTGGTTTATGTATATTTTATATGTATGCAAATACATTTTATACATATAGCTGATTAGTTGGAAAGCCTGTTTATGTGGTATAGTAAATAATTGTGTCTAAAGTAGTATTGGAGATTTCTATAACATATATGTTTGTAGCAAATCCTATTTCATAAATCTTGTATGTATATTTAATAATTATTGTATGTATAATAAAAAACACAATCTTTCCTATATCTTAAGTTTTAGATTTAGTCTATATTGGACTTAGCTGAGCAGAGCTCACTGGATAGAATCAAATACTCATTTTTATATGTACTAATTTTTTTGTTTATATAATAGCATATCTTATTTGGATATTTCATTTTTAGTTCTTACTAACTTTTCATTGTTTTTTACCAATTAGTTGTTTTAAAAAATTATTTAATGTGGGAATGGGAGGTTTACATGCCATGGCACACAGAAGTTGGAGGACGACTTGCCAGAGTCCGTTCTCATTCTACCATGTGGTTTCCATCCTCTGAGCCATCTTACCAGCCTCCTGTTAGTTGTTTTTTTTTTTTTAAATGTTCATTGTAGCCAGGTGTGCTACGATGTACACGTAATCCCAGCACTTTGGAGGCTGAGGTGGGAGTATCCCGAGTTTGAGGCCAAGCTGGCCTCAGAGGAAGAGACTCTCACAAAACAGAACAAACCACATGTCGTTGATAGTTCAGAGAGATTGTCCACTTCCAGGGGAATTGGCGGCAGACAGTTAAAGCAGATATTATCAGATGGGTTTGAGACAGGGCCCTTATTTGTGGTTAATATGTGTTGTGAAGTTTGCTGTGTTATCTGATTGCACCCATCACTTTGAGAGAGAAGAATGAGGGTGACTTAAAGGAGAGTGGCAAGATCATTGCAGACTTTACACAGCCCTTTCCCCTGTTGTACTCATCAGTAGAGAAGATGCTTTGTCTCACTACATACTCTTGCTGCCGAAAGTCTTGTATCAGAGTGGCCCACCTGTCAGTGGAGTTGGGGAGCATCATCTCAGGGCCAAGTGCCTGTGCTCTACTGAGGACATTTATGGTGGTACAGCAATGACTGTTTGGTCCCTTTGATTTAAAGTTCATTTTCTTTTCTTTTTTTTTATGTTTTATTATGTATACAGTGTTCTACCTGTGTGTGTCCTTGCCATGACATCAGGAGGTGTCATCAGATCTCATTACAGGTGGTTGTGAGCCATCATTTGGGTACTGAGAATTGAACTCAGTGCCTCTGAAAGAGCAGTCAATGCTCTTAACTGCTGAGCTATCACTGTAGCCCCTGAAGTTCTTTTTCACGCATCATTGGTAGTCCTCTGCTGTACATTCTTGTTTTGGCATACTTTTCTTTGCATTTCCATATCTTAAGTTATAAACTTGACTGAAGATGTCAGCTGGTGCAAGTGCGTTTAAAATTCCTTTCGTAGCCATACTGAAATAAAGCAGGCTTTTTTCCCCACCCTCTGTGTACTTAATGAAGCTATTTGTGAAGTCTGGCTTCCTTGGATTTTTGATCCTGCCGCGAGGTGGCAGAGGTAATAATAAAAGGCAGACGGAAATGCCAGTGTTAGTGTATGCTTAGTTGGTGTTGTTTTCTGGCTTTGTTAATACTAAATTTGGGGTGAATATTGAAGTCTCAACTAGAGGACCTACCTAACTCTGTAAGAACAGCTGTAAAATTTGTGTATCTTGAGTAGACTTAGTAACAAGGTAAAGGAGAAAAAATGGAAAACCTTTTGTCTTTAAGGTAATCATTGGTGTTCATTTTAAAAAATTATTGTTATAGTGCTGATGGTGTGTATATATGAGGGTTCACTTGCCATAGTGCATCATCTGCTCCCCAACTCCACTGATATAGGCGGGCCACTTTGATACAAGACCTTCGGCAGCAAGAGTATGAACTGAGACAAAGCATCTTCTCTACTGGTGAGCATAACAGGAGAACGGGAAATGCTGTGTGAAGTCTGCAACCATCTTGCCACTCTGTCTGCCTCAACTTTGTAAAGTCTGTTATCCTTTTCACATTTACATGTGAATAGATGTAACATTTTGGGGATGGAACTCAGGTCACCAGGCTTACTGTGACAACTACCTTCACCTGCTTAGTGTCTCAGCTAACAGTGTTCTGGCCTGCCTTGCATTCTGTATGCCCCTTTATTGAATTTGACTTCTATTTCTTGATTCTGTTAGGCTTGCTTTAGTATCTACAGCTGGTCATTCTTTTGGTGTTACTGTTTACTTTCCTACTGACTAGGTTGAATACATCTTAACATCATCGGTTTTTTTTCTTTTTATTTTTTTGGTTTTTTTTTTTTTTTTTTTTTTTTTGAGACAAGGTTTCTCTGTGTAGTCCTGCCTGTTCTGAAATCCACTCTGTAGACCAGACTGGCCTCAAACTCACAGAGATCCGCCTGCCTCTGCCTCCAGAGTGCTGGGATTAAAGGCATGCGCCACCACCGCCTGGCTGGTTTTCATGATTACATGTAAAATCCTAGAACTATTATGTATAAAATGTAGAACTTCAGAGTGTCCATGTAAATCTTTTTTGCCAAGTAGATTTTTTTTTTAAAAAAAAAAAAGAGCTTGTTGATAGCCTTGAAAAGAGTGATAAGCTAGAGGTAGAGGGTAGCATATGATTACATGATGCTTTAGAACATGTAGCTCCGTTAGTAGAATGCCTGACATGCATGAACCCTGGGTTTAATCCCTAGCACCACATAAATCAGGTGAAATTGGTGCATGCTTGTAATCTAGCACTTGGGTGGTGGAGGCAGGAGGATTAGAAATTGAAGGTCATCTTCAGCTGCATAGTGAGTTTGAAGCTAGCCTAGGTTATATGAGACTTTTTCTCAAAAGAAAAGGAAGACTTCTTGGTCCTCTGAGCAGTCTTTCACTAGAGACTCAATGCTGGTATTATAAATGAACAGCTATATTGACAAGGTACCTTTTGTGATGTTTCAGTCAAGAATTAAATCACTAGGACCCTCAGTCCTATCACCGCAATTCTGCTAGAAGTCTAAGCTTGGAAAGGGGTTATTTCCCAGAGGAGCTCCCAAAGAAGAACTGAGCTTGCTTACACCTTGACTGGAGCTGCAGAGGATCTAGCTGACGTTGAACTTAGCTGGGAATGTGATCCATGCAAGTATGAAGTAACAAATGAATGCTTTTGGGAACTAGTACAGATACCCTTCATAGCCCTTGCTTTGCATCTGCTACTGCCTAACATATAATCAAGAAATAGTTAATGAGCCCCTCTTATATACCAGACCTTCTATATGCCAGATTATACAATCTTATGAAGTCAAGCATAGTTCTAGTCTAGTGGGGAAGACAGACTTGGAACAAATAAGAATGACAGATGCCATGAAAGGCACGTGCTGTAATGAAAGCATAGATTGAATTCATGTTCCTGTCTCACAGACTTGCTCTAGCCTTGCTTTTTATTATGAAAATGGTATGTACATTTTTTTAGCCCTTATACTAAGTGCTCTTTCTTCTAGAACATTTCTGTTTTCCTGCTTGGTAATTAGCCCAGATATTTAAGGTAAATGCCAATTGTAGAGGCCTTCTGTGAGTCCTCTAGGTAGTTGGGTTTGTGAGGAAGCAGACTATGCCCGTGCCAGAGTGGCACATAAGGTGAGCTCCTAAGAACAGACAGACCTGCAGGGATGCCCTCTAGGACTTTCGCACATTGCTGGTGGGAGGCCCAGTGATAACTCCTATGGGAAACCCTTAGTGTTTTCTGAATACATGTTTATAATAGCCTAGAAGTGGAATTACAAAGCATTTACCCAGAGACATGCAGCACATGATCTTAATGTCTCCAGCCTGTATGAGAATGCTTAATCCATCAGGGCTATCTATCACTGTTCTCAACTGGGAACGTCCCCACAGCCCAATAATAGCAGTGTGAATTGTAGTCATTAGAGGGAATACTGCTTAGCAGTAAAAAGGAAAATACTGCTGCATGAGTGAATCTCACATTATATGTTATATATGTAACATATATATTACATATGTATATATAGCATTATATATGTTATATATACATATAAGTTTTGCTACTCTTATATAAAGAGTAGAACTATACAGTATATACAAAAAGAAACCAGAATGAACAGATGAATGTATGTGGTGAAAGAAGTCAGACTCAAAAGTTTGGAAAGGGAGATGACTGGAAAGGTATGCAGGAATTTCCTGGGCTGGTGATTTGGGCATGATAACCAAGATGGTGATGTGTGTGTACTGTCAGCTTGTTGAGTAAAACATGAAAATCTGTATTTTAATACATGAAATTTTGTTACTTTTTTTTGGATGTGTATGTAGTGTGTTGTATGTACTTGTTAGTGAAGGTGGGTGTGTAAGCTCATTCAGGCATTTTTTTTCCCTGACTGCCTTGTCCTTTTATTTATATATTTACTTATTTATTTTGAGACAAGGTCTCACTAAACTGAAGTTCAGCCGCAGGTCTGGGAACCCCTGTCCCTCTCCTCTCCATCTCATTTTTGAAGTTTTAGGCACTGACAGAGCTATCTCCCCAGCCCTGTCTTCAGATTTTCAAAAGAAAAATAACACACATATGACTTGGGTGTCTTTAGCATTAGGTGTTGTCTTTGATTGCTGTTTGCACTGTTAATGGTCCAATATCAGCCCTGCGGGGCCAGAGAGCAAGTTGGCCTCGGTTCTCAATTACCATGCACATATGCAGAATGTCCAGCCTCAGTTTTGATATGAAGTTACTTGAAAACTATAGTTTCTTAGAGTGACCTTGTTTTATGGTCACATTTTCAAGAAAAATATTTGCAATATTACAGATTTTTGTGTTTAGTGTTTCTTTATATAGCATCTAGCATTTTTCTGGGCCAGAATTCATAAGACATGCCTGTATTAGAGTTTGCCTGTTCTGGATATGGTTTTGAGATAGTGTGAATGCTATTTATTTGCACCTAAAAACATCAGACTTTATTTCCTTTAAGCAGATGAAACCATTTTCTTATGAATTTCTACTTGCTACCTTGGTGTTTTGTGAAAAGGTCAAGAAGAGAAGCTCAATTGAGTGTGGGTTGGTTTCTGTTTGGTGTGGTTTTGTTTTGGTTTTGATACAAGAGCTAGTAAACAAGTGATGTGAAAAGCAGCTTTGTGGACATACTAACTGCTACTGTCTTTGTCTTCCCTAATGGAAATAACTGGTTATTAAATGACATAACCTCTAGGACAGAAACTTGAAAAGTAAGTTCAGTTGAAGTGGACCAGTGCTACTTTATGAGTCTGATTTTCCCCCCTTTTATTTGATGCCATCTTTTGTAACTTACGTTGAGGATATTTCAAAACCAGTTTTGAAATTGTACAACACCTTTCTGTAAACTTCTAGTGAGGGAGTCCATATTTCTATCATTGTCTGAGGCTGCCATCCAGAAAGGTTAGAAACCCTGCCCTGGCTTCTGTTTGCTGTGATGCTTATGTTGCCAGCTGCCACTTTTGTGAGAAGCATAGTTAGCCATAAGGTTGGCAAGAAATTATTCCATATTGAGTGCTTGCCTGTGCTGAACACTGTCAGTGTGTTTGATATATTTGTTGTGTCTTGGCTTCGTTTCTGTTTTTACTCTATTTCTGACCTTTTTAGTTGCAGAACTGTATCATAATTCCTGGGCTCCACTGACTGGCCTCTCTGCTTCTCTATTCCAAACCATCTCTGACACAGTATAACAAGATGAAGAGGAAACAGTCTGTTTAGCAAACTTGGTTTTTATTATAGTTAGAACATGCTTGTTCTGTGTGGGGTGGAAACTTCTGAGCAGTTTAGGAATGCCAGAATCTGAACCTGTTGGCTTTGACATGTCCTTTCAACCTTCTATCTTGGCTCTCCCTCTTTTGTGTCGTGTGTGTGTGTGTATACATATATATTGTAGATGTATTACAAATAGATAACAGTTCTGCGATTGATCATAGATTTTCTAATAGGGCTACTTATATCTAAGCAGGGTTTTTTTTAGGAAGGACTATAGGGCTCTGAAATGAGAAACAAATAGACCTCTTCCATAATAAACAGTATGTTTTGTTTAGGGATTCAAACCAATAGGGTTCCTTAAGTTTTCATTCTACAGCCTTTGCTACTGTGTGGGAAGTTGTTTTTCTCTTCCAGGATACTAGAGTAATACTAGCCAGGGAAGAGCTGAGAAGTGAAATATGTAATGGAGAAGGTGAGTCGCCCCTTCGGGTGGTCCGAGATGCGGTTTGTGTAATCTAAGTGTTAAAGCCAAAGGAGTTCAAATTAGTTTTTCTCCTGAGAAAATGATTTTTTGAGAAAGACAAAGCAAGTCTTCACATGAGTGTTATTTTTCTCCTGAGAAAATGTGGTTATATGGATAAGTTTCTTATTGGTAATAAGCTATAGATTGACGGAGAGACTTAAGTCAAATGTGGTTTTTAAGTTTAGTAAAGGATAAGACAAAGATGTAAGATTGAGAATGAGTTGTTAATAATAATTTGTCGTTATCAGAATGTATGTTTATGCATCATGGACGATGTTGCTATAGCTCACAGGAGAAACAGGCTTTAACCTTTCCACTTGCCTGTCTGCCTTCTGTTTCCTCCATTCTTGTTCTGGCTGCTGGCTGCTTTTCTTACTCCCTACCAAACCTCTAGCCTTTTTTCCACCCTCCTTTGACTTGGTGTTCTAATTTCTGCTAAGTTTTTGATTGTGTATGTTGTGTATTATGAAGGTAGCAGTGGTTTGAGTCAGAATGACCCCCATAGACTCACATGTTTGAATGTTTGGCCTGTAGGGAGTGACACCATTAGGAGCTGTGGCCTTGTTGGAGGAAGTGTCACTGTGGGGGCGGGCTTTAAGGTCTTAAATATGCCCAGGCTATGCCCAGTACCCAGTGTCTCCTCCTGATTCCTGTGGATCAAGATGTAGAACTCTCAGCTTCTTTTCCAGCACCGTGTCTGCCTGCATGCTGCCATGACCCACCATGACAGTAATGAACTAAAGCTCTGAAACTGTTAGACAGCCTCAATTAAATGTTTTTCAGGGTGTCTCTTCATAGCAGTAGAACCCTGACAAAGACAAAATGACTTTTAATCAAATAGAAATTCCTGTTAATCATTTTATATTCGGTTGAGATGTAAGCACAGTAAGCAAGTTTTCTGTGTGAGAATGTTTTCCTGTCCTGTCCTTCTGCTACACTCGGCACTAATGTCATTGCTATACTGGAGTGGCAGCGACACTTTTATTATTATTTGATCTCCCAAAGTAGTTCCCAGTACTGAGTAGCATACTTGTCTGTGGTGGGAGGAGTGAGCGAGCCTTTTTGGCAGAATGGGAGTATTGCTGTTATGCTCATGCCTACACATTCCTTTATAAGACAAGAAGGAAAGTGTGCAGCAAGCACAACGGGACCGATTAGCATCAGCTCACTGAGAAAAGGTCCGTCAAGACTGACAGAAGTTGAACTTACTAAGTTGTGTAGTGCAGTAAAGGCCCAAGTAGGTCGGAGATGGAAACACGCTGCTATGGTTTTCCTTTATGAATGTAGCACTTGCTTGTAAGAAAACATTTATTGACTGTACAAGACCCTTAGGAGGTGGCGGTTGTCTACCATCAAGAAAGTCTTGGTCAAGACTTTAAGGGTTGTTGCAGCTCTACTAAAGAGTTTAAATCTGAAGCAGCACAGCTTCAGATTTTCATTTGCTGAAAATCTGCTGAATTTCTGTGCTTTTGTTTCCAAAGTGACTTAAAAGGCTTATGCTTCAGGGCTCCAACTCAGAGATCCGCCTATCTTTGCCTCCTGAGTGCTGTGATTAAAGGTTTGTGCTACCATGCCAGGGTCTAAGTTGCACCTTAAAACTTTCTTTTAAAGATTCATTTTATGTGTATTACCCGCCCCTCGTGTGTGTGCAACATGCATGCCTGATGCCACAGAAATCAGAAGAACATTGTATTCCCTAGAACCAAAATTACAGGTGGTTGTGAACTGTCATGTGAGTGCTAGAAACTGAACCGGATTCTCTGCTAGAGCAACAAGTGCTGGCAACCACTGAACTACCTCTGCAGCCCAACATCTTAAAACATTTAAGGCAACTTTATCAGCTACCTCTGTTTACACGTATTTAAACCTGTATAGCCACTGTTTTCAAGCACTGTTTAATTTTGAACCTTTTCAGTAAGTGAGATTTATACAGGAACCAAATACATAAACAGAGAAATGCAGATTAAATTGAAGATACCAACCACTCTTGTCAGTGGTGACACAGGAGTATTTTGGAATGCCCAAGCAGTTTGAAATCTACTTCAACGTAAACAGTACCCAGAAGGTGATGGCAGTGAACCTCCACAGCCACTGATTACCTTGCTGCCGCTGCTCAGGCATCATGCCATCATGTTCAAGAATGTGGGTGCTGGGGTCAGAGCTGCCATCTTGGTCACTGCATAGCTGTATGACTTTGGTCAAGTGATAGACATTTGTCCAGGCATCTAATTTAAAAGGTTTTGTGTTTGTAAAGGTGTGCCTGGTGAATAAATGAAAAAATATAGTATTTAACATAAGTTAGAAGAACTGTAAAAGGTCTTCAGACACATCTCATAACCACTTTCCCTCTCAGGCACTGTGACCACAAACACCTGGGGAAAGGGATCTAACTGTGAAAGTGCCTCTATCAGATTAGCCTGTGAGCAAGTCTGTGGAGTATTCCCTAGATAATGATTGATAGGAGAGGGACCAGTCCATTGTGGGTGATCTACCCTGAAATGATGGTTCTGAATTGTATTTAAAAAAAAAAAAAAAAAAAACTAAGCAAGCCATGAGGATCAAGTCAGTAAGTAGTGTTCCTTAGTGGCCTCTTCTTCAGTTTCTGCCTCCAGGTTCCTACCCTGACTTCCTTCATGATGAACTGTGATTGGGATATATAATCTGAAATAAATTCTGTAGCTTGAAATCTAATTGGTCTTAATAATAAAAACCCCAAGTCAGTAAATGATAAAATATCAGAGAAGCAGAGCATCCAGCCAGTTCTCACCTCTTTGAAATCCTTAGACCACCAAAGGGTATCCTGTTCTCTACAAGTCCTCACCCTAAATGCTCAGACTGTCCTCAGACTGCATCCTGTCTCTCAGAAACCTCAAACTGTCTGTGCTCCTGTCTCCTCCCACCTTATCCTCTCTCCACCCAGCCATATCACTCCTGTCTACACCTCCCTAGTGCTGGGATTAAGGGTGTGTGATCCCAATTTCTGGGATCGCCTTCTTTGAGCTCTGATTTTCTTAGACAGCTTCAATCTTGTGTAGCCCAGGGTGGCCTTGAACTCACAGAGATCTGTCTGCCTCTGTCTCCCTAGTAGTGCTGGGATTAAAAGTTTGTGCCAACACTGCCTGATCTCTGTGGCTAACTAGTGGCTTAATTCTGCAGTCTGGTCTTCAGGCAAGCTTTATTTGTTAGATTACAAACAAAATATCACAACAAAACCCTCCCCCTCCCCCCGTGGCTTTTGGTCCAAATGTTTGGTCCTAAACAAACTAAGACACCCACCCACCTTTCTGGACTTTGCATTTGCTTACTAGTTTCTTTTCCCTATCTATGAATAGGTGACTACTTCATCGTTAAGTGTCTTACAGATGGTGTGAGATAGACCTTTATCCTTGCTTAAAGCAGTCTGTTCCTTCTTTTAATTTTTGATACTTTGCCCATCTGTGATGATCTGCTTTGGGTTTATTGTACTTAAACTCCAAAAAAGCAGTTTTCTTTTTCAATCTTTATTCTTAGTACCTCACAGAAGCTTTTGTACATACCAGTTACTTGAGGAATTTTAAAAATAAATGACTATTACTTTATAGAAGCGAAGCATGGGGTAGTCTTGTATAGAGGCATGTGCTATTCTAATGTCTTGTCAGACAAGACTTCCCTGGGAGTTTTGTCTTTGTAGGAGCCTCTGTTTCCTGATTTCTTTTTTTTTTAAAAAAATATATATATATATATATATATATATATATATGTATATATATATATATATAATCTATAGTTAACCTAATTTCTCAAAATAAATTAAAACCTGTGAGAGGGGGATTCAAGGGACCTGGTGGTAAAGGGACTGTTGACACACTGCAGTACTTAGTGTAGCCTTCCACCCACTCCATTTCCTTTTATAATACTATTCCTTTTGTCTTGGGGGTTTCTTTGAGACTGGGTCTCCTTGTGTAGCCAGCCCAGGCTGGTCTGAGACTACTCCTTATTTCCCCGGTACTGGGATTACACCCATGAGCCATCACACCTGACCCTTTCTCTGTGTTTTTTTCATCACCAGCATTGGTTCCAGCTGCCTTCCCTTGTTCGGTTATTTTTCTTCTCTGGTCCTAATTGTTTCTGCTGTGTCCTTAGGTTTGATTTGCAAAGGCTGAATTAAACTTGTGCTCTTGGGTGTAAAAGATTTGTGAACTCAATATTTACGATATGAGATAATGTTCATTTCTCATCTCCTTTGCATTGGTGTGCTCTCTCACTGCTAAGTAGTTGAGATCCTCCCCCTAGTTATTTTTTGATTGCTTCCTACAGAATGTCATTTTTATTTTTCTTAATGTGTTTTTATAAAGACCAGTTTCTAAAGTGCTGAAGTATCTACCATGTACCTCTAAAAATGTTTTGATCTTGTATCTGAGAATGTGGTAGAAGTAAATAGAACCAAGTGTAGTAGCACGCTAGTACTCAGGAAGCAAAGGCAGATCTCTGAGTTCCAGGCCGGCCTGATCTGCATACTATCCAGATTATTTCAGACTATCCAAAGGTCCATAGTGAGAGGTTGTCTCTATCCCCAAAGGACAAATAGAGTAGAACATTTACAGGCCCTTGACAGTCACTTTAGTAAGAGTGTTATGAAAAAATAGTACTTCTCGGGGCTGGAGAGATGGCTCAGTGATTAAGAGCATTGCCTGCTCTCCCAAAGGTCCTGAGTTCAATTCCCAGCAACCACATGGTGGCTCACAACCATCTGTAATGAGATCTGATGCCCTCTTCTGGCCTTCAGGCATACACAGAGACAGAACATTGTATCCATAATAAATAAATAAATAAATATTTAAAAAAAGAAAAAAAAAGAAAAAATAGTACTTCTCACATCTCTCCTCAAGGAGCACACAATAGTTAATTGATTACACACATATATTTGCATGCTCTTTGCAGGAGTATGTGTTTTAGAACAAAGGACAGAGCTGGCCCTTGGGAAACTTGTTTTCCTTTCAGTACTATTTGTAGCACACTTGTGGACAAAAACTTTCTCTGACTTAACTGTGTTAGCTCTAAATTAGGTGAGAATTATTTCCCAGCTTTTCTGGCTCATACTTTACATATACCATATATAGTTAAAACAATGGGTGGATCATAGCTCAGTGGTACACCATTTGCCTGGCATGCTTGAGACTCTGAATTCCTTCCCAAGCAGGTTAATGTCAGGGTAAGGAACAAAACCTTAAGTCACTGTTGATAAATGCTAGGGTTCCTAGAGGAGTAAACTGCAAACATTACTTGGCTCTCATGAATGAAGTGCCAAGAGCAGTGAAGTCCTTCCAGGGTACAAAAGTCACCTCCCCCCCCCCCAAAAAAAAAAATTAGACGATGAAGTGGACCTTTTCAAGGTGATGTTTTGAAAGCACAAATAAAAATGGGCCGGGGTATAGAGAGGCAGAATCATTAGTAGTGAGGCTTTGAGAACAATTAGGAATCTCAGCTGAGTGACTGCTTGAAGGGAAAATACAATGTGTGTTTGTAGCAGGTGAGCGCTGACAAAGACCATGCTAAATATTGCTAAAGAAGTTGATAACTACATCCCATTTTAATTTCTTATACTAGGAAAAGAATAGCCTTACAGTTAATCTAAATGCCTCTTATGTTTGCTTTGGATTGAATTTGTAGTGCTGCAACTGAGAATTTGCATGGAAAAAAATAACCAGACTATACTTAGCAGTAACAACCCAATCTGCAACAGATTTGTAGTAAGTTATAAATTTAGATTGTAGCGCTTCCTGTTTAATGTAACCATGAAGGAAGCAGACATTAGTATGGAGTCCTTTGACCAGGAGCCAGAATTTTCTTAGACCCCAAAGAAACTTGGTTTCATAATGATTAATAATTTAACAGCAAGAAAAACTTGTTCAAAAATAAACTTATACTGTAATCTGTGTAAATTCAAACACATATGTATTTAAGTTTGAAATTAAGTTTCTCTTGAGTTCATGAAGATTTATTGAAAAAAAAATCTGCTCCTTAAATTGGACACCCAGTAGTGTATTTCATTTTAGAACTTAATGGTATATGTTTTTCTTAAGTATTTAACTTTGACTAAAACTGCTATTTACTTGCAAAACTTTTATGATTGAAAAGATTGGCAGTTAGAGGGAGGGATACTGAAAGGATAGAATGAGACGGGAGTTTATGACCTCTTTTAGACAGTGCTCTTAAAACTGTCAGAATCTTTGAGATACCTTTTCATTTTTAATACTAGGATAGTCATTATTTTTTATGCTTAAATATAACATAAAAATAGATAGTAGAATCTAGTGATGTTATAAATATTAGTAAGCATATGCAGGAATTTTAGTTACAAAGACTTTTTTAGATAAAAGATTAGATATGAGATTAAGCAGAGGTATTCAAGATTTGTAAGGTGATACTGTAAAGTTTGTGAAGCAATAGTCAAGAAGACTTAGATAAATGGGTATCAGCCATATTCTTTTTTTTCCGGGTGGATTTTTTTATTGATTTTATTGAGCTCTACATTTTTGTCTACTCCCCTCCCTTCTACCCTCTTCCAAGGTCCCCATGCTCTCATTTTCTACTTTCCATGTAGATTAGATCCGTGTATGTCTCTCTTAGGGTCCTCATTGTTGTCTAGGTTCTCTGGGATTGTGATTTGTGGGCTAGTTTTCTTTGCTTTATGTCTAAAAACCACTTATGAGTGAGTAGTACATATGATGATTGTCTTTCTGGGTCTGGATTACCTCACTCAATGTGATGTTTTCTAGCTCCATCCATTTGCCTGCAAATTTCAAGATGTTATTTTTTTCTTCTGTGTAGTAAATGTACCACATTTTCCTTATCTGTTCTTCGGTCAAGGTCAGCCATATTCTTGAATTAAATATATTCTGGATATAAAGATGTTAATTCTTCCCAAAATTGATTTGAGGTTAAGTGGAATTTGCCAGTTATGTTAGGTGGAGCTGACAACTTGTTCTAAAATTAATAGGGGTGCACCCACACACTGAGACAATGGAGATGTTCTATCAGGAACTCGCCAAGGCCAGCTGGCCTGGGTCTGAAAAAGCATGGGATAAAACCGGACTTGCTGAACATAATAGACAATGAAGACTACTGAGAACTCAAGAACAATGGCAATGGGTTTTTGATCCTACTGCACATACTGGCTTTGTGGGAGCCTAGGCAGTTTGGATGCTCACCTTACTAGACCTGGATGGAGCTGAGTGGTTCTTGGACTTCCCACAGGGCAGGGAACCCGGATTACTCTTAGGGATGATGGGGGAGGGGGAGGGAAATGGGAGGTGGTGGCGGGGAGAAGGCAGAAATCTTTAATATATATATATATATATATATATATATATATATATATATATATATAAAAGAATCTGAGACAGGAGGAATTTGCTGCATAGGGAGTGTCAGGCCCATCAGAGGTACATAGTAAGACCCTGTACCAAACCTAAAATAAAAAACAATTTAGAAATTCAAAGAGACAAACTAAAAACTACTAGTAAAAATGTTCCCTCACATTTCAGGGTTTAATTCAAAACTGTAGTGATGATCACTTCCAGATTTATTGAGGATCTAATGGGTAAACTTAAACTGTTTATCATGGCGTGGCTGCTTCCAGCCACCCGGCTAGCTTTAGCTTTACCTGAAATAATTACACGGAAATTGTATTCTTTTAAACACTGTCTGGCCCATTAGTTCCAGCCTCTTATTGGCTAGCTCTTACATATTGATCTAACCCATTTCTAATATTTTGTGTAACACCATGAGCTGGTGGCTTACCAGGGAGGATCTTAACCTGCATCTGTGTTCGGCGGGAAAATTATGGCGACTGCCTGACTTGGCTTCTTTCTCCCAGCATTCTGTTCTGTCTACTCCACCCACCTAAGGGTTAGCCTATCAAATGGGCCTAGGCAGTTTCTTTATTAATTAACCAATAAAAGCAACAGATTTTTTAAAAAATCACTCCCACATCACTAATGGGTAAACTTAAACTGTTTATCATTAAGAAGAAAATGAGCATTATCTTTATGATCACACTAGAGCAGAGCATTATTTTCTACCTCCTTTTTTCTTTATCTTGCTCTTGTACTTTTTGTTTTTTCATTGCAAAAACAAAAGCTGTAGTTCTGTCATGGGGTGTAAATTTAGGTTTATGTGTTTAAAAAGTACCATGGGGAGGAGACTGGAGAGGTAGCCCAATAGTTGAGAGTGGGTATCGCTCTTTTGCAGAGATTTGGGTTCAATTCTCAGCAGCGACATAGGTGACTTACAACTCCAGCTTCTGTACTCTGTCACCCTCTGGCTTCCATAGGCACCTGCATGTATGTAGTGCACATAAACTCATATACATACACATAAATAAAGAGAAACTAAATACTTAAACACTGTTGGCTTGCTAAGAAGATTGCTCAGGGTAAGGGTACTAGCTTGCTGAGATAACTTGGGCCCCACATGGTAGAAAGCGAGAAAAGATGTTTGCAAGTTGTCCTCTGACCTTGGCAAGCCTATGCCTACTCCTGTCAAATCCATGTAATGTAAAATACCACTGGCAGAGTGGAAAGAAAAGCTCCAAAATGAGAGTTGACTTATAAAACTGACAAGAATAGTGCTCAAGGCTTATTCAAATATAGACAGATGTAATGAACTTGAACACATGAGATACACTCTCAGAGAGTTGCCTCCTGCCAACATTGAATGTTGAGACAAAACAAAGACCCAGCACTCATGCTTCCATTTCTGTTCAGGTTTTTAGCCCTTGACTAAGGTTCAGTGGACTCTTAATGCCTTGCTTTCCTTCAGGCACGGATCTCAAGTATTACAGTTAAAATGTTGTCCTATAGGAGAGACGTATGTGGTGGTTATGTGACTGTGTTACAGAAAGCCTTTACTCTCATCTCCATGCAGAACTGCAGTCATGGAGCCCGGGACACTCTTTCAGCAGGTGATGACTGCGAACATGGCAAAGAAAATACACTATGTCCTTAGAAACGTGCCAAGGTTCATAGAGTGAGTTAACCAGGCTAATGGGATTGCAAAGTGCCCCCAGGTGATCATGGGCTTAATAGTCTAAGGACTGTGGCATTGGGAAGGGAGGTGAGTCTGCAGGACTGAAGATCAGCATGGAAAGTAGGGAGCTAGCTTGGTTTAAGATTTTTCGAGATAGGGTTTCTCTGTGTAACAGCCCAGGCTGGCCCTGAACTCACAGAGAAATGCCTGTCTCTGCCTCCCAAGTGCTGGGACCAAAGACGTGTGCCACCACTGCCCGGCTGGAGTAAGATTTTTTAGGAAAAGTTTAAGCCTTGATTCTTGCTATGATACTGGTTTATCCATTCAGTATTGTCACAAGATTTGGGGATGTCACTCTACTCTTCTAGGGTGGAGCTCTGCAGTGCTGTGTGGTTTCTGTACACCAGTAATTTAGGCATCTGGGGCTTGTTTTTGAAGTTAATTCTGTGGTGTGGGGATTCCTGTGTTGCACCAAGTAGAGTTTTAACTTTTTAATCCTAAAAATCCCCTTCTCAGAAAAATTTTTAATGTTAACTCTATTACCTTATAGCATCAGATAGTCGGTCACACTGAAGAATGTATTCGATTTTGCTGTTTCTTTAAAGAGTTATCAGTTTGCTTCTGAATGAGTGAATTACACTTTATCATTAGTAGCATTTTGAGTTCTATGTTTGGAACCTATTCTGCCCTCCATCCTTGTAGCCCTTAGTGATCTTTATGAGTGTAAGCACTTCTGGGGGTCTCTTGATTTTTCAATTTTCATACTTTTTAACCTTGTGATTTGCTCTTTACTTTTCCAGTTAAAGTAGCCTGTCTATGATTTAGCTGGGTATTCATGTTTTCCTTAAAACTTGGAAATGGGCTTTTACTATGTGTGTTAATCATAGTAGTAGTAGCAGCTTCGCAGGTGCCGTGTAATTGCTCTTCATAGCCACCTCATGATGTAGGCTATGAAGAAGCTACAACACAGTGCATAAGCAGAGCCACACAGCATGTCACATGGTGCTAGAACCTGTGACCAGTCAGGCTTCCTCTGGAGATGAGAATCCATTGCCCTTTGTAGAGCTCTTGTTTGCTTTTGTTGCTTACTTTCAAGGATGCTTACTCTCTCAAATGTTTGATTTGGGGGTATACACCAGTTGACTTTCCAGTGCACTTCTATGAGTCCAGCACTATTTCACTTCCTGTGTCCACATGTCACGTTAACATAGACAGATGCCTTTGCTGCCTACTTGCCTCTTGAGGAAGGAATCTTGACCGAATGTACTGCTGTCACTCCCAGTGTCACCCTGACCACTGATATTGGTCTCTCCTGTCCTCCATAACTGCTTTATGCTAAATGTGGAGTAGCCTTGAAACTGCCCTCTGCTTGCATTTCTCTTCTGCTTGCATTTTGGACTTTGGTTTCCTTAGTTTCCTTTCTTCTCATTTGTCTTTTTCAGAAATTAATTATAATCTTGCTTTAAAACCATACTCTGTTTCCTGGCACGTATGAGGGCTTTGTAAGTACTCGTCTAGCACTCTAAACAGAGCCACACTGCCAGACTCCCATTTTCACTGTGCTAGCATAGTCTGCTCTCTTCCTTCTTAAGCCACTATTTTACTGTTTCTGTGTAAGCATTTGGATGTTACATGACATATGCTTCCTGGTCAGTTTGATGCCATCTTGATAATGGTTCTTAGCCTTTTGAGTCATGGACTGCTTTTACAATAATGAATTTTGTGTATCCCTTTTGTTTTCCTGGTTAAATTTAAGCCCTCTGCCTTGTATCCCCACTAATGGTCATATGTTAATTTGAGCATTTCTAGTTCCAGTGTGGATTTAAGAGAGTGCTAGTGGTATAATTAGTTGTATTAGAGGTTATAGGCATTGACTTGAAATTTTCAAACTTTTTTGTTATTAGAGTTTGAGAAATATTGCTGTGATATATGATTTATATATATATTCATATATCAAATATAAAGAAAGGTATTGTGTTAACAAGTTTTATAACATTTCCTTTTCTCTTTTCTCCAGGTTTAACTATAGATCAACACATCACCTTGCATCTCATGGGTTCTATGAATTTTTAAATTGGTTTGATGAAAGAGCATGGTATCCACTAGGAAGAATAGTAGGTGGCACTGTAAGTATATTAGCTATTCTTTGATGTTAACTGTAAACTGTTGAGCAAACCATTACGTGTTGGTGGGATGAGGGTCCTCAAAAACTGCATATAGTTCACAAACACAGCCGCTGTAGCTAATTAGCCAATGTTTCTTTGCTCTATTCTTGGCAGTTTATTTATGGAATATCTCACATTGGCCTCTGACAAGTATCAGGAATAGATTAAGAATCTGCTGTTGGGCTAGGATCTCTGTGAGTTCAAGGCCAGTGTGGTGTGCAGAGTGAATGCCAGGACAGTCAGGACTGCACAGAGAAACCCTGTCTCAAAAACAAAACAACAAAAATCTGCTATCACAAAATACCTCAAGTCTAGATTGTGTTTTTTGCTTTGTTCTCGAGCAACTGAGTTTGAAATAAAGCTTTTGGGTGGGGGGGGATAAAAATTTAGAATTATTAAAATAATTAAACTTTTCAGGCCTCAATCTAGATAATTGTGCCTTGACTATAGTTGGTGTAGAGTTCTCTGGATCCAGAATGATGATATAAGGTTCTTAGGATTCAGTGTGTAAGGAGAACTTAAAGAGAAGGGGGAAGATATGGCAGCTCTTGAGGAAGTCTCTATGCTTGGTCATTTCTTCTTGATTGACTTTGCCAGAGGCTTACCGGTATCACTGTCACCCCAGATAAACTTTTGCTCTCACATATTAATTCAGATTCATTTCCTTTCTTTTGTACCTTGAATTTACGTTTGTGTTCCTTTCCCAACTCCCTGTCATTTCGCCAGTGATTTTTCAGCCTTTTTTCACTGTTGACTGTTTACAGCTGTCCCAGTCAAAGTTACCATCGTGCAGCCAGCAGAACTTCCTGGGTTCTGACCTAGTGTTTTCATCATTCTTCCACTTTAATTTCTATTAGAATCTCCTGCTTGTGGGATTTTATTTTCTTTTATGCTCTCTCTGTAGCCCATGCTAACCTTGCATTTAATAGTAATCTTTCTGCCTCAGCATCCCAAATGATGGAATTATAGATGTGAACCGCCATGCCTTCATAGAAGTTCATTCATAACTTTTAAGAGGGTTTTATAGTACTCTTTAAAAGTTTTCAAATGGATTGTAGTTAGTAAACATTATGTAACTTCCAACCCTTTAAGTTTTTTGAGACTTGATTATAACCTAAAATACTTTCTAATTTAGATCGTGTTCCTTCTGTGTTTATAAAGGGGTGTGTGTGCGTACATGTGGGTGCACATGTACATGTGGATGTCAGAGGTCAGCCACAGATGTTCCTTGGGTGGTGTCCACGTTGGATCTGTTATTTGTTTGCACAGTTGTTCACTGGCCTGGAGCTACATAATTGGGTTAGGCTGATTGATTAACAAACTCTAGGAATCTACCTCCTTCTGCCCACTATACCATTCCCCATCTCCCAGCACTGGGGCTCAGAGAGTGTGCCAACACTGCAGGCTTTTAATGTGGGGCTTGGGGATGAAGCCAGGTCCTCGTGCCTTACAGGGATTACCGTCTGAGCCATTAGTGCAGCCCCATTTTGAGGCTTCTTACATCTTAATATTACAGTACTTTTGAACAATCTTATCTCTGTAGGTCTTTGCTCCTACTTGGTAAGGAAGGCAGAGTTCCTTCCTGACTTCCCTGATGAATGAGAAGAATTTATCCAGTTTAGTTTCATTAACAGCATCTGACTTTGAAAATTAGGTTTTCTCTCTGGCCCCTGTGTCAAGTTAAAATTGCTCGACCTCTAACACTAAGGTGCACATTACACCTGGTTTCTTGGGCTTTTTTGCTTTCTCTTATGGGTTCTAGTGACATGAATATCTACTTAAATTTGAACTCCTTTGTTTTTTACATCTGGAGTTCCTTAAAAGTTTGAATACACACACACACATGCACGCACATGATCTTAAATTCATGTGTACATGCATTTGTGTATGTGCACCATATGCGTGCCTGAGGCCTGCAGAGGTCAGAAGATGGATCAAAACCCCGGGAGCTGAAGATTATGGACATTTGTGAACTACCGTGTAGATTTTGGGAACCGAACCTGGGTCCTCACTGTAAGAGCAGCAAGTGCTCTTAACCATTGGTTGAGCCATCTCTCCAGCTCCAAGTTTGAATATATCTTTGCTGTTAGGAGTTTTTTGGTTTTAGATTTTTGATTCAACACTGCTTTGTATTTTGACTTTTCTTATATTAGGTCCATCTGCCAGATTATATGGATATGTTGATTTACATCGAGAAAAAATTTCAAATTCATGTGTTTTCTTTGTGTTTTGCTGACAAAAATTATTCAGTAGGACCTAGTACTGAGTAAGAAATGGAGCAGATTTTTTTGAGAATTGTAATGGCTCACTATACTATTTTTCTCCTCTCGATCCTGTTACTCTGTGCATTCACTAGACATTGAATATACACTCTGTGTCTGTATTGTTCTTGATACTGACAAATAAACTCTTATTCTTCTAGAGCTTACATTCTTGTGAGGTTGAGCAGTTGAAAATAAGGTTTATAAGTAGTGCGCTCAATGATAATAGGTGCTAGGGAGAAAAAGCAAGGGGGTGAGTTAAAGACTAGGGCGGAGTCTGTTGAGACGTGCACACTTAAATAGGACAGTCAGGGAGTGAATATGCGGCAGAGTCTTTGTGGTTTCAGTCTTGGGGAGAAAGAGAGCCACTGAGGGAGGATTCGGGTGTGAATGCAGATAAAAACACACATATTAGTTACTGAGGGATGATTCGAAATAAATATCCTCCAATTCCGAATCTTGTGGTAACTGCCCTTCTTTTGGTGTAAAGGTGAGTGTCAGTATATTAATCTTCCCTCCCATTATTAAGACTTTGAACATAGCACTTAAAGCCTTTTAGTATTCTTTTGGTTCCCAAATGACTGATCCTTCTTCCTAGAGGTGTTTACTTTCTGAATCTTGGATTTAACTTACTTATAACTATCATTTCTCCTTTTTATTTATATACAATAAGAACATGGCTAAAGTGTGTTAAACTCCTAAGCCTGAAAAATACATGACTAAGACAGTGTTTGGAAGTGAGGAAGATAGTTAATGAAATAAACATCATTACATATTTTCTATTTTAATCACTCTTGTTTTATTTCAGTATATATTCTATATATGAATTTCTTCTTTGTATCTGTTCCAAAAAGATTTTATTGTGTATCCCGTGAAAGGGAAAGCTTTCTCTTCATCTTAACTACAAATGGTGTATACTAATTAAAAAAAATGTAGACTATTCTTTTTGGACACCATGTTTTATATGTAACTAAATTCCTTTCTTTCCCTCCTCTAGGTTTACCCAGGGTTGATGATAACAGCTGGCCTTATTCATTGGATTTTAAATACATTGAACATAACAGTTCACATAAGAGATGTGTGTGTATTCCTTGCACCAACTTTTAGCGGCCTTACATCTATATCTACGTTCCTGCTAACTAGAGAACTTTGGAACCAAGGAGCAGGACTTTTAGCTGCTTGTTTTATTGCAATTGTACCAGGGTACATATCTCGATCAGTGGCAGGATCCTTTGATAATGAAGGCATTGCAATTTTTGCGCTTCAGTTCACTTACTACTTATGGGTAAGTACCACTTAATATTTGGCTGTCATTAATGTTGGTGACCTTCTGCCTAAAGTCTTTAGGTTGGATTTACGTCTTTTACCAATAGAGTTGTACACGTATGTTACTACTATTCATAATAAATTCAACAATAGGTAACATTTAAAAGCATGCCAGACATTTTTTCTGAATATATAACTGGATTAATATAGTCGTAGATTTTAATTTTCATAATAATCTTATTGTATCTGCTTCATAAGTTGTAACTTCAAAAATAAATAGCAGAAGCAGACTGTCAGCTGAACACACTTTTTATGTGTGAGTACTTTTTATACACTTAACTATATTTTTAGGTAGCTAGGTGAATGACAGCATCACTTTCTCTTTAATAGTTATTTTAAATTCCCTTAAAAGCTACCTGGTGAGCCGGGCAGTGGTGGTGCACACCTTTAATCCCAGAACTTGGAAGGAAGAGGCAGGTGGATCTCTGTGAGTTCTAGGCCAAAGAAACCCTGTCTTGAGGAAAAAAACAAAACAAGAAAACTTCCCTGGCTTATTAGGTATTTTTGTTTGCCCTGGAATTCTAGGAAGAACACTGCAGAGGCAGCCTCTTGAGGTTGACTTTAAAAGAGAGAAAAGCACCGTGTAAGTGAGCATGAAGACAGCAGCACTGTTAGTGCCCTGCTGCTGTCATCATCAGAAATGTCTTTAAAAACCTTCATTACTGCATGCAACAGGGGGAGGGGGCACTACCCCCAGACTTAAAATGTTTCAATCTCTATTTTAAGCCTTTTAATTATATAAGTTCAAATACTAAAAATAATGTATGTGAGTGTAGATAGATCTTATTAATATAGCCAGTGGGGAAATGAGTTACAGTAGAATAGTCGTGATGTGATAAATCATTAATGTGAAATTTATATAGCAATGAGGAATCCGTGCATCAACTTCCTAACATATTTTTTCTGAGGATGATTGGTTGGCATTGAGGAAACAACATTAAAAGAGATTCCATCTATGTTGGTTAAATTCTTTTTTTTTTAAATAAAATTATCTGAAGTAAATAATGACATTGATTTGAATTTGAAAGTCTGGATAGATAGGTTGGTTAGCTGTTTTAGTCATCTGCATTTTGTTATATCTCCTATTTACTATAAGAAAACAATACCCTATTGTGGGAGTAACTCACTTAGAAATAATTATTTACAGTTGGGCATTAAGAAAACTAACATTGATTCTCTCTGTAGCTTTTTAGCCCCTTTTGTTGCTCTTTTTTTTTTTTTCTTTTTTTTTAGCAAAGCCTTGGTATGTATCTTGAGACTGCCCTCAAACTCCTCCCAAGTGCTAGGATCATAGTTGTGTGCCATGCCTGGTTTATGTATAGGTTTTTTTATCCTTCATTTTCTTTTAACACGTGAGTCTGAACTATTGAAGTAGTATCCTAACTGAAATCTCAACTGCCTTTTAGCTTTTAAAAATGTTTCCAAAATGGTAGTAAAACTCATTTGCATTATTTTAAAGAATACAATGAATCCTTTTTAACTTACTATTGTACAACTCTCACCACTCTTATTTATAGAAAATTTCTTCAGTCTAAAACTTGTACTTGTACCCCAGCCCTGTACCTCTTACTTCCTCCTTCTCTATGTTCTGGGATAGCTATGCATCTGTACTTTAAAGTTTTATTTACTACTGCTTGTGTATGATGCAGTCAGGGAGGCTCATGTATGCTGTGGCACACATGTGGTTGTTAGGTGACAATTTTGTGAAGTTGGTTCTCTCCTTTTCTGCTCTTTGGACAAATGCACAAGAATTTCATCAATTTCCTGTAGTCTGTTTTGTTTTGTTGATTCGTCTCTTCAGTGCTGGAGATCAGGTCCTTGCATATGCTCACAAGCATCCTATCACGGATTGCATCCCATCCATTAATTTTTAGTTTAAAAGTTCTCTTTACTTTCCTTTTTATTATGCTGAGGACTGAGTCTTATATACATCAAATATGCACTCTACCACTGAGCTTCACCCCTGCTCTAAGTCCAATATTTTCTGATTTTCCATGTGACTAGCTATGTTGCTAAGAAGGCTGAGCCCCTCCAGGTCTTCCAGTGTGAAACTGCTTGTGTGTCTGGGGTCTTTAGCTATCTATCCCAATACTTGGGTATGCACTGCTTCATTACTTTAGCTGCCTGGTAACTTAAAGCTTGCTACTTTGTAGATTGCTGAGGGAGTTTTCTCACTGAGGTGATAAATTTTATTTCCACTAGAACTTGAGTAGATCTGTTAGTACTATGAACTTAAAACAAGGTAGCCCATGCTTACAGATATAAAGCACTGGTTTCTAATAGATCTGTCTGTGATAAAGAGTGTTCTTTATCTCCTGCTTAATATGATAATTTGCTAGCCACAGTATATGGACTTGTAGGTACTAAGTACTTGACTGTTATTTAGGCAATCACATTGGATTTACCTTCAAAATATCAAAAAGCTACCAAAAAACAAACAACAAAACATAAATAATTGTATAGCTTAATTAAAAATTTTACATTTTCTGTGTGTATGCGCGCACGTGTGTGTGTGTGTGTGTGTGTGTGAGAGAGAGAGAGAGAGAGAGAGAGAGAGAGAGAGAGAGAGAGAGAGAGAGACTTGTCTATGTGCACCACATGAATGTAGATACATGAGGCTGGAAGAAGGCATTTGGTCCTCAGGAGTTGGAGTGACAGGCAGTTAGTTATAGGTCTCCAGTAGTCCTGAGAACTAAAGCAAGGTCCTCTGCAAGAGCAGTGTGTACTCTTAACTACTTGCTGAATCATCTCTCTAGATCCCTTTTTTTTATATATATATTTATGTCAGTGATCCTTTTGACTGTCTTGACTACTATAATTTGTAAGTCTTAAAGTTCAGATAAATATCATCCCTGTAATTTTATTTCCCTTTATTAATATGTTGGCTCTTTTGAGTTTTTGCCTTTCTCTACATAGACTTTGAATTAATTTGTTCTCTTTAAACAAAATCATTTGATTATTTTGCCTATTTCTAATATAAACATGGAATATTTATCTATTAAACTTTTGATTTCCTTGCTCTTTTTTTAAATGTTTGCCATTTTAGTGTACTTTCTTCCTTATTCTCATGGAGTGCTATAAACTAGAAATGTTTTCTTTCCGCTAGCCCCACATTCCTTCTACTGTATTCTTTTTCATTATTTATGGTATCTAAACTTTCTTACTGTAACAGTTAAGTTTTTCAAAATGGAAGCTTAGAATCTATATATGTGATCATGTATTCAGATGAAGAAATATAAAGGTATTAGGTCTAGCAAATCAACTATATGAAAATGTAGAGTTACTGAACACATTTATTTAAGGCTCCAATTTGTTGATACTTAATATTTCGTCACAGAAAATGAAAAAAAGGGTAATTTTTTCCTCATTGTTTATTTGTTCTTTTTACTGAAAACTAACCAAAAGAGAATCAGTTATTAAAATGTATCTTACTCAATTTTGAAAAGTATTTTAAGTCAATCAGAATAGCCATGCCTCAGTCCTCACTCAGTACCTTTTAGATGGTTAACTGTCTTCATATACATTTTACAATGGGATTTACTTTTGTTATTTTTAGGTAAAGTCTGTGAAAACTGGGTCTGTGTTTTGGACGATGTGCTGCTGCCTGTCGTATTTCTACATGGTAAGATCTGTGCCTGGCTCTGCTCTAAGCTCTGGGCAGCAAGAGCAGCTCCTTTCTCCTCACCCTCTCCTTACCACTCCTGTTCGGGTTGGGTTTGGACTCTGCTCAGTGTTTACCTGTATTGCCATCCCCCTCGCCTTGATGCCAGAGAGAGGGACACTTTGTTGAGAGCCGATACTCAGTCCTCAAATGCAGTATTTATTATAAGCAAGGGAAACAAATCAGTTGTTTTTAGCATTGAATTTCTAAGTGATTTTAACTTGTTAATCACATCTAGAATTGAATTTAAATATAGTTTATTGTTCCTATGTATTTTTTCTTAATTTTTGAACAAGTAAACTGTTTCCCTAGTTACATTACAAACTAAAAAGAACAAGAAACTTTACCTGTCAAATATAGAGCATATAACCATGTTTAGAGGAAATAAAATAGTTTTAAATATCAAACTAAAAATTAGCTTTCTTTTATTGGAATTGACTGTTTAATGATCACAATCATAAGTTGTAAAAATACACATCATCTGTTCATCACTAAGTTGGGAAGACCAGAGAAATAAGCACACTTTAAGAATCTTGATGAGCCGAGTGGTGGTGGTGCACACCTTTAATCCCAGCACTCGGGAGGCAGAGGCAGGTGGATCTTTGTGAGTTCGAGGCCAGCCTGGCCTACAAGACAGGCTCCAAAGCTACAGAAAAACCCTATCTCGAAAAACAAACAAACAAAAAGAATCTTGGTGAAAAAGCTTTCCCAAAGGAATGTTACCTGAGAAGACAGAATGATGAGGAAGACTGGATGTTCTTCTGGCCCTTTGTGTTCTCTTTTCATTCCTTAATGGGATGAATTTTCTGTGGTGTCTAGGCCAGAGAAGAAGGAAATGAGATCCCAGAGTGAAAAGATCAGCAAAGGATGAGCAAGACCACTTTAAAACATGAGATTTGTATTCAGATTGCTTTCAGTTTGTCTGTTTATAAGTGGACAGAGATTGATTTTCTGGCTGCACTTTCAGAATTCCCGAACTCCTTACAGTCAGTACCTAAGTATTGTTCGTGCACCCTGTGTTAACCCATAAACTGCCTCATAACTTGTAAATAGATTTCTGTAGGGTAAGGTTCAATGTTACTTTTTTATACTTCTGCCTCTTTTTCTGCCTCTTTTTCAACCAATAGCCTATGTAGTTTTTTATGTGAAAATTAACAGTAATTTAATTGCTAAAACTAATTTTATAGAATAAATAGGTGTATCAGTTTTCTGTGGTCCTTCTAAACTGCTTAATACCTGGGGTATGTATTGTGCCCTGTGCTTAAGGAAGTCACTTTTAATGTTAGGAATATCCAGGAGACTCTTGGAGCTTAATACTTAAGCTCAGGATGACATTGGGGTTTGGTATGTGACTAAGCAGTAAACAGGTGTGTATGTCTATATATTATGAACTAACTGTAGGTCCTTAGAAGTTGCTTTGAAATATTTTTGTACACTAACATGTCCTCATGATGACTTGGTAACCAGTGAATTTTTCAGCCTTCTGACTAAATTAGAACACACTGATGAGCTTTGATCCTTTTTTGGATTTTTGAGACATGGTTTCTCTGTAGCTTTGGAGCCTGTCCTGGAACTTGCTCTGTAGACCAGGCTGTCCTTGAACTCACAGAGATCCACCTGCCTTGCCTCCTGAGTGCTAGGATTAAAGGCGTGCACCACCACTGCCCAGCTGAGCTTTGATCCTAAAAGAGTTCTTTTCTGTTTTGAGCACATGAAAAGTCAGTCCATTGTAATGGTTGAGAATGAACATTGACTTTTAAAAATATTTATTTAGACTTGAATAACCATGGTTATTCTGATTTGATTTTTAATGTGCATACATATAATGCAAGTCAAAAACATACGTGTGTGTGTGTGCATGCGTGTGTGTGTGCGTGCACGTGCGTTATATTTTAAATACAGTTCTCACTTGTAATCCCTCTTGAGGCTGCAGCCAACCTGCGCTATTAAGAACTCTACAGTGTGACCGAGGGTGTAAGTGCCCTTTTAGCTGAGTCACTGACCAGTGCCAGAATTCATTTTTCTTATGCTTATTGAACTTTCAGTAAATAGATTATCATAGATGAAATAAAAGCTTGTTATTCTATTCTAAAAATTTGATATCTATATTCTAGAACTCATTTCCAGGACAGTCTATTTTCTGCCAATTCACAATTATGTGATGTTCTTAAGCCTTCCTATTAAATTAAATTTAACTTGAGCTATTCTCCAGTAAGTTTAAAAAAGTTTACTGGGTTTATGAGATTATGTTACTTTACTTATCAATTAAAAAAAAAGAATTGTAGGTGGGCGGTGTGGCACCTGGGAGGTAGAGGCAGGCGGATCTCTGTGAGTTTGAAACCAACCTGGTCTGCAAGAGCTAGTTCCAGGACAGGCTTCAAAGCCACGGAGAAACCCTGTCTCGAAAACAAAACAAAACAAAAGAACTGTTATGTATATATGCTACTTAGGAAAATTGCTAGAAATCCTAGTGTTATATTTTCTCATATTTATGTTGTCATGAATTTATGTTATGTTTTAGGAAGTGAGAGAAGCCATGTGTCTTAGCCTCTCTTTTCCCATAGGTCTCTGCGTGGGGAGGTTATGTGTTTATCATCAACCTTATCCCTCTCCATGTGTTCGTGCTACTGCTAATGCAGAGGTATAGCAAGAGAGTCTACATAGGTGAGTTGTTCCACCTTTCATGCTCGTTCTTAGTAAACAGACTTCCTGCTTGGTCCGTATTGCCCATGAAAAGGTAGTAATTTTTTATGTTTAACTTGCCTTTTGTGTTGACTGCATGAGATCCTTCTCAGAAAAGCAAAAAACAAATAGAAAAGGGGGAGGGTCATAAACAGACCTCAGTCACATGAAATATTAACAAATAAAAGTAGGTTTTTGATTGATTCTGATATGGCTGGGCAGAGAGAGGGAAAGAGACAGAAACTCACTGGAGTGTGGAGTCTAAGGTTTGGTAGAGACACAGTGCAGTCTAGGCAGTCAGAGGATTGCCCCTTAGGTCTGAGCCTTGGTAGACGTGAAAGGTCTCTCTAGCAGCTTACTGCTCTGCTTCTCTGAACTTCAGCTTTAACCCCTGGATATCTGTCTCTGAGTTTTTATTATTTGTGCTACGCATCCTATAAACTAGATACATTATTTGCATGACTGGGGTGTTTTTAAAAGCATAAAGTGATTTCCATGCTTCCTAGATTGATCCCTTTAGCAGTGATGATCTATTTTGAGTTTTGCCTTCATGGTAAATGAACCCTGTCAACAGAAGTGCTACCTGGATTCCTAAGAGTTTTGCCTTGGCTTTTCATTTGTTTAAAAGTCCTAAGTGTTGGTTACAATAAGCGCTTTCCAGGGGAGAGCCACTGTGTATTCATTGCTTGAAGGGACTGAAGGTTTCTGAGTCTTCCTTTCCATAGGTGTGTTGTGTTAAGTAGATATTTTAGGCGTTCCCTCAAGCATTACATAGTTTAATTTACAAAGAATAGTCTTAACAGTATCTTCCTGTCTCAAGACTCAAGGCATGTAGTGCCAAGGGTCTTTCTTAAATTATAAACTAAACAAAAGTAGAAAATGCTTTGGTGCTATCATAGGTGAACCCAGTCTTCCTGAGAATCACACCTGTCGTGTTGGTCAGAAATGCTTCCTATGTAGAAGCCAGGAGCCTTAAAGTAAATGTTTGTCTACTTAAGAGCTTATATACAGTAGATAAACTAGTGTTCTGGCTCACTTAAAATCTAACACTTGGGAGGCCAAGGCATGGTAGATGTCAGCCTTGCTCAGAGAATTTCAGGCTACCCTAGGCTAAAGAATTCTGACCTTCTCTAAGCAAAAGGAAAGGAAAGTTCTAAATGACTTTTAGTGGAATAAATTTGTAGTTTTGGTCTTTAAATCTGTTTTGCTTCATTTGTAAATTATGTTTGCTAATAATTGTTTGTTGTACTTTTTGACACATTAGGTTTAGTTATTACATAGCTGTGGGAATGATTGAGTCACAGTATTGAGTTCTTTGCAGTAGAATCAGCCAGTCATGGTGGCTATATGATTTTAATCCCAGAAATCTGGAGGCAGAAGCAGGCAGGACTACATAGTGAGACCTTGTCTCAAGAGAAGAGAGGTTGTATAGATTTCATGAGTTCTATAGTATTCCCACAGTGTGTTTACAATCTCCTTGTAGTCTGACATTGTCCCATTAACACCTGTCAGAACTAATGAATTCCTTCTGCAGGGCAGAACTAGAATTTTAAACTTGCTTTTAATTTTATTTCGAGCATATTTGTTTTGTTTTGGCTACATGTATGTCCCTACCATGTACGTGCCTTGGTGTCTGCTGAGGCCAGAAGAGGGCATGAAATAACTGGAGTTACAGCTGTAAGCTACCATTAGGGTGCTGGAAATTGAACTCAGGTCCTTTGAAAGATAAAGCCAGTATTCTAAACTGCTGAGCCATCATCTCTCCATCCCAGAACTAGAATTTAAATCTGGATATATTTCCCCTAAATCCTTATCCTTATCTTCCTATTAGGTAATAGTAAGAAGATTTATTTTTCCATTTGAAAGCGTGATTTTTTTTCTCTGCTCAAGTATTTTGAATAAGTCATTTCATGCTACCTTTACATTTTTGGAGCTTGTAAAATGTCAGTTTCAGTGATGTGTTCTATGGTTGTTGTAAGCAGTGCCCTGGGAAGGAGCTCTCACAATCTGTGCCTGCTAAGCTGACCTGGCGTTTCCCTGCTAGTCCGAAGAAGTGTTTTTCTTGTTGCCCTCTGTTACTGTTTTCTCGCCATTCTTTACCCTGAATATTTACCAAAATTCCCAGTAACCGAAGCAGTCAGAAAGTAACAAGGTGACTTTATTAAGTTAACTTTTCAACATTCTTACAGACTTTTGTGTTGTTAGTAATCTAGTAAAACTGACTCTAGATTGTAAGATCTTTCTCTTCTGTATCTTGTCTGACAGAAGGATATTTTGTTAGCCATTCCCATTAAACATTGTCCAAGAAATTAACTCAGAAAGACTGACAGGATTAAGTAGTGGGTTAATGTTAATGAGTTTGTATGTTCATAGATCCTTCTCTAAGTTTGCAGAAGGAGGGGGAGTAACTTAAAACTCCAGAGAAGGGGACTGAGAAAATGGTGATGGGCACTGTATGAGGACCTGATCCGATCCCTAGAACCCGTGTGAAGCAAATATGGTAGCTCCTCAATCCAAGCATTGGGGTATGCAGCAGCCAAGAGATGTTGTCGTCCGACCTCCACATGCATGCTTTGGCATTCCAGTATAAAAGATGCCATAAAGAGTACTGCAGACTGCCATGGCCTGTCAGTGAGGTGCTGAAGTGAGAGCAGCAGGGGCTCTGTCACCACTTAAGATCGGTGGAGCTGGAGTCAACTGTGCATTAGCCAAGCTCCACTGCCTCTGTGCCCTTGGGATCCAAGTATTTGGGTTGGAAACATGATTAGGATTTCTGTAGATTTCTGTCTCTAATCAGAGTGTTTTTTTCTTTGGGTAAAATGAAACTGTACATGTGAATAAGCCCAATTGTTTTAGGGGGGAAATTAGTTTCTAACCAATCAGAAGCGTGGTCTGCAGTAATGACTGCCAGAAACTGTGCTTCCACAGGATGGCAGTGTGGTAGCACTTTTATGATGTAATGAGTGATTTATGGTATTGTTGGGTTGTCATCTTCTTAGAGCTTACTTCTTTGATGGAATAGTAAAAAGTTAAGAAAGAAGTTATCATGGCTAGGTAGGAAGTTGTACTACTAGGTAGGTCAGGGTTCTCAGAGGAGTTGTAGGAAGAATTGGTGCTGCAGGTTTTTACTGCTGAGGTCTTGTAAGAGCACAGTAGTGCCCCTTTTGTATTACTCTACAAGCTCCTTACATAAGCCCTCCCTACCACTGTCACAAGCACTAACTACATGTGCTATGGCTGGAACTGTCCATCTGATTTTACCAACTTCTGTAACTTAGAGGCTAGATGGAATTGATCTTAATAGGAATTTCTATTTTTAAAATGTCCTCCTTATCATAGATTTAAGGTCTTTTTGCAAACACACTATTGGGTGCTGTCATAAAATCTGGAGAAAAACATGCTTTTATTTTTATAGTGGATGGAAGTTGTTTATTCTTAATCGAATTTCTTCATTTACTTCTATTCAAGTGAATCTAATTTTCCACTTTGTTTTAAAATGGAAGTCTGTAAATTATGTCAGTTAAGATACTGAGATGTATGTGCTGTTTTAGAAATTCAGGGAGCACAGTAGCTTAAGTGAGGTAAACTTGTGGAGCTTGGTCAGTGGTCCCAAACTTGATCGGGTACACGTGTTTTTCTTTGTGCTGAAGGGGCTCTGTGAGGTAAGATGTGTATTTCTCCTGTGTAAACCCTTCATAGAGCCAGTGATCCAAAACTAGTAAAGCTCGAGCTGACAGCGTCCAGCTGTCTTCACTGGTGCTCTGGACCACAGCAGTGTCCCAGCAGATTGGCTTCACTGGTGCAGGTACATGGAGGCTGAGCAGTACAGAGGCCTTTCAAAGCTGTGGTATCAGCCATGTAATAAGAACTCAACTCCTCTTTGCTTCTTGAAGCTCTCTAGACTGACTATCCTTCCCTCAAACTCATTCCTGGCACTCGTACTATTAACTTGAATTCTAATGTGTTTGTTTCCATAGAGACTGGGGTCTTGTTACTTGGTTGCCTTGGGTGTCTCATGGTCCTGAAGACAGAACCTAGAGCCTTAGGCATGCTAAGGCAAATGCTTTACCACTGGACCACATGCCCAGCCCTGGATGTTTCCTTCTCCTTACTGATAACAGCATGAAAGTGTAGTCTTCCTCTTTTGAATATTCCTGGAAATGAATGTGAACAGTCTCTAAAAAGTATTTTGCTTGGGTTACCGAAATGAAATGCTTACATTGCCAAATACAGACTGTGTGTATGTGTGTGTTCATTTGTTTGTTCCAGTATACCCCTTATGATAAACCTGAAGAATGTAATTTGGTGGGCAGATGGGGTAGAGGCTCTCTTTTTATTGTTTAAAAAAAAAAAATAGATTTGTGATTGCCTTGCTCTGGAAAGAAGGGAACCAAGAAGCAGCTGTGTAATGGGGGTAGAGTTTTCTTTGGGGAGTATGATGAGGGTATATGTTTGGGTAATTCCACAACTTGTGAACACTTCAAGAGCCCCGAATCATTTGTAAGGTAGTTTTGCTACTTCATTTTCTCCTTAGGTTTTTTTTAAGGAATCACTTATTTTTTTAATACATTTTGTATTGTCCATTATAGTTAAAGTCCTATAAGCCTTGCTGAATTCTATGTTTGCATTTCTAAGAGGTGATTGCACTGTTTGGTATGTGCAGGCTTCACTGAAGAAAGCTTATCCCTCCTATATGCTTCCTGGTGGTGTTGGTGTATGCTCATATTTAGGTTTGATTCTCAGCTCTACCCTGTAGAATGCATATTGATAGTAGTGCATGTGGGGCTCTAAATGGGGGGAGGGTGTTAATGATCATACCCAGCTTTTGTTCTGTATTGACGGAACTAAAGTATTTGATTTTACATACTTGGAGGTCACATGGTAACCTTGCTTCCCCCTCCCTCTCACTTCTCCCTTTCTGCTTCTAAGCTGTGTCACAGCTTTAATACAGATTAGTTAGTAAAAGAAGGTTACTAGAAGGCCCCTCGACCACATAAGCAGATTCAGAATTGTGAGAACTTGGATTTTATTTGAGTATCTCACAAAGAGCTGTACCATTCAGCATGTGTCTGCAAAGTTCACTGTGGTTGGATGGTGGAGCTGTGGCCTTCATTAGCTCTGGCCCTTTCTATTAGATTCACTAACTTATCTTCCAAGACAGCAGTCATCACTTACCAAACAGCTTGGGAAGTAGTTGTAACATTTAAACTAATAGCCCGCAATTTACCTTCTATAAGTGGACTTCCTTTAAAAGTAAATAAATATAACTACATTAGGCAGGAGAAGTGAAGTGTGTGCTCTGCACTGTTACACAGCATAGCAGACAAAGGTGATGGAGTGACAGCTTCTATTCCAATGCTCCCTAGACTTTCCTCTTCATAGTAGTTTATTTGCCCCAAACTGATTATCAAGTACATTTATGAAAGGGATGTAAATAAGTCTATGAATAGAATAATATGTTCGCATCAGCTTATTTAAGTTCTCTTTTACAACTCTGAAATTTTACTTTCAATGATTCCAAATACTTTCTAGCCAGATTACCTAATCCTAATCTGTGGCATGTAAGGGGAAAACCTTTTTGACACAGGTTGTCATCCCTCTTCAGCAGTTCTATGCATTAGAATCAACCTAAGCTAAGGAGGACCACTGTGGAGAGCAAACAGCCATTGTGTCAGACTCTTGCTTCCCTGACTGGCATCTATTCCATCATGCAGAAAGCCAGTTGTATATCCTTTCTAACCCCTTAAACCTCTGTACAAAGAGCATTAAGAGACTGACGGAAACATACAACACTCAGTCCCTTTGAGACCAGCAGGTACTCTTGTTAAGTTAATGATAATGTTAGGTGTTTGTGAAGCTGTGACTATTTTGGATTAGTAACCACAGCGATGATAGTTACTTACTCAATACACATGTAGTTGTATAGTTTCTTGGCTCCTATCAATGATTATTATTGGTGAATTTTTAAAAACTTGATTCCATTTTCTAGAAAGGAAGTCTCTGACAGAAACTTAACTGAAGTCTACAAAGAACACTTAATACTTTAAAAAATGGATAGAATATTTATGATTTATAATGCACATCAAATCAGTCACTTCAAGAGTCTGTTCTTAAGTTGTGTTAAAACTTTTCTAAAAATAAGACATAAATATATTTATATGTTGAATACTTAATGGCAGTAGTAAATTACCTTGTTTCCTGTTTTGTTTTTATAGCATATAGCACTTTCTACATTGTGGGTTTAATATTATCCATGCAGATACCTTTTGTGGGATTTCAACCAATCAGAACAAGTGAGCACATGGCAGCTGCAGGTATGAAAAAGTTTTTGAAGTTGAGATGAAAGGACATTGTCAAATGTTTTGTCCACTTAAAATGTGTGTGACCTTGAAATCATTTTTTCTTCTATGTTGTTATTAAAATGGGTTTCTAGCTACTTTATTATATCCTGATTTCTAAGAGACTTCAGTAATGTTAATTGTTCCTACTTTGCTTCATATTGCTGTGATAAACACTGATCAAAACCTCCTTGAAAAGGAGAGGATTCATTTGACCTAAGTAGCTCGCTCACATTCATCACTGAGGGAAATCAGGGCAGGAACTGTAGCTGAGGGCATGTTTGGGTACTGCTTCCTGGTTCCCCATGACTTGCTCAGCCTGCTTTCCTATACAACTCAGGACCACCTTCCTAGGGGTGGCACTGCCCACAGTGAGCTGAGCCCTCCGACTCTAATTATTAATCAAGACAGTACTCCATGGGCCAGTCTAATGGAGTCATTTTCTCAATTGTGGTTCCCCCTTCTCAGATAACTCTAACCTTTGTCAAGTTGAAAAAAAAAAAGTAGCCAGCACATCAGCCCAGAAATAACTATAATGTTTTAAGTCAACAATGATGCTTGGTAGTGTCAGTATTCACAGTTGCCTGCTTTTCTTGTCTGGTACATTCTGATCACTTTGGGAAAAAATGTGCAGTAGGTTTTTTTCAGATGCATTAATTGTAGGTTCACTGTCAGTTGACACAGGGAATGTTGGTAGATGGAATAACTAATCTCTGGTGTGAAGGATACGGGGTCTCCTAAGCTTTGTGAGTGAAAGTGTTAAAATGGCATTGGGAAAATGCTGTGTTGTATTCACATGAGCCTTCTCTTTAACTAGGTGTCTTTGCATTGCTGCAAGCTTACGCTTTTTTGCAATATCTGAGAGACCGGTTGACAAAGCAGGAGTTCCAGACCCTTTTCTTTTTGGGTGTCTCACTAGCTGCAGGTGCTGTGTTCCTTAGTGTCATCTATCTGACATACACAGGTAGGTGCTATCGTCTGTAAGATACAAGTTGTGTCTCTAGGTTATTGTTTAAAAACAGTCTTTCACGGGTTCTTCTCACATGCTGCATTTATCCTTGTATCAAATACTGTACTATATCAATTACCAAAAGTTCTAAACCTGAAGAGCATATTACAAATTGCAATAAAAAGAAAAAAAAAAAAACCTCCATTCCTGATTTTTAAAAAAAGCAAGTTTATTTTAATTTTACTGCTTTTCGGGCTCTGGTAAATCCACAAACATCTTTTTCTTGCTGGTTAAAGACCCCAAACTATTGAAGACTCAGCATCTGTGATAAGCTATGCATGCTTACCTTCTCTTTTGTGCACTCTCTCTCTTACTTTGGAGATTGTTGGCCACATCATTTCAGCACGCTTTGGGTTCAACTTACTCTCTAACCTGAGCTCACAAGTCCTGACCAACAGCTCCAGTTTTCCCTGGAGTATCCATATGTCCAGATAATACACAGGTCCAGCACAGAGTGAAGGAGGTGTGACTAGAGTCAAAGAATTAGCTAGGTGTTTGAAAATGTATTGGCACCTCTAAAATAAAGCCAACATTGGTTTAAATTATCCTTGGCTAAAAGTAACAAAGTTCTGAAAATGACAAATTTGGGTTGGTGCAATGGCTCAGCTGGTAAAGGTACTTTCTGTGCAAGCCTGGTAACCTGAATGTGGTTCTTAGAACCCAAGTCCAGGTGGAAGAGGAAAATCAACACCACAGAATTGTCTTCTGATGTCCACATGCGCACTGGAATGCACCCAATACCAACAACAACCATAAGAATTGTTGTTGGTATTATCATGGCATGCACCCAAAAGATACCAGTAATTATTGTTGTTTGTTAATTTTTGTGTGTATGGGTGGGTGTTTTGCCTGTGTGTGTGTGTGTGTGTGTGTGTGTGTGTGTGTGTGTACTCTGCGTGTGCTTGGTGCCCACAGACACCAGAATAGAATATCAAGTCCCTGAGAACTGGAGGTATAGACAGTTGTGAGATGTCATGATGGTGCTGGGAATCAAACCCAAGTCCTAGAAACCCAATGCTCTTAACCACTGAGCCATTTCTCCAGTCCCCAATGTGTGTATGTGTGTATAATTTTTATATATACTTTTTAATTTACAAAATAAAGCTGTACTCCCAGCATTTAAGGGGTTGAGGTAGGAGAATTGCTAGAAGTTTGAGACAAGCTATAGGCCCAAGAGGCTATGTAGACTAATCTCAACCACTACCACCACCCCAGAAAGAGAATTTACAAAATAATAAAAAGGTAAATAATTTCCTCTCTATTTTTTCCTTCAAGGTTACATTGCACCATGGAGTGGCAGGTTTTATTCATTATGGGATACTGGGTAAGTTCAAATATACTAATTTGGCCTCCTAGTCAAATAACTTTCTGCTCTGTGTTCCTAGATTATGAGCATTTCAGTCACTGCTTAAGCAACAGTAAATACCAGGCTGATCTATTTGAAGTGAATACACTGTTGTTTTGAGACATAAGCTCTATATTCCTCCTCTGCTATGGCTAACTCCTCATTATTTTGTCAGCACAGCACATGTATAGTTTAAAGATGGGGACTTTTTTAAACTAATGAATATAAGATTTACATCTTGAGTTTTGTTAAGGATAAGGTACTGTGTGACAAATATATATGACAGAGGTATGAAGGACTTTTTGTACAATCACTTAATTTAAACTTCTGCTTAAAAAAATCTGAAATACACTAGAGGATCTGGCACATTTTTGAAGAGTGCTGTATAAAAGGAACTAATTTTTAAAACTTTGGTTTTGAATTAGACTATTTCAGTGATGTAAGATGTTGACCTAGTGCTGAGAGGATGCCACTGTTTTTGCAGTTGCTTTCTAGATGATCCAATAAAGTCCTACCACGACTTATTTATCAGGTGTCCTTCTGATAGGATACCTAAGGGCTGCTGTGCGAATGTAATCACAGAGTATAAACTATGTAGTGATGGCTAAGGAGTATGCTGTCTTTAGCCTTTGGATCCCGAGGACTGGAAGCAACCAGTTACAGAAGATTGTTCTGGTTAAGCTAAATTCCAAAGTTGATGTGTGTTAGTTACATTTTTAAAGTAATTTTGACTACTTCGGAGTCTCAAGAGTGTTTGCAGAATGGCTTCTATTCTTACACCCACACCAGCCCCTTGTCTACAAAGGCTTTGGAACACAGGAATTTATGGGTAACACCAATAAGAGGTGGATCAACTCATTGGAGTAGCTGTAGGCTGTAGAGCTGGACTGCAGATACCTACCTGAACAAGGATTAGAAACCAGAGCCAGCAATTCGATTAGCTCTAGATAGCTCTGATTGAGGGGGCATATTAGCTTTAGATTGATTTCTACTATAGCTATAGCAGTTAAAATACAAGTTTAAATAAGGAAATTTGGGGAAAAGAGTAATGTCAATGATTAAAGAAAATTTCTTCATCTAAAGGTAACTCCTGTTTTATCCTTTAATTGTAAATAGTAATGAACTTTTTTAATATCAGGTATGCAAAAATACACATTCCAATTATTGCATCAGTGTCTGAGCATCAGCCTACGACTTGGGTGTCTTTCTTCTTTGATCTACATATTCTTGTATGTACCTTCCCAGCAGGCCTATGGTTCTGCATCAAAAATATCAACGATGAAAGAGTATTTGGTAAGATTTTTTCCCAATAAACTCTGATTCAGAATAATTATTTCTTGTCCATTTTGAGATTACTTTAATGTTTTGTTTTTCTTTACTTGACTTATATATGTTATATTCTAGAATATTTTTCTCCTGTTTCATGGAAGTACTTGCCCAAGAAAAATTAGTTGAATTTTCAATGTATATAGTTCTAATTACTACTTTTAAAATGTAGACTTGGCATATAAATTTTACCTCCTACCCACATGAATATTTTCAATAATTGTTTTCAAATGATGTGGGAGTCAGATACTTCATTGTCTTTCCAGGCCATTAGCCTGAGACTCAACACCCACTTCAGAGCTCTGGCCAGTGAAAGGCGAATTGTCATTAGGTGCTACCTGACATGTGTTCGTACATCATGTCAGTACTCTTCTTACTCATGTTTGCTTTGAAGAAGGCTTTGCACCAGATATTGGTGCTGGCTTTCTTAGGCTGTTTTTGGTTCCATAAACTTAGTGTGCCTAATGATGTAATGCACAAATTCAGTGTTAGCTGTCAGCTATGGATTTTGTAATGTTTGATGCTCTTGGCAAATAACAAATTACATTTAATTTTTCCCATATATGTAATTAATTAAATTTGAGTGATAGTACATTTCTCTAAACTGGTGATAGTTTTTATTTAGTTTACTCAGTAGGACTATATGGTCAGTATTAATGATTTAGAAACAGTTGCTTTGTGAGATATCTATTGTAGGGTTTTTTCTGTGCTATGGTATTTAACATGTTGTTTTCTGTGAGCACCTTCCCCTCAGTGATGAAAGAAACCTGTTGTTGCAGTTGCTCTGTATGCAATCAGTGCTGTCTACTTTGCTGGAGTGATGGTGCGGCTGATGCTGACTCTGACCCCAGTCGTCTGCATGCTGTCTGCAATTGCCTTCTCCAATGTTTTTGAGCACTATTTGGGGGATGACATGAAAAGGGAAAATCCCCCTGTGGAGGACAGCAGTGATGAGGATGACAAGAGAAACCCAGGAAACTTGTATGATAAGGTGAGAGGTTGTGCTGTCTTGGTCTTTCCAGTACAGGAGAGTCTCCAGATGGAAGCATGCTGAATGAAGGTACAAACTAGCAGTGATCTCTATAGTTTCTCTCCATTACTTGCTTCAAAATGTAAATCCTAGTTGACTCTTAAGCTCAAAGTAAACAGAATGTGTTGGGAGGAGACCACTTGTTCTGGCCACTTAGCCCTGAAATAATCACACCAAAACTTTTTATTTAAATCACTGCTTGGCCCATTAGCTCTGGCTTCTTATTGGCTAACTCTTACATGTTAATTTAACCCATTTCTATTAATCTGTATATCACTACAAGGTCATGGCCTACCAACAAAATTTCAGCGTGTCTGTCTCTGCTGGTGGCTACATGGGTTCTCCTTGACTCTGCCTTCTTTCTCCCAGCATTCAGTTTACTTCCTCCCCCACCCCCGTCTATCTAAGTTCTGCCCTGTCAACACAAGGCAGTGTCTTTATTCACCAATGGTATTCACAGCATACAGAGGGGAATCCCACAGCACCTCCTCCCCTTTTCTGTTTAAATAAAAAGGAAGGTTTTAAGTTTAACATAGTAATATTACATAAAACGGTTATCAAGCAAGAATTGAAGTTACAATATTTATATCTATTTTATCTTTTATCATAACTAAGGGAAACTAACTATAAATTCTTCAAATGCATCAAAGACTCCAGAAGGATATAATATTACCTAAATAAACAGGAAGTGCATTGTAAGCAACTTCTAAAACTCTAGACTTGACAGAGATATCTCACTGCCTGGACAGTCACCCAAAGTTCTTCTGTATCTTTGGAGCATCCATCTCCAGCTTACTGGCCCATAGTATTCAGCAGACTTCCATGAAACAGGAAATCTCAAAGACAGTTCTGCTTATATTGGCAGTTTGTCAGTCACTTTTTTTGTGTGTCATGCAGAATGTCTAGCAGACTTTTCATGAAGCAGGAACCCTAAAGGATCAACTCACCTTTAGGCAAGTTTAGCAGTCATTTCTCTGGGGGTCCTGCATGTCCAGTTCATCAAGCAGTCCAGGCAAGAGCAGTTTCTTGCCCAAATGGCTAACTGACTCCATAAGGAGCCACTTCAATGCCCATCTTCTTCTTGAAGTAATTGGTGCTGCCAAGAGTAGATCTGTCTCATGAAAAGTTCTAAATTCTGTAAACACTTTAAATGCCATATTCTGTAGTCTCTGAAAGATTTGAAGAATCCCTGTCCATCTGAAATACATGTCTGTACATCTGGAAAATCTAACATGACTACAAGTTTGACTATTATAGATGACTCTATTTACCTATATTTCTTAATTACACATTGCATTTTTAAATGAGCTACACAATCACAATACCTTAATCAAGAGCAGAAATATATATACACAGTACAACAAAATTGACCTTAAATTTGTATAAATAAACCAAGATCTATATCAATGCAAATCTCTATAGCCTATCCCCATTTAAAGATAGAGAAACATTTATAAACAGTATTTGGGAATATGGGTATGGTTCTTCTCCAAATTACTTACTGCTTTTTATTGGGTGAAGTAATCTTTTGAGGGGTGTTCAAGGCAACCTTTCATGGGGTCTTGGTCCATCAAACCGCATTAGCCTGGAATGAATCCACAGATTCTCATCCTCTTTGGAAACAAAAGCAAAACCACTTTTCCAAAGCAACAAATCCTTAGACCCATATTTGGAAGTCAAGATACCTTTAAAGTACATATGTTGGTTTAACTTAGCAATTCCCAGAATCAAATGTCTCTCTGCAGTCAAAAACTTTCAAAGAAAACACAATAGTATACGTAATCCAGACTCTCTGTGTACATTCCATCTTTACATGGCATTTTTTCCTCTATTACTTTTTAATACTTATTTTATTATCTTTACTCCTTTACTCTATGACTGTCTGTACTCTGTTTCTTTAAAGACTTTACTTCTTTTTCTTAATTCATTTACTTCTTTTTATAACTGTCTATATATTTCTTCTCACTCCCAAGCCTACATACATTTATCCAGCACTGTAACCCATTTATAGGCCTTTTTTTTAATCTGGATTTGTCCTATTGTATATCTGTAATTCTTCACTGACCAGGACAACTTCTTAAAATGCTAAGCACTTTTTAAAACCTTAAGTTACGGCACTACTAGGGTATGTATGGTACTGCCTGCTTGCGCCGCCTCTGCAAGCCATGCACATTGTCCCAGTTTTAAGCACATACCAGGTCTATGTTGCCATTAAACACGTTGTAGTACGTTGCTTACAAACCCCATATAAATGTTTGGCCTCCTGAAAGAGCCAGAGGTCACACTGGTAGCATGGCCCAGAAAGCTGGCATTTCAAAACGGCACAGGTTTTTTTTTTTCTGCTAAGACTAAATCAGTAAGACCTCTCTTAAAGGAGCCTTGCCTCTGCTTGCTTCTAGCAAACAGAGCCCACCCAAGAAAATGCCGCTACCAAACCATGCTTAACTCTGTTTCTTTTTTGTGTGACTAAGAGTCCTTTTTAAGCTTTCTCCCGTCTTTATGTAGATGTAGTTACCCACGTTGGCATGCCAATTTGTTGAAAGGCTACTTGTTCGTCCCGGCTGCCCAGAACTGAAATAACCACACAGATATGTATTAATTAAATCACTGCTTGGCCCATTAGCTCTAGCTTCTTATTGACTCTTACATATTAATTTAATCCATTTCTATTAATCTGTATTGCCATGTGGCTGTGAGTTTACCAGGTAAAGTTCCATCAGGCTCCAGCAGGGCTACATGGCTTTTCTCTCACTCTGCCTTCCTTCTCCCAGCATTCAGAAAGGGGGAGATAATATGGGATTCCCCTCTGTATGCTATGAATACCATTGGTTAATAAAGAACTGCTTTGAGCTTAGAGTAGGGCAGAGCAGAGATAGGTCGAGAAAACTAAACTAAATGCTGGGGGAGAAGGAAGGTGGTGTTGTTATTTTGGTTCTGGACGGCTGGAACGAACAAGTGGCTTCCTTACAACAAGAATGGAATCAGAGAAGGGATTGTTAACTTCTTTTTGGCCAGTTGTACCTAACAACTCACAGGATGTTAATGCCTTTGCATTTTTGAGAACACAACTCTGAGTTATATCACATTTAACCATGTGGACCAGTGCTTTCACTTATTCTTAGTCTGTATTTGATATGACCTTGTGTGGTGCTGGGAGTCAAATCTAGGACCTCATAAATGTTAAGCAAGCACTCTACTCTGAACTACTCTCCCAGCCCATGTATAAAACTTTAAAAATGGTAACTTGATGTTTAAAAGTGGTATTTGGTTAAACACCTGTTTGTTAGCACCTATTTGTTTCTAATACATGGAATTCACTTTTAACCTGAGTAACAATAAGAGCAGACCTGTGTTGGACAAAGTGTAAAAGACTTAAGAATTATAGCACTTGTCTTGAATGACCTGTTAGACTTTGCTATTTTAATATTGTCTAAATTTATCAATACGAATAAGCATTGGAATGCTATAGTGTAAGATTCGGCTGGAATTCTTTCGTTACTCTGTAAAGAAATTCATTAAGATTTGTGTTAATCAAGGACACTTGTGTTCTATTTCTTTTTTTCTTTAATCAGCCTTTTAACTTAAGAGTTTATGACTATTCTGTTCTCTTCAACAAAAAGGAGCATGTGTGCATTGGGTTTCTCTCCTAGTAATTTCCTACTCTGGGTTTTAGGTGGGTGTAGCCATTTCTGAGAGTAGAATTAAGTATAAATATATACATGCTGGATTTTACATTGTCAGAATGGAGCCCCATAGTTAATTCCTTTACATTTAATTAAAAGCTGCCTTCTGTTACAGAGATAGTTTGCCTTGAGATTAGCTCCTTGGTTTGAGTGTATTTTTTGATTCACATTGACTTTAAAGTTTACTTTGAATCAAGACAAGAGCAGATCTCCACATCACCCATAGAATATCTGTTTGTATCTTTTCTGACCACAGAGTTACTGCTAGGTTAATAGTCTCCCCACTTTTCCTGATTGTGTTAATAAACCAAGTATAGTGACAAAGACTTCTGTTTGCTCTCCATCTTCAGGCAGGTAAAGTAAGAAAACATGTAACAGAGCAAGAGAAAACTGAAGAGGGCTTAGGCCCCAACATCAAAAGCATTGTGACCATGCTCATGCTGATGCTCCTGATGATGTTCGCCGTCCATTGCACATGGGTCACTAGCAATGCCTATTCCAGTCCAAGTGTGGTCCTTGCCTCCTACAACCATGATGGGTAAGAAAACAACTTGGCTGTGAGAAGGCTTAGACCTAACTTTTTTTTTTTTTGCCTCAAAGAAAAAAGAATACTTTTGTGAAACTCTGATTTTGATTCTGTTTTTTAAAGCATAGAGATGTTACCCCGGACTGCCCACATGCCAGGGCAATCCCACTCCATAACTTTACTTTGTCTTTCATGTGGCTTTCCTCAACCTTTGAAATGGGTGGTAATAACTATATTTTTGTGCTTTTTTTCCAAAATCTTTCTGCATGTGTATTTGTGTATACTTAGTAGACAGTGGACTTCATCCTTGGTGTAAAACTTGCTAGAAATGCAAATTATGGAGTCCACCCTAAGCCTATCTGAGAGGCCTTGGGGCGGGACCCAGCCAGCTGTGGGTTAAGGGATCCTGGCGATTTCAGTGCAGCCAGATTTTGACAGCTGACTTTTATAGTGCCACATCTCAACTTTCTACTTCACATGCAAACTTATAGACTTAGAGAGGATCAGACTTTGTCCCAGAGTTAGTTCATTAGAATCTGATGTTTTACAAGACAAGTGATTTGTTTGCACATTAGCTTGGGAAACACTAGTACAGACACAACCACTCCCGTTCCCCACCTTGGAAGTAGGGGCTTTCAACTGCCATTTTTACAATGAAATTTTTCACTGATTAAATATCTCAAAATTTTAAACCATCTCCTTCACTCTTAAGATGTCTTTTAAAATAATACTGTGGTTCTTTTCAGCACCAGAAATATCTTAGATGATTTTAGAGAAGCATACTTTTGGCTAAGACAAAATACAGATGAACATGCCCGAGTCATGTCCTGGTGGGACTATGGCTATCAGATCGCTGGGATGGCCAACAGGACTACTCTGGTGGATAACAACACCTGGAATAACAGTCACATAGCACTGGTGAGGACTTGACATCGTTGTTTGTTTTTAAAAAATAAAAGGAGTTCACTTATATTTAGCAATCAGACTTCACTTACAATTAAACAGGAAAGATACAAGTTAAAATATGTGTCTGCCTGTGTAGTCTGGTTTTAAGAGTAGTATTATGTAATCAGAATTACAGATTGATTTCCAGTAGCTTTTGGTAGATTTAGCTTACTGAGAACTAGGCAAAATCTGAAACTTAAAATACTTGATGTATATTTTTTACATTGCTAATTTAAGAAAAAATTTGCAAGTATGAAAAGTATTTTATGATGTGCAAGTCATACAGGTGTGCAAATTATATATTCACTCTTAAATAGTGAATCTCCATAAATTAATCATTTCTGTACTTTAAAGTCTATGAGTAGAAAACTGGCTCTTAAATGGATTCTGTTTTGGTGACTGTTGTTGGTAATTATCAGGTATCTGCTTGGCTCAGAAGAGTCTGCTCTGGAAATCATGGGTCAGTCTCAGCCTGAGGTTGGGAGAAAACTATCTCTTTAAGAGCTTGCTTGTTTTCATCCTAAAATATAAATGTCCTAGAACTTAATTATTAAAATGTGTGTTCTGATTTTTGATACTTCTGTTATAAAATGGTTATCATAGTCAAGATGTTAGTGAATTCCTCTATGTTTATGACATTCATAGAGAATCATTCTTACCCAAAATTCGTGTATATCAAACAGTGAATTTCATTTTACAGTAAAAATGTACATTTTTATTTTATCCTACAGGTAGGAAAGGCTATGTCTTCTAATGAAACAGCTGCCTATAAAATCATGAGATCTCTGGATGTTGATTATGTATTGGTTATTTTTGGAGGAGTTATTGGCTATTCTGGTGATGATATCAACAAGTTCCTCTGGATGGTTAGGATAGCTGAAGGGGAGCATCCAAAAGACATTCGGGTAAGGACCACACTGGACATCTTAAACAGCTGACGGGATCCAAGCAGTTCTCATATTTGCCGATTTGCATTCTTTTCTTTCTTTCCTTTCCTCACTGTGTACCTCTGGCTGTCCTGAAACTCGGAGGTCCTGCCTTGGTCTTCTAAGGATGAGATTAAAGGTGGGCATCATCAGGCACAGCGTGCATTGTTTACATCATCCTATCCTCTGTTCTACTGCCTTACTCTATTTGTTAAAAAGTACTAAATGCATTTCATAGGTTTGGTAGCCTCACATGCCATATAACAACATTATATTGATAACCCCATATATGTGAAGTATTACACTAAATAACATGGTTATATAATAAATAGTGCTGTCTAGATTCATGTCTGTGCACTCTGATGTTCCCGTAGTGAGGGGTTACCTTCCTAATGCTCATCTTAGAGCATCCCTCATGACTACCTCTATCCTACCCTTGTCAGGTCTTCTGGCTTTCTCTTCTCCTAGCCTCTTATTTTTACCTGTTGATTGCATTTTCATTCTGTTACCCTTAATGTCTATAAATCTGAAAGAGAACAGTAATCTAGAAATCAGTCTTTGCCTTGGTCCTATGTCTTCTTCCATGGATTTGACATTCATTGATCATGTTACTTAGTGCTTTAAAAGATACGGAAAATGGTAGTCGGAAGTTGCTTGTTCATTCCCGGCTGCCCAGACCCAAAATAAATAATCATATAGAAACTATATCAATTGCAGTACTGTTTGGCCAATAGCTTAAGCATATTTCTAGCTAGCTCTTACATCTTAAATTAACCCATTTCTATTATTTTATATTTTACCACGAGACTCATGGTTTACCAGGAAGGTTACATCTCTCCAACTCCACCTTCTTTCTCACAGCGTTCAGTTTAGTTTTCCCACCTAGCTCTATTCTTCCCTGTCATAGGCCCAAGTAGCTTTATTCATTAACAAAACACATTCACAGCATACAGAGGCGAATCCCACATCAGAGAATGGCTGTGAAATTTAACAAATATGAGTCAGAATTAAAACTGTCAGCTAGGTGTTACAGGCAAGTTTGTTTTATGCTAATCAACATAAATGCTTTGAGCATTGGGTATTTTTCTGGGATATAGAATTAGTATGGTGCCCAAGGCAAGACTTAGGTTATCGCCATTGAAGATGGATGATTATGTGTGTGCTGGTATTAAGAATATTTGTAGTAATGTAGTTAAAGCCTCATTTTCATATGATATATCTCTTGGCAAAGCACTGGTAAAATGTCCAAACTATTGCCTGGAGTGCAAGCCCTAACCTTTGGCCCTGAAACTTGCCTATGTTGTCTTTGATTGACTCATCTGACATGTGTTTTTAATACTGTCTTGAAATGCCTCTCCTTACACACATTTGTCACCTCCCCTCCAGAGATCTTTTTAGGTACACCCGTGCCTCTATTTATCCTCAAAAAATTGCTTTGTAGTTAGATTTTATATCTCCCACCTTCTGAAGACAGGTAACTAGAACTGTGCATAGGTGAGGAAGGCCCAAAAGATGAGAAATACATAAGACCAGGCTGACCTCGAACTCACGGGGCTGCACCTGCCTCTGCCTGCTGTCAGAAAAGGGAGTGTGTGAGATAGTACACCATTCTACAGTGTGTGTGTGTACCTCACAGCACAGTGCACCACACTGTTTTGTCAGTTAATAGAAGCCACTCTTAATATGATTTTATGTCTGCGACTCTTATTTAAGCAACTAACTAGAAATAAGGTATATGTGCTGTTTATAGACCTTAGGATTCTGTTAAGCTATGACCATCGTCTTTTTTTTTCCCCCCTTACAGTGAGTGTTCCATTTAAGTATGTGGTTAACCTATCTCTGTGATATGTCTCTGGCATAGTAAATAATTTTGTATATTCATTATTTGAATCATGTGTGTGTATGTATATATGTATGTATGATGTATGTATGTATACAGCTATACAACATACTTCTGTAAAAGGAATGTCTGAATCATAAATTATATTTTTGCTATCTGAAATTACATTTTTGAAATAGTAGCAAACTATCCCTATAGGGAGGTTAATTTATAAATTAACCCCTTAAAAATTACTACAAAAATAGTACATATATATAGCCGGGCGGTGGTGGCTCACGCCTTTAATCCCAGCACTCGGGAGGCAGAGGTAGGCGGATCTCTGTGAGTTCGAGGCCAGCCTGGTCTAGAAGAGCTAGTTCCAGGACAGGAATCAAAAAAGCTACGGAGAAGCTGGGCGGTGGTGGCGCACGCCTTTAATCCCAGCACTCGGAAGGCAGAGGCAGGTGGATCTCTGGGAGTTCGAGGCCAGCCTGGTCTACAAGAGCTAGTTCCGGGATGGTCACCAAAGCTACAGAGAAACCCTGTCTCGAAAGAAAAAAAAAAGTGCTATATATTCTTTCTAGTTTGCTGAACATTCTCCTCTGCATCTAAAAGAGAATGTTGAAGTTCATAGGGAAACTTGAGGGTAAGCTTCAAGGAGTGGTGAGTGAGGGCAGTTGCTGGGAGCTCTACCTGGTGTTAAAGCATGGAATCAGAGTCGGTCTCATTCTTCTTAACTGTGTGACTGAAACTTTGACAGGATTAATTGGGGCTGGGGGATTAAAAAGAGTTTAATCTCAGAATGCTACTTCCACAGCTAGGACCTGTAGCTTTGAGGGTGTTATTCTGGGCTGACCTTGGACTTGTGGTTTCTTTCCATAGGAAGGAGATTACTTCACACAACAGGGAGAATTCCGTGTAGACAAAGCTGGATCTCCTACTCTGTTAAATTGCCTTATGTATAAAATGTCATACTACAGATTTGGAGAAATGCAGGTTGGTTCAATCAGTTCTTCTATAATCTTTATTCAAATGGGGAGGGGCCTTATAAGCTCTTAAAAAAATAATGATGTCTTAATTTTACTGAAGAGGAATGGGCAAGGCTTCTTTCCCATTGTGTTTAGATTTCAAACCCCTGATCCTCTTGCTTCAGTGTTTGGAGTGCCAGGCTTATAGGCATGTGTTATCATGCCTAGCTCAATTTCTAATTTTTTGTGTTACGTTACAGAAAAAATGTTAGACCAGTAACTTTTTCTTATCTGTGAATAATTGGGGGGGGGATGCATTTAGATTGATGACTTGGCTTTTGATGGAAACCAAAATATGTTATTCTGACATTTAAAAATTACTTTTGCACTAAAAGCAATTAACAACAAACAGAGGTATTCTCTCTTCATCTAGCCTCATTTGCTGCCTTAAAGGCACAAATTAACTTCTCATTTACTGATGATAATGCTAACTCTAGATGCCTCAGTCCAGAGGGCACTAAAGCAGTCTGCAAGCCAACCTTATACACTCCCTCAGCTTTTCCCCACAGGCACACTTGGTCATCACTTCCCCCTATGAAGACCTCAGCCCTCTTTCCTTGTCTCTGCCATTTTACTATTCTTTGTTGAGTGTGATCTGGGGATGCAATTCTAAGCCATTGCTCCAAGACACTTCCTTGAAGTTTCTCCTGTCCTGTGTTGCATGTATGGATAGAATTGTTTTTGCTGCTATTATTCTCTTTATTGCAGGGATCCATCCCAACCCAAGAAGTCGTAGGGGCTGAGGAATCATGTCTCCCTAACTATTGCTAATCCATTTTATATCCTGTACTACCACGTTTATAATTTCATTCCAAGCTGTTGGTGAAAATCCACATTGCTTTCTAGTCAGCTTGGTAACTTAAAACAATCAGAGGAATTATTTGTTTACTTTTCTACCGGGAAATGATGTTATATTTAACTTGAAAAGGTTTGTCTGAACCTCAAAATCTGAAACATTTTGATCTCTGAGTTCAAGGCCAGCCTGGCCTATAAGAACTAGTTCTGGGAAATGTTTCAAAGGCTACAAAGAAACCCTGTCTCTAAACAAACAAAAACATTTTATCTATTTGTAAAGTAGATAACATTTTTATCTATTTGTAAATTAGTGATGATGGCTAGTATGATCTAGGAGAATTTATATATCATTGCTTTCTGTGTTGTTCTTTAGTAGATGGGCATAAATGGGTATCTGCTTCATTATTCACCTGTGGTCATTCTGTAGGTGGTTTTAGAAGCAAAACACCATGCCCACAATAATCTAGATGTAAATTTTTATTTGTGTTTGCTTCATTTGCACTTGCATGGGATCCAAACTCATGCTAGGAAAAGAGTCTAATTAGTTACTCCACAAAATGTTTTTTCTGGTATAAACAATGAGTTCTCCGCATGAAGGAGGTTTTAGGCTTAATGAACTATTTAGGCCCTATTGGTTTCATACCTTAAGAGGCATGCATGTTACCACAGGCAGTGCAATTTTTCTGTTACAAGGACAAGCAAGAACTTCCCTGTTTGCTTTGCAGGCTGGCTTTACACTGTGTTTGTCTTCAAGTTTACGTTTGTGTCTGTATGAATTTCATTTAACTCTCTTACAGAGTGTCCATTGCCCTTTTATTTCTCCTAAGTCTTCCCATGGCTCAGCTGGCTTAGCTTCTATTGGAGCTGCCCCTGCAGGACATCAGAACACTGTTTATATGGGTATTTCTTTTATCCAAAAAGAAGGTGGTGGTTAGACTGAGTCAGTCCTGTGCATGAGAGCTGGAGCCTGTGTGGCATAATGAAACAGAAAGTTGTTGGGAGACCCTAAGGTGAAAGAAAGCTCCTTCTTCATGTTCCTTCAGCAGGGCAGCTTTTGAGACAGACTCTCACTAAGTAGACCAGGCTGGCTTCCAAATCAGAGATCTTCCTGCCCTTGGCCTCTCATATGTTCAGATCAAAGGTATGTAACACCACACTTAAACTGCTCTTCTATTTTTAAGGATTCTGAGAAACATATTCTGATTTGATTTTGAGAAACATAAAAATGATTTCTCCCTACATGGGTATGAAGACCTGTTAGGATGCATTCTTTCATTCTGTTTCTTAAGGGAGGCCATTCGTTACCCTTTAGCTAGTACTTGCTATTTTGCAGTACTGCATGTTTTACTATAAGGCTGACTGACATTTAGTTCTGGTGTTACTTTTGCAGCTAGATTTTCGCACACCCCCAGGTTTTGACCGAACCCGTAATGCCGAGATTGGAAATAAGGACATTAAATTCAAGCATTTGGAGGAAGCCTTTACATCAGAGCACTGGCTTGTCAGGATATATAAAGTGAAAGCACCCGACAACAGGGAAACACTAGGTCACAAGCCTCGAGTCACCAACATCTTCCCCAAACAGAAGTATTTGTCAAAGAAGGTAGGTCCCTGGTGATGACATCTTGCTAGAAGACTACCTCAGCTTGGTGGTTCAGTAGGCTGGTATGGAAAATGCTGAAAACTGCTCATAAAGAACATGACTGCTTATACAAGAAGATAAAAGACTATGAGAATCTTTCTCAGAGAGAGCACTTAAGCAGCCTCAAGCCACAATTTTCCTGGTGGACTGCTAGTTATTGGCAAGCCCCAGTAAGTTTTTCTAGAGGCATTCATTCTCTGTGCCATGCCCATTAGTGGGATGTCTTCTAAACAGTACCTATAGCCATTACTGTCAAAACCTGCATGAAAGTCAAAACTTCAAAAAATTGTAGTTATTAGTTCCTCATCTTCAGATTAAAGTATATTTATATTCAAGCTTTACTCTGAATGGGGCTTTTATTTGCTGAGTAAATTGCCTGTGAGGCCTTCTGAAGCAAAAAACAAAAACTCAAAATCATTTTTAAGCTACTTATTTTATAATGTAATTATTATCACGGAACTTGTAGGCAGGAAGGAATTAGACGGAAAACATTGTAGTCCTTTTCTAATAAACAGGTAGTTAGGAAGTCTTTTACTAGGGGTTATTATTGCTCATTTAAGTTGGGTAGATCTCTCAACCTTCCCTATTAAAGATAGTTGACAGTGAGGGGTGTGGATGCAGGGTGGAAGTGATGGGCAGTCAGGGAGTGCTGCTGTCCTGTGGGCAGGTTCTGGGTGCACAGTTCTGATTAGAAAATTGATCTGTTACCATTTTCCACAGGACGCTTAGGTGTTTCCATAACCCAGAACAGTTCAACTGTTACAGTACACACCAAATATGTCAGTGCACAGGTCATGTTATTTATACGTTGAAAGTATATTTTACTACTATTAGGAAGTGATCTTGTTCTGTAGCCTAGGCTGGTCTGAAACTAAGGATTCTCCTGCCTCCACCTCCTGAATGCTGAAGTTATGTGCATGTACCACAACGCTGACTAGATGTATGGTGTTTAAGAAGTTTTAAATTTTTATTGGTTTGAGGAATGGAGGAGGCATGCCACAGCACCAGAGGCCCCAGGGGTCAGAAGACAGTTTGTAGCAGTTTGTTCTCTCCACCGTGAGAGTTGTGGAGATCATCTCAATGCAGCCTTGGTTTCAAGTACCTTTTCTAGGAAGAACAGGCTGTCTTTAACCTGAGTTTTGAAGCCTCCGTGAAGAGTTTATTTAGCATAAAAACCTAGCTCCTTGATGGTGCAGTGCTTTCCTCAGATTCTTGGATGTAGCCATTCTTTTGATTTCACAGATGGTCTTGTAGCAGTTCGTACCACCATATCTGCTTCAGTTTTCTACCAGAAAACATCTGTGAGGCGGGAGAGATGGCACAGTGGGTAAAGTGCTTACTGATCCCCAGGGCCTCCATGAAAAGCATGGCAGCACTGGTGGAGATAGACAGATCCCTGATTGGCCAGCCAGCCTTGCCAAATTGGTGAGGTCTAGGTTCATTGAGAGGCTATCTCAAAAATCAGGGTGGAAAACAATGGAGGTTGACTTCCAACCTCTGTGTGCAACCAAATGCACACATATACCCATATAACATACACTATATATAATGTAAGAAATTATTTTATAAGATTTATGAAGCAAACTCAAGGAATTCATCTTGGCATGTTTCCTTCCTAAAAGGATATGACAGAATGCGCAAAGCAATTTTTGTGTTTAAGTTTTGAAGGTGGATAACCATCCTCATTTGCAGATGGGACAAGTGGGGTTCTGAAATTTTCTATATTGTATTTCTGACATAGCCTGTTCTCGTGGAGGCTGAGCCAACAGTAGCATTCCCTTCTGATGCCTTAGATTGGTGCTTGGGATCTGTCATCGTTACCGCTGAGCATACCAGTGGTTGAGGAGGGAGACTGAGATGCTGTGGGGATCCTCTTACAGCCAGGGACCTAGTTATATTCACCTCAGCCTTCTTCCATGGCAGCGGTTCACACTAAGCATTCAAGGGTCATGTCCCAAGACTAGCAGCAAACTTAATGAAAGTCTCCATACCAGAGTAAGCTGGGTGTGTACAGGCACATCAGTCTGTAGGAGACCTGAACTAATACTCTGCATTCTTCTCTTTCTAGACTACGAAAAGGAAGCGTGGCTACATTAAAAATAAACTAGTTTTTAAGAAAGGCAAGAAAATCTCTAAGAAGACTGTTTAAACACACTGTTCTGGCCTGACTTGCAGCAGTTGTCCTTGTGAGAACCGGTCTTTGCCTTCAGCTCTTGTCCTGTTTCATGGCACCAAGGGTACAGAACCATCGCTGGGCCAGGTCAATGTACAGAATTTTCTGGCAATGCCTCATTTAAAAATTAAATTGGTTTATTGAGAACAACTGTTTTCGATTTGTAATGTGAAGCAAGACAGAGCCATGCTGTGAGCATCTGGCAGAAGATTTTTTTTTATTATTATTGGTACATATTACCCTTCAAATCTGAGAATTTGGACTAATTGCACCAAAGAACCCTCTAATTTGGTCCCTGGCACATGCGTACTTGTCAATTTTTTTTTCCTTTTACGAGATCTGCATTTTGTTTGAATTACCCAAATAGCAATATGTAAGACACATGACAGGTGTAACAGGAGTGTCTTGACCAGTAAGCAAACGCCCCGGTCTGGGAGAGAAGTGTTAAGAGGAGAGCACTTCCGTAAACTCTATTTATTTTCCTGTTTCTCTGGTGTGAAGAATGTTTCATCAAATGTCCACTGTGTCGCTCAGTGCCGCTGTGAGCAGCTGCTGCTGGCGGTGGGCCTCTGTGTAGTTAGCTGACTAGATAGGTGTTTGTGTTCAGGCATCCGCACTGCGGTCAGCAAGTGTTTTCACCAGGTACTTACAGAGCAGATTTCATGCATTGTTCATTTAAGGGCTAAATTTATATCCTTTGGGAATCATGGCAAGCACACACAGAATGTTGCTGGCTGGGATGGCTTTGTTACCTTAGTACTGGGGTTGGCACCATGTTTACATGCAGATGATTAAGGGGAAAGCCCTTACAGTGGACTGGTATCCAAAGTTCATTTCTGTGACTTAAATGACAAAGGATTTGTAAACTTTGCCTGGATATTCCTCATTTTATACGAGTTTTGTTCATCACAAATTTCTGTTCACTGCTCCATGTTTTTTAATACCTGAAGCATTTGATGAAACACTCTTTAGTGCTATCTAGGCATTCTCTTACTTTTATTACAAATGTGACATTTGTCAAAAGATGCACTAAAATATGAATGGAGATTGACCATGTTCACTTTCCAGCTTATAGGCAACTTTATACAGACTTGAAAACTTTACCCAGTTGTTTAGTGAAGCGAAAGCGAAAGGTTTCCTGCCGCAGGAGAACTTTTTATACAACATGCCACTGCTTTTGGTGGGAAAGTGCAGAACAGATGAACCTTTTATGAAGAAACCGTAATTTACAATGTTCCGTGAGAATGTTACTGCTGATTTTCTTTTTCAAAGTGTAGAATATTGTTTGATTTATAGAATTCATTTTTGACCCGGATGATGGTTCTTTTACAGACCAATAAAAAAGGCTGAACATTTTCACAAATAAAGTGTAACTAAATCTGGATTTCTGATACCTTGTCATTTGGGGGATTTTATCTTACTTTGTTGCTTTACATTCAATGCAGAGAAGTTATTGACCATAAGGGAAATAAAGTTAATTCAGATTTTGTGTTAAGTGTTGTCTTTTTCACATCTTGTTTTTGAAAGGATCTTCAGAGTTCTGACCTCATCTTTTCTACCAACCTCACAAAGGTTTTAGTGAGTCTGTGGAAAAATAAGTTCAACTCAAACCACTTTTTCAAATTGCACCTTTTTACTCAGAATAAAGCATACCTCGTTGTGACTTTTTGGGGGAAGGGAAGGAGACCAGACTGTAAGGAGTACCCGCTCCACAGGATTCCAAGACTGCACAGACAGGCCTGGAAAGCGCACAGTGACAGTTTGGAGCTCTCGATGCTGTGGTAGGGAAGTGAGGTGGTGGTAGTTTTACCACACTGGAGTGTCAGTTGGTGAGCTTAGAAGATTAAGATTGTTCCAAACCTAAATTTGTTCGGTGTGTGATCACTAACACAGTGTGTTGGTGGGAGTTCGGCATTGTGACTTTGAAGCTTTTGACTACAGCTACGTGGCAGCGCTTAGAACGTAAGTCAGGCCGCACTCGGCTCTCACACGACACAGTCGTCCTACTTCAGTTCGCAGTGGCGGCATTCTGAATGCCTCAGCGATGCCCAGGACGCCAAAGCCTGGACGCCGTGAAAGCATCGTCTCTACTGCAGTGCTCCCATAGCCAAGGGACCTTCAAGCCATAGGCTGTTGCTTCCTGTTTAGAAACTGTAGCCTTGGTGCTGCTCACTGGGCAAATACTTGCCTGGCATATAATATGCACTAGCCAAAAATTGTGCTGAAGTCGACATTCAGGGCTCGGGAGATGACTCGGGCAGTGAAGTGCTTGCGTGGACCCTGAGTTTAATCCCCAGCACACGGGCTGTCACTCAGGTTCTAGGGGCAGGGAAGAGACAGGGATCCCTCAAACTCATTGGCCAACTGTTGTAACTGAATTGTTGAGCTTCAGGTGCAGAGAGAGCCTGTCTCAAAACGGAGGTGAGGTGTGATTGGAGAGGACAACTGACATTTCCTCTGGTCCGTATACATACAAGGACACAGTTCAGTACTTGTTCAGTATATCTACAGCATTGTATGACTGATTTTCCATTCTTTTTCAGCTGGCCGCAGTGGCTGCTGCCTACCGTGGTTTTTGCTGGATGTTGGCCTTGCCGCCCACCCTTAAGCCCACTGAGAGGTGGAGAAGTAGATGGGCATGTAGTTCAGCAGCCTGCAGTTGCTGTGTGTGTAAGACACCATGAGAACAAGAAGCTAATGAAGTGCTGTTATGAACTGAAATGAAAGGTGTATATGCCATGGTGAATTACAAAAGAGTAGGCGAATTTATATCCTGGGTTAGGGTCAGCACAATAGAGAGGCAGCATTCCTGAAACTTCTGTCTCTTCCCAGCCACTCCCAGAGCCGCGTTCTCCCTCTTAACCTTTATGGTAGTGACTGATTGATGGCCTTCTCACCTCGGTGTTTTTCTCTAAGCATGGTTAAATATGGAATCATGGAGTATATAGACAGCCCTAGTCAGCCTTTGTAAGCCCGATGCACATTGTTTGGTACAACTGAAGGATGATTTCATCAATATATAATATCACCTTTGCAGCTTGATGAAATGCACACATTGATTCTTCGGTTGGTTTGTGGATGGACATTTGCAAACTTGCTGCCTACTGTGCGCATTTCTTCGACCACTGGCCTACCATTGGGTTTTCAGGGTACGATAGTGCCTTGCTTCCATTTCTTTGTCAGCCTTTCACTTATCCTGTTTCCTCCCGTGCTAGAACTCACTGATCCCATGCTGAGATTACTAGCTATCACACCCAGCTCCGTGAGAACAGATGGTGATTCCTTGTATTTAGTCTGTCTTCCTCGGCTCACATAAGATGTAGGCCATTTGGAATGCACTTTTTCTGAGGGAGGTGTGTGTTCTGGTTTATGCTATGTTCCTTTGTCTTTTGAAAATTATTAGTTTGTGTATTTTATGAGAACTTCAATGTTCATGTTGCAGATTATTAGGGATTAATCTCTTTGAATCTTTTGTATGTATATGGCTCTCTGTACCTTGTTGAAAAACACTTTACCAGGTGGTGGTGGTGGCGCACACCTTTAATCCCAGCACTCGGGAGCTAACTCCATGGGTAAAGGCACCTGCTGTGAAGCCTGAAACCTGAGTTCAGTCCCCAGGATGCAATCATGGAAGGGAGAGAACAGACTCCTTTCATTTGTCCTAGGATCTCCACACCCCTCCCCAAGACACATACGTAATAAATGTAAAATTGTAATACTTTTTAAAAAATCTTCATAAAACCATAAAGACAGTGCCTGTCTTGTGTTCATTTCTATGAACTTGATGCTCTTCGTCTACCCTGACTACCTTGTTGAGTACATTGTGGAATGCCTGTTAACTGATGGGGTGGTGGTTGCACATATACCTAAAGTTTATATTTTAGGGATCAGAGAGATAGCTCAGTGGTTCAGAGTGCTTGCCATTTTTGCACAGAACCCTGTACCCACCCTGGGCAGCTGTAACTAACTACAGCTCCAGGGGATCTGACACCCTCTTCTGACCTCTCCAGGTACCCACAAATGTACATAGACACAGAGACCCATATACATAAATAGAAATAATTGTGTGTGTGTGTGTGTGTGTGTGTGTTGTATTTTAACCATGATGGCTTACACATAATCCCAGCACAACATGGGAGTCTGATGTAAGAGTTCAGATTATCTTCAGCTTCGTAGTTCAAGGACAACCCTGAGACCCTGGCTCAAAAAAAAAAAAAAAGTTTGACAGTTTTTTAAGTCTTTCACATTTTCATGGCTTCTATTATTTGGTGTCCTGGTGTATGAATTTTGGTAAATACTGTCGAAGATTTTAATCTCTACTTGCTAGACTATAGAAGCATGTTTTTATGTAATGAAATTGTTCTTGACCTTGTCACCAGCATTCTAGCAGTTATTCAGAGGTTATGTATGATTGGCATCATAACTTAGAAAACACAATGACTGTTTTATTTCTCTCCTTGTAGTGGATATGTCATCGTTTTGCTCCAGCGCACCAGCTCAGACAGGTATCCGGTGGAGGGAGCACTGCATGGAAACAGTAGCATCCTTGTCTTGTTCTCTCTCTCACTGGGAAAGCTGCTGTTCCTTTGCCCCTGAGTATAATTCCTACAGATATCTTTGATCAAATTAAGCAAATTAATCATGAGTGGTTTTGTTTTGAGCTGTGTTTGACAGGATCTTACTAGGTATGTCTTGAACTCATGGCCCTCTTGCATCTGGGATTGCAAGCATTTGCCATCATGATAGTACAGATGTTTAAGATTTGTTTTTATCTTATAATTATGTCTTTGTGGGTGTGCTGGTTATTTTTTGTCAGTTGTCACAGGCTAGAGTCACTTAGGAAGAGGAACCTCAACTGAGAAAAGGATTCCATCACACTGTCATATGAATATGTCTGTGGGTCATTAATGATTGATGGAGGAGAGCCCAACCCACTGTAGACAGTACTAGCCCTGAGCATGTGGTCCTGCAATATAGAAAGAACAACAGTCCAGTAAACAGCTAGTTTTTGCTTCATTCCCTGCCTTGCAGTCCCATCTTGACTTCCTTCAGGGATAAATTCTAATATAATAAGATATAATAAGTCCTTTCTTCTTCAGCCCTGGCTGTCCTGGCACTCACTCTGTAGACCAAGCTGGCTTCAAACTCAGAGATCCACCTGCCTCTGCCAGCCCTTTTTATCAGTGTTTTATCACAGCAACAGAGACTAGGACAGAAATTGGTGCCAGCAAGTGGGCTATTGCTGTGACATGCTGACCATGTTCTCAGGGAGGATTGTAGAGGTGTAGTTCTTTGAACTAGAAAAGCCATTGAGTGCTCAGAGTTTTGGATTATTTTGTGGGAGTTTGGGAGATACTAGTGTCGAGAGGAATGCAGATGATGGAAGCCTGGATTGGATTGTAAGAGGGAAACCACGGTTGCGATTTACTTAAGAATCTGTTGATTCCTCTAAGAAACCTTTGCTTTTCTGGGACAGTGGGGTGTTAATCATCTGGGATTGAAGAATCATCTGTGAGCAATAAGAGACCAGCATCACTTCTTGGAAGTGTTTCCTCAGGGTCAGCATACAGAAGCTGTGTTCCGGAGGAGGCCAAGGCTGTATCTCATGCTGGTAGCCAAACCCAGTAATGTGGAAGAGATGTTCTGGCATTGAAGGCATGGAAGGGTCATGGAAAGCAGCTGAGGCTTAGCGCCATGTAGCATGGTTGGAATCCCTGAGGAGAAGCCAGATCACTGACAGTGCATCCTCAGTTGTAACGGGGACTCCAGCAGACTAAAGAGGACAGGCCCATGGGGTGACCATCATGAACAGTAGCTAGTATCAGGTAACGCCAGCCTGAGCCTGTAAGATAACCTGCATATGCTGCTACTGGCGAAACGAGAGAGATGAGCAAGTCCCAAATGTCAGACACTGAGCTATTTATAACAGTTGGATTTTGGTTTTACTTTGTTCCAGTTGTAACTGTCATGGTTCATCCCTCTAGAAATTAAGTATTTAACTTCTTATTTTATAGGAACCCAGAGTTAAGAGACCTAGAACTTTTTAAATATTTGAAATTTTTTTAAAGACTGAGACTTTAAACCATGTGGTAGTGGCACACTTCTATAATTCCAGTAATTGGGTGGCAAAGGCAGGTGATTTCTTAGTTTGAGCGAGTTCCAGGACAGCCAGGACTACAAAGGGAAACCATGTCTCAACCACAGAGTAGCTGGAGTCCAGTCTCTACAGATCTCTATGCTAAGACTCAAACTCAGGCCACCAGGCTTTTATTTATCCATGGAACAATCTCATCGGCCTTGACCTGTAGAAATTCTTGACAGTGAGTGTATCTAAGTTGTACTCCTAATTCTAGTACCTAGAGAGCCTGTGTTCTACTGCTTGGGCTTTTCCTGCTGGTTATTGTCTGCCATCTTACCTGTTTAGTATGGGGGCTTTGGTGGGATGAGCATTATATTAAGAAGCTGTGTGGTTCAGTATAGGCCATTGTTGTGATTTTGCTTTTCAGAAGATTATCTGCCAGAGAACTAGGGGAATTTAAAAAGCCAGACTTCTAACCCAGTTGAAGGGCTGAATGTTGTATAAAAGCTGGCCTGCCATCATTGCTCCCAAGTTGAAGCTGTACAAGGACCTCAGCCAGATGTGGAAATACAAACATTATTGCTCATCCCACAAAGGTATGAATATCTCTCTTTGGCCCCTGCCAATTTCCAAGGGAAAATGGCCCCAAATGCTGGCTTTATCTCAAAATGTGTATCTTCTCTGGTATACTGGCCTGGTGGTAAAGGCCCTGTGTTATTTTGCAATAGAATTCCTGTGTACAGATTTTCCAGCCATCTTTGCTGGGCTTTGGTCCATACTGTAGGCTCCTGCTGTCAGAAGGGAACTAACGTAACAAATTGTCCCTTTGGATCCCAGAACACATGCAACACCTGTTTCTTCCATCTTCTCTGCCACCTTAGTTCAGTGAACACTACCAAAGCTAATTTGTGTCCCTCAAGACAATCTCAGTTTTACTAGAAAGTGGGATATATCCGGGGCCTTGTTTCTAGTTCGGACAGCAACCTGGAATATCAGGTGTCTGCTCTGCTGAGATGGCTTTGGTGAAGGATGGGGACCAAAATGAAGGTCACATGGCAGCTAGATGAGCGCTGTGCTCACTGTTAAAAGCCACCGTGAGCAGCAAAGATTAGCATGGTCTGTTAACCGCTGGAAAGTTTTATAAAATGGCTTTCTAGCCCTATGAAGAAAAACACAGTGACAAACATTGCAGAAGATGACCACTAGTCAGCCTCAGTGACCACCCTCTCCAAGGAGGGAAACCTGCCAGCTCCGGTCTGCTGGGCGTGTAGCCTCACAATGGGTGTGTGCTGTATTGTGTTGGCTGTGCAGGATTTAATTAGTTTTGCGTCAGCAGTTCGGTATCAGTATTTATTCACCAGTCTGTTTCCTCCATTTAATTGGCCCAGTGCTGGAAACTGATCTCAAAGTGATGAGATCTCTATCCAACTGATCTGGCGCGTGTCCTTAAACAGCCCCATCCTGACACAGTAGTCTTACAGAGTCATTAAGTCAGCCAGTGCAAATTCTGCCTCTGTCCAGTGGCCCACAGGCATGTTCTGGCATCTTGGTAAAACAGGGCAATCATCCTCTACTGTGTATCTGATGGAGGAGCTCATGTCCAGATTACACACAGGAGATTTCTTGACAGAAGAAATCAAAATGGCGAGCAAATGGAAACAAACGTACTATCCACCAGGCTCGCCAAAGTACATGTTGGAAAGTGTGCGTGCAAAGGAGGACTCACGCTGATGGGGACTTCCCTGCTTGGCATCAGTGTGATTTGAAGGCACACATACCCTCATTAGACCCCCTGTTCTCCTAGGCTGTCAAAACCAGGCAAGATCGGGCTGAGAAGATGGCTCAACAATGAAAGGACTTGTGTAAAAGCAAGAGAACTGGGGTAGATACCACATAGGTGCAGCCACCGCCTGTGGGCCCAACAGCCTTGGCTTCAGGAGGTGTGGGTGTGAGAGAGAGCCTGTCCCAGAGAGAAGGCTGGAGTGGTTGGAGACGACTCCCAACACCAGCCTGGGGTTTCCACATGGTTGCGTGTGAAAAGAAAGAAACTGACAGTCGGGCTCACATAAAGAAAAAGTGTCTTTGTTTCTTTATATAAAGAAAAACTACCAGAAGTCCAAGCATAATTTGAGCTAAGGAACCAAACAAGAACATGTAAGACATGCTTATGGCCTGAGTCAGGTAAATTTGGATATTTTGTTTCATGTTCTTGCCGCGTTCACACAGAAAAGGAACACGGCCCACGGGATGTTGGTGGTCAGTGTAGAAGAGTTGGAAGAAGGAATGGGGACTTGGCAAGCCAGGGTGACCTGTTGGACTAGTCACCTCTACAAGGGTTCATTCCGCTGACAACTCTGCACTGCATCCAAGAGAAAGGAAAGGGAGATGGCAGCCCCCAGCCTTCCTCACTCCTCAGAACTGACACGGCTAGAGGACAGTTCTTACCAGAGTGGACACTGGGAGCGCTGACCAAAGACCAGGGTCTCCAGGGAGCAGCCATATTCAGGTGGCGGTTAATGCTGTCTGGGTTTGCTCACCCTTGTCCTGCCTGCAGCGTGGAACAGCCCAGTGACAAGCCTCCGTTCAGGAGGTGTCAGAGCTATGCTGACCTGTTGGGGAGCTGCCTGGGGAACTGAGCTCCATTTGCCTCAGGTAAGATGGGGTGAGCTGTGGAGGTGCAGGCAGTGCTCCTGAGGCTGCCAGGGCGTGGGGTGTTCTATAGGGTGTGAAATTATGGGGACGATAATGTGGCTTCATAACATCTGAGAACCTGGAGCAAGATTCCATGAAACTTAAGATTTATTCGGGGTAGGGGGTAAGGACCTTGCTCACAGAGGCCAGAAAGGGTACCAGATGCCCCGGGGCTGGTGCTACTAGTGGTTGTGAGCCATATGCTGATGCTAGGAAGTGAATTTGGGTCCTCTGCAGGAGCAGTATGTTTTTTTAGCCACTGAGCCATCTCTTCAGCCCTAGAAATGGCATTTTAAAACCGCATATACTGCCAGACTGAGAGTGGGCCTGGACTGACTGCTGGGATTTTTTGTGAAGCTTTGCCCTTATGTGGAGCCAGCATATGGAATTGGCGCAGAACATACTAGATAAGTCCACTTCACAGAAGAAAAAAAAAAGAGGCATTCAAAGCAAGAAAGCATGACCTACTTTTGTAGAATTTAATTTTTGGTGTAGTCTTAGATTTTCTAGATAAGATCACGGCATGTACCAAAAGAGACCACCCTTTCAGCTGATCATTTTCTTGTTCATGCCTGATCGCACTACCTAGAACTGCTAGTGTGTTGATGGCAGTGGCGAACGCAGTGGATCATTACCTCGTTCTCAGCCTTGGTAGAAGAGCTTTTAACTTCTCCCCAGTGTAATGGGGATATAAACTTAATATGCTGCATTTTGTCTTGTTTCATTGTGAAATAGTATTGAATCTTGTCAAATGCTTTTCCTACATGGTTCAGATGACTGTAGTTTGCCTCTTTATTAATGTATGGCATGTTGCACTGATAATTTTCATGCATTCAACCACCTTGCTATCTAAGAATTAACCTCGTTGTTGTGTAAAACCCTTTTAAACAGGCTGTGAAATTTGCTGCACTAGTATTTAAGGAATTTTGAACCAGTATTGATACAGAATGCTATTTTTTTTTTTAAATCTGTTATTGCTTTGGTATTGGGCATCATCTGACAAATTAGGCCAATCCAGAATTTCTGGTGTAACTCTAAATGTTTGGTAGGATTCATCTAAGAGGCCATCTGGTCCTGGCATGTTTTGCTTAGGAGATTTTAAGTCACTGATCTAAACTGCTTACTATTTATAGATCCATTCTAATTTCTTAGTTCATTATTCATTCCTAGTAGGATGTATTTCTAGGAATTTCTTTCCATCCAGGCATACAGTTCTTCCCAAGGCTGTTGTTTAGAGAGGGAGTCTCAATTGTGTTGCTCAGGTTGACCCTAAACAAGGTACTCATAATCATTTGCTTTCATAGAACTCATAGTAGCCCCTAAGTGATGCTGATCTGGGGCTTTTTCATGGACGTAAACAATGTTGGGGACTGAAGACATGGCTCAGTGGTTTAGAGGATGTACTGTTCTTGCAAAGACTGGTTATTCCAGCATCCATGTTTAGCCACTTGCAACTCTGGCTCCAAGGGATCCAACACCCTCTTCTTCAGGCACTGCACTTCCGTGCGCACACATAACTTAATTTAAAAAAACTTAATATAGTTATTGTGATTAGCAGTACCAAAACAAGAAAACTGAGATTACTCAAAGCTACCTACCAGTCAAAACTTTTGAATCCCTAAAAATAACACACACACCAGACACAAGAGTATTTAATGGAAATATATTTGTCTAATATCTACAAAGTGTCAACAGTTGGTCTTAAGAAAGCAGACAAAAGGCACAAAATTATTACTGCAGAGAAGCATTCATGCTACTGAAATTTATAAATATCATTGGAGTGGCAAGGTAAAAAATAAATTAAGCACTCAACAGAAGTCCAGTCAGACTTTGCTTTTCTCGATTGTGTTTGGTTCTGTGATTGACCTCCTGTGCAAAGGCTGGAGACTGATTCTCAGCTGGGACTATGGGGACTCGTGTGTCCTAGTTACTGTGGCTTTCTTGCAGTTTGGGTCAAAATTAAGAAAGAAAGATACAGACTATTCTCTTTTCCCAACTAGATATGAGGCAGTGGCGGTCCATGTAGTGTACGCATGCGTGTATTGAACTTCCAGAGCCCTTTGTCATGACTGTGTGATTTGTCTTCTGCTGGGCAGAGCACAGAGGCTCATGCTTCGGCATAGAAAGATGGGCGAAAGCTACCAGGTGGGCCTGACTCTCATTGCTCCAGAGCCACCCACAGCAGCCACAGGAAGGCCCACTTGCTCTTTCCTGGGCGTGAACTTGAGTCATAACATTCATCAGCATAGGGTGCCCACTCCCCTTCTGCCAGGGATGAGCCCCTTTCAGACAGAGACTTCAGCCGGCTGTGCCACTTCAACCTGCACATGACAGGAGTGGGGCTAGTGGAAAAGACCTTAAGTGCAAAACTACCTTGGCAAAGTGGAAAGTAGAAAACATCAAACCTCGTGAATAAAAAGGACCTCAAGATTACCCACTTCAGCCTTGGCGGGTGCTCAAACCCTCAGGTAGAATTTGGGGTGCATGTTTCACAGTATAGAACCCCTCCCTCTGACTTGGATGCTAACAAGAGGCTCAGCAAAAATACCAACAGAACCTTGATACTGTACCACTTTAATTCCTACAAACTCAGGCCTACTGAGGGCAGTGCTGCACCTCCACCCATCAGTGTGTCTTCCAGAGGGGGTTGAAGTACACCCAGCCATCACCCTGCAAGAGAAGAAGGAGGTTTGACAGTAGGATCTCACAGCAGAGAAAAGCAAGGACCCCTCCCAGCCAGCCAGCCTGGTGAGCCTTATACTGGCCAAGGCCAACAACTCTCCTCCAAGCCAGTCTTCCCCAACCCTGGCACTTGCTGAGCTTATCTAAAGATACATTTTTCCCCTCCCAGCTGAGATAGGAAGCCGCATTTGCTTTTAAAAGGTGGGGTCTTGACAGTTTCTCTCTAGATGACTTTGCAAAAAATTCTGAGATGGGGGAGGGGGGATGCAGAAGAGAGGCAGGGTGGATGAATCAAAGGGAAGGTAACATGAAACATCCACCCACCCCTCAAAAATGAGACTTTTGGGCAGGTGTCTGTCACAGTGCATCCAAGGACAGACGCCACAGGACAACACCCCTCAGTCGCCAGGTGAGAAATAGATGGCATGCGTAAGCGGGTGACAAACCAGAAGGGACTGCACAAGGCAGAAGACAACAATCCTGGTATCAGGTGATATGTATCTCCAGTCCTCCTGTTACAGATCTGTTGGCTTTTATCAAGCCCCAGGGATGGAACTTGGAGAACAAATTTCCACATAAGTCAGGCAAGCTGTCTCAAAGACAGGACTCACCTCAAGGAAGGCTTCAAGGATTTCTGTCACCTGAGTGAGCCCCCCTCCACCCCACAGGAGACCCTTCAAGGCAGTCTCCCAAGTACCATCAAGTCTGAAGTTCCAGCCCTGAAATGCAGCCTCAGCCACCGCCTCTTGTTCCTGTCCATAGGTCACCCCTGCCCCACCCAGGCCACAGGGCTTCCCTAGCTATCACCCCACAGCCATAAAGCACAATCCATTCTCATAGTGGGAGTTAGAGACTAGCACCTGGCCCCCACTGATCCATTCTGATTGGCTCTTGGGATTGAAATTCATATAAACCCTTAGCATACAAATATTGTAATCCTCGTTAAAAACTCTGTCCTGGATCCTCACAAAGAATCAGTGTGATCCGGATGGGAGACTGACGCTTGAGCTTCCCACTCACTAGCCTGCTTCTCCAAGCCACTGCCACACAGCTGAGGATGACCTTGAGCCTCTAATGCATCTCCACATCACCCGGGAAGCAGCCTATAAACGGAGGGTCTATCCCTAGTCCTCTACCCCTGTTACTTCCTGAACAAACCATTACACCTTGATACAATCTACAATCAACCAGGGAGGGGTTGTCTATTAGGCAGGCTTGTGGCCCTGGCTGCAGAATCACCTGGGTTATGTTCATCACATGGCCATGAGATCCTAAGCTGTTAAGACAAAGAGATGATGACTGTGACTTGGAGCTGTGAGCCAAATGACCCTTTTTCCTCTAAGTTGCCACAGCCACAGGAGACAAAACTAAGGATGACCTCAAAGGAACGCAGGGCGCCTTGCCTGCTTCCCTGTGTTGTGGGAGTGGGGTGGGATAGGAGCTAGCATTCAGGCTGAGGACCCTACTGAGCTCTGCCCTGTGTGACCCTTCCATGTGACCCTTCCATGTGACCCACAGAAGGTCAGGTTCTGCATCAGTACTCAAATGGGGAGGCTTAAAGGACACCCAGATGTAGAGAGGGAATAGTGGCAGAACAGATCAAAGTGCCCTCCTTGGCTTGGCTAGCCAGAAGGGTTTCAGAGTGGAGGAACACTGCAGGGGAAGTGACAGCTGCTTACTTCCTCCCTCAAGATGAGGTCCAAAAACCTTATCAGGGAAATCCTAATTCAAATTCCAGCCCAGGGACCCAAGCCAGAGCCATGCTGTCCCTCTGCCACCCAACTGTGGCAGGGTTAGTAGCAGGGTTACCTCTGGGATGAAGTACTTGGGCCGCCAAGGTGTGCGAAGGGTCTCCCGTTTCCGCTCTTCCACCCTCTGCTTCTCCTCCAAGCGCCGCTTCTGCTCTGTGGCTGCGTCCATGTCCCCAAGCCGCAGGTAGTGGGTGACTTCCTGCCAGAGGTTCCTAGAAAGAAAAGTAGTAAAGGAAACCTTCAGGTTGAGCCAGCTATTGGGGTGACAGTGGCCAGGCAGGGAAGGAAAGATATCTAGGCAACTGTCTGCAGAAATCCAGTTAAGGCATCCTGAAACACCAGAGCCAGGGCTGGACCCTGGGCTCCTTGGTTACACATCTGCTGCCTCTACACAGCATGTCCTGAGACTCCTGGGAAGAGCAGGCAGAGTACCGCCGCCCCGGGCACCCTCTAAATGTTTTAGAGAAACTTAATCCTCATGACCCAACGACACAGGTGGCTATATAATTAGCAATTGCATTTTGCAGAGAAAACTAATGTCAAATGTGTGAAAAACAGGGGAACCTCAAAAAAGCCCAGAATGGCAAACTGGGAAAATTTGAAGGGGGGGGTCATCAAGAGGAAACCAGAGGTGCCACCAAGAGGTTGCCAGATTAGCACAGGGTGTGGCGAGAGCGGCCACTCCCAGGCCTGCCTCTGTGACCCAAGACAGGACCTTTGCTCAGAACCGTATTCTGGTCGTGGGGGCTCAGATGGACAGATTCTTGAGGCCCCCACTAGGGTAGTCTGGCAATGAAAATGGCTGGCTGCCACCACAGCAGAGACAACTGGACAAGCTATGCTGATGTCACTTGGGACCTAGTAAGGATGGTGGGGACAGGTGCATAGAGCAGCCACGGCACATCAAGTGGACAGTGCAATTTCTCGACAGTCAGCTTCCTATGGCCCTTGTTACTGCTTTTCCAGATGAGGTCTTATATGGTGTAAGCCTGGGCTGCTGCCTCAGTCTCCTGAATTGTGGTTACAGGCAGGCTTGTGCCACTATGCCCAGCACTGTGTCTAAATACATACATAGAAGAAAAGACAGCAACCCCTCTCTAACTCCAGGACTAGGTTCCTTCCCTGCTCTCTGCAGGGTTCCAAGTACCCAGAGGCTGAACCTCATCCTGGGACTGCCCCTCATGTATTTAAATCTAATGGTCCCTAAGCTGTACCTGTTTCTACCAGGAGCATAGGCTGTGTGGAGTTGATTTCCCCACCTGTGCACTCAATATTTTAAAAGAAACATTGCCCATCTGTCAAGAAAGAAAAAAGGAAATGTTCACTGCTTCCCTACATAAATTCTTCTCTCAATTACCAGCAACTCTGTGATTAATTTACAATCAACTAATTAATAGGGCAGTTGGGTTGACAAGCTTTTTAGGACAGATGGCACAAGTCTGCCAGACAGTGGATGACAGTCCACTCTTAAGAGCAGAACCGCACAACTGACAGCTACACGCGTCTGTCCCCAGTGGACCCAGCAGGAGAAATTCAAATGACTAAAGAAAGCAACTCCTGGTCCTTTGCCATCAACTGTACTGCTGAGGTTTCCCATGGGTCCCTCAGTGAAGGCAGCTGTGCTGGGCAGGCATACCTGGACTCCATGGGCCCCTGCTTCTCCAGAGGTCTGAGCTTCTTCGGGTACACAGGAAGGGCAGTCGTGTCGATGACTTTGGTCTCCCCGTTGCTGTAGGTGAACTCCAAGGTGCCGTTCCATTCCCCATGTGCTTTGCAGACGATGGTGTTGGTTGGGTTGTGTTTCACTTCGGCTGTGACCCTGCATTAATGAATGAGTCAAACGATTCCAAAGGGAACTCTAGTTCAGAGACTCTTAAAGGCAGCTCAGGGAGAAAAAAATGTTTTTGCAGCTTGACTCAAAACTGGGTCTTAGGCCGGGCGGTGGTGGCGCACGCCTTTAATCCCAGCACTTGGGAGGCAGAGGCAGGCGGATCTCAGTGAGTTCGAGACCAGCCTGGTCTACAAGAGCTAGTTCCAGGACAGGCTCCAAAACCACAGAGAAACCCTGTCTCGAAAAACCAAAAAAAAAAAAAAAAAAAAAAAACAACTGGGTCTTAGAAGAAGATGCAATAATCTTGATAAGAACACGAAAAGAAGATGGGATGTTGGCTTATCCCTGTAACCCCCAGCACTTAGGAATCAGGCGGGGGAATCTAGGCCAAGACTGAGCAGGGCTAGGTGGATAGGTAGATCTCGTATCAAAAAGATTGAACAAAAGAGAGGTAGAAAACAAGAAAAAACATGAAATCCTAATCAGGTCTGAAGATGATCAACAGTAAGAGTGATCAGAACCCACTTCTCTGATCTGATAGACTCGCAAGTGGTTATATATAACGCCGTCTGTCACAAAGATGATCCAACAGTAAATTGAAATAGATTCTCTACTCCCCAGACAGCATCTCCTGGTGCCGCACTCGTACCACCAGAGTAGGAAGAATTTCCCCATACTTAAATAAGACCTTTGGTTCTGTGCCAAGCATTGTGGTACATGCAGGTAAACCCAGCATCTGGGGCAGGGCCCGGAGGACTACAAATTTAAGGTGTCTAGGATGTATGACAGCTTGTCTCAGAACTAAAGTCCCCTATCTGATCTGGAGAACCCAGGGATCTGTGTCTGAGTGGGAAGAAATGCCTCTGGAGCAAGTCCTCAGGACTCAGTGGCCCAGCGTGTGCTGAGTTTCCCGTTTGCTTTTCCTATTTTCATTTATTTTACCTATGTGTTTTGGGGAGAGGTATGTACATGTGGGATGTAGATGTCTGTGGCGGTCAGAGGTATCGGATTGCTTGAAGCTAGTTATATAAGTGGTTGCGAGCCATCCAGTGTGGATGCTGGGAATGGAACTCTGGTTCTCTGCGAGAACAGTAAATATTCTTAACCTCTGAGCTATCTCTGGTCTGAGTATCCAGTTTTCAAATGTAGGCTTGGAAGCCACCTTTCTTGGCCTAAGAGCCATTCAGGTTCTAGGTGGACAAGCCTACTGGTGCGAAGTATGAACAGTGTGCTGGCCAAGGGTGCACAAGGCCCTCCATGGGGAAGACACAGCTGCATGCTTTTGGTGATATAGCTATCGTCTTTCAAATGCCAGCATGTTAACTGAATGCTGGCAAGAAACAGGCCCAATCAGCTCCAACTCCAGTGTACTGCTGAGGGTATCTGTGTGTGTCCCCAGGCTAATTCTAACAAAGTCCAAGAAGCAGCAGCTTGGGTATTTGAGATCTGCACGATGGCAGGCTTGCTCCAGTCAGAACATGAGAATAAGTCTGTCCTTCCTCCAATAGTAACCTCTCCTTCCGTTGGAGACCTGGTTTCCCATCTTCTAAGGATGGAGACATGGTCTGTGGCTTGGGTGCCCAGGACTCCAGGAGCTAAGAAATGGGGGCCACCACAATGCCTGTGCCTGTAGAGCATTGCACTATAAAGTGTGTCTTCTGCATTACATCAGACTGGCCATAAACGGTGGGTAGGGATGGCCCCAAAGCCTACCCTATGAAGTGGGAGGAAGAGGTGTCTTTTCAAGCAAGAACTCGTCACTCTGTCTTGATGGTCAACTCATCTACTTGATATAGATATGAATAATTTGCATTGGTATAGATTTTAAGGTCAATTTTGTTATATGTATATGTATTTCTGATCTTGATTAAGGTATTGTGATTGTGTAGTTCATTTAAAAATGTAATGTATAATTAGGAAATACAGGTTGCTAATGGATAATCATAAATAATAGTCAAGCTTGTAGTCATGTTAGTTAGATTTTCTAGATATATAGAGATATATTTCAATTAGGCATTCTTCATATCTTTCAAAGACTACAGAACATGGCATTTAATGTTTTAATAATTTAGGGTTTTTCATGACAATGAGACACGTCTGCTCCTGGCAGCACCAATCTACTTCTTCAAGAGGATGATGGGCACTGAAGAGGCTCCTTAAGGAGTTTGATAGCCATTTGGGCATGAAACTGCTCGTGCCTGGACTGTTGCATAAACTGGACACAAAGAACCCGCAGAAAAAGGACTGCTGAACTTGCCTAAAGGTGAGATGATCTTTCGGGGTTCCTGACTCATGAAAGAGTCTGCGAGACATTCTGCAGGACACAGCAGAAAGTGACTGAACTGTCTTTGGAATTTCCTGCTTCATGAAAATGTCTGCTGGATACTATGGGCCAGGCAGTGATTAAAAGAATACAGTTTCCGTGTAATTATTTTGGGTAAAGCCATGCGGGCAGCCGGGTGCCGGGGACTCAGCCCCGCCGCTCTTGTTACAACATCTACTGAAATGCCATCTTTTTTAGGGTAGAGAGTGCTGGGGAATTGAACCAGATCTTTGTGTATGTCAGGCAAACACTACCAGTAAGGTGCGTCCCCAGCTCTTGACTTTTGGAGACTGGGTCTCGCTATGTTATCTGAGCTAGCCTGTAGTTTGCGGTGTAGCCCAGACTGGCCTGGAACTTGAGATTTTCTTGACTCTGGTCCAGAGTACTGGACTTATGGATAAATGGCATTCTGACTGGCTAGAACTCAATGTTTTTTTAAGTGACAAGAGCACATGGGTCCTCAAGCTAGCCTAAGTACTCAAGGATTACCTTGAACTTCTGATTCTCCTGCTTTTGCCTCCCAACTGCTGGGATTACAGATGTGCCTACCAAGTCTCCTTTCTGCAAGGGTGAGGGGACTCGGGGACAAAGAGAAATACAGCCAGCGTCCTGGCCACTTCCTACCTGTGGACCTTCCCGCCGTAGAAGGGCTTTGTGTGGAATGTCACGGTGGCAGAGTACCCGGTCTTGGCACAACTGATGTTGACCTTCCCTCCAAGCTCCACCCATGGGACAGTGAGGATAGAGCGGGCGTAGGCACTGGGCAGCGTGAAGACGTATTCTTCCCCATGGTCCAGGAGCCGAAGCACACCTCCAGGAGAGAAGGAGAGTCAGGCCAGCAGGAACAAGCAGAGAGCATGAAGGATAGGAACACTCAGGTGGGCACCCAAGAGGGTCCTGGAACAAACGCCGTGCCTCCCACCTCGACAGAGCTCTCTGTTCTGCCCCGCGTTCTGCTGTCTGAACATGCAGAGCTCTAGAAAACACCACAAGCAAGGTAGGCCTGCTCTGTCATCTGAGTGGACAGTAATCATGGAGCAGAGACACCATCGTGGCTGTGATCAAGGCAGTAGGCGAGAGGTGGCCCGCGCCAAGGATGACCCCGTTAGGACAAGTTAACCTAGAAAAGGAAGGTGCCCCAAGGAAGGGGCTAGGTATAAGATGAAACAGGTGCCCAGACCCACAAATGTAATTCCCTCGATGAGAAGATCAAGGAAAGAGCCTGTGTGAGGGTGGTGTGCAGAGGTGTGCTGGCTGAGCAGAGTTACAAGGAAGGGAAAGGCTCCAATCTCACCCCAGGGTTGCTGGAGTGTGAGTTCCCATGAACAAGCACCTTGCCCTGCATATAACTCCCTGCTCCCCTTCAGTACTGAGACAAGGGTACCCACCATCAAGAGTACCATGAGCCTACACACATGACAGCTCTGCCCATTAACTAGATATACATGACCAAAAGTGGCTTGTGATGTTCCCTCCCAAGGCTCGTGGCTCCCCAACCAGCAAGAATGAAGACAGTGGCCAACGGTCCCCATGAGGACTGAGTGCTCACTGGTCACCAGTCTCCTGAGAACTTTATATGGTGCCCTTCAAGGCCCCGCAACATCCCACAGCAAGCAGGGGACAACTGATGCTGGAGACAGAGCCTAAGGGGCACTGCCAGTCCTTGTTTCCTGAAATCAAGAGTGGAGAAATGTCGAGGAGCGGGAGCAGATAAAGGAGAAGAGAAAATGCACCAGGGGGCAGGGTAGGCAGGACCAGAGGTCTGCAGTACAGTGAGGAGAGAATGAAGCCAACTCTCCAGGTTCCAGGAGCCACAGTGCACACAACACACTATAGGCTCTCAGCTAAAGCCATGAGGGTTCCAACTCCTGCTCATGGACCAAGTGTCTGCTTCTGTGAACCCATGGAGCCATACCAGCCTCGACCACCAAGCTTGGAGGGAGGCTAACCCCCAGGGTCTGAGGGAATGGGAACAAGTGAGGCTAGCTCTGTGGGCTCACAGCCACCTGAGCACAACAGGAAGGCTGAGACCATAGCTGTATTAATCCCACCTCTGGCAGAGAATACAACCAAGGACACTTAATATGGAAGCTGCCTTCTTCCATCCGACCCAAGACCTACAGTATATCAGAACAGACTGGCTTTTCCTGCCAGCCTCTCCAGCTCAGTAGAGCATTTGACTCAAATGACTTCTGTCCCAAAAGAGAAACTCAGGCTCCTGTGTTCTATGACCTTGACATTCCTTCTTGTGCCTCAGAGAGACAACCCCTCCCCCGTGGCTCGATCCCCATTATCCCATCCACACACTTACTAGGGGGATTAGACACGACACTCATATCATCATGGCTTCTTACCAGAGACTTTCAGAAGGAGCTAGCCTGAACATCTGTCTCAAAGCCTATGTTTGTGTAAGACTTTCCCAGACTGGGCAGCTTAAGAAGACAAAAGGCTAGAGCTAGAAGGTTGAAAAGAGAAATCACAGGTGGCCCACACCTGTCATCCAGAGGCTAAGGCAGGAGGACCAAGAACACAAGGCCAACCTGAGTGATACAGTGAAAGCAGATCCTGTCTCCAAAAAAAGGAAAAACGCCACCAGCATGGCTGTCAGTCTCCATTCTAAGTTCCAAGATTCCTCCAGCTCCAGTCATATCCCCAGAGAGGAGTTCTGACAGCGAGGAGCTTCCAGTCACTTCTAGGCCTCCATACACACTGCAGGTTTAATGGCCACTCGCTGGTTTTGAGGGTTCTTTTTCAGTGTAAACATGGCCCCATGTAGAACAGTTAGAAGGGAGTCTCAGGGAGGGGTTGTCTAGACAGGCTGGCTGGCCTGTGGGTGCCCGGGAGGAGGTTTAACTGGGCAGCTGCAACTGTGAGCCCAACAAACGTTCTCCCTTAAGTCACTTTTGTGTTTACTACAGCAACAGTAAAGGAAACTAGACGATAACCCCCTCTGGGTGGACCGCATCTCCCACAGCCTTGCTGTCTGCTGTGGGACTAATGCAGGGCTAAACCTGCCTGTCCTTAACCAGGACATCTGGATACTCACGTGCTTGCTGGAGCCCACACCAAGGGCTGTGTCAGTCACCTGTCAGGTGAATGGATGGTTGAACAGAGAAGAAAGTCTTTCTAGAGTGCATTATCAATAGGAGGAAAACAAGCAGCAGCCTAGGGCTGGGAGCTTCTCTAGAAAATAACTGTACAGCCAGGCAGTGGTGGCACATGCCTTTAATCCCAGAACTCTGGAGGTAGAGGCAGGTGGATCTCTGTGAGTTCAAGGCCAGCCTGGAATGCAGAATGAGTTCCAGGATAACCAGGGCTGTTACACAGAGAAACCCTGCCTAGAAAAAACAAAAAACAAAACAAAGCAAAACAAAAAAAGAAAGAACACCTGTATTTCATCTACAAAGAGTTGATTGTGCTGGGCACTTGGGGGCCAGAGGCAGGAGGATCACTGCAAGTGCAGGGCCAGCCTGGACTAAATAACGAGTTACAGGGCTGTAGAAAGAGCCTCTGTTTTAAACAACAAAGCAACTAAGGAACTATCTGTAGGGAATTTAGAATAAGTAATAAAATCAAATAGAATAACCCAAATCCATTTTTTTCTAATTTTATTTCTATATCGTGTGTGGGCGTGTGTATGGGGCGGGGTAGAGAGGGTGGGTGGGGTATGTGGTATGTGTGTGTAGTAACCAGAAAATAATTAGTTCTCCCCTTCCACCATGTGGGGCCTGGGGTTAAACTCAGGTTTTCAGGCTCCTGAGTGCCTCTTACCTACTGAGTCATCTTGCTGGTCCCAAATTTTGTTTTCCAGTGAAGACCCAAGGACACAGTCACTACAAAATTAGACCTCCCTCGGCCCTACCGAGCCTGTCTGAGCTTTCCACTCAACCACAACACTGTGGGGATCCACCCAGTGCTTCCCAGGGTGGCACCCTGGCCTGCATCTGAGGAACATGCTGTGCTCAGGAAAAGCAGCCTGACAGAGGACAGGCCCATAAGGAAATGCCTGCCCTCACATCTCTGGGCCTCAGCAGCCCTGGCTGTGCCCTTGGAAGGTCTTGAAGGTACCTGGGCCAGGCACCATTCTCTTGTTGCTTAGTCACCCACCCCCCCACCCACCCCCCCCACCCACCCACCCCCACCCACCCCACCCCCGCCACGGTCCCGAATCTGTGAGCTTGAGAACTTTCTGGAAGTGTTTCAGGTTCTGATTACCCATCGGGAACAGAAGCTTGTAAACTCAAGGAGTTTCTAAACTCAAGGAGTCCCCAGCATGGGAGATCTCACAGACTGCTACCTCACACAGCCCACAAATATCACCGGCTGTGTGCCTGTATTCACTCTCTCTCCCCCAGATCCTGCTGGAAGGAGGTTTCCCTTGGGTCTACACTCAGACAGCACCTCAGACAAAGGCCATCTAGATCACCAGTGACCTCCAGGCCCAGACATGAGTGGTCATATCTTCGTAGGGTTGCCCAACATGGTCTGCCACAGCTACCCACTCCTCCCATGGATACTGAAATGGGTGGTTTTGTGTGTCAACTTGACACAAGCTAGAGTCATCGGAGGAAGGAGCCTCAGCTGAGGAAATGCCTCCATGAGATCCAGCTGTAAGGCATTTTCTCATTTGATCAATGCGGGAGGGCCAAGCCCATGGTGATTGGCGCCATCCCTGGGCTGTTTGTCCTGAGTTCTGTAAGAAGAGGTGTATCTCTGGGGGCTGGGCTTTGAGGTTTCAAATACTAGATCTATCTCTCTCTCTTTCTCTCTGCCTTCCTCTTTCAGATGGGATGTAAACCTCACTACTGCTCCAGCACCATGCCCGCCGGCCTGTGCTATGCTCCCACCATGCTCGTCATAGACTTACCTCTGAAACTGTAAGCAAGACCCATAACCAAATGCTTGCTTGTATAAGCTGCCTTGGTCATGGTGTCTCTTCACAGCAATAGAACAGTGACTAAGACAGCTCCCCAAGGCACTCCAGGTCCCACCCCAAGAACTCATTTGCCAGAAAAGGGAAGGGGATGATTTTTAGTGACCCTTTGTGATGTAACTAGAGAAGTCACATACATGGCTGTTGCTAAGGTCAAGCCAGCTGAGAGCCGACGCCCTTGTCTGAGTGCAGCACCACTTTTTCTATACTCTCCTTTCCCCACAAGCTGACATTTATGTTCATTTATTATGTGTCCAGTGTTCTGCCTGCATGTCTGCCGGCTGGCCAGAAGAGGGCACCCGATCTCATTACAGATGGTTGTAAGTCACCATGTGGTTGCTGGGAATTGAACTCAGGACCTCTGGAAGAGCAGCCAGTGCTCTTAACTGCTGAGCCATCTCTCCAGCCCCTTACATCTATGTTAAATGTCTTCCTAAACTCCAAGCCTGTTAAATAACTTGCTGGATCTGAAATCATTTTCCTCAAAGCAACCAAGAATGCTGGTTTCACCTGAGTAGGGGCCTGTGAATGAGTTCCTCAGGTGGCATGGAGCCACCAGGTCTCTGGCCCACACCCCACCTCACTCACAATGCCACACTCCCAGCACGGCCTATCCATTAACAGCTCCCCAGCCTCCTCCCAGGCCTTCCGTCTTTTCCTCCACAGTACTCAGCACAGAACTCCACTGACTCCCTCTCTTATTCCTTACACAGAAAGATGAGCTGCTTCACACTGGGGGGGGGGGTGCGGATCTCTTCTCAGCTCTTTATTCAAGTGTCCCTAGATCCTAGGGCGGAGCCTAGCACCTGTAAGTGCTCAAAAACTGCACAGTAGAGCTGGTGAGATGCTCAGCAGGTAAAGGTGCTTGCTGCCAAAGCTAAAGACCTGAGCTGAATTCCCCAGAATCCACATGGTGGAAAGAGGAAACCACTTCCTGTAAGTTGTTAAATCTCCCTCCATTCTTCTCCCTCTCCCTCTCCCTTGCACACTTTTTAACTATACATAGATAAACATATATAATAAACACCCATATATTTTATATATACAATTTTTAAAAACTTAAATGCACACAGTGAAAGTATCCTTCAGTGATGGGGTCTGAGGACTCTTAAGAAACCAAGAGACTGAAAGTCAAACTGTGGGGGTTTGTAGTTTGCTTATTTTCAAGGATGAGAACTGTGGAGTCTCAGATGGATCTGACTCAAAAGGAGTTAAATAAGCACTCACAGACGCCATGACTTAACAGGCCTTGCCTGATTTCTTCCCACAATGAACAAACCGTTCACAGCTCTTCCCTAAGATAAGAAGGTGCTGTCCATCCACCAGTGAATGATCAGCCCATTCTCACTCTGGGACCCCAGCACAGGACCAAAGACTTGCCTGGAGGGACTCCTCTGGGGAGCTTTCATAGGCAACCACTATCCTCATGGTCTGGAAGCCAGAACACCGGCAAGACGGAACACATTTAGGGCCACACACTCGTGTGTGGTCACACACTCAGGGCCGGACCACACATGAGTGTGTGGTCACACACTCAGGGCCATCCACGGCCATCTAAAGAAGGTGGTTCTGGAAGGAGGTGTGTGTAACTGCACTGTGTGTGCACACAGTGTGTGCACAGAAGCTGTGACCCATCCCTTCCATCCATCACTAGGACACTGGAAATCAGCCACACTGGTCCAACATCCATCCCTCTTTCCCACCCTCCCACCCCATTTACAAATAAAACACGCACAAAGCATCCATTGCTCATCTCAAATGCAGAGGGCACCGGGTAAGACTCCGATTAAAGATGGTGGCTTACCTTCGCCTATCATGGAGACCCCCACGGACATGCCCATGAACTTGCTTTTGGTCCATACGTGAGTGTTGACACATAGTCCCTTCTCCTTGCACTCACAGTAGAAGCAGGAGACGGGCGGATGATGGGACACCTGCTCAGCCACAAACCTGAGCTTATAGCTTTTACCAGGGTCGTCGGCCAGCGGATGCTCGTGACAACTAACAGGAGAATGGGGAGAAGTCCTCTTTGACTTGACTCTGTCCTTGGGGACCTCCCAGGAACAGTGAAAGGTCTCGCCGATGATGGGGTTGTAGGGCTTCTTGGCCAGGGTGCCTTTGCGGCCCTCGTGGAAGGCTGTGAGATAGTACTCCACAAAGCTAATGACTCTCTCCTCCGGCGTTGCCCCAGCAGTGATGGCCAGCAGCAAGTCGGGGTGTGCCATGAAGTCTGCGTACATCTCCAGCAAGGACCGCTTCTCCAGAATGAACGTGGGGAGCACCACCTGCATGGAGGACACAAACCCTGTGAAGGTTCTTCTAACACACATCTTTGTGAATTCCTTGTGTCTCGGCTAACACACATCCCCCACTCCATCCCTGTCACCTAAGGGAAAACAGCCTAGAATGGCTTGTTGAAAAATATTACATTTTATTTATCTATTATGGGGGCACACCTCTTACGATGCACACGTGGTTGCCAGAGGGCCACTTGTTGAGGTTGATTCCTTTCACCATGTGAGACCTGGGGGTTAAACTCACGTCGCTGGGCTTAGCTCAAGTACCTTGACTTGCTAACCCATCTTTTTAGCCCAGATAGGCTTTTCTTTTTCGCCCCCCCCCCCCCCCACACACACACATCAGCGACAGGACACTCTCTGTGCTTCCAGAAAAAGGGCCACTGTGTCCTGTTAGTCCGGAAGGCCAGGAAGGCAGGGTCTCACCACTAAGAGAGTCTACGTGGGCACGGTATTAGAGTGGTGTGTGAACGCAACACAATCTGGGCAGGGTCTAGCAAGTGCCACAGAGCTGCCCTGGGGAAGAAGAATGTCCCCATTGCAGCTACGGAACTGCTCCACGGGGCAGGACCTTGGGAAAGCAGGATATGACACAGGAAGTAAGAGGGGCTGAACTCGCAGCATCATCTGAAAAGAGACGGCTGGCTGGGGCAGTCCCTGGGTCTGTTACCAACCTGTGACTAAAGGAGAGGCACAGTGGGACAGACAAAGGGATACCAAGTTGGTTCAAAGGAAACTCAAAGGGTCACTCGAGGCCTGTACAACCCACTAACCAGATCACTTAGAGCAAACAGAGGTCACCTGAGCTTGTCACCTCCCATTGCCCTGGGGTCCCTGCAAAGTGACTCCCCATCAGGCTTCAGGGCCTACTGGCTCAGCTGCAAAGCAGTGCATTCTCTGCCCTTGGCGACCTCAAGGCAGGAGAGAGAACAGGTGAAAGTGTGGAGACACAGGAGGGAAGGAGTGCTCACCAGAGTCTGGTTGAAGCCTCTTTGTGGCTGAGTATCCAGACTCTAGAAGTCACACACACATACACACCCTGCCCCCAGGCCAGGTCGCTGAGCAGGCTGTCAGCACAGAGGCCAGAAGTCAAGCCAAAGGCCTCAATATATGGCCTCACTCCTCTCCAAAATGTTTTCTGGGAATCTCATGAACACAATTATTAACTTTATTTATAGTGTGGGCATCATAACTTCCTGAATCCCTGAGATCTCCACCTTCACCTGGTTAGTTGTAATCCTGCTGGGTTCGCCTCAACCCTCTCCCACTCCACCCCCACACTCCCTAAATTCTTTACAACCATTTGACAAAAATAACTTCAAAAAAGTAAAAATAATCAAAGTTGAACCCGTACAATGGGTTAGGGGGTCAAGGTATTTGCTGCCAAACCTGTTGACCTGAGTTCAGTCCCTGGGACCCACGTTGAAGGAGATGAAAGCCAACTCCCAAAAGTCGTTTCTTGAATTTATACATGAATGGCATTCTGCTTCCTTGCCCAGCAAAATCAATAAACATAGTAATATCTATGTGACTATTCTGAAGGAAACGATGTGGCTCTTCTCTGAAAAGCCATTTTGGTCATGGTTTACTCTCCAAGACCATCGTTTTCTTTTAACCCCAGGGCCTAAAATCCATATTAAAATCTCTTTTAATAAACTCTAAATCTGCTCCATGATGGCTCATCCTGAAATTTCTTTCTGTGAGGAAGTCACAAATCTGGCTTCATCTGATTTGAGGTCCCTTAAGAGAATAAGGAGCTTCTCCTTAGATCACTACAGACAACAGTTTAGAGTCATGTCCCTGCCACCTGTCTCTGTCTCTCTGTCTGTCTCCATATGACTCCCCCCCCCACACACACACACACACTAACAGCCAGCCTTATTTTGCTCCTTTCTGTTGGGACTAATTGAGTCCTGGCCTTCAGCTGCTCTTCCCTGCTAGAACCATCTAATTGGAGTGACTAAACGCTGTGCCTTCCCTAGAGGATCAGAGAATGGGATTTTCACCCATTGGCCACTGACTGTTGGGTATTTAAGCCTCTGTAGTGCTATTAAAGGGGGGCTTTTGTACCAGTGATTGGAGGTCCGTGTGTAGGTCTGTCTCTGCATGTGTTTCCTCAACCTCCAGCCCCTTGCCCGAAGCTCGCGAACTGGGTTCTAGCACATAGAACACGGGGGGGGGGGGGGGGGGGGGGAACCTTTCCACATGGATTCATGGGGTTTCAGAGCTGGCAGCCCACCAGGCTATACATTAACCTAACTTGACTATCACCCCAGTTTACAGATCTGTAGCTATGGCTCCATTGCTTTTATGTTTAATTATGTGGTGTGGGAAGTCCTTTTGTATATGTGTTGTTTTATTGGTTAATAAAGAAGCTGCTTTTGACCAATGCCTTAACAAAATATATATATATGAGAGAGAGAGAGAAAGTAGGTGGAGTCAGAGAGATGCCATAGAGCCGCCAGAGAAAAAAGATGCGAGTTATCAGCTGGATCCTTGCTGGTAGGCCACAAACCTCATGGTAAAATATAAAATAATAAAAATGGGTTAACCAAAGATACCAGAGTTAGCTAACAATATGCTTAAGTGATTGGCCAAGCAGGGGTTTAAATAATATAGTTTCTGAGTGGCTGTTTCGAGTCTGGGCAACTGGGAACAATCAAGCGGCCTTCCAACAACAAATTGGTGCACCAACATGGTCATGTGCACATAAGAAAGAGTGCAGGTGCCTGTGGGAGCCAGCAGAGGGCATCTCAGGTCCCCTAGAATGGGGATTTTAAGCACTGTGAGCCATTCAGGTGCTGGAAACTGACTCCGGATGAGCCCTTCATTCAGCCCAGCAGGCTGGGCTTTCTAAAAACTCTTGTAAGTGATCTGGATACAAAAGAAAAGATGTCCGGAAGAGAGGAAGCAGGTTGCTGTGTCCGGAAGAGAGAAAGCAGGCTTCTGTGTCCGGAAGAGAGAAAGCAGGCTGCTGTGTCTGAAAGAAAGAAAGCAGGCCACTGTGTCCGGAAGAGAGAAAGCAGGCCACTGTATCTTTAAAGCGTAGTGGTTTCAGCGGAAAGCAGAGAAAGCAAACCCCACGGGGGAGGTATGGTTTAGCAGACAGCTCTTAATATTATTTATCTGTCATTAAAAAGCATGTAAAAAGAAGCAGCAAGATAAAATCAAGCACAGAACACAATCCAAGTAAATCCATTCAAAGCCTCAGAATGTTAACTTGTCTCTAGACGATCAAGAGCCGATTTGCATTTGAGGAAACTCAATCAAATGCAGGAAGAGGAAAACAGTCATCAAACGACAACTGTGGGAATCAAGGCAGATTTCCTAATTTTCTTGCAGCTGTAATTCAACTAAACTGAGAATCCAGCTGCCCAGGGATCTCCTGGGCCAGGTGTGCACTCTACACACACAGCCTTGGTACAGCACCTTCCTCACTGTCTGTGTATCTGTCTGCAGAATCAGAAGATCTCTGTTGAGCTCTGTGGGACCAGGCTGTGACAGAAAGCAAGTCAGACCACCAAGCACATGTCCCTAACCCTCCTATCCTTTCTTCTCCCTCCCCTCAAGCACTTGGGGGCTCTGGAATGGCTAATCTTCATCATCAGTTTGAACTGATTAAGAATTGTTCAGGAGCCGGGCGATGGTGGCGCACGCCTTTAATCCCAGCACTCGGGAGGCAGAGGCAGGCGGATCTCTGTGAGTTCGAGACCAGCCTGGTCTACAGAGCTAGTTCCAGGACAGGCTCCAAAGCCACAGAGAAACCCTGTCTCGAAAGACCAAAAAAAAAAAAAAAAAAAAAGAATTGTTCAGGATACACGCTTCTAGGGATGTCTTTGAGGGAGTTTCCGAAAACGTTTACCAGAAGAGGGAAGACCCACTCCGCTTGTTAAGTGGGGCCTCTCCACTGGTGCAGGTCCTAGATTGAAGAGAATTGCACTGAGCACAGGCATTCCTGTCTCTCAGCTTCCTGACCACTGAAGCAATGAGACCAGCTGCTGGCGTGCATTCCCCACTGTGACACACTGTAGCCCTTTAAAATGTGAGCCCAAACTTCCTGAGCTCTCTGTCTTTTCAGGTGTGGCCCACAGCAATAAGGAAACCTCCTTTCTGAGCCTACCCAACTGGCCATTCTAGTTATAGGTTTTAGCAGCTGGAACCCTCAAGGAGGCAAGCCTTAAAAAGGGAAGTAGCCACAGGCCATCACACAGAGACAAGCCCCCTCCTGTCTTTTTCTCAAGGACACAGGCAGCCACAGAATTAAGTACAGAGATGGCCTGAGGGCTCCAGGTCTAACTTCACTTGGGGACTTTCTGACTCGGCTCCACCCTCTCCCTCCACAGGACAGCTTTGCAATAAGCAGGCGATTCCGGTGGCTTAGGACTTCTCCACAATGGGCATGCGATTCTGCTTCTGTGGTGAGAGAACCAGCCGCAGTATTTCCCCTCTAACGATGGTTGGCTTTTGTTTGACTTCAGATTCAACAGTCAGAACCCAAAGAGCCACAAAGCAACGCCCATTCTCATCTCACTTTCTCCTTTCAATGCAGTCGGGGGCCCCAGTCAGATAACGGTGCTACCCACATTTAGGGAACATCTTCTCATCTCAATTACCCCAATCTAAGGACCCCTTCACAGAATCCCTAGAGGCTGGCTTCCATGGTGACGCAAGAGCCTGTCATGTTGCTGGTATCAGCCGTCATCCTTGGGATTAGGTTTCACCGCCACCACCAAGCCCAACCTACCAGGTCTGCATCCTGCACTTTCAAATGTTACCACCCTGGCTTTGGCAGAGCTGGGGACTGGGACAACAATGCCTTGAGCTAGAAAGACTGTCTCCTCTCTCACCCTTTGTTGGGGTACCACCGGGATTTGAGAAGATCGCCACCAGGGCTTAGAGCCTGTTCCAGAAGATTCCAGCCAAGACAACAACCCTTTCACTTCAACAGATCTCTGGCCAGCTCTCATTTCCTTCTTTTATACAGCCTTCTGTGGGGAGGGGGCTCCTCCTCCTTTTCTGGGTGCATTTATAAATAAGTCAGTTCATCAACTGCTTCTTGGGCGGTGGACACCAGAGATACGGAGCCAAGAAGTGCTGAGCACTAATTGGACTGTCTCCCTCCGACAGAGAATGAGTGATGGCCTGGCTGTTTAGACTGATGGCATCCAAGTGGTCTGGCATGGAGGCTGCAGATTTATTGAGCCATCAGGAAGGACTGCCTTTCCTCCCATTAGCATAATTAAGACAATGAACTACTCTGGAGGAAGTTAAAAATAAATAAATAAAGTAGGCCAGCACTAGGGATTCAGAGGGCAGACAATTCATTACATTGAGGGCTGCACCAATCTAGATGTGAGGAGCTCCTCTTCAGTTTGGGCCCTTAGAAGTCAGAAATAAATGATCACCAGCCTAGAAGGCAGAGGACAACAGAGACAGCAGGGAGCAGAGTGTGAGTCCCCTCCCCCTACTGGCGAGCATGCCAGACTCCTGGGAAGACGCTGCAGACAGGTATATTTTCCCCTCACAGACCCATTAACAACCTCAGGAGTCATCTGCGTGATGCTCCATTTTCAGACTGGAGAAGACACCCAGTGCAAGCCCAGCAAGCAAAGGGGCCTGGGGCCACTCGCCAAGGTTCATCTGGGATTTCGGAAACCAGGGAACTTCACAAAATTAAGGGTGTAAAAAAGTACTTTTTCCTCCTCAACTCTCCCCCTCCTCCTCCCCTTTCTTTTTGTATGTATATGTTCATGTGTGTGCATATGCACATGTGTATATGAATGATGTGTACATGTTCCTGAGACAGGGTCTTTCACTAGAATTGACCAAGTAAGCTAGGCGGCTTGGCCAGCAACACTGGGACCCACCTCCACAGCACTGGAAATATATACATATATATAACACACATGCACATGCACACATGAACTCGCCACCTCCCAGCTGCTCCCTGCTTCTTTACTTACCCAACATAGCTGGTTGGATTTCCTTAAGGAATGTCCTTCACCCATCTTTCAGTGCCCAGACTATTACAGAAGACATTCATCACAACATTTGGTTGGATGGAAAGAGTTTGAAATCAAATTTTCGTTCTCCTTCCAGGTAACCAACTGGGCATTGGGTAAAGGCGATGTTTGCTGTCTTGGGATTAGGCTCCACCTCTGGAAATGCAATCATGAGCTAATAAAATAATAATGCAAGCTTCACAGCTCCAGACAAGAGCCATACACGCAGTCTCCTGAATGGTCAACTAATCACCAGATAGCTCCCGCCAGGCCTCTGTGCCCTTTCGTATTTCATCTGAGCAATTTCAGTTTCTCAGTCTGTCCTATGCAGGACTCCAGCCTTGAATTTCACAAGCCATTTTAAAAGCATGATTGACAATGAGAACGTTTTGCACTGTGACCCAGCACAATAGAACTGACATCCAAGACTCTCACCATGCTCTGATATCTTCTGTCATAGTTCACATCGCAGAAGCGACGGACTGCCTGACCCACTAAATTGGTTTTATAACCCACTGGCAGGTTGGGACCCACAGTTTGGAAACATCACGATTTAGATGGCACTTGGGGACCATGCCACCTCCGTGCCCTCGGCATTAACTCAAGCCTCATCTCAGAGTCTTATCCTTGTAATCACCAAGGATAGGCAGCTATTTTAAAAGCCAAGCATTTTCTAGCAGATTTACCCAGCAAGAAAGCTGAAATCAGAGGAGAAACTGAGCAGGCCTTACTCACTCAGCAGAAAGGCAGGGATCCGCCATGGGCTGCAGAAGGGAGAAATGAGGAACTTTGGGGGCTCAGTGCGGGCCCTGTTTAAAGTGGCACAATCATTCAGGGCATCAGACACACTCGTACTGAACTCCAGGAGAACATTTCAGGGCAATTTTCTGAGCTGGGGAGGTAGTTCAATGGTAGAGTGTGTGCCTAGCATACACAAAGCCGTAGGTTCGATCCCCATAAACAGCACGAACTGGGAGTATTAACATAAGCCTGTAATCCCAACACTTAGGATGTAGAAATGGGAGCATCAGAAATCCAGAGTTACCCTTAGCTATACAGTGAGCTCAACGTCAGGCTGGGATACAAAAGATTCTAAAACAAAAGAAAAACAAAACCAAAAACTGATGCTGGATGTGATGGTGCACACCTATAATCTCAGCACTTGGAAGTCAAGGTCATCCTCAGCTATGTGACAAGTTCAAGGGTACCCTGTACTACACGAGACTCAACCTCAATAAAGAAACCCCCAGAGTATTAAAAAAGGAAGGAAGTTTATCCGCCTTCTTTTGAGCTCCTGTATCTGCTGTCTTTCCCCGCCATCTCCAAGTGACGGGTCACCATGCTGTCACCCTCCTCTCTAGAGACTCCTCGAACCACAAAGCTTCCTGTCCACTCTGGCTCCAGCCCATTCTCTGTGTACTCTCTGGTGAAAGTTTCACCATACATAGACAACACTCGGACGCTCCGCATGCCATGCCCTCAGGGGACTCTGGCCTCTCTGGCTGGTCTTCACAGGGTAGTCCTACCACATGGAGGCTACCCCATCTCTCTCCACTCATTGTTCTTCAGACATACCACACAGCCCAGAATGACACTGCAGCATTTTATAAAGATAAGAATGGTGACACATTTGCTTGGTGTCTGGCACTGGGCTAAGTCCTCTGCAAGCCCCCTCCCTTCCTCACAACCCTTCCAGAGAGACGCCATGACCAGGGGAACACACATAGGCCAAACTGTAAAGTCCAGACTCTCCCTCGGTCACCTCTCAGTGTCCCATGACTCCAGGCAACATTCAGGTCTCTCACAGAACCGCCAGAATATGGTGACTTCTGAGGTGAGGGGTGAGGGGTGAGGGGTGAGGTATCTGCTGCTCTATAAGAGTGGTTGGAACACTGGGCTCCCTAGAGCATCAGGAAGAACCTTGTGTGCCTACAGGGCTTGGAGTCACCGGTAAGGTCACCCACCCCTTACAGACTCGCTGTGAAAGCTAACAACAGCCTTCAGAAGTCCTCAAGGCTGAGAGACACGGTGGCTTTGCTCATGGAGCAGTCTTCCTTCTGGGTTGTCTCTCCAGGGCTGTGATATCACGATGACCTCTGCAGGCTACTCGAATCTTCCCTAGGACACTGTCATGAAGCTGTCATTCATCCTTAGTCCCTGGAGAGCAAGCGGCAAGCACACAGTAGCTCCAGGGAAACAAAGGAGACTTTCTATTCTGAATTAAAAGTCACCCCAAAAATGCCCTTCCTGGCTGGATGTGGTGGTAGTCACCTACAGAGCCACTGCTTTGGAAGCTAGGACAGGAGTGCAGCTTGAGTCTGGGATGTGAGGCCAGCCTGGATAATAGACATAGAAGCCCTATCCCAAAACCAAAGACAGAAAGGGAGAGAGGGAAAGAAAAAGAATAAAGGCCAAAGTGGTAGCATTCAAATAAAATTCCATCTCTCAGAAGGTAGAGGAGGCAGGCAATCAGTTCAAGGCCAGCCTTGGCTAGAACAGAAATTTGAGGTCATTTCATGGATTGCATAAAATCCTCCCTCTCTCTCCTCTCTCCTCCCCCCCCCCCATGGGGATATGATATGGTGTGATGTAGCTCTCTGTGTGTGGTATATACAAATGTGTTTGTATGTCCTTGTGTATGGTATGAGAAGTATCTTTGTTTTGATGTAGATGAGACATGTGTGTGAGGTGTCTATGTGTGTTTCTCTGTGTATGGATGGTGTGTGAGGTATCTGTGTGTGTGTGCATGTGTGAGTTTGTATGTGAGGTGTCTGTGTGTGGTATCTATGTGTGTATGAGTGTGTGTGTTTGTATGTGAGGTGTCTGTGTGTGGTATCTGTGTGGGTGTGCATGTGTGTGTATGTATGTGTGTGTATGTGAGGTGTCTGTGTATGGTATCTGTACGTGTGCATGTGTGTTGAGGTATGAGGTTTCTGTGGGTCTTTTCCAGTGGTCCCTAAAATACCCGCACTAGAGGCCAGTGCTAGCTACTCCCTATTCTGGCTTCCCCGCCTAGTCGCAGCAAGAGAACAGGCGAGACCAGGACCCACGGCAGGGCCAGCCCACCTTGGTTAGATCCATGCCCAGCTTGAGTTGGGAGATGAGGTGAAGTATCACACTGCGCTGGTCCTCCATGGCGCCCAGCTCTGTCTCCTCCTTAACTTCATTGTCGCTTTGTTCTTCTTCAGACAGAACCAGCTCAGGGCCTGAGTTTGGCTGAAATAAAATCATGGGAAATCATCAGCTGGTCCCTCAGAAATACCGTCTGCTTGGATGTTTAACCCACAGGTTTAACGGTGACTACACAAATCCCGGCTGTCCTGGGCCACGTCCCTGTAGAGCAATCCTGCTGCAGGAAGAGGCTGAGCCTCTTGAGGGCCAGGTCTGAGGCTGCGGTCACTGCACCTCCCCCATCACATCCCCTGCATCTGGGCTTAGGCCTCCTGCAGGAGAGGGCTGTCCCTGGCTTAAAAAGTAAACAGACAAGTATGAATGCTTTTTCATAGACCATCAGGCACGGCCACCTTGCAGAAAGCATAGCTGTACATATTGTAGTTACTTTAAATGTACTTTTGTGATTAAAAATTAGTGTGTGCCTGTGTGTGTGCGCGTGTGTGCAGGCATGTTTGTCTGCACACACCACAGTACAAGTGTGGACATCAGAGGACAATTTCCAGGAGTCAGTATTTTCCCTCCCACCATGTAGGATCTGGGAATAGAACTCGGCTCGTCAGACTTAGAGGCAAATGCCTTTACCCACTGAGCTCTCTCATTGGCCCTTGATTTTTTTTTTTAATTTTTATTTATTTACTCAGTTTGGTAACTTAATCACAGGGCTGTAGAGTGAATTTTGTAAGATGATGACATCTCTGTCCCAGTATCAAAAGGCTGGACAGCCCTACCAACACACACAGGACACACATACAACCCCCAGGCTAATCTTACTTACTACTGCCAAACACAGCCTTTGAACTTACATAGCCCGGATACTTCATGTATAATATAAAATTTTCAGGGCTTATCAATAAAAGCTGATCCCCCTAGAATCAATTAAATTTGCTTTATTTCTGGAAATTTTTACTCTGAGATAATTTCCACTCAAACCAAAAAGGATAGCTCTGTCAACTTAAAGATGTGTCAGAACTGGCATGAAGAGACAAAAACCGGACACTTAGGAATCATTCTGAAACTTCACAGTGATGGGGGCGCTGGCCTCCGACCCCTTTCTCCTGATGCTGACTTTGCCAGTTCAGTCACTGAGTCCCGCTTCTCGCGTGGACACAGAAAATGAGCCAGAGAATAGGCAGACTGCACAGGGGGGAATTGAGCAGAGTATTCTCGGGTGTGCGACAGTAAGAACTTCGCTATGTGCCGTCCCTGGCTTTCAGCCAGCCTGTCTCAACAGCCCGCATTTTCGTGGCCCCTCCCTAAATATGATAAGCAAACATTCGAGATTTGCATCCAGCTATGAACAACAGCATGGTGAGCTTCTTATAGAGAGAGGGTTCAGAGGTATGAGGTATAAAAAGACACAGATTGGATCACATATCCTTGTGAAAACCAATGATTTATTAATCTTATTAGAAGTGTCTTAGATCTAAATACACTCCTAATACACACAGGGTATAGTGATTAAATGGCTGTGGCTATCCAGGCAGACACACATGTATGTGCTGGCTGTCCCCCCTCTGCCGTGTCCCCCCGACCCCACCCCATGCTCCAGAGGAACCCCTGGCACTCCTTCCCAGCTGGGCTAGCCGTTTTCAAATTTCAATTTAAATAGAATTTGCTACTGACAGCCTCCAAATGATCCTTCATCTCCCCTAAATAAGGTGGAGGAGGCTTCAGTGATGCCCTTGGGGCTCAAGTCCCATAGTGCACCTGTTCTTTGACCTTCTCCTCGTGTATGTTACAGGATATCGCCGGCAAGTTGCTTTATTTGAACATTCAGAAATAAGTGAGGATCCCTCACTCATCCCCTGCTAGCAAAGAATGCTCATGGGGGCAGCGGGAAGAGGGGGCAGCAGGAGTAGAGCTGCCGGGAACTCTCAAGGGAAATTTGGGAGAGATGGGTTGGGGTCCAAGGCTGCATCCATTTCCCCCAGCTTCACCTATCTGACACCTACTCTCTGGTGTGGTAGCTTGCAACCCAGGCTGAGGCTGTAGGACAGAGAAGGCTGATCTCATGGGGCCGTCCTTCCCATCACTTCCCTCTGGTTTTCCTTCTCTCTCTTCCGGGTTCCAGGCCACTGCCCCATGGGGGCTCTGTTCACTGTGAGCTTGCAATTCCAGCCTGACACCGCTGAAGTCACTTACCCAGGACATGCAGCTCTCCCGGGGTCAAGGGGTCCACACTACGCCTCTGAAGTGTACAGGGAACAGGCACTTACTGTACAGAGTCCCCAGGGCAGCTGGAAGGAGGGGAAGGGAACTACTGGTGTCCTGCTTTGGGGGTAAAGTAACTAAAATTGATGGAACTGGGTGGGGAATAAAGATGGTTGTGAAGTTCATAAGCCATGTGACACCAGACACTCTCAGAAAGCAGACTGTGAACTAAACACATCGCAGTTCAGCGTGGCAAGCATTTGGGGCAGGCCATGCCCAGGCCTGTGCTCTGATAGACCCAAAATTCAAACCCAGATTGTCTCTACCTTCCTGTAGCAAGCAAGTCTTCCGCAAGATCCCACCTCCTCTGACCAACCCCATGAACATTATTAATGCAAACATAAACGTCTCTAGCTCCTCCCACATCAGCTCTACATAGTGGTACCCAGTGGGATTGCAGCTACTCAACACACTCACAGCTGAGGGCAGGATAACGGAAGAGCCAGAAATTCTGGCAGGAAGGGGATCTGCTGGGGGCATGGTGACAGGGGACATCCTCTCACTGACACAGAGACTTAACCAACCTTGCCCTGACCTCAAAAAAGGACCCATCACTATTTGCTGCCTCTCGAAGCTTCTCAGAGCTTGTCCTTAAATAGTAAGACTGGCAGAAATAGGGGGCATCATGGGAATAACAGAACGGCTTGGAGACAGGTCTCTCCATCAGCAAGCACATAACCAGTTTTCTTTCTTTTTTTTTTAAATATTTATTTATTATGTATACAATATTCTGTCTGTGTGTATGTCTGCAGGCCAGAAGAGGGCACCAGACCTCATTACAGATGGTTGTGAGCCACCATGTGGTTGCTGGGAATTGAACTCAGGACCTTTGGAAGAGCAGGCAGTGCTCTTAACCACTGAGCCATCTCTCCAGCCCCACATAACCAGTTTTCAACAAATGAAAATAGAAGGGTATGACCACTCACACCTGTAATCCCAATACCTGGGGGGCTGAGGCAGGAGGATTTTTATGAGTTTAAAACTATCGTGAGCTACAGAGACTCTATTGCAAGCACACACACACAAATCTACCTATACCTCATTTCATTCATCAATGTTGACCGTGACTGCCTTAGAGGGCATGTTGGTTCTACCTGCACTGGAACTCAGACCCCCGTGTGGGTTGATATTTGGTGCTGATGGAGACCCATGGGGAGTACTGAGCTGGTTAACTGACGATGTGAACACCATCTGTCTGGTTCACCGGCACCACTGGGAATGGAGGCTTTGAAGAGCCAGGCTGTGCATGGAGATCAAAGGCTCAGACCCTTCCTCCTGCAGGGCAGGGCGATGTTGATTCTGCCTCTCCGACAGGGATTTCAAAGATCCTAATAACTAAGCTGACCTTATATCTTAACTAATAAAGTGCTTACCTAGTACACTCAGAGCTCCGGGTTCGATCCCAAGCACCACATAAAGCATGCGTGGTGGCACACACCTGTAATGCCAACACTTGGGAAGTGGAGGCAGGAGGATCAGGAGTTTAAGGTCATCCTTAGCTATACAGCAATGCTGAGGCCAGCCTATGCTACATGAGACACTGTTTTAAGGAGAAACAAAATCAAAGATACTGACTTTCAACTCTCACTTGATCAGAGTATGAATCTCCACGGCCAGGTAAAGGGGTTCATTGCACGCTGCCATCCCTTTGTGGGATGACACACGTCTCTCCTGGTGTCCCTATACACTGACACCTTTGATTTTCACCAACAAAGCCAAGGCAATGAATTCAAGGAGCTCCGAGGGGGCACAACAGTGTTTCCCCATCTTGAGCAAAAACAGAAGTCAGAAATGGACTCAACACCCAGCAAATGATCATGACTCAACCCAAGGGGAGCTTCAGGGCCCATCCCCCAGGGATTCTCGGAAATGAGCCAACCCAGCCACGAGAACATACGCTGGCTTGAAGATGAAATGGAATTAAAATATGTTTTAAAGAAAAATAGGCTTTGAGAAAATGAGATTTAAAAAAATTAAAAACAAAAATTATGACTCAATATTTTTATCAACAAGCACCTCGAGGTACATGGTGTTACAGATATCACTGTGACTTGTGCCTGCTAGGAATGTGGGGAGCAAGGTGAAGATCTGATGGGTGGAGGAAGGTTAAGCAGGCAGTCTTGGGTTTGGGGACATTCCCTGGTAGTCTATCAGTACCCACAGCGCTCCTGAGCTGGAAGCAGGAGAATCAGAAGTTCAAGGTCATTCTCAGCTATATGGTGAATTTTAGGCCAGCCTGAAATACATGAGTCCCTGTACAGAAGGGGGAGAAGCGCTAGAGAGACAGCTCAGTGACATAGCAAGCTGAGCATAACCTGTCACACGCCTGTAACGCCAGCACCGAGGAGGGCAGGAACAAGAGGGTCTCTAAGGCTCACTGGCTAGTCTAGCTGAGAGAGACGAGCTTCAGGCTCAGGGAGAGACCCTGAGTCAAACAAAGAGTAGTGTGGAGGGTAACAAAGGAAGATATCTGACACCTTCCTCTGGCCTCTGAACACCCACACAAATTCACATTCACATACACACACACATGCAACACACATACACACATAAGACACACACATTCACACACACCATGACACACACAACACATACACACACAAATACACACACATGTAACACACATACACACATAACACAACATTCACATATACCATGACACACAGACATACACACAACACACACATACATTTACATATACCATGACACATACAACACACATACACACACAAATACACACACACACACCTGTGCCTGAGCAGTTCTTTTGGAGGAGAACCCATATATTCCTGGAGTTTTCATAATCTACGCCTCTTGGCCCCAAAGGATCAACGGTGGGCCCATGTAAGAGACAACTCCTAGCTGGAAATGGCCCAACTGAAGGCAACTGAAACTACGGCCTGCCCACTACTTCCCACCCGGGAGAGAGAAGCCGGCTCTCCTCCCATAGGCAGCCAAAGCTGGAAGACAACCATGGTTTGTGCTGGACTCATGGCCTCAAGGCTCTGCTGGGAACACACCATCTCTGAATTCTAACAAACCTCCATTCTCAGCACAAATGCAAGTTTCAAGCAAGCGATTCCAATCTGTCTTATTCAACACAGAGATGTAACTGAAATACAGTTTGGGGGCAATTCCACGAAAACTCACACAACAGACATTAGTTCTCAAGAGTAGGTGTCCCTTGCCCACCCCGCGGCCCCAGTCATGTTACCACGTGGAGGAGTTTCCTAGGGTTGCCCCTTCCTTGGATGATGTTTGCTTAGCAATTTTGCCTTCACCCATAACAGACCCGGCCCTCAGTGATGGGGTCTGTGCCAGGAATTTGAATGGACTCTGTTATCTCTAGACGTGTTAGTAGCCTAATGCCTTAGCCCCAGGGATTCAGTTTGAGGCACTATGGGAGAGGTGGTTTAGTGCCCAACTTTTAAGGGTGCTGTCTGACAGGGTAGCTAAGCATATCAAAGACCTTTATCAGCCTGGGTTGGCCTCAAACTCTCTACATAGCTTAAGATGACCTTCTGTCCTTCCCATCTCTACCTCCTGAGCACTGGGGTGGCAGCTGTGCGCGACCACACCCACGCCATGTTTCAGTGGTAGGTTGTTACTACTGACCACATCTGCAGAGTTCATCAAATCAAGCACTGCTGACCACATCTGCAGAGTTCATCAAATCAAGCACTGCTGACCACATCTGCAGAGTTCATCAAATCAAGCACTGCTGACCACATCTGCAGAGTTCATCAAATCAAGGACTTCGTACTTTCATGATTCACCATTTTCTATTCAGACTGGATTTAGCCAAATTCCCACAGACATTGCACAGTCCTCCCGCGAACCCAGTGTACCCTCACATAGGCAACATCTCCCATCCCAAGAGTGCCAAGTGTCACAAAAAAACTGGCACAGCGGCATAGAAAGGTGAATGCCAGTTCCATCCCAGGTCATGCAAGATCTGCCCACAACCCAGCAAACACCACCGGGTCCCTTGTCCACCATTCCCCAACCAGTCACTTCTATCCCATGAAGACCAGGATCAGGGCATTTGCCAGCTCATGCTTGACAAAGCTGTCTCCCCTGAGGACACAGGGTCACAAAGGTTTGTCCTATGAAAGCAAAAACAGTTGCTCCCGGTGACCTACTGTCCTTTCCACGCTTAGCACAGGCGGGAGTTCTCTTCTGGAAGGGGCTCTTTGGCGCTTGAGTCTAGTTCTCCATAAGTAGGCCATGGTTTGCAGGCAGAGAGGCTTTCTGTGGAGCAGAAGGATGCCGCTGTGGGCAGGACCATGCCACAAGCAGATGTCTGCACTTCTTCAGTTGGGCCTTGCCCAGCGGTGGCCCTTTGGCCCTGATGCAGGGCGGCAGTCGAAGGCTCCTGCGCATGTACAGTTCTCAGTGTGGAGTCTCTTCCAGACCCAGATGATTCACTTGCCTCAGCAGGCACCACCGTGCGGAGGGGCTCTTATTTAGCCATGTGGAGGTAGGTTCAATGACGGTGCTGCAGCAGTAGGGACCCAGATGGAGAAGCTGGGCTCTTGTGCTGGGTGGGTCCGAGGACAGCGTGTCCACACAGCAGGCTGGTCCCCACTGCCATTCTGGAGGTGCTGATTTGGCTGCTGCTGACGTCACAATCGCGCTGCTGCCTCGCAGGGGCTGAGCTGGCTTTCTTGGGCTAACCACACATACACACACATTTACCACACTTGGCTCGCATAGACTGGAAGGAGAGGTGCTCTTCCCAAGCAAAGGGGCCGACCTGCAGAAAGGTTAATTTTCAATAAAACACACCCTGGAAGGCAGAAGACGGCACTCCTGGGGAGGGAGTGTGCAGAGGGGGTGGGGGACGGACGACACTTGTCATCAGCCAACATAACCAGGGACAATTATACTAGGAGAAATCAGCTGTCACTTTAAAAAACCATGGGTGGGAATATTCATAAGAACCAGAAGCGTTTTGTCCCATTTCATGGCTTCTCAGAAACTGGAGTCCAGCCATTTTTAAGTGAAAAGGGAACAGGAAAGAATCAAGAAGGAACGAAGAGAACCAAAGGAAGAGAAAGGCCACAGCAGCAACGGGAGTGGAGGCCAGTGACCCAAAGCGGAGGGAACAGTGGCAGCTAGCATGCAGGAGGCAGAGGCTGCAAGGCAAACAGGACGGGGCCTTTAGCGTTGGTAGCCCCAGGAGAGGAGGGCTTCTGAGCACCAAGGTTTCCCAACATTACTTCAAGGAGCAAAGGGCACATCCTTCCCAAGCAGAGCCAGCCCTGGACTGGTATTGAGTCTTTTAACCTCGCTACCTTTCACCCGGCATTTTATTTTAAGTAAAGTCAGTCACTCAGTCTCTCTCTCTCTCTCTCTCTCTCTCTCTCTCTCTCTCTCTCTCTCTCTCTCTCTCTCTCTCTGTGTGTGTGTGTGTGTAGTTTACATGTACAAGCATGAACTTCGGCACTCATACACCAACACTGTAGATTGAGCCTAGAGAGCCTGTGCATGTTAGGGAAGCACTTTGCCACTGAACTAATAACCAATCCTTTTTCTTTTCTTTTCTTTTCTTTTTTTCCTTCTAATTTATTTACTTACTTATTTCTTTTGAGATTGCAAATGTGACTTCGTGATAGGGTAAATTCAGAAGGCCCTGAATTCAATCCTAAATACACACACACACACACACACACACACACACACACACCTTCAGTGGTTTCCTACTGCCAAAGAAAAATGTCCACTCAGCCCAACATTTCAAGATTGACAGTTTAACACAGGGTACCTACCCTGTCTCAGCTTCTCACCCAAATTTCCTCTTGCCCAACCTGACCACGGTATAGGAAGGGCTCCCGAGCCTCAGTTCCACGTTAATCCATTTAAAAATTGAGAATGAAGTATGAAGGGACAAAATGCAGCTGCATTATACAGAAATGTTGTCATTATTCCCTAAAAGTACAGTATAACACTATTAGCAGGCCATTGACTCTGTATTAGGTATTAAAAATAATTCTGAGAGGGATAGAAAGATAATTAAGAAGTTAAGAGCATCTACTACTCTTCCAGAGTACGCAGGTTCGATTCCCGGCACCCACATGACTATCAACCACCTGTAACTCCCGTTCCATGGGACCCAACACCCTCTCTGGTCTCCACAATCACTACTTATGGTACACAGACATGCAGGCAAGACACTCATACACATGAAATACAAACAAATAGAAATTAATTTCCAAACAAAATCAGTAAGTGATTCTGAGGAGGTAAAATAGATGGGATGGAGCATGATATGCTTGTGTCAAGATTGGGATATTTTACACAAGACACTAAAGCACCCATGGATTATGGTGTCTACGAGAGGTTGGGATCTATCCCCAGGGATCCTGAGAAAGAGCCACATTGATTTGTCGTGCTAGTTTATAGACTCTCATGATCTAGTGAAGCAGCGATTAGCAGTTAAAAGAACGCTAGATAAAGGCTGGTGGTGTCGTTTAAGAGACGGCCATTTGCTGAACACATGCAAGGCTCAGCATGGAACTGTGGAGACGGCTCAGCCAGTAGGAGCTTTCCACATGAGCACGAGGACCTGAGTTCAGCACCCTGGAACCCATGAAAAAGCTGGGCATGGCTTTTTCTCACACAACCCACATATCCCCAACACCTCCCCACAGAGGACTCACATACATTTGAGCTGGCATGCCCATACAACATACACATACACACATGCACACGAGCACACACACAGACACACATGCAGACACACACGAGTGTACACATGCACACAAGCACATGAGTGTACACAGACACACACATGCACACACAAGTGCACACACACATGAACACATGCACAGGAGCACACACAGAGACACACATGCACACACGCACATGAGTGTACAGACACACATGCACACACACCCATGAATGCACACGTGCAACACACATACCCATGCACACATGTGTGTGCATACACAAGTAAATAAGGACCAGCAGGTTGCCTCCCCCGTAAAGGTGCCCACTGCCAAGTCTGGCAACATGAACCCAATCCACAGAACCCGCACAATGGAAGGAGAAACGGACTCCCAGAGCTGTCCCGACCTCCACACATGTGCCGTGCCATGTGCCCTTCTGCTCTCTCACACACGAAATGAGTAAAATGCAATAAAAGTGCTTTTGAAAATAAATTCAGTTCCACCGTGGCATGAACCACATTTTAAGGACTCAGTAGCCACAGGTGGCCAGTAGTTCTCAACCTCCATACTGCTGTGACCCTTTAATACAGTTCCTCATGTTGTGGTGACCCCAACCATAAAATCATTTTCATCACTACTTCATAATAGTAATTTTGCTACTGTTATGAATTGTAATGTAAATAGCTGTGTTTTCCAAAGGACCTAGGCAACCCCTGTGAAAGGGTCATCCACCCCCAAAGGGGTCATGATGGAGGAAGGTCATTTGTCAATAAACAAACTGCCTTGGCCCATTTGATAGGCTATCCCTTAGGTGGGTGGAGTAGACATAATAGAATGCTGGGAGGAAGAGGAAGTGAGCTCAGACTCGACAGCTCTGCTCTCTGGAACAGACGCCATGCTTGCCTCTCCCCAGCAGACGCGATGAAGCTCCGACCCAGGATGGACGTAGGCTAGAATCTTCCTGGTAAGCGCACCTTGGGGTGCTACACAAATGAATAGAAATGGGCCAAGCAGTGTTTAAAAGAATACAGTTTATGTGTTGTTATTTCGGGGCATAAGCTAGCTAGGCAGCCATGGGCCGGGCTGTGGGAAGAGGCCGACAGCCCCTACTACAGGGTCATGACCCACAGGTTGAGAACCACTGCCTTAAAAGGACAAATGTCTACCATGTCAGTGAATCTACTGACAGAGTTTTAAAGTCCCCCAATCCATTTCCACCACGTGTTTCTCTGCCGAACCAGCAGCCTCATGGTGATGTCTCTCTGACAACCCAGACAAGAGCAGCTGTTCTACCTCGGAAAACCCACAAGCGAAAAATCCACAGGCCAACTAGCTGAGGGCACCTCGCTTGGGCTGCCACCACGCCCAGATCAACAGTCTTAACTTCCTGCCTGCAAAGGGCTTACAGGGAATGCATGGCTGTGAAATTTAAATCCTAAACACAAATGGCGATCTTACAAATTCCCCTACCTGAGAAAGAAGCTGGCAGGTAGCAGTTCGGGTCATGAAATCTAACCAAAAGGAAACAGGGCCTAAAAATCCACACAGGAACTCTAGCACTTAGGACTGGCTCTGTGGTAACCCCAAGCCCGGGGAATACAGTGCTGGCTTTCTTCAGCCACAGCCCAAAGGAGCATTGCCCTCTGCCTTGTGCTAGGCGATGGATTCTTTCCAGTCCTACCCACAGGATAGGCCTGTCTTCAGGAGTAAGCACTAGAGACTGGGGTTAAAAGCTGGACATGTGATTCTTTCAGAATCCACACTCATGCTAACCGCTAAATCGCCTGTCTTCTCCCACAAATCCTACAGCTAAGGGCCTGAAAGCTAAAATGGGTGGGGCCGGAGTGGGCAGGAGGGGAAGCAGAGGACTGGAGAGACAGCAGAAGCTTCTCCCTGTCACGTGAGAAACAATCAGTGGCCTGTTGGGTCAGAGCCACGAGGATGTGACAGGGTAAGGTCAAGCTGGGCATGATGATGGCATCTGGAAGCTCAGCACTCAGGAAGTAGAGGAGGGAGGCTGAGGAGTGCAAGTTCATCCTCAGCTACCCCAGGCCATAGATGAGAGACTGGGAGGGAGGAGGGGGAGGGAGAAGGAGGGAGGAGGGAGAAAAGGAAGGGAGAAAAGAGGAAGAAGGAAGGAAGGAAGGAAGGAAGGAAGGAAGGAAGGAAGGAAGGAAGGAAGGAAGGAAGGAAGGAAGGAAGGACTAAGCCAGGATCCACTCTGTTTGCAAAATCAAGACATCTAGAGCTGGAGCACAGAGCGCAGTGTTTGTTCTGAGTTTTTATTCTTCTAAGTACCATTATCTGTTCTGTGCTGTGGACAAATCGCAGCACACAGTTCTGTGGGTTCTGACAAATGTCAGCACTTTATATGTAGATTCGTGTCATTGATACGAGCGATACTGACATCTCTGTGCAACCTCGAACTTTTCACCTTGCAGAACCACCTCCAGGCTCAGCATAGAGCAGCCCCGCCCCACCCTTGCCTTGCAGGGAACTCTGGTCCCAGGGTCACAGGGCTGGAGATGCTGCAGAGAAAGGCAGCAGCCTCCCTCATCCAGATCCAGCATAGAGCAGCTCCGCCCCACCCTTGCCTTGCAGGGGACTCTGGTTCCAGGGTCTCAGGGCTGGAGATGCTGCAGAGAAAGGCAGCAGGCTCCCATCTTGGTCCCTGGTAAGGGTGTGACAAAGGTGATAGTCCAAACCCAGTCCCGAGTGCTCACAAGTCAGTAAACTGTTTTCTCAACATGAGACCATGTTCTAGAAATTTCACTTGACCCCAAAGCAGATACAGAAAACAACCTTACTGGACAAGGGAGATTTGGCTGTGTTTCCAGCCACGCCACTCCAGGTGGCCAATCAAGTCATCTCATCCATGCATTGCGGTCTTTTCGGCCTTCCACCTGGAAATTCCCACCAGACCTTCCCAGTGCAAAGTGAGAAAGGGTGCAAGGAAAACACCAACAGTCATGCAAAACAGTTATGATTTACAAGTCATTAGAAGCAAGAGGCACTTACTGTTTTCCAGACCCGCAGGGACAGTATGGTGAATAAGGACACCAGAAAGGCTCATTAGGAACCCTTCGCTGACAACATTCTCCCCAACCACATAGCAGGCACAGTCACTGTCACCAAGGAGGACTACAGAACGCGTGCTCATTGGCAGCCCAGCCTCAGGGGGACAAAATCAGATAAATGTACCCCATCCTGCTTCAAGAGGTGGGATCTCCAAATGCCGTCCCCTGCCTTCAGCCCAGGACTACACACCACAGGCAGAGGGAGGAATGTTCTGCATAAGGCGGCTCTGCATTTCTTAAAGAGCTGTTCAGATGGCTCTGCTTCCTCTCCTTCTTCCTCTCCCTATCTTCCTTCTCCCCTTCTCACCCATTCTTCCTTGACAAAGGGTCTTTCTACGTAGCACAGGCTGGTCTGGAACTTACTGTGTAGCCCAAACTGGCCTTAAACTTTTGGCAATTGTCCTGCTCCAATTTTTCATCTAGATTTCCAGAAACATGAAAAGCACTGGGGAGAAAATAAGCTCCGGTGGTGTGTGTGCTTGTGTGCGCATGTGTGTGCATACACACACATGTATGTGCTCACACGTGTACACATGGAGGCCAGAAGCAGATGCCAAGTACCTTACTCTAACACTCTCTACCTTATTTTTTGAGGCAGGGTCTCCCAGGCTAAGCTGAAAACTTATCATTTTACACAAACCAGATGCCCAGGGGAGCCCCTCCCCGCAGCCCCTTGATTCTCCCTGCCCCTGACTTCCCAGGACTAGGGTTACAGGCACTTGCTGCCATCCTCAGCTTTTTGAGTGGGTGCTGATGCTCTGACCTCAGGTTCCCATGCTTGTGCAACAAGCACTTTGCCCACTGAGCATCCCCACAGTCCCTTGTGCCAGTGTTTTGCAGAAAAAAGAAACCTTAAACAAAAAGGCCCTGGCTCCTAATTCCACATCAAGGAAACACCAGAAATGGCCGTTACAGCGCCAGTCTCTAAGTCTCAGTCAGGACAGCTGGGCTCGAATGGCGGGCACTTTCTCTGCTGTTTAATCTGCATTATTTGTGTATAGCTTTCCAGGCCCCGGTGATGAAGACATTCAAAAGGCTTCTCTGCCCTTTTATTCAAATGTAAATTGAACAAAGGATGTAGGAGAATAATCATTGTGATTCCTATTTTTTTCATGCTACCTCAATGCCATAAAGCACAAATGAGGTCAGCTCGGTCTCTGCTTTAAAAACTGTCACATGCCCCTGCTCAGCTTTGTGCAGCTCTCAAATGCTTTTCTCAGTGAAAATCTCAAGGGGGAATCTGTGAGAGAGCTCTACCTATCACCAATAACTACAGCAAAACACAGCGACAATGTTAACGATCAAAGAGTGCAATTAACTCCCTTGGCTCAGGAGGCAGGCTCAGGATTTTAAGGCCTAAACGTCATCCAGGAGCTGGAGAGATGGCTCAGTGGTTAAGACCATGGGCTGCTCTTGCAAAGGACCCACACTGGGTTCCCAGAGCCCATGCCCCAAAGCTCACAACCACCCGTATCTCCGGCTCCAGGTGAGCTGCCACCCTCACACAGGATGTCATACTTCGTTTGAACCGGACGTCTAACAGCTGTTTCTGTTTTATCACCCATAACTCAATAACTGCTTTCAAAAAGCCCAACTTTTATCATTAAGGATCACTTTTCAGAAATTCTATCTTCCTAGAGGCTGGAGAACCAGCTCAGCAGGTGAACAGTCTACAGTGCGGTCATGAGGGCCAGAGCTGAAGACCCCAACCTACATAAAAAGCCAGATGTGATGGTGTGCACTTGCAATTGCAGCACTGGGGAGGCAGAGACAGGAGGGCCCCTGGGGCCTCACTAGCAGGACAGCCTATGTGGTGAGTTCCAGGTTGGGGAGAAACGAGAAAACCTGACCCCCTTCAAAACACACACACACACACACTCACACACCACTACCACCACCACCAACAACAACAATAAAACAAGCAAAAACCCAGGTGGATAGCACCTGAGGAAGAACATCCAAATTTTCTCTCTCTCTCCTTTCCCTCTCTCCCCCTCCCCACCCCAACAGTAGTAAGAAACTACTATCTGTTTAATCTAACAAATTACATGAAACTTCATTAAAAACTAACAACATTAGGTCCTGAATGGAGGTTTAAGGTCCAAACTGGAACCTCTGTAAATGCTGTCTACCTGCTCCTGAGCAAGGAGTGAGAAGACGAGGGCAAGCAACGTGACTCTCTTAGGAGGGGACAGAGAGCGCCTGGCCCGAGGGTCTCGGCGTAGCCCCGTTGCTGCCGTACCTCCACCCAGAACAGCCACCATGCAAACCTGCCCAGGCTTCCTGCTCCTAGATGGAAACACGGGAAACTCTGGAGCTTAACTTGAAGTTAAATCAAGTTATAGAAGGCTGCAAGGAGACCTGGCTTTCAAGACCACTATTCTCGGGACCGTCACACAAAAATCATAGGTGACCTGAACCCTCACAGTCTCTGCTTCCTTATGAACAAGCAAACCCTAATTGCAGAGATCATACTGGTCTGCCCAACACAAACCTCCCGACTTGCATATGGAAACGATTACTAGGAACAAAGAGAATGCCAGTTAGGGAAAGCACTTGCCATGAAACCTGCCCACCTGAGTTCCATGCCTAGAATCCACGTAGCACTAAGAGAAAAAACTCCAGTTGTCCTCTGATCTCTACATGTGTTCCATGCACACACATACAACACATACCCATGGTAATAATAAATTAGATTTTTAAACATGAAAAAAGGGTGGGGGGGGGCGTGTGGAGAGATGGCTTAGCAGGTAGGAGCACCAGCTTCCAGAGGACCTGGGTTCAATTCCAAGCTCGACAAGGCAGCTCACACCTGTCTGTAACTCCAGTTGAGGGGACATAATGTCCTCTTACTCCAGCCTCCCCAGCAGTGGGCATACAATGGTACACGGACATATATGCATATGAAACACAAATACACATAATAAAACATTTTTTTAAAAAAAATTTTGGGTGCATCGGTGTTCTGCCTGCACAGTGTCAGGTCCTCTGGAAATGGATTTACAGACAATTATGAGTTGCCATGTATTGAGCCATCTTGCTGCCCAATAAAATAATTTTTTAACAAATTAAAAGGAGTCTTAGAAAATATCAACCAGAATTATAACAGACAACCCAAAGGGAAAGAGTATAAAGACAAGGCCCGCAGCTGTTGCTGCGTGAGGCTTAGGGTTCGATCCCCAGTACTGCCAAATGATAAATAAATATATATTAAAATGCTAAAACCTAAGTCGAATGGCTAATAAATGTGTGAACGTAGGCTTAAAGATTCATTCATAATTATAAAAGTATAAAAACCAAAATACTGCTTCTCTCCCCAAAAGACAATAACAAAGGTAAATTGGTTTTCTGTAAGTTGTTTGTCAGATTTTTGTTTTGAGAGAGGGTCTTAATTTGTAACCCAGGCTGGCCTTAGATTCCCAGAAATCCTCCTGCCTCAGCCTCCCAGAAGCTTGAATCACCAGGCCCGGCTTTGATACTTGTTCTCTGGTGGCAAAGAGTGAAGGTGCTGGAGCCCTTGCCCAGTGCTGGGGAGACCTGTTTCACCTCAGGGCCACCCAGTATTTATCAAATTCCTGTGCGTTGCTTGGGATTCATCTATGCTCCGCTGTGAGAAAGGGTCTCGTGAGAGGGCAAAGTCTGTGCAGAGCATGGCTTACATGAGGGAAAGACTGAACACCTCAGTTCTTCTCCCGGGGCCTGGGTAAATCACCCGGGATTAAATACGGTGAGAGTCATGGCTCTGTCTCAGGAAGCTAATGACCAACAGAGGCTTTTCAGCTGCGCAGATGACCACAGACGGCATAAGGTCATAGGAAGACAGCTAGCATCCACGGTTAAGTTAAAAGGCCGAGAAGGATAGGAAAGCTAGGCCTGGTGGTGCGTGCCTTTAATCTCTGCTCGTGGGAGGCAGAGGCAAGTGGATCTCCGTGGTTCATAGGTGGGCCAGCCTGGTCTACATAGGGAATTCCAGGCCAGCCAGGGCAACATAGTAAGACTTTGTCAAAATTTAAAAATGTAATTTTAGATTAAGAAGCCACACAACATGATCTAGATGGTGAAAGGTTTTAAAAGGAATAAAGGTTAGTATTGAGTTCCCATTTAATCTCCCAGGAGAATCACACAGCAGCCTCTTCGAGGGATGACATCAAAAAGAAGGGTCAAAAGAGTGGGTTTTCACTCTTGACTCTCTAAAAGTTCCACGCTAGAGTTGGTTAAAGTGGTACTAGCCCAGGCTAGCCTCAACCTCAGGATGTGGTGGGGGATGGTGTTGAACTTCTGCTCCTCCTGTCTCAATCTTTCTAGCGCTAGACTGATAGGCATAAACCACCACGCCATTTACACAGAGCTGGGATCCAATCCAGGGCTTCATGGAGCTAGGCGAGCCCTGGACAAGCTGAGCCACAGCCCCAGGCCTTGCAAGAGTTAATCCTCCCTCCTACTGCCCACTGCGGACAGAATGAACTATCAAAGGTGGTTGTGGCTTTGTGTCTAGGTTAATTCTGAAAACCTCAGAGGGAGGGGTGGCTGGGAGGAGCGGCAAGCAACGGACCCAGGAAAGGCAACTTTCAAAAAGAGCTTCACTGTGTAAAAAAGAAAATAATCAGAGAGCTGGTTTCTTTTCTTCTGTAGCAAGTCCAGCTGAGCTGCCTGCCTTCCTCAAGGAGAGAAATTTATGGACAGGCCTTCCGAGCCACAGTCGGCTTTCCTGTCACAGTGTGTGAACATGAATGTACTGGTGAACAGAAGCCACTCGCATCTGTAAGAGGCTTTGGGCCCCCATGTCCCCCCCGCCACCTTGCAACTGTAAGAGGCTTGGATGTCCATATCCCCCCAAAGCCAGACTATGGATTTGGGGTTCCAAGGAACTGGGAAATTAGATTTGCAGATGTAGCTTAGTGGTAGAATACTTGCCTAGCATGCAAGAAGTCCTGGGTTCAATCCCCAGCACTGTGTAAACCAGGCCTGGTAGTGCACAGCTGTCAGGAAGATGAGAAATTCAAGGTGAGCTTTAGGTACAATTTGAAGTCAACATGGCTACATGAGACCTTGTATTAAAATGGTGGGCAGAGGGCTGGATAGATGGCTCAGAAGTTAAGAGCACAGCTTGTTTATCCAGAGGTTCTAAGTTCAATTCCCAGCAATCACATGGTGGCTCACAACCATCTATAATGAGATCTGGTGCCCTCTTCTGGCATGTAGGCACACATGCAGATAGAACACTGTACACATAATAAATAAAAAGAGGCGGGGAAAAGGAAGACAGGATTGCTGAAGAAAGGTAAACTGGTAAACCTGGCTCTGAAGACCCATGAAGGGACCACAAGCCAAGGGCACAGGGGAAATCAAGCAGACAGCTCATACACGTCACCTCAAAGTTCATTTCTCCACACTCCAGGCTTCTTTGCTGCACCCACCTGAGGCATGCTGTGGAGAATTAGCCTGGGCTGCACACGGGGGTGGGGTGGGGTGGTGTGCAGACCTGCTCTGCTAACTGGCCTTGTTATGTGTCGGTGGGGGAGGGGTCTCAGACATCTTTAGAAAAGCCAGCAAGACAAGGAAACCCAAACGCCCCCAATGACAACTGAAGAAGCTATGCTGGGCATCATGCTGGCCTATGTTAGTCAAGGAAACTGTACTGTCAACATACCTTGGCATCACCCGAGAGAGTATCTCAGTTGATCAAAGGTCTTATTGGGTTGGATATGTGTGAGGGTGTATCTAGTCTTAGTTGATGTAGGAGGGCCCAGTCCACTGTGGGCAGCACCATCCCTTAGGCAGGTAGAGCCGGGCTGTAGAAGGAAGCTAACTGCATCTGAGCTTGTGAGAAAGTCAGCAAGCAGCATTCCTCCATTGTTTCTACTTCAGGCTGCTGCCTTGAGTCCCTGCCCTGACTTCCCTCAATGATAGACGGTGACCCGGAAGTATACCAAATCAATCCTTTCCTCCCCAAGTTGCTCTTGGTCAGCGTGTTTTATCAGAGCACTGAAACCAGGACAGAAGCCCTTTGATGAAGCTCACCCCATGCACAAGTGGCAGATGGCACTGTTTATGCCGGGTAAACTACTGAATCCCAGGGACCCCAGAAGAGTGTAACGACACTCAAGAATTCCCCAGCCCATGTAATGTCCACAAACAAGGAAAAGGCGGGGAGGCCAAACAGCAGTTGTATTAAGGCTGATTTACTGTTGTGTGCCAGCCCCTGAGAGGAACCCTGGAAACACGGGATCTCATGGCACTGAATTAGTGTTCTGTCCACTTAGCGAGTATGCACTCACATTCCTCGGCTGGCACACACAAACGGTTTGGCCTGAGAGTGCCCTGCCAATCTCCATAAATGGAGAGGAGAAAGACACCACCGACCTAATCCCTCACCTGGGAGCATCTTAGAGAGCCTTCCTCCATACCCACATGCTTGTTGGAGGAGAGAGGTAATTGATGCTTCATTCCTACAATTTCAGACATAGGATTATTTTGCTACCCCCCTCCATATATCCTACAAAGATGATCAGGAACATTGTAAGACCTTGCAAGGTCCACACTTTATCAAATGGGATCTGTCCCTCTACTGTTATCAGGTAGCCCAGGCTGGCCTTGAACTCCAATGCTTCTGTTTCCACCTCCCAAAGCCAGGGATCACAGGACATAACACCACTCCAGGCTGTTCCATGGTATTGTATGCCCTGTGGACTAACTGCTTCTTCAAGAAATCTGTGCTCTCAATGATTGTTAAAGAAAAGGTTCTGTGAGGGCCAGGGGAATGGCCCAGTGGGTAAAGATCATGCAGCAAAATAAACACCTACACAAATGGGCAGATGTGCAGCCACCACAGTTCTAGCCCTTGGGTGATGGGAAGGGAGCATCCCCAGAGCACACTGGCTGTCTAGACCCCAACCAGTGAGCTCTGAGTTCAGGTGAGACAGCCTGCCTCAAGGTAAAGTATGATCACGTAAGACCCCCGCAGCCCATCTATGGCCCCACACGCATACATGCCTGCACATACACACGCACTTACACACGTGCCAACACACACAGCTGCTGTGAGGTGGGGACGTGAGTTTATATAACCTTTCTGCCAAAGCTTGCTCAGAGCCTGCTGGAGCAACTTCCCTCCACTTCTGCGGGATGGGAAGAGCCCTTCTCTCACAGGCTGAGAAGTGCCAGCCTCAAAGAGCAATTTCTGTAAGAGATGCCGTGCTGAGTAGAGAGGTAATGCTAAAGAAGCCATCATCCTGGAATTTCAAAGATGGAGGTGAGCGGAACACTCCCTTTGCACACGTGAAGCTGACCAACATGAGAACGACACACCTCCCCCAAAAGAGTCATTATCTCTGGATTACACCATGAACTTCTAAAGTCAAACTGCAAGCTGACTCCTGATGACACTCTCCTCACAGAGCCCACCCCGAGCCCAGCCCTACATATATACTACTTATGGTCCTCAAGAGGTGGGAACAGGATAGGCAAGCAGACACAGCAGGGTGTCCAAATGCCAGAGCCGTGGTCCTGCTGGGGTGGGTGAGATGGCTCAGCAGGAAAACGCACTTGCTGCCAAGACTGACAGCCCAAGTTCAAGCCCAGGGACCCATGTGGTGGATGGGGAGAATTGAGCTCTACACGCTGTCCGTGGATCCCCACACGTGAGCACACACACAAAACCACTAGAAACAATTTAAAATAAGCAACTGTTCTGGCACTATTTGCACATGGCATGAACAGCACCTGCTGGAACTCAGAATATTCCCCAGTTCACCCTCAAAAAGGTTCATTCCCCTGCTCCATACACACATCCTCTGCTTCCTGCCTAGTTGCTCCCAGGTACCTCAAAGCCACAAACCCGCAAATCTATAATTATGATTTCGTACCCAGAGAACTCCTGCAATGCTACTGAACTCAATTCAAACTGCAAAAAGGGATGCAGGCATTCATCAATTGAATCAGGCAAAGCCTACAGAACAGACAAAAAATACTTGGCTCCTTTCTTCCAGAATGTTCTTTCCCCAAGATCATAAATTGCTGAGTGCTGACTTTCCATCTTCGAAAAGCGAACGTCATGAGAGCTGGCATATAAATCACTCTGGGATACTTATTCACCATAGACAAATAAAAATGTGAGCTACTCTGCTGGCGTGGGGCTCCTCTTTGCCGGCACGATCTGATGGGTCTAGGCTAGCCAGGGTAAGGAGAGAAAGCTGTGGGATTGGGGCTCCTCTCTGCCGGCATGATCTGATGGGTCTAGGCTAGCCAGGGGTAAGGAGAGAGTGAGCTGTAGGGTTGGCGGTCATGCCGAGAGGGCTAGAGTAAGGGCGCCAAACAGAATGGTAAATGTTGCCTACCACATCGCTACAATCTCTTCAACGTTTCGCCTCTAGTTGACAGCTCCCCTTCAAGGCCACAGGAATGATGGGGAGGAAAGAGAGGAATTGGAGAAAGGGGGCACAGCATACACAACAGTGTGTTATTTAAAGCCCCTCTCATTCACGGCGTCAGGGCACTTGGTCCTTCGGGAACTGTGGTCAGGGAGTAGAAACTGTTCCCCTTGATGCTGCTTTATCATAAGGCAGCAGCTCACAATGGAAAAAATCCAAGGTGACTGTGTCCCCAGCACTCTGACGGATGCTTACATCACAAAGTCACTGTTGCAGGGGGTGGGAGCTCAGAGAAATGACAGGGTGAACACTTCCCAAAGATGCATTGGGCCCAGCACCAAACTCCATGAAGTCCCCCAAGCACGTGCCACTGGCCAAGGTGTGATTTAAGACCACAACAATACTCCAATCCTCTTGTAAAAGCAATGCCTAGCCAAAAGGGCAAACACTGCCACCACAAACAGAAGGGGGGAAAGAAATGAAGTTGGAAAGGAAGAAGTGAAAACAGAAAGGAAGAAGACCTTGAGGGCGCAGCATAAATGGCAGGAATCTCCCAAGCCATAAAGGAAAACACAGCCACACCTGTAAGTAAGAGGGCTCACAGGCTGCCAGATGTCAATCAAATGAGTTCTTGAAGGGCTAAGGATGCTCCATCGGCATAGTGCTTGCCCAGTGCACATGGGGCCCTGGGTTCGACCCAGTACATTTGTCTTCCAAACCTTGGGATGTGGAAACAGAACCCTCAGGGTCATCCTTGACTGCATAGTGCAGTCTTTACTGATCTCCTAAAATGTGAGGACTCTGCGAACCAAATATTCGTTCCTCAAAACTAATGTAACACAGTCAGGTGGTGGTGGTGCATGTCTTTAAACCCAGCACTCAGGAGGCAGAGGCAGGCGGATCTCTGTGAGTTTGAGGCCAGCCTGGTCTAGAGACTGAGTTTCAGGGCAGCCAAGGCTACACAGAGAAACCCTGTCTCAAACAAACAAAAAACAAAAATCAAAAAAACCCAACAACAAAGACTAATGTAACACTGTCTTTCATTGTTTTTATTACATTATTCATGGTGGATTTGAAAAAAAAACATTTCATTTTTCAGAACCTGGGATCAAACCCAGGGTCTCATCCATGCTTGGCAAATGCTCCACCACCAAGCTAAAACCTAGGTTACTTTAAGATATGATCAAACTAAGTTCTTAGGCTGGTCTTGAACTCATTCTGTAGTACAGGCTGACCTGATTCTCCTGCCTCTGCCTCCTGAGTAGCTGAGATTATGGGCCTTGTGGTGGTTTGAGAGAAAATAGGCCACAAAGGGAGTGGCACTATTAGGTGTGGCCTTTTTGGAGTAGATGTGGTCTTGTTGGAGGAAGTGTGTCACTGTGGAGGTGGGCTTTGAGGTCTCATATATGCTCAAGCCACACCCAGTAAAACAGACCACCTCCTCTTGCCTCCAAGTCAAGATGTTGGACACTCAACTACTCCTCCAGCACCATGTCTGCCTGCACACCACCATGTTGTACCATGATGACAATGGACTAAACCTCTGAACTGTAAGCCACCCCAATTAAACGTGTTTCCTTTATAAGCATTGCTGGATCATGGTGTCTCTTCACAGCAATAGAAACCCTAACTAAGTCAGGCCTACCTCACCAAGCTGGCTACTGGGGATATTTTTAAAGGTTCACTATATGGGCTTTGAACATTTAGCCAGGACCACAAAAATAAAGTCCACAAAATATTCCCCCACTTAGTGAACTGAATGGATAAACTGGGCATCTGCTTGTAAACTTGACCCATGCTGAAAGAGAGAGCATGCTGGGACAGGAGGGGGTGGCAGAGCAGATTTTGAAATCCTAGAGAGAGAGAAACTTATGCTCCTCAGTGCTCAGAGTACAGGGACTGTTGTGAAAGATGACAAGGAGATTGAGCGCCAGTGGCTGATGTGAGATTCCCCTCTGTATGCTGTGAATACCATTGGTGAATAAAGAAACTGCCTTGGCCTGTTGGTAGGGCAGAACATAGGTAGGTGGGGAAAACTGAACTGAATGCTGGGAGAAAGGAGGCGGAGTCAGAGAGAAGCCATGTAGTCCCGCTGGAGCCAGACAGAACTTTACCCAGTAAGCCACAGCCATGTGGTGATACACAGATTACTAGAAATGGGTTAAATTAATATGTAAGAGCTAGCCAAAAAGAAGCCAGAGCTAATGGGCCAAGCAGTGATTTAATTAATACAGTATCTGTGTGGTTATTTCAGGTCTGAGCTGCTGGGTGGTAGAAAAATGACCCAGCAGCCCCTCCTACAAGTGGTTTTTTCCATCTTCTCACAGGAAAGAACTAAACAAGCTGTGTCACAGATAGGTGACAGACCTGCTGGCCTTTAGCTAACAGTGTTCCATAAACTGTAAGGCGGGAGAGATGGCTCGGCACTGGCTGCTCTTCCAAAGGACCTGAGTTCAGCTCCCAACACTCACATGGAGGCTTCCAGCCTCCTGTAATCCTAACTCCAAGAGTTGACCCTGGCTTCTGGAGAGTCAACCCCTGGCCTCCGGAAATACCGTAATGCTTGTGCATAACCTTGCCCCCATACATACACACACACCATCAATGAAAAGAAAAAAATTCTAATCTGTACATTGCATCTGGAGTAGAAGAGTCACTTGGACTCTCCATGTCAATTCTGAGAAAAACTACCTCCAGAGTCTGAAGCTCCAATAGCCATCTTGTTTACTTTTGGGGTAATGACACTGTGAGGTTAAGTTCAAGGACCTAATGTTCCCAGGGAGCCTGCCTGTCTGCATTTCATGAGTACATTTTTGGCAAGATCTCCATTGTAATTTGCATAAGCACAGAAAATACCAAGTTTCTGAGGCTGCCAGGGAGAATGCTGACTTGCACTTCCAGGGGCCTAAGAGCACACTGCAATGTTTATAATTGTTCTTATGTGTCATTTTGTGTGTCAGTCTTTTAGTCTGTGCTTCTGACTCTATCTTATTGCATACTTTGTGTGTGTGTGTGTGTGTGTGTGTGTGTGTGTGTTTTAGCATAAGGTCTCACTCTGGAGTCCAGACTGGTCTTTAAGGTGATCCTCCTGCCTCTGCCTCAGCTTAGCTTAACACTGCTATTATTATCATGTCTCTTGAAACCTTTTTGTATGTATGTCTGCACATGTAAGACTATAAACATTTTAAAACAATTTTAAGCTTTAGTCATCTTACCCCTCAGTCTCCTAAAGAAATAGGTTATTTCTTACCTTACCCAAGCATAAATGAAATGCAGGGATTAAAAGGATAAAAGGACAGCTAATGAACCTGGGAAGTCACTTAATTTTTTTTTAATTTTAACTAAAAATATTTCAAAAATATTGAAATGGGGTCTCACTGGCTCGCCTAGAACTCACCATGTAGACCAGGCTAGCCTCAAACTCAGAGATTCATCTGCCTCTGCCTCCTAAGTGCTGGGCTTAAAGGCGTGCACCACCACACCCAACCCCAAATTTATCCTGTATGTATGTGTGTGGGCCACAGGCATGCAATGTTGCTGTTCAGAGGTCAGGTGACAACTTGGCAGAATTGGTTCTCTTTCAACCATGGGAGACCTGGGATTGAACTCGGGTCATCAGGCTTGTCCACTGATCCATTTCGCCAGCCCCAGATAGGTCACTTTAAAACCCAGTGACACAATTTACAACAAAGCACAAGTTAAGACAGAGGAACTTAGGTTTTCTTTGTCATAACTATTACAGGCTTATTATTTCACAGACATGACAGAGCTATACTTTCTTACCATATAAACTTCCATACCCTTAACTTTCTAAAATCTATTAAAAATGAAATATTGAGTGTATTGAATGTGCTTCACAGAACATTAAGATGTTCTGAACACACCATTAAGGGATATCTGATCTTCTCAAGGAAGTATTCTAGGGGGACAATAAACATCTAAAGTAAACCCTTCACAGTACTGTCAGCATTTGCATCAAACCGTGCTCATTAAGGCATAAGATAAAACTGAATTAAGTAAGAAAATTTTTTATTTGCTACATAAATTTTGGTAAGGATTTTCTTCTAAAACAGATTCTAAAAGGAAATTAAACTTTACACTTCCCCCTTGGTATTCAAGGGCAATAGAAAACAAGACATAAAAATACTTTATGCTAATCAAGATGTGTGATTTTAAATACATTTGGAAAACTAATAGAATCTTTTTATAATTGCTTTGTAACATTTCCGTGATATATGGAGGTTGCCAAGGATAAGTTTTCTGAGATATAAGTAACTCAATATGTAATTACGGAAATAAAGTCAAAATGCTTGAAAACGGCATTCATTAAAAATCCTTTGATGAGGTAGATGTGATGGTGTGTCCCTTTAATCTGAGGATTCAGGAGTTGAGGCAGGTGGATCTTTTTGAGTTTGAGGTCAGCCTGGTCTACACAGTGAAGTTCAAGGAAGCCAGGGCTACACAGAGCAACCCTGTGTCAAACAACAACAAAAACTCTCTGGCCATGAGTGGTGGTGCACACCTTTAATCCCAGAACTTGGGAAGCAGAGGCAGAATGATCTCTGTGAGTTTGATACCAGCCTGGTCTACACAGAGCCATGTCGTCCAGAGCTATACAATAAGACCTTACTTTAAGAAAATCCTTTTATTAGGTTATTGCTATAATATTTGTTTCCAATAATACTTTTATTCTTCTAATTATAAACACTTAGAGCTTTATTTAATTCTGTGTGTGTGTGTTGTGTGTCTCTATGTGTGCGCTTGTTTGTGCATGTGAGTACATTTGTCTCCAGAGGTCAGAAAGGGCATCAGATCCCCTGGAACTGGGGTTACAAGTGGTTGTGAGTCACCAAGTGGGTTCTGAGGATGGAATGCAGGTCTCTGCAAGAGCAGTCAGTGCTCATAACCAACCCTGACATAAGATTTTATCTAAAGTTATTATACACATAAAATCATGAATGAGTTTGTCAACAATCTTTACATTCCATTATTGTGGCATTTCCTCCTCGTGATGGGATAACAGAAAATGCCAGCCCTGGGCAGCAGGGTGAAGCAGCTGGGGCAGCTTTGGTATGAGTGTATGTAGGGGAAAGGTCAATGTCATTGAATCACACCAAGAAGAAGAGAGAGAGGATATTCTGCAGCAAAAGGGTCAATTAAAAAAAAAAAATGATTCCCATCAAATTTTCAGAGAACTTTATGAAATGCTTTCTGCTTGGAAAAGATAAAATATAAATTCAAAAGATTAAAACTTAAAAAGCCTGGTCCAGTGTGCAAAGATAGCTTCGTTAGTTTCTGACCTTTGCTCCAGAAATATACATATATTTCATCCATGTTGAGCTAGGCTGCTTCTGCTACTGGATAATAAAGTCATTACTCGACATTAGTTCATTGCTGATAGATAATATACATCTTACTATAAAATGTCATTTCTTAATATCTAATTTTATATGTAATGAAATTATTAAGGTTAAACAAGTGCTGTTAATAAAAAGACAGTATTAAATTTAGAATGCTTTCATTGGATTCAAGACTTGTTTATTTTTAGTGTGAGTGTGGTCTGTGTGGTGTGTATGGACCTGTTGTGTGGTATATGAGTCTGCGTGTGGCGTGTGATCCCGTGTGTATATGGGCCTGTGTATGGAGTGTATGGATCTGTGTATGGTGTATGGGCCTGTGTGTGGTGTGTATGAGCTTGTGTGAGGTGTGTATATGGGTCTGTATGTGGTGTGTATGGGCCTCTGTATGGTATATGAGTTTGTGTGTGGAATGTGGGCCTGTGTGTGGTGCATATGGGTCTACATATGGTGTATGGGCCTGTGTGTGGTGTGCCGGTCTGTGTGTGGTATGTGTAGGTCTATGTGTGTTATGTATAGGTCTGTGTGTGGTGTATGGGCCTGTGTGTGGTGAGGCAGTCTATGTTATGTGTGTACGGGTCTATGTGTGGTGTATAGGTCTGTATGTGGTATGTATAGGCCTGTGTGTGGTGTGTGTCGTATGTATAGATCTGTGGTGTGTGGTGTACCAGCCTGTATATAGTATATATAGGCCTGTGTGTGGTGTATGGTCTGTGAGTGGAAGGTGTCAGGTGTCCTCATAGCTCTCTACCTTATTCCTTTAAGGCACGGTCTATCCCTGAACCTACAGTTTGTGTTTTTTTCAGATGGACTGGCAGCCAACAAGCTCCAGATACTTACTCCCTGATCTCCCCCACCCCCCTGGACTGGGGTTAAAGGTGTGCTTGCCACAAAGATGCTGTAATTTGAACTTGGGTCCTCATTATTTTTCATTGAGTGCCCTTAACCTTACTTGCTATACCTCCAGACCCTGAGTAACATTTTTAATTATTTATCAGTCTTTTGGGCATGTATTAGTGTGGGCACACACGCTAACACCAGAAACTTCCATGGGTCACCTTTTTACCTTCTACCATAGGTTCTGAGCCTTACACTCTGGCCACCAGATTTTTGCAGCAACTGCTTGTATCACCTCACCAGCCCTGAGCTTAATTTTTAATGTGTCTAATACGTAGGTTAAAATAGTCTTATAATATTAATACATATAATGCTACATGCCCACCTGTCATGGGTATTATACAACTACTGTGTAATGAGTCTGACAGAAGCAACATCATGGAAATGTCACTGAGAAATTGGTTCATTTTTTACAATTTTCTGATCTGTTTATAAACCAGATAATTCTACACATTACAAAAGTCTCCATGCTGCCAAATGGACTTAGACAAAAAGCTAGAGACAAAAGCCCTAAGGTTTTCATGCCTCATATAGCATGCTTTTGACTGATGTACAATGCTAAAATGAGAGCTGTAATTTGTCTGGATTTATAGACACAGATTTATATAAACCATTAGTCATTCAATTGGCAGAAGGCTATGAGATCAGATATGAAGTATCAAAGAGCTTAATAATGGTTATTTAAAACATGGTGTCAGGATAGTTAAACTCCAAAGGCCTGATTTTGTTCGAACTTTCTATTCTTTCTTCAAAACCTCAATTTTAAAAAAGTAAAAACAAACAATTCAAATAACTGCCCTGGCAGGGATGACAACACTCTAGAGACACAGGTGCCCTTCCTTGTGGCAAGCAGATTACCTAGATAATGGGTTCCAAGGAACTGTAATTTCTCCCAATAATCTTATACTGTGGGAAGGGCTAGCTAAAGCCTGGTGCCAGCTGGAGGAGCGACCTGCCATAAACAAGAGATTTCACACTTCTGACAATACTCAGTAAGGCCACCCGTCGGGACACTAGAGAAGCCACCCGTCGGGACAGACTAGAGAAACCACCCGTTGGGACAGACTAGAATCGAGACAGTGAAGGAGCCCCCTCAGCCATGCTCTGTAAGTAACCCGGATAAAACCTAGTTCACTAAGTTGCCTGGATAGACTCGCTTTCTCGACCTGTCTGTGCCCTGCCCGGGGTGCATAGATGTCTCCTTACCCCCACCCGGGAAAAGCCAAGCAACAGACAGAAGGCAGGCAAAGAGCCTCGGCATCTGCCTGCCCGTCCTAAGACAAGCTGCCCCTAGACAAAGAAGGCAGAATAAAATCTTCTGAGAACTAAATTTGAATTTTAGGTAGTCTTATAAAGCTGTAAACGTGTTCTACCCTCACTCATTACCCTCTGAGAGAACATTGCATCCTCACATTCAGTTAGGTCTGGCCCCGGCAGAGCGGCGAGTTAACTGTCACTGGATTCCACCCCGGAGTCCACCGCACTCTCTCATAGAGTGTGGATTAAACACATGCCGCACTTTGAGCTTTGGTTCTGCTGGAAATTAAGCAAACTAAATTTGAAAATGCATGTGTGAGCCATAAAAAAGACTCAGAGGGCAAGGGTGCTTGCCACAAAGCCTGACGACCTGAGTTCAAATCCCTGGACCCACAGTGGTGGGAGAGAACTGACTATGGCAAACTGTCTTCTGACTTCCACACATGGCACGCATCCCAGTCCCCCAAACACACACTAAATAAATAAATGTAAAAAAGAAAATACATGTCTTTTCCATATGTAGGTGGTTTGATGGTAAGCCAGAATCCAGTGGAGGAAATGGGACGCACTTCCGTATTCTGACTATGACTGTGGAAGGCAGGATGAACGATGGAAGCAATGAACAGGAGAAAATGCCTTCCTTGAGGTGATGCACAACAGCTATAATTCTCAACAGAGTTCTTGAGGGTGCGTGTGTATTCCTACATGTACACACAAGTGGACAGCAGGGACTGGGGTTGGGTGTCTTCCTCTGCCGCTTTCCACCTTATCTTTTAAAGACAGTCTTTCACCGGACCTGGGGCACACCAATGCTAGTCGCTAGTCTGGCTGGCCAGTGAGCCCCAGGGATCTTCATGTCCCTACCTCCTTAGCACTGGAAAGACAGACATACACCCCTATGTCCAGTTTTTACATGAGTGCTGGGGACCCGAACTTAGGTCCTCATGCTTGAGTGACAAAATTTTGCCAACTGAACCATCTCCCCAGCCCTTGAATTAGTTCTTCAGTAGGGACCACGATAGGGAACTACATTCTCTACGTTAATACAGGTGAGGAACCAGAGGGAACCAAAGGAATGTCCGGCCTTGAGAAATCCCCCTCCGTCCCTCCTGAAGTTGGTTTCTCCCGATTGTAGAGGAGGCAGCAATGGCCACATTTTGCTTTATCTGACAGGAGAGTTATTGGGTGAATTTTGCTAGCTGCTTCAACTATTAAAGAAAAACAGAGAGAGGGAGAAACAAAGGATAATGTTCCAAGAAGAAAACTATCACCTAGGCAGTGGCCATTTGGATTTTGAGAATTGTCTGCCAGGGCTGTCACTGGGGAACAATGAGAGAATCTTTACCAGAGGACTTGAATTAGCCTGCCTCTGAAAACCATCACGACACCAGCCCCCTGGACATCTCGGTCCACCTTGAGGAATTGCTGGGCTTCACCTCACATTCTTCTCACCACAGAATGGACGCAGCGCTGACAGCCAGAAATCAATAGCCCATTCCCATGCTAATGGCCAAAGGGTTTCTTTTTCAGATTTTTTAAAATCTAAACTTGGAAGTGAGTGATTTTTTTTCTTTCTTTTTTTCCTTTTTGCTGGGGCAGGAGAGATGGCTCAGCAAAAGTGCTTGCTGCTCCCACAAAGGACAAGAGTTTGGCCCCCAGCACCCATGTCATGTGGCTCACAACTACCTATAACTCAGGCTCCAGAGAATCTGAAACCCTCTTCTGGCCTCCTCAGGCACACACATGTATGGGAGCACACTCACACACACACACACACATACACAACCATTTTTAATCTTTAAGAGAAATGTTTATTTCATTTGGAGGTCGGAGTACAACTTGCAAGAGTTGCCTCTCTCCTTCCACCTTGTAGGTCCTGGGACGAACTCACGCCATCAGGTTTGGTGGCGGACACCAACTCACCAGCCCCCAGGAGCACAAACATTGAATACTATCTTCTGCCAGTGCTGCTGCTGGGTAGCTAAAGCGGTCTACAACTTTGAGCAAAAACAACAGACCAGCCTCAACCTTTAAGAGGCAGAGGACACAGCTACCTGGCAAAGGGAGAAGAAACATTATGGGGACTCACACAAGAATGGATAACCCAGGCTTCCCTAGCATTTTCATTACTTACAAGGGTTTCAGGGATTGAACTCAGGTTGCTAGTGTGACACAGGCGGTAACCTGATCCACTCAGCCATATTGATAGCCCTGTATTTTTTTTTTTTTTTGCTTGTTAATTAACATACTCGTTGTTTCTTTGAGATGAGGTCTCATGTAGCCCAGGCTGGCCTGGAACTTGCTTTGTAACCAAAGTTGACCTATCTCCACCTCCCAAGTATCAGGACTACAGGTATGCACCAGCATGGCCAGTTCATTTCAGTTTTTAAAAAAACCTCTGTAGTTATCCTCAAACTCAAATGTCAACTGACCCAGTCTACTGAAGGAGACAGCAGGGCTCCCAGCAGTCACCAACTTCGGAGGCAGCTCCCTCTGCTGCAAGTCCGGCTCAGCCTGCCCCCCCGCAGAGCCACCAGACAAAGTTCGCCTCCCTGCTCAATGCAAGCCCTGCTCAGACCCCTTAAAGAAGTGGCTGAGGTATTTGTTAGCAGATGGCTCCTGCCTCTGTCATAGCTACGCCGCCAGATCACCGCCAAAGGATATCAGATGGAGACGCTTGCTCGGAGAGGAACAAGAGTTACGTTGTTCATCAAAGCTATCCAAATGCATGCATAGTGTGAGGCTATACAGTTTTCAAGCTAAAATTAATTTGTTGGAGATTTAGAACGATTTCTAACAAATGGTGAAAACTGGCCTTAGCCTGACTCAAGATATCATCTTGAGAATGTGTATATCAAATTATAGATCATTGTCGTCCCTGACAGAAAATAAAATTGGCAAGAGGAACCACAGTTAGCTCCCTTCCAGTGGCCACTTGGAGGCGGGTTAGGGGAACAGGGCTGTGACAGGCAGGCAGACTGGTAGAGTCCTTGCAACCAGCTGGGACCCGGCAGATGGCCGACATCTGCAGGGGTTCTTGTCCTGTGACAGAGCAGGGCAATGCCCCTGTGCAGCGTGAACTTGCTGCACACAACACGTGTGAGGACATCGCACCTCTGGGCTGTCAGAGGCATGCAGGAGTCAAGCTTGTGAGGCGGGAGCTTGGGCAGGAACCATATGAAGAAGCCATACTACAGGGGAGCGGCATGTCTTACAACTGCTCCCATCATGCGTCATGCCAATAGGCACGTTTAGATACTTTGAGGGTCTGCTAGAATTTCTCCCATTTGAAGTTAAAACGAGGTTCATTTCAATCCAAATTGGAGGCTCCTCATTGGTAGAAAGGCAATTGGCTGCCAGACACAAGGTCAAGGGGGCAGGGGTTCCAGTCAGGCAAGGAGTTGATTTTGTCTTTCTGGGAAATTCTTTGCATTTGATAACTTGCCTCCTCTTAAAGCAGTGAGCGAGTTCCAAACACGCTCGCTCACTTTCTGAACAAGTACGAACGCAAGCAATGGGGGGGGGGGGGGGGGCGCTTACCTCTGGTTCCGGCTGGGAGCCGTGCTCCTCTTCTGAAGAGTTTGGTAGAATTGCCCATGTTATGTTAGCACTGGCCGAGGGCAAAGAGCCAAGGGTCCCGTTTTTCAGTTGGTCTGTGGAATGTGATGTGGGCCCATGCCATCCCAGGATGGTTTCTGAAATAAAGAGCAAGAATGATGCCCGCTGCTCTCCAGATCAAAACATTCAGAGCCTGTGAACTATCTGTGAGGAGACCCATGGGACATGGGCTTTGTGCCACGCATGGTGGGGTGTACCTGACCGTGCATGGAAGACACATTTTCCTACAGCATCAGGACCAGAGTCATCACAGACTAGGAAGATCATGTGTAGTCATGCACATGGGGGCCAGAGGTTCTCATCAAGTATCTTCCCCAGTCACTCTCCACCTTAATTTTTCTTCCTTATGTATGGCCTCTCACTGAACCTGAAGCTTACCAAAGTCAGTGGGGCTGGCTGAATGAGTACCTGTCCCCACCTCCCAGAGCTGGTCATACAGGTGTAATACAGGTGCACACTGCTGTGCCCAGCTCTTTACGTGGCCCTTGAGCGCAAACCCAAGTCCTCGAGCCTGTGTGACAAGAGCCTTCCCAGAGTCATTTCCCCAGCCCCCAGCAATACCTTCTATCAACATAGGCAAACGCTGTTTTCAAACTTTCAGAAACAGTTTATAATATTTACGTTAAGGACCGGATCATATTGTCACACAGAGGCCTCTCAAAATGTGGTCTGTTGTTTAGTAGCTGCAGCTCAGGAAAGATGTTGCCAGTGTGGCCAGGTGCAGGAATGTGAAGAAGACCCATCACCGAGAGCCAATATGCCTGCTCCATTCTAGCAAGAATAATTTTTAGAAATAGCAGCCTGCTAAACCAAAAGCAGTTTCCCAATCTTCCTTCAAAGCCTAGGAGAGGAGAAAAGATTCTCTCCTCTGATATGATTTTTATAGCGTTATTATTATCATGTATCTTCGCAAGCTTATTAATGGGGACAGGTAGATTTCTTTACCCCATAGCAATCTAGCAAAGTGAATAAATAGGTCGCTCTCAGCTCACTTCCAGCCTGGAGATTCAGTTCCCCACCTAGGAGCAGGGATAAATGAGAAAGGAACGACAGCCTGGGGAGTGGGGGCTCACTCCGTCCTATGGGTCTCAGGTGTCCCGTCCTCAAGGCAATCTTGTCTGTCGGCGTTCTTCCTGAACAATCTAGAAACGGCTTAAACCTTTAACATCCTGAGAGAATCTGACTGGTGGACATAAAATAGGATGGACAGCAACAAAAGTGGGGCACTTGCCCCCACCCCAACCCACCCCCGTGTGTGTGTGTGTGTTGCTGGGTGTGGTGTTCTCTTTTCAATGCCATACTCAATACTTTACTTCTGAATACATACATATACAGTAGACTACATAACTCTGCTGCTTAAGCCCCAACTGAAGTAAAATGTAAACCTCTTAGCCTTCTGAGCCCAGATCTGGCAGGCTCCATCCCTCTCCCTGTGGGTCCAAGGGCATCCCAAAGGCATCCCAAGGCACATTGTGGCTTCCTGCTTTCTTCACAGAACCTGCAGCTGTCTGAGCTCAGCTGGGGCACACACTGGACTCTGTTTCCTCTTTCCTTCCTATAACACCAGCAGCTCCTTGGAGGCAGAGGCAACAGTGGCCCCTCCCTGCTCTTCTGACTTTCATGGACACCGATTCATGAATGTGATCCACAGATAATACATGCAGGCAAAACACTCATGCAAACAAAATCTTTTAAAAAAATGAATGGATTCATACATGAATGAATGAATAAATATTGAAAATGAGGAGGAAGTCAGTTAGTCTTGTGGTTTAGTCTCGCCTGTCTCACCTAGTCCACCGTGTGTCTGGTGTCCCATTCCCCCTCACCTGCCCCCACGCCTATGTTGAATCCTAAATCCTGTCTGCTGGGGATTCAATGTTTGTATCCCTGCCCCATTCATATTGTGATATCTTAACCTCTGACCCAACAAGATCTGAAGTCAGAATTTTCTAGAAGCAATTAAAGCTAAATGAGATCATCAGCTAGAGCCTTCATTCAACAGGATCCATATCCTTAAGAAAAGGCCAGAGCTGGCACTGCACACACATGGCAAGTGAAAGCATGTGACATGTGACAGGGGGGAGGGATCGGCCACCAGTGGGCAAGGGGAAGACCCTTCAGATGGGGTCCAGCCTCCGGCACTGCCAGAAACACACATCTGTTGGGTCAGCCTTGGCAATCGCAGCCCGAGCTGACTGAGTCTTGCCTGTGTAAAAATTTGACATTCTGTTCATTGTGTGTTGGTTTGGCATTGATTTCAGTTTGAAACAGTCCACTAAAGCATCACTTGTCACTATTCCTGAGATGTTTTTATACTAAGGTATGTATACACATCTGTAACTCTGTATGGGTATGCACACGCACACACTTGTGAGTGCTTCTCAATGTTCATGTGAATATGAAGGTCAGAGATCATTTTCACGATTATGTTCTCTCTTTCCACCATGTGACTCCCAGGGACCAAACTCAGGCCATCTGATTTGGCAGCAAATACCTTTACCAATGAGCCGCCTCACAGGCCTGATTCCTGAGATTTGGGGCACTTAAATACTATGCTCGGAGCCGGGCAGTGGTGGCGCACGCCTTTAATCCCAGCACTCGGGAGGCAGAGGCAGATGGATCTCTGTGAGTTCGAGGCCAGCCTGGTCTACAAGAGCTAGTTCCAGGACAGGAACCAAAAGCTATGGAGAAACCTTGTCTCGAAAAATCCAAAAAAAAAAAAAAAAAATCCTATGCTCAGGGCTGTCGTCTCACTGATTTTATCTGGGCTCTGAACTGATGATGAATAATTTTCTAAACATAATTATATAGCTCACATCAAAGGCAAAATGATTGAGAGAATTAACCATTAACGTGTAGAAAAATATAAAGACAGTGACTACAGAAAAATGAGAAAAATGAGCTTGCCAGCAAGCATGAAGTCCTAGGTTCAATACCAGCATGGCCACATAGATACTACATATAAACACAGCAACAGCCCACACCCGGCAGCACCAAAAATATGGGCAGTTGGCTGGGGAGGCGGGGAGTTTAAGTGTACCCAGTCTTCACCACTAACGATTCAAAACATGGTGTGTAACAAGAATAAAAACATGTGCCCACTCCCTTTGTGGCTTTTCTTCCAAAACTCAAAGGTAGGATAAGAGAAATAGAGTTTTTGTAGCCAGAAAGCAATGTGGAGGAAAAGGCACCAGTAAGTGCCAGAGCAAGAGGCATTCTCCAGGCTAATAGAGAAAGACAGCAGGCTGCCTTCTCTTTCCTTCCACCTTTACTGAGCCTCTATGTAGCCCAGGATAGCTTCACATTCACACTCGTCCGCCTGTCTCGCCTGTGGTCCCAGCAGTGTGTGCCACTGTGCCCACTCCACACACAGTTTTAAAGACAGGAGTTTGGCTGAAATGTCTCAATCAATTCTGTCTCCCGGGAGCCTCAAGACACTGAGGATCGGCCTCTGCCCAGAGACTGTGGCAGGCGATGGCTCCCGGAAGCCTCAGCTGCTGATTTGGGGTGACCTCATCTTTCAGGTTCAGTAAACCTTCCAGGGTTCCAGAGTTAGGCTGTGACTGCCTGATGGAGGAAGGTCATTGGTTAATTAATAAAGAAACTGCTTGGCCTCATAGGTTAGAACATAGGTGGGTGGAGTAAACAGGACAGAATGCTGGGAGGAAGAGGAAATGAGCTCAGATGCAGGGCAGCTCCTCTCAGAGGCAGACGATGAAGCAAGCCACCAGGTCGGATATGCTGAATCTTTCCCGGTAAGACTGGTGCTACACAGATTATTAGAGATGGGTTGATCGGGATATGAGAATTAGCCAGTAAGGGCTAGAGCTAATGGGCCAAGCAGTGTTTAAAAGAATACAGTTTGTGTGTTGTTATTTCGGGGCATAAGCTAGTCAGGCGGCCGGGAGCTGGGTGGCAGGAACGCAGCCCGCAGTTCCCTCAACAACTGCCAAAGCTGAGAAAGTGTGAGACATACCTGCAGAAGAAAGCCACATGTTCCTAACTTGCACACGTGCCAAGGAGAAATGAAAGCAGTGTGCCCACGTGCATGCAGAGGCCAAAGGAAACCTGGGGTGTCTGTCCTCAGGTGCTGCCATCTTGTACCTTTGAGACAGTGTTTCTCTCGTTTGGCCTGGACCTTGCTGACTGAACTAGCCTGGTTGGCGAGCCCCAGGAGTCCGTTTCTACCTCCCCAATCCACCGCTAGGATCACAAATGCATAACACCAAGGCAAACTATTTTTGTTTTGGTTTAATATGCAATCTAAGGATTGAACTTGGGTCCTCACGCTTACATGGCAAACGCTGTATTGACAGGGCCATGTCCCAGTCCTTGACCGACAGCTTTCTTTGTGGAGAAAATGCCACTCAAGAACTTTGTTTTGACTGATTAAGAAGCTCACCCATCTGAAAGACTACAAGGAGAGATTGTAGCTTTCCCTACCTACTCACTGACTGACGGCATGATCGCATTTCTATCTTGGCTGAAAACCGTAAAATAAGAGTGACTGGCAGTGGGCAGCTTTACCAGAAGAGGGGAATGACAGAAAAGGAAGGCGCTGAGCGGTAGGAGAAGGAAAGCGAAGCAGATGGCCAGGAAAGCCCAGAATAGTCGTGTGATCCTCACATTTAACCATTTTCAACGTGACACGCTTACCAACAGCACTTTCCAGGAATCTTGGGAGATGAGAATATTCTGGAACGTGATCGAGGGAAAAGTGGACTTAACTGCTTTCTGCTCTAGTTCTCCCATTGCCTGTCTGGCTTCTGTCCTCATTCAGGCCCACTAGGACCCTGCTGTCACCATCCTGACCAAGCTGGCTCCAGCATCCCCACTTCCCAAGCCTACTTTGTGCCCAGCAGGCTGGGACAGTCCAGCTCTGACCCGGAACCACAATGCGTGGTTACAGCCTCTGCTTAGAGCTGGATCTCCTTCCCTGAACAATAACCCCAGCAGTAAGCAACCAACAAGAAACAGACAACAAAGTCCTCTGAACCCCCAAATCAAGCTTCAATTCTCTGCCCCACTGGAATCCAAGTACAGAACCAGCTCTAAGTTCTGAGTCCATCTCTGCCCACTTTCCCATAGAGCTAGGCTGGGAAGGACAGACCCTCAGCTCCTTCCAGCCAGGCACACGTCCCCAGCAAGCTACTGACACAGAATAGACAGGAATAGGGAGCTGCATATTCAAGCCTTGACTGAAAAGCCAAATCACCTCATTATTTTTCCCTACAAACATCTCTGAAAACATTAAAGATGCCCCAGAGATGGGTCTGGAGTAAGGCTGCATAGAAGGGAAGCAGGTGCATTTGAAAATATGCTTGGAGCCAGGCGGTGGTGGTACATGCCTTTAAACCCAGCACTCAGGAGGCAGAGGCAGGTAGATCTCTCTGAGTTCGAGGTCAGTCTGGTACATTATTTTAAAAACTGTGTTGTTACAGGGACACGTAAGTCTCAAATGAGCTGGAAGCAGAGGAGATGAATTACCCATGAAGCTTCCGTCTCCCACCAGTCCAGTTGTGTGCAGGTATAGTGGTGGGGAAGGATGCTTTCCAACAGTCAGGCATGTTTACGGACAAAATGATCAAGAAGGATGGGGGGCTTAGGGAGACAGTGCAGGTGGATAAAGTGCTTGCTTTGCAAACATGAGGACCTAAGTTTGACCTCCAGCACTCATGTAAACATTGAAAAGTAGGTCTGTTCATGAACATATAACCCAAGCGTCAGGGAGGCAGAGACAGGTGGGTCCTTGGACACCCTGGCTAGACGGCCTAGTCTACTATCCTTTTCAAACAATCATTTTTATTGTTTTTAATTATGTGTATGTATGTGGCAGGGTGTGTATAGGGGAGACATGGATGGTCTAGGAGGTCCTTCTGTCTGTGTGTTTCTTTTCTTGGTTAATGAATAAAGAAACTGCCTTGGCCTATTGATAGGGCAGAACTTAGGTAGGTGGGGAAGACAGAACTGAATGCTGGGAGGAAGAAGGACAGAGTCAGGGGGAGACGCCATGGATCCACCGTTAGAGATAGACATGCTGGATCTTTGCTGGTAGGCCACGACTTCGTGGTGATACACAGATTAATAGAAATAAATTAAGATGTAAGAGTTAGCCAATAAGAAACTAGAGCTAATGGGCCAAACAGTGATTTAATGAATACAGGTTCTGTGTGGTTATTTCGGGTGTAAGCTAGCCGGTTGGCCAGGAAGAACAAGTGCCCCTCCCTCCTACGCATGGATGTGTGCACACCAGTGTAGGTGTCTACGGAGGCCAGAAGAGGGCATCGGATTCCCTGGGGCTGGAATTACAGGCAACTAGGTGCTATGCAATGTGGGTACTGGGAATCTAGCTCTAGCGAGTGCTCTTAATCTGAGCCTGTCCTCCACCCCCGTACTATTCCTGTGGCCTTTTTGAAGCCTGAAATCATTTACTTATTGGGTTTTGGTTTTGTCTTGAGATGGAGTATTTTATTGATCAAGCCATTTCCCCCACACCTCTCCTCTGAAACTAGTTTCCCCTTTATTATTGAATTTATTCTTCAGCAATCTCTTTCTGTCTGCTTACTACTGGCTCCTCAGATAGGACTGAATTCTCTTAAGACCACATGTTCCTGTCTTTGGCTTCTGGAAGAGGAACTAGCAATGCTTCTGGAATGTTCTTCAGTAAAATCCTCCCATATGACCAGCCCCAAGGGAGGCCTGCATGACACTGCCCTAAAGGGAGCTGTATGAACCTATCCTTTAGAGGGGTGAGCAGGGCAGAAAGGAAAGGCCATATCTAGAGTAGCTGGTAACTACAGTGGACATGCACTGTGGAAAGCTGGAGCTGGAGGCAGGGTCCCCAGGGATGATCTGAAAGGTGGCATGCTGAGGACAAGAGTCATGAACAGCATGGAACATCAGGGCATGGCTGCCAAATCCGAAAGGATACACGCTGGCTGTATTTTTATAGGATGGTACACTACTGGGGAAGGGAGATGGAGACTTCACTGGACCAAAGGAGAGTTGTAGAATATTCATTAAAGATGTGTTACATTTGTTTATGCTGTGGGACATTTGTTTAATGATGCAAAGATGTGTTGCATTCTTTTATGTTACATTTGTTCAACTCTGTGAAACTGTGCTACTTTGCCTGCCTAAAACACCTGATTGGTCTAATAAAGAACTGAATGGCCAATAGGCAGGAGAAAGGATAGGTGGGGCTTGCAGGCAGAATAAATAAGAGGAGAAATCTGAGGGGGGGGGGACATCAGGGGCCAGCACCCAGCTACACAGCAAGCCATAGAGTAAGAAGTTAACAAAGATATACAAAAATAGAGAAAGATAAAAAGCCCAGAAGCAAAAGATAGATGGTTTAAGAAAAGCTAGCTAGAAGCAAGCCAAGCTAAGGACAGACGTTCATAAGTAATAATAAGTCTCTGTGTGCATTTATTTGGGAGCTCGTTGGTAGGCTCCCAAAGAGTCAAAGAGTAAAGAGCAGGGCCTGGTGATTCATACCCATAATCGCAGCCCTAGAATGCTGAGGCAGGAGGATCACCATAAGATCAAGGCCAACCTAGGCTACAGAGTTAAGTCAAAGCCAGACTGGACTATACAGTGAGATCCTATCTCAGAAAAGGGCTGGATGGATACAACAGGATACACACATGTACAAATAGGTCAATACACATCTCATCCAGGCAAGCTCAGGGGCTGGGAAGGGAGCACTTACCGGAGGGCCCTGGCTTGTGGCTGGGTGGGCCCACCTGGCGCACACTCTGCTGGAGCAGGGTGAGGCACTCCCCAAGGCAGCTGAGGGTGGCAGCAGAGGTAGCCTTCAGGAGAAGCAGGTCCTGGTCCAAGGCAGTGAGGGGGCCAGAGCCTGGAAGGGACTCGATGGCATGCACGAGGTTCTTCTGCTGACCTTCCACCTGGTTCATCATCTAGAAAACAAGGACAACGGAGATAAGGAGGTTTCCTATTGAGTGGCTCCAAGCCCACAGGGAGCTTCAGAGCTGGGACAGTAGGCTCTACGCACAGGGCACTCTGTGCACACTTAGCCATTGCTGTGGTGGTCAGGCCCGGGTGTCTGTGTGGGGGTCCATCTATTCACACCCTAAAACACTGACCGAAGAGAATATCAGAATGACATCAGAGCTAAAAAGGAATAGCAGAACCATTAGGTACTACTTTACAGATACCAGGAAATAAGTCAATAGTAAATACATTAAAAAGCAAAAAGCCCTGGGCTTCGGAGATAGCTTAGTTGGCAGAATCCTTGCCTGGCATACACAAAGTTCTGGGTTCATTCCCAAGCACCACTTAAACCAGGCAAGATGTGGTATACCAGTACTCCCAACACTAGAGGGTAGAGGCAGGAGGATCAGAAGCAAAAGGTTATGAGTTCAAAGCCAGCCTGGGCTATGCGACACCCTTAAAGAAAAAGCAGGCTTCACACCCTTCCTCAACATTGTTTCTATGGAGGGCTCTCCCTCGGAGCAGGGGTTGTTTCTTGCTTCCCCTCCAGATCCAGTCTGCCTCATCTAAGCACCCCCATCCCAAAGCAGAGTGAAATGGGGAGCTGATGTGGGTCAAGCCACCACCAACCCAGACCATTCTGATGACTACAGACAACACGACTTTCTGTCACATCATGGGAGACATCAGGGAAAAGAGAACAACCAGGAATGGGAGAGCCATTCCTACACCCTGGCTCACACCACAACAAAACCGAGAAACCCTGCTGTGGTCTGCCCTCAGCTGGCAAGCTCATCACAAGGCGAAGCATAGTCTGCCCGTGACTTTGAATGTCACATCGAGGAGAGAGCGCTGCAGAGAGAGCAGGCGAAGTACTCAGTGGTTATCTTGAGCCATTCGGGGGCCCCCGTGTTTTACAGCTTGTCACATTAAATCAGATGATGTGCATAAAGCGCCAAGCACCACATCTAGCAGATAATTAGTCATTCCAAGAAGGAGGTGAGAAAGCAACAGCCCAAGGTCATGGGGCTGCCGACACTGAGTGGGGGGCCATGGCCTGGGCTTCAGACACCACTCCATCGCTCTTTGGGTTTTCCTACAAAACCTGTTCCCAGCTCCTAGTGACATTTCCGGCTCCTCTGACCTTGTCAATCCCAGAGGTCTCTCACCACCAGTGTGATGAGCCCAGCTGGAAGGCAGCAGTAACAGTACACGTGACACTGGGCTTGGACCCGCCGCTCTCAGGAGTTCTGTCCCACAGGCTCGTGAATTTGAATACCTGGTCCCCAACTGGTAGTGCTGTTTTGAGATGTTGGGAAACCTCCAGGAGGTGGGGCCAAGTTGGATGAAGTAGATCATTAAGGTGTGAGTCTCAGGGCATGTAGCCCACCCTGCTTCTGGTTCTCTTAGATGTGAACAAATGGCTGTTGCCATTCCCACTGCCACACAGCACCCCCTGCCTTCCCTGCCATCATGGACTTCCTCACACCGTGAGTTAAAATAACCCTCTCTTCCCTGAAGTTGCTGCTTGCCGGATAGTTTGTCACAAAGAAGAAAAACAGTGAGTACGCCTGTGGGCTATTCCTTTCCACTATGTGAATATGTGTCATTGTGATTGGTTTAATGAAGAAGCAGGCTGGCCAATAGCTGGACAGGTAGAGGTTAGGTGGGACTGGCAGATGAAAAGAGAGTGTGAGGAAGAAGAGGAGTCATCTTGGGAGTTTTGAGAAGATGCAGCGGAAGCAGGAGATGAACTTGCAATATTGATAAAAGGTACTGAGTCAGATGGCAGAGGATAGATAAGAAGTATGGGTTAGTTTAAAATGTAAGCATTAGTTAGTAACAAGCCTGAGCTATCGGCCGAGCATTTATAATTAATAAGTCTCTATGTGGTTATTTGGAACTGACTGGTGGGACAGAAAAGTCTGCCTACATATGCCTGTCTGGGCTCCCCCATCCCCCCTACCCCAATGTTTGCTTAGAAAACAAATGTTATTATCTATCATTTGATGTAGTCATGTACTTTAACAAAAGCCAACGAAAAGCTCATCTAGACTAGGGAGATGTTCAGTCAAGTGCTTATTGAGCAAGCTTAAGGCCCTGGGTTTGATTCCTGAGAATCCATATCAAAAAGCAAGTCCCCTATAACCACAGTGCTGGAAAGGTGGGAACAGGAGGATCCCCAGGGACTCACTGGCCAGACAGCCCAGCCTGACTGGCAAACCTCAGATTCAGTGAGAGACCCTGCCTCAAAAAGCAAGATAAAGATTAAGGAAGAGACTCAGTGTTGACCCCAGCCTCCACACACACATGTGCTGGGGCACATGCACACATACACTCACGCTAATGCATACACAGTGTTCTCCCCCCCCCCCAACTATTTCAATTTTACAAGATAATTTTTTTAAATCACCATGTTCATAAACACACTGCAGAGACACAAGCTGGAGCTCCTCGCTGTTCTGTGCACACCTACAGTCTGCCTGTGTAACTGGGTCTTTATGGATCACAGAGGTCAAATCAGCCTGTGTTTTTTCAGCAGCATCAGAGACAATGCAGGGCCCGGAGAGTGCCTTTCGTTTTCTGGCTCCTCCACAAAGTTTCTTGAATCACCTAATTTAATCCAAAATTGTAAGCCCAGGACTGAGGCTGCAGCTCGGGGGGTGCAGAGATGGGGCAGCGCTTGCGTAACATGCACTAGGCCCTGGGTTCGATCCCAGGTACTGTGTAGACTGGGCATGTTGTAACTCTCGGGAGGTAGAGGCAGGAGCTAAAGGTCAACCTTGGCTACACTGAAAATTCAAAGCCAGACAAGGAAACCTCAGGCCATCTTAAAAAAATAAAAAAAGGAAGAAAAAGAAAGACATCTCCAGTTGAACTCCTAGCACCTCCCCCGCACCAAGCATTCATCTCCCTCCAACATCACTAGTGCTTGTTTTCTCTGCTCAGGGATGCTGGCATGTGAGCAGGGACCACCACCTCTACCGTGCTCTGATGAATCCCAGACGCAGAGAGAACAGCCGAATCACAATGTCCACATTCTCTCAATGAAATACAAGGGAGTTCATTTAGGACCCGAAGTTCAGAGAAGCATCAATGAGTACCTGGGGCTTTAGCCTAGGTCTGTCGTTCTGCCAATGAACAATACCTCTTTGTTGGTTTCAGCTTCCCAAGAGAGACTGACAACCAGCTACATTTAATTTTCAATCAGATAAAATATCTAAGTGTTCACTGCAGCCAACTGTACACATAACTGCTAACAGAGAAAGCTGGATTTTGTGCGAGTTGTAGGACTCAGCACTTTCTCAAAATTCTCACCATAAAACTAGTCCCAGAGAAATGTCAAAAAAGGAGAATATACTGATGAAACCTATAATCCATTATATATTTTACTATCATGAATGGAGCTATAAAGAGTAACAGAAGAGGTAAGCAAGACAGAGCTGCTAACTAATATGGAATGTTCTCGGTTTTAATCAACAAAGAGACCCATATTCCAAATTATATTGTACAGGGTAAATACTTGCTATTTCGCAAGCATAAGCTATTATGTAAATCTCAGGTCATAAAAATACAAAATAGGTTTATGGGATGTCCTGTTCTACTGCCACAGAAGCACAGGCCCAGAGATGGAGCACACATCAGCTCTGTGAAAACACTCAACGGTATCTACCGAGAGCTACTACCAGAGGCAGGAGACCTTTGGCAGAGACACTTGGAAATGGTGTTGAAGAGGGTGTGGTTACAACGATGGAGATATACTAGAACAAAGTGGGAGAGAGATGGGGTGGCCTGCAGGCCTGCACCTAGTTATGTTTCAATGTCAACAGCGCCCCCTGGAGTAACTCTTTGCCTGGATACCAATAATAAAGCATCTATTGGCTTTCATCACCTTTCCTAGCAAACTGAGCACTGAAGATAGTGAGGGAAACTCCAATTCCAGATGGTGTGGCGCCCTCTTCTGGCCTCTATGGGCACTGCACACATAGTGCACAGATACACATGCAGGAAATATATACATAAATGCATATATACACATATACATGTATACATACACACATATATACATGTACAAACCAGGGGCAGCAAGATGGCTTAGTGGGTAAAGGCTCTTACCACTAAGTCTGACCAGAAAAATAGAACTGATTTCCATAATTTATCTTCTGATCTCCACATATGTGTAATGTCACACAGCATGGGCACATGTACACACACACACACACAATTTTTTTTTAAGAACATAGTGAAATTTTCAATTCATTCTGGCATTTGGCTTCTTAATCAAGGGCATCACCTATCTCTAACACATGTGCAAAAATACAATCCTAAATTAAACATCAAAGGCACAAATATAGGTCAGGCTGTGTTTCCCAGATAACTTACTTCGCAGGACACGGGGAACCCCTGGCCTGTTTCCATAGCACTCGAGAGGCAATGCACACTGCAGAATCGAATCATGGGAGTCAGTGCTAAGAGGGCTAGCAGCTACATTGAAACTCAGACACAGAAACCAGGAATGCCACACAGTAGCCCAAACCCACAAGTTCAAGTCATCCTCGGAAGAGCTGAAGAAAGCCTTGGAGGGGGGAAAGCAGTCAAGGGTCTCATCTCTCCCTGCTTTGGCATCTCTCAACTGTAAGTCTTGATGCTGGTTTTTGAGGTATCTGTGGAATCCAGTGCTGAAGGTCATTACCAGCCAAGTCAGTCGTTCCTTTCTTCTTTAACACGAGATCGTCACAAGTGCCTCGTAACTACAGAATCCTAGTTCTGGATTAGGAACACGGCGGGGCTGCTGGCATTGGCTGGCAGCACCTACACCAGCTGCCTGGGGCCATCCGTAACTCAATCCTGCTTGTAAGCAGAGGGGATAACCGACCCCACAGACAAAGTGACTTTTGTTGGTCATCCGTCCCTAGTTCTCTGAGGCACTGTTAAGTCTCACTTTGGATCCAAGTGGCTAACTGAGGCATCTTTGAACATTCTTTGGAGGCAGGAATTCAACACTACATAATCCATCCTTCATGGCTTAAAAAGAATTTCATTCTCTGTGTGTGTATTGTTGTCGTTGTTTCTTTATCCACTCCTCTGCTGTTGGACATTGGTTATGTCCTGATCTTTATCCAGTCTTACTCCATGCTATAAGCCAAACTTCCAATTCTTAGTATTCTGACCCCCGTCTCTTCCCTCCAGAGACACAGGCGACACTCTTTGCCAGCATCTCCTTTGGTGTCTCCCTTCACTTCCCCTTCCTCAAATACTGAACAATAAAATCAGCCTTGCCTGATCAGTAGATTCTACTGTTACTGTTTAGAGAGCTTGGGGCTGGAGAGATGGCTCACTGGTTAAGAGCACTAGGGCCCCCCCACCCCTTGCCGAGGACCGTGGCTCGATTTTTAGCACCTACATGGAGACTCACAACCATGTTTAATTCTACTTCCAGGAGACCTGAGGCCCTCTTCTGAATGCCTCGGGTACCAGACACACACAGTGCACTTATCTACATGCAGACTATTGAGTTTCAAACCTAGTCCAATTGGCTCAGTACCTATTTAACATATCAAAGTGAACCTGGCCTCCAGGTTCTCCCAGCATCCCTCAGTCCCTACCTCTTACAGGTACACTCACCCTCCACCCTGAACTCTGTGGCCCAGAGGCTGGGCTTCCCTGTCTCTCGGGGCTCCTCCTTATAAAATCCAGACATTTCAGTTATCTGCTCCTTCTGGCCTCCCAGCTGCTGTACATGCCCCACCACCACCACCGCCACCCCATACACACGGCCCAGCTCAGCCTGGTCATGTCCACTCTGGACTCTCCCAATGTCCCTGCCTCTCCCAATACTCTCCCTTCTATCTACAATAAACTTGCTCCTCCACCACACCTAGGAGCAGCCATGTCCTTTCCTTCTTATAGACAAAATATTTAAATACATAGAATAAAGACATCCGTAGAAAAGTACCTGGAGAACTGGCATTGCCATCTGTGATGGGTTTTCCCTCCATGATTCTGTGTGCTGGGCTCAGTGAGCCCTGGCCACACACTTGCAAATCTACCTTCCCCAGACACCCTCCCCCACCAGCTTTGTTCCCTCCTGCCTTTGAGTATATCAGCCTAGAATGGCAGAGTTCGCTATAAGAAGAGTCCCAGGACACTTTCTATAATCCAAGATACAACCTTATGAAGGCCAGCTCTAGCCTTAGTGTGGCCATCTTGCAGAACGCAACGTCTGAAGAGACACTGGTTCTCTCTCTTCGTCTATCAGGCTACTGAGATGTGGCCCCCAAACCTGGAATTTCTCTCCAAGAACCTCATGCTGAGTGAAGGAAAAGGCAGAAGGCTGGTGTCAGTTGGAGAGGGAGCCTAGAAAATCGTTCATGCTTTCGGCATGTCAGATCACCTCGGTAGGAGAGACTGGAGCCAAGGCAATGAGGAGTCAGTGATGGGCAAGACCGCCTTGACCAGGACTGGTTACTCACGCCCTCCTCCCTCCCCTCTGCCCCAATCTGCTTTTGTGACTCAACTGCATGGTCTTGAAGTGAACTTGAGTGTTGACAACTGATCGTGCAATGTCAAGACTAGACGCAAACGCAGGCATCCTGGAGCCACTCCAGCTGGAAGAGAGCAGCACACACAGATTTGACTGGCGGGCTGGAAAGCTGGAGAAATCTATTTGGAGACCGGACCCATTCCCGTTTTCAGAAAATTGGCAGGAAGGAGAGAAGCATGCACTCCGGGCTTTTCCTCGGCGCCTCTCTGGAGTCCTGGGGAGGCCATCACTAATTTTGACCATTACAGAATGACTGAAGGCATCTCTGTCCACTCCCATGCTGGGAAGGAGGACAGACAAACAGTATTTCTCCACTTCAACATCTCAACCATTGGCCTTTTTATTACATACTTAGTGAGGGAAGAGGCTGTGTGCTGGGCGGGGCCGTCCCACCGGAGCCTGTTCCAGCTCCTCCATGGTGGAAAGGTTTGTCGGGCCAGGAAATTCCAGCGATGTTTATAAACCAGCTCATACGGCCCCAGGCAGAGGGCAAAGGGCAAAAGCAACATTCTAAATCACACACACACACTTTCAAAAACTGTGCTGAAGAGGGCCTGCCTTCGTTTCCTAAGAACTTCACTTCTTTTTCTCTGACTTTTCTCAAACCACTTCCTCATCGCCGCATCCCAGCTCCACCCCACACAATATAAAATGTGAATTTCCTCTGTACAAACGCCCTAGAAGCCATCTGAGGGACAGCAGTCTCAAGACAGTCAAGAAACCCAAGCTGGGGGGAGGGGCTCTACACAAGGATGAGTCCTGGGTGCTAATCTCTAACGCTGGGCTTACTTCCCCTGGAAGTTCTTCCCTATATAACCCAGCCATTTTGTCTACCCTTTACTCTCCTGATCTCCTGACTCTCCTTTCCCCCTCTCCTTACAGGCTCAGCTCAGCCATGTACACTCTGGACGCGTCCAGTCAGATGTCCCTGCCTCTGGCTATGCTCCTCTCCTTTATTTATTTATTTATTTATTTATTTATTTATTTATTTTTACAATAAACCTTCTCATTCAACATACCTAGAATCAGTAAAGTCCTTCCTTTTTGTTTTTATTTTTGCATTACATTATAAGCACAGTAGATCCTGGTGTTAAATGTGTGTGTGCAGTGCTGCTGATCACACCCCTGCTCCCACCCCATCCCCACCACACACACACACACACACACACACACAGAAAGAGAGAGACAGAGAGACAGAGAGACAGACAGACAGACAGACAGACCAGGCAAACACTACCACTGAGCTACACCTTCAGCCTGGATCCTGGTTTTAGAATAAAAGCCCCTTCCCAACGCCATCCCCATTACTTCTTGTAAGTACACCAAGCCAGTTTTCCTACATATCCCAGGCTAGCCTAGGACTCATGAGCCTCCTGCCTGAGCCTCCTAAGAGCTGGGTGGTGACGGGTGGGTGTCACCATCCTGTACTTTTGCTAAAAGAAAAACTGAGGCGGAGAGTATTTTTAGAACTGTGTACAAGATGCTGTAAGAGCCCTGAACACGACACCCCAACCATCTCCATGCCATGTAACTTGTGCCTCTCTGGCGTGAGGTTTACCATGAGCTGATTGCTTTAGAAACTATGTACCCAGGAACAGAGCGACTCTGAAAACAGAGAAGTTCCCTTCCAGCCGGGCACTGGCCGGCTGAGGAGGAATCTCCTTTTGTGAGGGTGTGTCCCCTCTGTCCCAGGAAGGGAAGGGCAGCCAAGGGATGGAAGATTGTCCTCTGAGGGAAGGCTTGACCAAGTTCTAGCTGCATAACTGAGAGCCAAAGCTGCATTTTTAACTTTTTATTATTATGCATTAGAGATCCATGAAAGAAAAATGCTTCTGACCTGCAAGCCCCTTGCCCAAGGACAGACAGTTCCTGAAATGCTGGAGGCTACTGATTGTGGGAGAAAACAAGCCTCCTGCTTTCACTCCCTTAAACAAGTTTGTTTGACCCATCTGCATGGGATGTGCTTCTCACAGGCGGGCAGAAGCTCACAGGCAGGAAATATGTCAGGATGTACTCTTGCCCGAGTGGATGTAGATAGGATGTTACGTCAGAATGTACGCTTGCTCCTGATTGGACCTGATTGAGAATGTAACGAATTGTGGGGTTTCCTGCTGCTGCAAACTGTGACTCGGGCTGTAATTCTGGGGAGTCAGAGATGGACCTGGCCAGAGGCTATCCACCTGGCCAGTATTTAATTAAAGCTTGTTTCAAATTTGGCTTTAATTGCGGTAGTGGTCTTACTCTCAGCCAGTGGGATTAGCAGTGCTATTACATATTTATCAGGTAAAAACAAACCTCCAAAGCCTCTCTAACCTACACTCTTGAAGCGTCCTCATCTCATACTGCCCCTGCATGAACTCTAGAATTCCCCTTACAGCATCTTACAGAATGAGCCTACACAAGCCAATGGTCAACATGGGCGAGACCAAACCATTTTCCTGAGCCTTTCCCACACCTGTTCTCTCCTGGCCTACACGTGTAACCAGCCAGCTTCACGGGAGCACGACAGTTCCATACAGTTAGCCTTACTGTGTTAGCTTACGTGTCTTGCTGCTGTGACAAAACACCCAGCCAAAGCAACTTAAAGGAACGAGGGCTTGTTGTGGACCAGGGTTTGAGAGATATGGGCCACACGGTAACGGAGGCATGGCGGTTGGGGATGTGAAGTAGCTGGTCATAGCTAGCGCCTCTGCAAACAGGCAGCAAAGACCAACGCTGTTGCTGCTTTTTCTGTTTTATCCCCAGTTCATGGGATCCTGCAGCTTACACCCAAGAAGTTTCTTTCTTCATCAGAGTTCATTTTCAGGAAAGTATTACATTTTGCAAAATGAGTAGGATGTCTCTAAGATTCCCTAAACAAAGAAGCCCAGATAATACCTCAAAATTCTAGCTGGATGTGGTGCTCAGGTCTGGAATCCCAGAACTTGGGAGCCTGAAGCAAGAGGATTGCTGTGAGCTGAAGGCTAGCAACACAGTGAGACCCTGTTTCAAAACAAAAATATAGACACCAACCTCTGCTGGGAGCAGAGTTGGACCTGAAGTTCAGTTAGTATCTGCTACTTATTTTTGAAGTTTAATTACTTTACTGGGTTTAGTCAGATATTCACCCAAAGGCACACAGAAGAGCGTGACCACCACACGGCTCTCTCTTCCAGCTGACATGAATCTCACTCCTGCCAATGACTTTCAAGAAGAAAATGCATCTTGAAAAGGTGCTCCAAGGAAGAAAGAAATAGAGCAGACAGGACCCTCAGCCTTCAGGCAAATCCTTGGCAGCTTCAGCACCTTGACAAATGAAACCCTGGGGAGACAAATGCATTTATCCAGAATCTGCTTCCTGAATCTGAAGGGGACAGTTATGTTCAGGGATAAGCCACTAGTAATTAATATTTACTGTGTCCCTAGTGGGTAAATGGAACGGCAGTTACCATTTCACAGGAGAAAGAACATGATTCCCTCACACAAACTGCTTACAACCTAATCCTCAGGCACTCAAATATATAACAGAACCATAATCTCTCTGGCACATGGTGCTTAGCGAGAGAGTCCCCACCCTTTGCAGGGGCAGAAATAGGCCATCTCACTCCAAATCCATCTTCACTCTTTCCCTAGTATTTCCTCTGACCTTGGGTACAGAAAAACAAAACAAAACACTTCTAAAATTAAGCGGAAAAAAGAAAATGCAATCTCAGTTTGGGAAAAGAACAGGGTGGGGTGGGGCTAGTTTTCAGGGCCATCCGAAGGCTCAGAGCTTCAGGGTTCAGGAGACAAGGTTCCATATTTTGCTTGAAGAAAGATTAGAAACCTAGTGAAGCTAGCCCCAAAAGTGGGAGGTTTGCTGACTGTTACCAGAAAGAGCTGCCCAGAACCTACCAGGGAAGGGTTCGTAGCTCCTCCCCTCTAGAAACATAACTGACTGGCCCTCCATCCTGTTTGGTTGGAACTTCCAGCTTACCCCTGCATGGTCTGAGAAGCCCCAGTCCTGTACTCTCTCCAAACCATGCCCACTCAGAGTCTCTGAGAAAAAGAAAAGGCACAAAAAATCCCTCCCAAACCCCAAAAAACCCAGTTCTGTATTCTTGGCAGCTACTGCACCTTTCTTCCCTAGAGTTGCCAGCCGCCCAAGTCCCCGCATAAAGCATTCAGCTTTGGACCATGCTTCGGCACAGACCCAGTTGTGGGGGACATGTCATCACCCCTCACCTAGAACCTGTAAAGTCCCCCTGCTTTATAGTTCAGGGGTGCAGCTTCTCTGGCCTCCCAATCTCTGGGACTGGAGAACTCACCCAGGAGTTGCTTTGCTCAAATAAAACTGTTGTTATACTTTTTCAGTTCAGCTTGATCTGGCTTGTTTCGGCAGAGAAGCTGATTATGGGGGTGGGGCAGAAAACTTATTACAACCCTCCCTCATCTCCACGTTCTCTGGTATCTCCCTTCCTTCTTGTCTTGTTCAGTAGAAGTGAACCCTGGAGCCATATCCACCCAGTTATGTGGCTTAGCACCTCCTCTTCCAATCAGAGTAAATGCTGGCCTTGGGCAAGGTGGTCACACCGCTGCAGTCACCTGACAGCAGGTAACTACGGGGAGAACAGCCATCACATACGTGGCTTATGTCCCTTACACACTTATGTCCCTTCAAGTCACGGTGTCTCTACCCACCTCTCTTTAACCATTTTTTTTTAATCGCTCAGCTTTCTTAGGAGCATACATTCATTTTTGGATTTTTTTCTTTTACTTTGTATGTGCGCTGATGTATATGTCTGTGTACAGATGCACGCAACATGTATGTTCATGCACATGAGGGACAGAGATTGATGTCAAATGTCTTCTTCAATTGCTCTCTATGTTATTTTTCGAGACAGGATTCCTCACTGATTCAGTTAGGCTGGCTGGCTGGTGAGCTCCAGGAATCCACCTGTCTCTATACCCCCACACTCGTCTCCACCTCCTACATCTGTCTGCACACCCCCACACCTGTCTCCTCATCCTACACCTGTCTGTCTCCACTCAGTACCCCCACACCCATCTCCACTCCACACCTCCACATCTATCTCTGCACCCCTCACACCTGTCTCTGCACCCCCATACCCATCTCCACTCAGCACCCCAAGCCTATCTCCGCACCTCCATATCTGTCTCTACACCCCCACACCCGTCTCCACTCAGCACCCCAAGCCTATCTCCGCACCTCCATGCCTGTCTCTGCACCCCCACGACTGTCTCCACTCAGCATCCTCAAGCCTGTCTCTGTGCCTCCACATCTGTCTCTGTACCCTCATGCCTGTCTCTGTACCCCATGCCTGTCTCTGTACCCCCACACCTGTCTCCACACCTCCACATCTTCTCTACACCCCCACACCTGTCTCCGCACTTCCACCTCCATCTCTACACCCCCACACCTGTCTCTGCACCCCTATGCCTGTCTCTGCACCCCCATGCCTGTCTCTGCCCCGACATCTGTCTCTGTCCCCCACTCCCGTCTCTGCACCCCACATCCATCTCTGCACCCCATGCCTGTCTCTGCACCCCCACATCCATCTCTACACCCCCACGCCTGTCTCTGCACCTCACACCTGTCTCTGCACCCCATGCTTGTGCAGCAAGCACTTTACTCAGTCATTTCCACAGCCAGAATATTTATTTTAAATATTTATCTACCAATCCATATGAGCACAAGATAACAAAGGAAATAGGTGACATGATTTGCCTTACATTATTGATGATTTTTAAATTGTATCTATTATTATGTATATGTGTGTATGATGCTGTGCACACATGAACGTCAGAGGACAACTCTAAAGAGGGGGCTCTGGCCCAGTGGTGGCACACACCTTTAACCCCAGCACTTGGGAGGCAGAGGCAGGTAGATCTCTGTGAGTTCAAGGTCAGCCTGATCTACAGAGTGAATTCTAGGATGGCCAAAGCTACACATAAAAAAACCCATCTCAAAAAGCCAAAAAGAAAAAAAGAGGTGGCTCTTTCTACCTTCATGTGGTTGGCTTAGTCACTGCTCTGTTGCTGGGACAAAGCACCATGACCAAAGCAACGCAGAGAAGCAAGGATTGACTTGGGCTTTCCAGAGTGTCAGGGTCCGTGAAAGCAGAGCGAAAGCATGGTGGCAGGAACAGCTGGAGATCACATCTGGATCCACATGCAGGGGGCAGAGAGCATGCTGGGAACAGCTCCAGACTCTTGACACTCCCAAGCCTATCCCTAGTGACATACCTCCTCCAGAATCCTTCCCAGATAGTTACAAGAACTGGAGACCAAGTATTCCAGCATATCTCCTACAGGGTTGGGAGGGGGAATTCTCATCTGACCACCACACAAGGGTCCCAGGGATCCAGGCTTGCACAGCAAGCTAACTCACCAGTCTCAATGATAACGTTTAGCTCAATACAGCTATAATGACGATCTGCATTTGGGGGTAGGAGAGCAGATGGAGTCTCTCTGTTGCCCCAGCTGGCTTTAAACTCCAGGCTCACAGGGTCCCTCCATGTCAGCTTCCTGCGCAGCTGGGTCTCCTGGTGAGAGGCACCATGCCTGGCTGTGATATGTTATCTTGAGTCAACCAAAATACCACTGCCCACGTTTTGTCAGAAGCAGGAATTCAGATAACAAGGCAGTGTAGCATTGTCCCAGGGCTACACCGTTCCCAGTCAGAGGACTCCAGGGTATACTAGTTACTGAGTGATGCACGCCTCTGATGAACACACCATCACCAAGCCCAGAGCACAGCACCGCACCCTGTCATTTCCAATACAGGCTCAGAATGGGAAGCAGGTAGGACTTCCTGGGACTACAAACCACTTGAAGAGAAAGGGCTCAGTTCATAGCCTCTCAGCCTATACTTTCCTCTGGCTATTTCTAAGGTCTAGGAAACAACCCAATCTGCTCCACTATCTGTTTCCACACATTGATTCCACAGGCCTAAACACTTCAATTAACTTTGTGGGAATTAGAATTAGCACAAGGAGCCCTGGCTTTTGCCATCTCAGGAGGCAATTTGCTCAAGCATTCTCAGACTCCCCTCATGTAGAGGTGATTAAGGCAGCTCTCTTGGTCAGAGGAATAAATTTCCTCTTTCCCTCATGACTGCCACCAAACAGGAGAAGCAAAAAAAAGGCAGTGTCTGGTCTGGAGAACACTGAACGTCAAAAGTAGGAAAAACCAAAAAAAAAAAAAAAAGTAGACTAAATGACACTTCACTCTGTCCTTCCCACTCCAAACATACCACTGCAGGCTGGACCTCCCTCCCGCCACGTCAGCCTCCCAAAGGATCCACAAGGCCATCTTCACTCCTGCTAGCATTTCCAGTGCCAGCCTTCCCATGTCCAGGTCTGGTCACACTGCCCCAGGCTCTCAGAGTTTCTGCCTCACCCTACTGCAAGGCCTTGGTGTCTGTGCAGAAAGCCACAGCCAATTTTCTTGGTGCTTGGCTGGTACAGGGTGGCATGGGTCAAGTGCCCATGGAGGCCCTGAATGTTCACACTGCTAGCTTTGGATTCTAGGTACCTTCAGGAAAACGTTCTGACTCTATGGTTATTTTTGTGGCAATGGTTTGGGCTGCTCACCTGTAGCTAATCGTGGCATTTACAATAGGAACACACATTTCCTTTTGGGTCCAGAAAACATTCATATTATCCACCTTCTGACTTCCAGGGCTCTGTTAATTCGCCACCTTTACATGAAGCTTTTAGCAAATACAACATTAGCTGTTCTCCGGCTATTTTTTTCCCCATGTTTCCCAACTGCAGAATAAACACCTGCTGTAGTTCTTTCCATACTACAATGGAAATACATATTTCACTCTGAAGATAAATTGGCTTTATTTCCACATATATTTAGCAGCAGTGGATGATCTGGCAGAGCGAATGAATGCACGTGGTTCCCTTCTCAGGCAGCTGACTCTGTCCCTCACCCTCTGCAACAGACCAGCACACCAAAGCCCAAAATACAGCACCCCCAAAGGCAATCCCTGTGGTAAAAACACAACTTACAGGTTGCTCTAAGTGCAAACAAATGCCAAGTTTAATAAAGTTGCCTTTGTCTAAGGATATTTCCTTCTCCCTCACACTGACTGGCTGGTACGCCCTCTGAAAAGTCTGGCTCATCGCTTTCTCCTCCATCCCTGTCCCCTGCCGACCACAGGACAGGCACCTTGGCCAGACACTGCCCTCTTCTGAGAAACAGCAGGCGTGGATAAAATAGGTCAAGTGTCAGGAAGGGAAGAAAGAAACCTGGAAGGCATGATCCCTTAAGGGCGCCAAGGAGGGGCAGAGACGGAGCATGTCGGTAAAGCACACTGTTAAAGTATAACAGTGTGCCATGCCGGCCAGAAGGGATTCCGGGAAGGGTGGTGACATAGAGGAGAGAGAAGCAGAGTCCCTGCCAGTGAGTGATTTGATGGCAAGGGTACTCACTCATCCCCATGCTGAGAAGCAACAGATGCTGGGGCTGAGAACAAGTCCCCGGGTCCGCTCTTACCACAACCTCAGGTACATTCTGATGTTGCCTTGGTTTCCTTTCCTATAAAATGGGACTCATTGATAGCTCTCCTCACTGAGGATTGAGGAGGCTTAGGATTGAGACTACAGGGAAAGCATTTGGAACAGATGGAGGTAGGAAGGAAACAGGAACAAAAAATGCTAATGACAATGGCAATGACCAACACCAGCAGAAATTAAAAAAAAAGACAAGAAACCACAGACAGGGAACTTCCATCCTGGGTCGGTTTTGGCCAAAGCCTACAAAACTTGTATATTTTAGTAGTAATGTATGGGTTGGGGATGTAGCTCTGTCTGTAGGATGCTTAGCATGCACAAGGCCCTAGGTTCGATCCCAGTACCACATGAGCTGGGTGTGGTAGTGCATGGCTGCAATCCCAGCATTCCGGAAGTGACTTCAGGAGGATGAGAAGTTCAGTATCATCCTCCCCTGAACATCATATCTAGTACCAGTTAGGTCTATGTGTGTAAATTCTGTATTGGGGAAAACATGACAGAAATCTCACTCCAAGGCCAGTCATAGTGGCGCACAATCCTGTCAGAAAAATAAAGAAGAGAAGCAGCCAGTGAGCTGAGCATTACGGTGCAGGTCTAGAAAGTCTGAACTTGGGAAGCTGAAGCAGAAGAATTGGCCCCAGTTTGAGGTTACAACCCATATCAAAACATTTAAAAGGCCTAGTTACACAGCTCAACATCAGAGCACTTGCCTATTGGGCCTGAGACTCTTGGTTCAAGTCTGAATACTTAAAACAAAAAAGCCATCTGCTCAATACAAACTCTATTAGAATTCTGTGTAGGACTGCTTGCTTAAAAGCTGCTTTTAAAAGAAACCAATAACTTTACCCAACCAGTCATGGCCAATTCTCATTAGTCACGGTAGTCACACCTCTCCACAGCCTCAACACTTCATCAAAGGCTAAGGCTCCTGAGGGAAATAGCGGGTGAGGGGTTTGCAAGCCTCTGGTCACATCTTCATCAGCACAAATGCCATTTGCATGATTCAGTTTCCTTTGCCAAAGTCTTTGTAAAAGAAGATAGCAACCTCATCACCTCTTTTCCTATGTGACACTCAGCAGAACAAGGCACACACACACACACTCACACACACACACACCAAAAACTTCAGAAGAATTCCTATGTTTTTTTAATTTAAATTGCTTTTGGGCAAGCAGTCCTATGCAGAACTCTAATGTTTTATATTGAGTATTGCTTTTTTTTTTTAAATGCTGGGGCTTGAACCGACCCTCATATCTAATTTTATTTATGTGTTTTGCCTGTACATTTGTGAACCACCAATGTGCCCAGTGCTCTCAGAAGATGGCACTGGAACCCCTGGCCAGAAAATGGCATTGGAACCCCTAGCATTGGAATTGTAGATGGTTCTGAGCTGCCATGTGGGTGCTGGGAATCGAATCTGAGTCCTCTGCAAGAGCAGTCAGTGCTCTTAACCACTGAGCCATCTCTCCAGCCCCAAGAACTCCTAAGGTTTAAACTACAAATTGTTCTGAGACACAGGATAGAATCCTATCCCAAGGCCAGACACGGTGGCACCTGTATTTCCAGCACCTGGGAGGCTAAGACTGAGGTTCTCCGTGAGTTTGAAGCCAACCTGGGATTCATAGTGAGGCCGTTTGAAACAAAACCAAATGAAAATAAGGTCTATGTTACAGGCTCATTCAGTGCCACAGTGCATGTGGCGGTCAGAGGACCACTAACAGCGTCCATTCTCTCCTTCCACATGGGACTGAGGGACCAAACTCAGGTTCCCAGACTTGCTGGCAAGGACCTTTCCCACTGAGCCATCTTGATGGGCTGTAAAACCATGTTTTGGGTGGGTCTGCCTCCCTAGGAAGCCCTGGATTAATGTGGAACTCGGGATGGAGGCCAGGCTAGGATAAAATGACATCATAGAGCTGTAGCTTAAAGTCCCACGACTCCATTCCTGGGCCAAGATTGAATTCAGATCAACTAAGCCTGCCCTGAATTGCATGGCAGAGATGGCAAGACTCAAAGTTATGTGCATAGTAGTTCCAGTTAAGGTCCTAGAACTGTATACCAGCCAATCTGGACTGCCCGCTTACGCATGGCAAGAATTACATACTGGGAAACCACAATAAAGAAACTCATCTGAACATAGGGAGACATCCCACCCCCTTACCCCATGTGGTCCACTGCCTGAGGCTGCAGGAGATACTGTTCTTACTGCCCAGCCCGCCTGCCCTGCCCTCTTCCAGTGTACTCAGTAAACAATGGTGAGAGAGACAGACAGACAGACAGACAGAAGAGAGCTCTCACTCCTGCCCTGTTCCACCCAAGACATAAACCTCCATCCAGCTTATCTAGGTCTGTCACTACGCAACACTTGTAGTGACATTATGTCCCAATAGCCCTGATATTACTTAGCAACAGCCTCACAGTGCAAGTATTGATGTCTTTACTGGGGAAGCATCAGGGACAACTTAAAATGCTTCCCTCAAGGGAAACGTTGGTCAACGAGATGGCTCAGCAGGAAAAGCCACCCACCTGGCAGCCTGAGTTTTATCCTTGGAGCCCACATGGTGGGAAAAAAAACCCAACTCCCAAAAGCTGTCTTTTGACTTCCACACACGCACACGCACACATACACACACACATCAAACATGCACACAATAATAAATACGTTTTAAAGGGGAAAGTTCTTGACTTAAAAAAATTGTAGGCCTGAGGTTTTTTATGATTTATAGAAGTTGCTGTGAATTTCTTACTGTGTCAAACTCTGTAAATTAAACTTCATGGCACTTATGTATGCAAGGCACAAGCGAGACCACGCTTGGCACCATCACCATCTCAAGTTTCAAGTCATCCCCTGGAATGTGCCACGCCCTCAGATGTCCACTGCACAGTGATTCTCAATACTGATGATGATTATGGCCTAACACGGTTCCCGTGAACAAGTTAGCAAATATTGAGCCTTGTTCCTAAAGGGGGTGTGTGTCTGTCTGACATAGAGCTTATCATCTTAACTGCTAAAAATAAATAATAACTCATCTTGACAGGTACAATTTCTTTCACTTTACAAAAGAGAGAAAGTTGGATCTCAGAATGGAAAGTTAATTCCGTGAGGTTTGTAGTGGTTTGAATGAAAGTGACCCCCACTAGCACATAGGGAGTGGTACTATTAGAAGGTGTGTTCTAACTGGAGTAGTGTGACCTTGTTGAAGAGATGTGTCACTAGGGGTTGGGCTTTGAGGTTTCAGATACTCAAGCCAGGCTTAGCGTGTGACTTCTCTTCCTGCTGCCTAAAATTCGATGCATAATCTCAGCTACCTCCTCAGCACCATGCTTCCCGCCATGAGCGTAATGAACTAAACCTCTGAGCTGTAAGCCAGCCCAGTTAAATGCTTTCTGTTATAAGAGTTGCTGTGGTCATGGTGTCTCTTCTCAGTAATAAAACCTAACCAAGGCAAGGTGCCAGAGCTGTAACCTGAACTCCATCTCTGGGCCACCGACACTGCCCAGTGGTTAAAACACTTGGTATGCAAGCCTGAAGGCCTGAGTTCAATCCCCAGGGCCCATACACAGCTGACTGGGAGGCTCACATATGTAATCCCAGTACTCCTACAGAGAGATGGGAGGTGGAAACAGGTATCTTGTCTGAAGGCTTACAGTCCAGCTGCCTAGTGCGTGAAGAACCCAGAAAGAGGAGACCTGCTTCAACAGGGTGGAAGGGGAGAAGCTATGCCTCGAGGTGGTCCACACACACATACAGACACACACAGACACGCAAGCGTGTGCACATGCATGTACACCCCCACACACACACACACCAAATAAAACTAAAAATTAAAAGCAAAACCACTCCCAATCCGGCCCCTTAGGCTTTGCTCCTACCCTGTGCCTCCAATCTCTCCACCCACCTCTGCATGAAGCTGAACCACGAAAGCAGAGCAGAGCTTGCTTGGTTGGCCACAGCTGGCAGTGTGTGCAGCCGGTGTGTGCCGGTGACCACAGAAGCCCTGGAGCCTGAGGTTTGGATCAAATGCATTTTAACCCATAACCAAATCTGCAAATGCAGAGTTGGGGGATGCTGAGAACAGCCAACATTTTTTAACATCTGCCCTCAGTATCCAACCACGCAGCCATCTTCCCCACCCACATCACGTCTTTCATGTTGCAATGGCTTTTGAAATGTGCAAGCCAGCAAACAGAAAAGAAACAGGCACAATGGTTTTCTGAGGCTGAAGATATAGATATATCTCCATATATAGAGAGATACAGATATAGAGATATAGATATAGTATGTGTATGTATACATCCATGTGTGTGTATATATGTGTGTGTGTATATATATATGTGTGTGTGTGTGTGTGTGTGTGTGTGTACGTCTCTCACCAACAAAACTATCCACTTGGTTTTTGTGAATCTGCCATTGTCTCACAAGCCAGCACTAAGCTCTTGGCTTTATTTTCTCAGAGTTTTGTGGGCATTCTGGGTACTTAAAAAAATTTAAACTACCTTTATTTATGTGTTGTATAAAGCAGGTGGACGGTGCCTGAGGAAAGACATCTGACATCGTCCTCTGGCCTCTGTGTGTAAATGTGACACACACACATGAATATAATATGAATAGACACATCCAAAAAATACCGATGAGCCCTCTATATTTTAAATGATTAGAATACCTGAAAATCTAGAACTATTAAACTAATAGGAAGGAAACTCAAGTCCCAAACTAAAGATGTATAATGCCGTACATGTGAGTGTACGTGAATGGCCCCCAAACACCATTTAGCTCTGTTCTCTTCCTACATAATTGCACACTTCTCTGATTGCTAAGTGGGAAAAGACACTTATTCGTCACCGTCTCTCCATCAAAGCAGGCAGTTTAATGCGACCCAATTATTTTGAAGTTCTGTGATGAACAGCGATCGGAACCATCAACGCCACAGCAGTTATTCAAAGCTCAGAAATATACTCCAAAGACGTGGCCCTGAAGCTTTAACGGTATTGATTCTGAAGTGGAGCAAACCTGCTCGCACGCCTCTTTTAACATAAATCATTCTCTGGGCAGGTTTTATACAACCCGTCTTATTGGATTCATGGTTTGGCCCATCATTCAAGGTTAATAATGTCCACCTTCGCATCCTTCTGCTGCTGCCTCTCAGTGGGGTCATGGAGCTATTGTCCTTTAAAGGCTATTTAGAGTTTCCAGAAAGGAAAGCTGGGAATACAGCTTCAGCCCTGGTAGGCTTCATCACCTAGCCAGCGGGAGCTGAGCTTCAGTGGAGGAAGACTAGCAGGGAAGAGCAAGAGGGAGTTCAATAGGTGGTTGCTGAGGTTACTCATCGCTAAGCTGAGTGAATGGCCCAGGGAACTCAGAGGAATCTAAGGGTGGAGGAGTCAAAAGAAGGGTGTTCCAGAAGGAGGTGACAGGAAGTGCAAAGGCCCTGGGGTGGGAGTAGGCCTCACCTGGACAGTCAATCACACAACCAGCAGGATTCCCAAACCAAGTCAGGGACAGGGAAAGGGAGAGGACAGGGCCACACAAACAGAGGGTGTTGGGTTACAAGGTCTGATTTCATTGCACATGGAAGGGAGCGTTAGGATTTGTTTTAGATGGGGGTTTGCAGTCTCTTTAAAAACTCTGTGTTCAGGGAAATGGGACACGGACACACACACACACACACACACACACACGCCCGAGAAACACAAGTTCAGGCTTCTCTGACCACCTGGCAAGAGATTTTTAGTGAGATGTTACTCTGTGTCAGTAGGGATTTGGAGGCCCCTAACTGAATGAGGAGGACAGGGGCTGAATCCCAACTGCCTCCCTGGGGTTACAATGTAACCAGCTGGCTCCCTGTGATTACAATGTAACCAGCTGCCTCCCTGGGGTTACAATGTAACCAGCTGCCTCCCTGTGATTACAATGTAACCAGCTGCCTCCCTGGGGTTACAATGTAACCAGCTGCCTCAGGCCATTTCTGCCGAGCCTTTCCTGCCATGACGGACTGTACCTCCCAACCAAGAACCAAACTGAAAGCTCTGTCCCTTAGGTGACTTTTCTTCCAGTATTTGGTCACCATGACAAGAAAAGTAATTCATGCATTCCCAAAGTGGTTTTGTAGTTTTCTTTTGAGACAAGGTCAGGCTATGAAGCCATGGCTGGCCTGAAAATCACTATGTAGCCAAGCTGGTCTCGGGATTACAGGACTCCTGCTTCCTCTGCCTCCTGAGTGACAGGAACAGTTTGGCGGGACTTGTGAACCCCAGGTATATTCAAAACAAAGACACGTCATGAGTTACTCCTGAATAATTACAGGTTAGCTGACTATCACATATACAAAATCCCTCCATTTTGGTACCACAGATAGTAGGATCCGACCAGTGACTGCTTGACAGTGGACAGAGGACAAGGTAAAGAGGGTGCTGGTGGGCCTTGTGACATCTCCCTCCCAACCATGGACACAGATGACCCCAAGAACAGAAATTCCTTATAAATGACACCAACTCCCAGGGTCAAACTCCAAAGCCTGAATTTGACGATTTGGAAGCTCTAACCGCCCCATGCCCCCTGGAATGAAATTGAAATTTATGCCCTGGCAATGCTGACGTGTGCATGGGCAGCCCGCATATGGCGGTTCTGTTGAACTTGTCCATATTGGGCTTCATGGTCTAAGTTGATGAGGACGACTGACCAGGTCTCTTCCTCAAGAGAACACCAGATCTCATTACAGATGGTTGTGAGCCACCATGTGGTTGCTGGGAATTGAACTCAGGACCTTTGGAAGAGTAGGCAGTGCTCTTAACTGCTGAGCCATCTCTCTAGCCGCCCCCATGCCATCTGGTGCCCCTTACAAAAACATGACACCCCACTCACCCACCATATGTGCTGGGCAAAGGGGTGTATACTCCTCAAGTTGAAGCCACCTGGCTAGACCCAGAGACATATCTCAAGATGATACAGGAGACAGCCAGGCTGGCTAAGCCTTTTCTAATGTTACACTCAAACTAATCCACATGGCACAAAATCCCTCTGCTGGCTGGCACAAAGACCTGGTCATTCATCCCATAAACTAAATACAAATATGTGCAACAGTGTAAACTCCAGGGGAAAGCATCAGATGTCTGCTCTCATGTGTATTAATCAGACGCCGTCTAGTGTAAACACAAGTTTTTACTGGCACGTGTGTATACTCCCTAAGGCTGGAGAGATGGCTCAGGGGTTAAGAGCACAGGCTGCCATCCAGAGGACCAGGATTAGACTCTTGGCACCCACATGGTAGCTCACAACCACTCCAGTTCCAGGCTATCTGACACCCTCTTCTGGTCTCATTGGGAACTGCATGCATGTGGTACTACACATACATACATACATACATACATACATACATACATGCAGGCAAAACACTCATACACATACGTCTTAAAAGAAAAAAAAAGGAGCGAGTATAGGCAGAACTGACACCATAGAAAAGATGAGCATTACCTAGAGATCAGCCACACAAGTTGGTGTGTGTCTTGCATGTGTCTGTCTGGGCGTCCTGATTCTCAGCTTCTCTGGATGCCAGTAACACAGACTGACTCAGCCCCCAAGGAGGCACACAATTCATAACTCCCAGAAGCTAAGCATAAAACAAGTTCTCACATTCCTCCAGGGTGGCATCAAAGATAATACCTATTACTTTAGCCAACTCACTAGCTCCATGGTTTCCCACGGCCCTCTCCACTCACAAACCAACCCAAGGGATGGGGTAGAAATACCTTCCTAACCCTTCTTCCTCTCCATCCTGCCTCCTGTCCTGTGGTCATCCACACCTCCTACGAACTCCTGGGCAGAACAGGAATGCAAACACACTGCTGGTTTTCTCTCTGTCTAAAACAACTCCAGCAGCACACACCACCAGCCTTGCAGCAATCAAGCAACCATTCGTGCAATCCCAGCAGCATAATTTATGCCGAAAATTGCAGTTCATGAAGGATTTTTCCGTTTCTACAATTAGATAGAATGCAGTCAGCAACAACTCTATGATCAAAGCACGGTTCATGTAGTAGGGTTGCTGGGCTTTGATGCTCTGTGGGCTTCAGTGAGGAGGGGAACCAAGAGGAAGTGTTCCAGGAATCAAAAGGCAAATGCAAGGCTGCCTTCATGAAACAAGAACAGCTTACAAGTTTAGTTTCCTCTACCCATGGTCTTCTAAAACAAACAAATGAAAACTAGTTTACAAACTAGTAGGCAATTATGAAGACTCTTAAGTGTTTAGAGTTAGGAAAAATTAAATTCATATAAATGACGGACTGGCAAGATGACTCAATGGGTAAAGCACTTGCTGTCATGCCCGGTGACCTAACGGGGATCCCTAGTGCCACATGGTAGAATCAACTCCAGCAAGTTGTCTTCTGACCTCCATCCTTATGCAAGTACACACACACACACACACGAATGAATGAATGAATGAGCATAGTAAAATGGTATAAAAATAAATTCATACTTGAGAAATATCAGTGAACTTTTAGGCTGAATTGTGCCCCTTTCTTCTTAAGTCAAAGCTCATCAACCATGGCTGCACTGACACTTAACAGTTTGTTACTGTAGGATGCTGCCAGGGTGTTGTGAGGCACACTGGAGGGTCCTCTCCTAGGCCCGCCTCAGCTGTCAATCAGCAGGTGGCTCAGGCACTATCAGATGCCTGGGGCTTGACAGTTGACTCTGGGGGATTCTTACAGCCAACTTCCCATGGTGCAGGAGGAGTGGCTGTTGTGAGAGAGCTGGGCTGCATATAACCACACAGAAATTGCATTAATTAAAATTCTGCCTGGCCCATTGTCTCTAGCCTGTTATTGGCTAACTCTCATATATTAGTTTAACCCATCTCCATTAATGTGTATCGCCACTTGACTGTAGCCTACCGGCATGAGTCTAACCAGCGTCCATCTTGGGCAGGAGATTTATGGCGTCTTCCTGACTCTGCTCTTCTTCCCAGAATTCTGTTTTGTCTTTTCTGCCCACCTGAATTCCGTCCTATCAACTAGGCCAAGGCAGTTTCTTTAATGACCAATGAAAGCAACACAAATACAGAAGGACCAAGTGGCCACCAGCAAATGAGGACTCTGAGCCAAAGCATCCTAGTATAGGAAGTCACTCATACAGTGAACTCATGTCTGTTCACCCAGATAGAGCATCACAGCAGATCAAGTTATGACTCTGCCCAACTCTCACTCCATGAACCAATGAGGGAATATTTACAGAAGCACAGGCAACTCCAAGACAAGAGGACGAAAAAGTCCCACCCAACACAAGTCATGACTCATGAAAGCGGCATCCTGGAGCTACCACCCAGCATGGGAGCAGCTCCTCAAATTGTCCTCTCTTCCCTCCCCTTCATTTATTACTTATGAAGCCTTGCAAATCTTGTAACTTTCTGAACTTCTGAATTTCCATAGTTTGAGTCTTCTGAGGCTCCTTTTCCCTCCAGAGAGGAAGGTCTCGGCTCAATTATGAGGAAAGAGCTGAACAACATGACCCACCAGAAGTGGGTCAGGCTGATCTCACCCCGCCCCCTCAGAAGCACTGTCTCACACACACAGGCTCCTGTAGAGCCCAGCAACCCTCACAGAGGATGCCGGCCCCGCAGGGGATCTTAAACTGTACAAACAAGAGAAAAAGGAGACAATAAATGAACCCCAGATTCCTGGGTGGAATCTCCCTTTGTTCCATGATGTTTAAGGTCACAGACCTGAAGGATCATCAACTTTGTGTGTCAGCAAAGCAAGGGATAAGTCAAGAGGCTGAATGGGATGACCTCACACAAACCGTTTGACCTCCCTGAATACCCAGGACCTGGGAGAGAAGATGGAGTTGAGCCATCTGGTTTGAGAGGGTATTTTCTACCTCTCCAAGTGGTTATCTGTGAGCACTAAAACCTCCTGCATAAAAGGGCAGGATGGCTCAGTCAGTAAAGGTGTTTGGAGTCAAACCTCATAATCTGAATTTGATCCCTGGAACGCCCATGATAGAAGAGAGAACTGGTTCCCACAAGTTGCCCTCTGACCTATACACACACATGCATACCCACACCAGCACCCATGCACATTGAATGAGGGAGTAAATTAAACACACGTGTATACACGCACGCACACACACATACAGAGAGACATACACACACACATACAGAGAGACAGAGACAGAGAGAGAGAGAGAGAGTCTCCACTTTTAACCAATCCCCAGCACAAAAAAAACCACGTCTGCCACCCCTCCGATGCTAAGCAGGGTGTGGGCCTCACACGTATGATTCCCGTACTAGAAAGGTGGAGATGCAATTTTAAGCAAGGTCAGCCTGAGCTACCTGGAAACCCAAGGGCATGGAACATAGTTCAGTGGTAGAGCATTTGCCCAGCATGTGCTAGGGCCTGGGTTCCAATCTCAGCAGTGCAATACAAATATTAAAAATATAAAAGTTAAAAATAAAATGTCGTCTTTTATGAGAACTAAGCAACCCGTGGTCACTTCCCTGTCATTTCCACAATGAATGCAAAGCATCAGCTGGGTCTGTGTCCCGGCAGTGCTGGTGGGCGACTCTCTGTGTGACCGCCCACTCTTTGTCTAGAAAAGTACACACCACAGCTGTGGTTCTGCTGAGCATCATCTGCCAACAGCCTGTGTGTCTACACACCTGCAGTTCACAGTGTGAACCAGAAGAACGACAGCTGTGACTCCCGTATTCTAGCATCCTTCTTCGGGTACACAGACTGTACCTATTCGTGGTTTGGCCGTGCAATTTCCACGGATGCTCTTCAGCGGTACCCATCGGTATTAGTTACTCATCTTGCTGCAATGACAAAGTGGTTTAAAGAAGGAAGGGTTTATCTGAGCTCAGAGTTTGAGGGGTCGGTCCATTGTGGCAGGGGAAGAATGGATGCAGGAACACAAGGTAATTAGTTACAGGCTTTATTTTCTTGTTCATTTTTTTTTCTTGAGACAGGGTCTCACTGTGTAGTACTAGATGGCCCAGAATTTGCTGTGTAAAACAGGTTGGCTTTGAATTCACCAGTCTCTGTCTCCCACGTGCTAGGCTAGGATTAACGGTGTGAGTCACATGGCTCAACCCTGGGCCCAGACTTTAGTAACTATGCCTTTTCTCAGTAAGGCATTCTTATTTTGCTTCCTCTGAGTCTGGCTGATAACTCTCTGCCTTCCTCTTCCCAGAATTCTCCTAGTCTGGATGCCCCACCTACACTTCCTGCCTATTGGCCAATGAGGATTTTGTTAAACCAATACGAGTGACAAATCTTTATGGTGTACAAGAGTATTGCCCTACAGCAAACTTGTGCAACCCACATTCAAAGGCTGCCCCCATCAGTTAACTCTGGGGCCTTTAGACCCAATATGGGCATGCTTCCTTGGTATACTAGGTGTTTCTAAGTCCTATCAAGCTCACAGCAAGATCACACATCACATTGGTAACAAAAGCACAACTCCATTGTGCTGGCATCTGGCCACACACAGTATAACTGAATTCATACTAGAGGAAGAGGAGGGAAAGGGAGTTTATGTTGAGTACAGTGGCCCCTCTGCCAACAGCAGCCTGGGCTACCAAATACTGCAGCTGCCAATGTGCTGTCAACTCAAACCAAATCCTCCACAAAAGAAGCACTTTCTTTCTCACTCCTTCTCTCTCTCACAGACAAAACATTATTGAGAGAAAAACAAAAGAAACCAACCAGGTAAAAAGACTTCTATTTCCAAGAATGAGCAATTACCATCCAAGTACCGAGAGCTACAGCAAGGAAAGACTCTCAGTGAACCATATCTGTGCATCAGTTTAAAATTCAGAACCATGCTATGAAATTCACTATGCTATAAAAACTCACTGTATCCATTTAAGTTTTATTCTGAAAAGCCCTACTGATAACAGTGAAGGAAACACAGGGCTTATATAAGGCTGGAATATGGAAAAATGTCATTCAGTTCCTCAAGCCATGTGGCTTTCCTTAAAAGGTTTCTCTAGAGCAGTGGTTCTCAACCTATGGGTCACAGCCCTCTTGGGGGTGTCATACATCAGATATTCTGTATATCAGTTAGTTACATTACAATTTATAACAGTAACAAAATTACAGTTATCAAGTAGAAACAAAATAATTTTATGATTGGGGGTCACCACAACATGAGAAACTGTACTTAAGACTCACAGCATTAGGAAGGTTGAAAACCACTGCTTTAGAAGACCCCTCAAAGAATTATATCTCAGGTTTTATTCATTTTCTTCTACTTTAATTCAGTAACAAAAAACCCTTTAGGGTTCTCCTTACCAAATATAATATCTATATTAACCCTGGCTGAGGAGATAGCTCAGTGGGCAAAATGCTTGTTGTACAATTGCATGTAGACCTGTTAGACTAGGATGCCCACCTCAACTGGTGCCAATATAAAAAGCTGGGCATGGTGGCAATGTGCTTGTCACAGGAGCACTGGAGGTGAAGACAGGTGAAGTATTTTTATTGGTGATAAATAAAGCTATTTTGGCCAATGGCTTAGCAGAGTAAAGGGGCAGGTGGGAAATCTGAACAGATATAGAGATAGAGAGTAGATGGTGTCAAAGAGATGCCATAAAGCTGCTGAAGGATAAAGATGCTGGAATATTACCAATAAGCCACAACCTCATATACATAGATTAATAGAAATGTGTTAATTTAAGATGTAAGAGCTAGCTAGGAATATGCCCAAGCCATTGGTCAGTGTTGTAATTAACATAGTTTCTGTGTGATTATTTAGGTCTGAGTGGCCAGGAAACAAAGGCATAGTCTCAGGTTACAAATGGTGCCCAAACATTTAGCAAGAATTTCCATATAAAGTCTGAGAAAGCTTTGAAAAAAAAAAAAGGACTCTAGACAGACAAGAACAGAGTCAAGCTCAGCTTCTTGGTAACCATCTTTTCTCCAATAGTCTCTGTTTGCTACAGGCAAGAAGAGGCAGGGTTCCTTTAAGAGAGGCTTCTGGACTAAGCATTAGCAGCAAAAACCTCACAGCTCTTTTAAGAGGCTCTGCCATCAAACATTTAAATGGTGTTTATGAGCACCTGGCATCAGGCTAGAAACTCCAAAGAATTGTGGCAATAAATCTGGCTTCTGCCCGTACCTCCACCATGAAGTTAGTCTCTCATGGGGTGATCTATGGAAATGTGGTGGAGCCAGGCACCAAAGCTGCAGCTTTAATCCTAGTCATGCTGGTTGGCAGATTTAAGACTCATGTGGTCAGAAAAAGATAGAGATATACAGTAAAAAAAAATCTCCAAATGGTTTACAGTGTATTTAAAAATATACATAGGCTTGGAAGAGAAAAGAAAAAGGATAGAGAAAGTACTTACAAAAAGAAATAGAGTAGCCAGGCATGGTGACACACATCCTCAACCCCAGCACTTGGGAGGCAAAGGCAGGTAAATCTCTGTGAGTTCAAGGCAACTTGGTCTACAAAGTGAGATCCAGGACAGCCAAAGATACACAGAGAAGCTCTATATCAAAAAAACAAAAATTAAAAAATAAAAGAATAAAAAAAAGTTACATAAAGATGGAAAGTGAGAAAGAATCTTGATTATGTTTACTAATGTGTTTTCTTTGAAGTTTTTGACTGTGAATGAGCTACATACAGAGAGACATTTCATTGTACAGGTTAATAAGCTAAACCAACATATATATTTTAAAGGTATCTTGACTTTAAAATTTAAGTCTAAGGATATGTTACTTTGGAAAAGAGGTTTTGCGTTTATTTCCACAGAGGATAGAAAGCTGTAGATTTCTTACCAGCTAATATGATTTGACCAAACAAGACACCCTGAAGTGATGGCCTAGGTGGTCCAACATCCACGACAGCTTCAGAACTGCTGGCTGAGATGGACCAACCACACAGGATGAAAGACCTGATTAATAGCACCCCCAATCAGCAGGAAGAAGTCTAAAAACTATGCCTAAGTTCCCAAATATTGTTCATAAATGTTTATTTCATTTACAGGGGGTTGATTATAAATGGTTAATGGTCAAGGTCTTTCTAAAGCAAAAAAGGGGATATGATATAGAAATGAATACTTTACATTGGTATGGTCTTTAGTTTATTGATACAAATTTAAGGTCAATTTTGTTATACATGTATTTCAACTCTTGTTTAAAGTATTGTGTTTATACAGCTCATTTAAAAATGTAATGTATAATTAAAATTTACAGATTAATAGAGTCATTTATAATGTTCAAACTTGTCATGTTAGGTTTTCTAGATATAAGATATATATTTCACTTAGACAATCTTCAACACTTTAAAGACTTACAGAGTATGGCATTTAAAAGATTTTAAGAACTTAAACTTCTCTCATGATTCTGGCATCATCAATTACTTCAGAGAGGTTGATGGGCATTGAAGAAACTCATTATGGAATTTGCCTTCAATGTGACAAGGTTAGCCATTTGGGCAAGAAACTTCTTGCCTGGACTGCTTGATGGTATGCTGTGTAAACTGGGCATGCAGGACCCACAGAAAAATGACTGCTGAACTTTCCAAAAGATGGGATGGTCCTTCAAGGTTCCTGCTTCAAAGAAAAAATTGCCATTTACAGGACCCAGAAGAAAGCAATAGACAAACTTTGCAATTATAAGGCATAATAGAAATTCAAATTTCCTGCTTCATGGAAAAGTCTGCCAAATATTATGAGCCTGTAGGCTGAAGATGGATGCCCCAATATTACAAAAGAACTTGGGGTGACTATCAAGGCAGTGAGACATCTCTGTCATTTATAGAACTTTGGAAGTTGCTTACAATCACTTCCTGTTTACTTTTATAATTATAGTTTTCCTTAGTTATAATAGAAAACAGATATAAAACTTTAGACTCACAAAGATAGGCTAGTTGATAGAGTATTTTCCTTAATTTTTCAAATGTAAATGGACTAAATATTGTTAACTATAATTATTGCTTAATAACTGTTTTGTATATGTAATTTTACTATGTTAAAGCTAAAACTTTCCTTTATAATTATACAGAAAAGTGGAGACGATGTGGGATGCCCTTCTGCATATGTATTGCTTTTATTGGTTGATGAATAAAGCTGTTTTGGCCAATGGCTTAGCAGAGTAAAGCCAGGTGGACTATCTAAACAGAGACATAGGAAGTAGGTGGAGTTAAAGATATGCCATGTAGCTGCTGAAAGAGAAAGATGCTGGAACATTACTGGTAAGCTACAGCCTCGTGGTGATAGATTAATAGAAATGTGCTAATTTAAGATGTAAGAGCTAGCTAGAAATACACCTGAGTCATTGCCCAAACGGTGTTGTAATTAACATAGTTTCTGTGTCATTATTTGGGTCTGGGTGGCCAGAATACAAACGTGTAGTCTCTGTTTACAGACAAGCAGATGGCTAGGACTCCACAGTTGGCTAGCCTAGCCAAAAAAAATGTTGAGTTCTAGGTTCAACAAGAGATATCAATATAAGGTAAAGAGTAATGGAGGAAAATAGTCAAAGTCAACCTCTGGCCTCCACACATGCATGCATAAATAAGAGTATCCTCACACACGTATGTACCACACACATATACGGAAAGAAAAGTGAACCTTTTATTAGTATTGTAGTGTGTGCGTGCAAAGGTCCAAAGACAACTCTGTAAAGTTGGTTCTCTCCTTCCACCTTGACGTGGGTTCTGGGCATGGAACTTGGTTAAGCAGTCTCTCACAGCACGTGCCTTTACTCAGCCCCCCAAGCAAACCTCTTAAACGGGTTTTTCTTTATAAGGCTGTTCATATTGTCATAGCTACGATCTCTGTAGGAGAAAAAAATGGGAGAGCCTAGGCTAATCACTGGGGCCTTCTTGCAGATGCCCAGATGCTCAGTGCAGATGTGACAGCAGTTCTCTAGAGACACTGTATGGGGCCTCTCTTCACAAAGACTTCCTATGACATGGTCACCTGACTGCTGTGACACCCAGATGTTATTGTTTAAACCTACAGTATCTGCCATAGGCTCATGTGGTGAACGTTTGTGTTTTGGGAGACCGTGGGACCTTTAGAAAGTAGGGCGTAGCTGGTGAGGACAGGTCACTATGGGGAAGCCTTTGAAGGATATACCTTCTCTGGTTCCCACCTTGCTGTCTGCTTCTTGGTTTGCTATGGTGTGAACAATCACACATCACACCCCTGCCGCCCCAGACAGACCATTCCACCGTGCCTTCCCCAGCACAATGGACCAAAAACCCTTGAAATTATGAGTTAAATAAATCTTTCCTCCCATCAGGTCTGTCAGGTATCAAGGTCAGAGGAATTTTAGGTGACTAATCAATCTACAACATCCTCTCAAATGGCTCCAACCTTTAGCAATGACATCGTCATCTACAAAATTCATACTCAAATTCAGTTGATAAAAAGCTCCATTTTAAAAGTAAGTTTGTAGACTAGCTAGGCATGGTGGCAAACATCTTTAATCCCAGCACTCAGGATTAAGAAAAATAGACAGGTCTCTGAGTTGAAGGACAGCCTGGTCTACAGAGCAAGTTCCAGGACAGCCAGGGCTACACAAAAAAATCCTGTCTTGAAACAAACAAACAAATAAATAAATATGTTTATGCTTGTATGTTTACATTCAGGGATACCATCAGCTACATGAAGCCCATGGGTCATGGGTTGGACATGCTTGCAAGAAACAGCTACAATACACCATGGTCAGAAGACTGAACGATGTGAGAAGTTGACCCTACCCTACGAGTGAGGAGATTACAATCCCCTACTACCTTCCTTCCCTGCTGGGCTCCTCACCTGCCTGCTCCCCAGGTACAGTTCCACTTCTGGCCACTTCTAAGTGTATTGAAATGAAGATTCAAAGAGCAGGTGTTAAAGAGAAGACTCCACAGCAGGCCCCAACCCTGCAGGGTCAGTCTCTGTCCCACAGACGGGCGTTTGAGTCCTAACACCCTTCTCTGGGGGCGAACAGAGAAGGTGCACTAAGCGATGCCCACGGAGGCTGTGACTGCGGCATGGTCGCCTCTTCAATGTGATACTTTTACAGAGTCTGAGCAGTCACTTCCACGTTTTCCCTAGAACACGCAAGACCAAATGTTTATGCACTTTTGCCAAGAATACCAGAAAGAGAGTACCATCACACTGGTAACACATGTTGCTGTGCCAAACAGCAGTGTTACCTTCATCTCCTGGGGACCATACATGCTGGGTTTCTCTGCTATACTGTTTCCCAGCATTCCAGGGATTTGAGCCTCTCTAATATTGTTTCTCAGCAGATCCGAACACACTGGCTTCTTATCAGTGGCTGTGACCTTCCACAATCATTGCCATGCCGGCCACTGGTGAGGGGCTGTGTCTCTGCCCTATCTCCATTTATTAGCTCGTCATTTTTTTTTTTTTTTTTTTTTTTTGGTTTTTTGAGACAGGGTTTCTCTGTGGTTTTGGAGCCTGTCCTGGAACTAGCTCTTGTAGACCAGGCTGGTCTCGAACTCACAGAGATCCGCCTGCCTCTGCCTCCCGAGTGCTGGGATTAAAGGTGTGCGCCACCACCGCCCGGCTAGCTCGTCATTTTCTATAGAGAGTGCCTCCGCTTATTTGGTTTATTCTCATTTATTTATTTGGATCAGCATTTACTATTTCTAGGGGTTTTAACCTGATACCATGCACACAGTGGATTCTTTCCCCAGATCACAGCTCTGAAGTTTAAATCCCTGCCTAACATCACACAGCATTTCAGCAGCTGAGCTATAAGGCCAGTCCAATGGATGTCAGATTTCAGCAGCTGAGCAATAAGGCCAATCCAATAGAAGTAAGATTTATCTACCCACCTATGCTCACTAGCTCTATGTCAACTTGACACAAGCTTAAAGTCATCTGAAAAGAGGGGACCTCAATTGAGAAAATGCCTCTGTAAGATCAGGCTGTAGACAAGCCTGTGGGGCATCTTCTTAGTGATCCGTGGGGGAGGGTCCAGCCCAATGTGGGTGATGCCACCCCTGAGCTGGTGGCTCAGGTTCTATTAAAAAGCAGGCTGAGAACGTCATGAAGATCAAAGCCAGTAAGCAGCACTGCTCCATGGCCTCTACATCAGTTCCTGTCTTCATGTTCCTGCCCAGTTTGAGTTCCTACCTTGGCTTCCCTCGATGAACTGTGACTCTGGACATGGAAGCCAGATAAGCCCTGCCCTCCCCAAGCAGCTTTTGTTCACGGCGTTTCATCACAGCAATGGTATCCCTAGATAGGACACCACCCAATCATACACCCATCTGCCTGTCCTTTATCTATCTTTTTTGTTTATTTGAAGTCAGGATCTCATGTAACCTAGGCTGACCTGTATCTATCCATTCATCTATTATTTTAAAAGTTAAATATTTCATGATTGCTGTGTATATTCATGATGCGTGCATATGGGAACACATGCCATAGTGTGTGGAGGTCAGCTTTTTGGAGTTGGTTCTCTCCTTCTACTTCCACGTGGGTACCAAGAATCAAACTCAGGACAGGTGGTGGTGGCGCACGCCTTTAATCCCAGTGCTCAGGAGGCAGAGGCAGGTAGATCTCTGCGAGTTCGAGGCTGACCTGGTCTACAGAGTGAGTTTCAGGACAGGTATCAAAGCCACAGAGAAACCTTGTTTTGAAAAACAAACAAAGAATCAAACTCAATCACCAGGCTTACACAGAAAGCACCCTTAGCCACTGAGCTACGTTGCCAGCCCTGTTTTAGTTTTTAATCAGGATCTTACATAACCCAGGCTGGCCTTAAACCTGCTACACAACCAAGGATCTTGAATTCCTGGTCCTTCTGCTTCCGCTTCTCTAGGAGAAGACGGCAGGTGTGTGCCACATGGAGTTGAATCTCGCTCTTAATCAGCACAGGATTCACCCTCCAGGGTCAACAACGATGTCATCACCAGCTAGCACACAAAAAAAAGACAGGCCGTCACGCACCATGTGGGCATGTATTAGGGCAGCTTCCAGAGCTGGGGAGCTCTTGGTCATAACCAGAACTGATTACATCAAAACAACTTGAGCTCCGGCCCCATGGTGGGTTTAACCCAAGAGCCCTCTGGAAAGCACCGCATAAGGATTCTGGGAAGAACCACCACCCGTAATGTGACAACTACAAGCAGCAATAAACAGCAAGATTAGAGATGTAAATGAGGCTTAAAAGATCGAGCTGCTTCAGGTCACACAACCTTAATACGCTGTTGCTGTCCCAGCTCCTAAACCCACTTCGTCTGCAATTTATTTAGGCTGAGTAAGTGATGGGGTTTATACTGTCTATGTCAGTGGGAGCAATCTGGGTCCTAATTCAAATTCAAGTCCTTTGCTCCTATGTTCTCCAGGTCACGCCTTCTGGTTCCCATCAGTCACAACTATCGTAACGATGGGGACAGTGAGGTGGCTCAGTGTGGAAGAGCACTTGCCACCAAGGCTGAAGACCTGAGTTAGAGTCCTATCCCACATGGCAAAGGAGGGACATGATTCCCCTCCCCATGCTGTCCTCTGACCTCCATACCTGGGCTGTGGCACATGCATGCCCAGCCACAAAGGATGTCAAAAGGAAACACTTCATGATGGCCATGGTGATCTTAGTTTGCAGGTGTGCGGGGCCTAACTCGTCGCACTCAGTTCTGACACACACCTCTGACTCTCACTTCCAATAAACTAGCGCGGATTACAGCCCCCGCTCAGGTGAAGTACACAACTATTGCAGGCGAGGTATTTCAATCCCCTCCTTTATGATGAATGTGTAAAACAAGACACCAGCCTTCAAGACAGCAGGTGCCTGCCAGGCTTCTGGGTTCTGCGGCACTCTCCCAACAGTCTCTGAGCTTCCGGCTGCAGACGCTCACGCGGCAGTGACACACGGAAGCTGGCTTTTATATTGCGCTCAGAGAAACCTGGTGGGTATACCCACAGATGGCCTTGCACTTCCTGTTCGCCCACCTTCACCCAAGTGTTTGTGCATGGGAATTGTTATGTGATATGGAATAACTAAAGATTATGTTTTCTGGTCTGTGCACACAGCTCTTCTGCTCTCCTGGCTAAGACATAAAGAGCAACAGCCCACATTAAATACCAAAGTGTGTTCGTGTGTTAAATGCAAAGTGCAACATGCCGAATGAGTCCTGGGTTCTTGCCCCCCCCTCTGCCTCATACACATACACACACACACACACACACACACACACACACACACCAAAAAGGAGAAGAGGTGGAAAAGAGACACCTCTCCAGGGGGGAAGCTTCGGGCAGAAGCCTGGACGGAGTGATTCAGTGAGCAACGTGGGGTGAATCTGGGGGAGAGCAGATCCAATGACTCTGGGGTGGGGGGATCTCTGGTAATGTAGAGGAGCATCAGGAGGCCAATGCCTGGAACCCAGGAAAGAGATGTGATGGAGGCATCTAAGACGTAAGGTCAGAGACGTGGCGGACAGCCCAGTCGTAACGAGCTGTAATCTAGAGACGTGGGTTTTAGTATAAATAAAACAGACATCCACCAGAGCTCCTAACCACTCTGCTTGTCACACGCAGCCATCAGCACACCCTCTGTGCCGGCTCTGACGGAGGACACTGAGTGAGGCTTCAGAGGGCAGAACTTAACATGGAAGAGAGTGGCGGTGGAGGAAATGCTGTGTCTTATCCATGAGGCTGGAGTGTCCCATGGAGTGTGGACGGATCAAGGGACCCATTCACGAGTCATGAGTTTAGAGCCTAACATCCCTAGGGAAGTGAGATGCCCAGTGGGTGGCTACAGAAGAAGTTATCTCTGCTCTTCTCCGCAAATGTCCTGGATACTTGGCACTCCAGTGTCCTGGAACCTCCGCTAAAACTTGGACTTCACCTCCAAATCTTCACGCAATGGGCCCTGCTTAGTTACTGTTCTATTCCTGTGAAGAAATCCTGCGACCAAGGCAACTTTTTTTTTTATTGAAAAAAAATTTTTTGCCTCCTCCCTGCCTCCCATTTCCCTCCCCCTCCTCCCGCCCCTCTCCCCCTCCCCCCACTCCTCTTCTCCTCCCTCTCCAGCCCCAAGAGCAGTCAGGGTTCCCTGCCCTGTGGAAAGTCCAAGGTCCTCCCCACTCCATCCAGGTCTAGGAAGGTGAACATCCAAACTGTCTAGGCTCCCACAAAATGAAAAAAAACCAAGGCAACTTTTAAAGAAAACATTTAACTAGAGGCTTGTTTATGGTTTTAGAGGGTTAGTTCATGATTATCACAGCAGGGAGCATGGTGGCAGGTAGCCAGTCATGGTGCTGGAGAAGGAGCGGAGAGCTTTGCATCCTGTTCCTCAGGCAGCAGACAGAGACTGGGACTGCTGTGGGCTTTTGAAACCTCAAAATGCACATCCAGAAAAACACCTCCCCCAACAAAGCCACACCTCCTAATCCTTCCCAAACAGTTCCAACAACTGGGGACCAAACATTCAGACTTATGAGTCCATGACATTCTTATTCAACCACCACAGCCTCTAGGGAACTCTAACCCTGCCACAATTGCCTGACCTTGACTGCTTCCCATGGCTCCGTAAGTCTTGCGTCTTTCATGCCTTCAGAGCTGGTACCACACGAGCGATGCTACCAAGCTCTGCCACCAGCTTAGGGTGGAGACTGCCATCCCATCTCCCACCCCCAACCTCAGCTGCTTCAGCTTCTAGGGAAATGCTTTCTAAGTCGGTCACTTTCAAGGGACAGGGAGCTCCTTCAGCTTAATCTTTCTTCTTTTAAATGAATTGGAAAGTGTTAGGAATTGAAATACATATGATGAGCCATTTATAAAAATGCATTAATAGTGGTTGAGGTGTTTTACATAACCCAACCCCAGAAGGCTTGACGGGAAACTGAAGAGAAGGAAGTGGAGAGAGAGAGAGAGCAAAGGCAGACCCTTCACAAAGAAGCTGCCCTTTCTAGTCTAGTTATGTTCAAGGCAAGGACAGAGAGAGCCAGTGACCAGGGAAGGCTCACTGTGAGGCCATGACCCTGTCAAGTGTCACACTTGGAGACTATGGTCTCAGGACACAGCCAGTTGCCTTAGTAACAGTATCTCTATCCAAGGTGACAAATTACCCTGCTTTTTGACAAATTCAATACAGTCCTTAAACAGTGTCCTGGAAATGATACAAGAATATGTACACAGCAAGTGGCTGGCTGGGAGGGTAGGTCAGTCAGTAAGCAGTCCTAAAACCCACGGCAGAGGAAAATGCCAGTGGCTGGGGCTGGCCATAGGGCAGGTGCACTGTTGTAATACGAGCGGCAGGGCTGCTTCCCCGGCACCCGGCCGCCCGCATGGCTTTACCCAAAATAATTACACGGAAACTGTATTCTTTTAATCACTGTCTGGCTCATTAGTTTCAGCCTCTTATTGGCTAGTTTTTACATATTGATCTAACCCAATTTTAATATTTTATGTAGCACCATGAGCTGGCTTATCAGGGACGATCTTAACCTGTGTCTGTCTGGAGTGGGAGAATCATGGCGACTCTTTGACTTGGCTTCTTTCTCCCAGCATTCTGTTTTGTTTACTCCACCTACCTAAGGGCTGGCCTATAAATGGGCCAAGGCAGTTCCTTTATTAAATGAAAGTAACTCCTCCATCAGTGCACAAGAAAGCTAAAATATGCAAAACTTCAATCAGATGCAAAGTAAAGAAAGTAATATGGGCTAGGGAGATGGCTGAGCGGGTACAAGCACTCACATGTATAAACCCACATTCAGACACACAAACACACATACTTAGAAATGATAAACATTAATCACTTTTACAAAGATTCTTAAAAATCCTACACCCTTGCCTGAACATTTTTGCAAACTCTACCACATTGCTCTATGCAGCTCTTGCTTGATTCCTTTGCGTCCCATATTCATTCTAGAGACTCTATATTCATTACATTCATATTATATTATCCATTGATTTATGTTTCTGTCTGTCCGCTAGACTGCTTTTATCTCATACTGTTTCATTTTCTCTGTGGTCTGAAATCCAGTGACCCCTTCAGAACAGCATCAACCTCTAACTTTGCTATCAAAGGAATAATGGAACCTTTCTCCTGGATTCCAGAAGTTTATTAATCAAGTGATAGAGATAAAATATCAACACAGGGCTGGAGACATGGCTCAGCAGTTGAGAGCATGGGATGCTCCTCCAGAGGATCTGGGTGTAGTTCCCAGCACCTACATGGTAGCTCACAGATGTCTGTAACCCCAGTTCTGTGAGATCTGACACCTACTTCTGGTTTCTATGAGCATAGACATACATGCAGGCAAAACATTCACACAATAAATATAAAAAATTAAATTAATACACACATACTCATCTGTATTTATGGATTCCATGCCTCACAGAGATGCTAGAAGTATCTTAAGGAAAACTAAGATGCAAGTTGCAACAACCACCACTGCTCCAGAGCATTTTCATGGTTGGAGTAGTGCACACCTGCAATCCCTACTTTGGGAAGGCCAGAAGTCAGGCCAGTGTGGGCGAGATGGGGAAGTGGTGGAAGCATTTGCCATGAGAACCTGGAGGCCAGAGTTCTACCCCGGGACCCAGACTGGAAAGAGAGAACTGCTCCTGGTTGTCCTCTGACCTCCACACATGTGCCGCCTCCACACACACACTCTCTGTCTTACATGTGCACACACACCAAACACATACTCACACAGACAATAGATAGAATATTTTAAAAGTTAAAGATTAATCTCAGCTACATAATACACTGTCTAGATAGATAGATAGATAGATAGATAGATAGATAGATAGATAGATAGATAGATAGATATGATGGATAGATGGATAGATAGACAGACAGACAGACAGATAGACAGACAGACAGACAGACAGACAGACAGATAGATAGATAGATATGATTGATAGATGATAGATAGGTAGATAGATAGATAGATAGATAGATAGATAGATAGATAGATAGATAGATAGGCAGACAGACAGACAGACAGACAGACAGACAGTAAAATCTGGACACATTAGCAACTACAGTTATTAGAAGAAATCTAATACAAGACAAAACAATTAGTCCTTGTAGCAAGTAGGAGTGGATATCTGGAAAGTCAAGAGAATATCAAACTATAATAAAATATTTATTATTATATATTTATGTACACACACACACTTAAATAAAAGGGTGTGAGTTCCGAGGCAGTGACAGACCCTGCCTCAAAAAATAAATAAATAAAAGAAGTGGATAGCATCTGAGAAATGGCTAGTCCTTGAACCTCCATGAACATGTGAACATACATGCAGGCATATCTGTGCACACATGTACCAACACAGGGCATGAACATGCACACACACAACATACATATGCACATGCATACATAAAAACAAACATGTGCTGATACAATAAAGAACATGTGAGAAGTTGGCATAGATTCTGCTGTGATACCAGGTGGAAGCTGAGATACAGCCACGATGGGGACCCTCTTAACACCATTCATTGGCCTGCCCGTTTCTAGTCTTGTGTGCATTTTGTGAACATTAAGAAGCATAATCTGCTGATAGAAATAAGAAATATTTCAGTTGCCTCCACAAAGGCAATAGCATCCCCTGTCATAGTTGAGCAGATAATTGTAACAACTTAGTGCCTGGTGAATCTGCAGGGGTGCTGCAGGGGGTGCTGCAGGGGCCCTCCTTCCACACCTAGACTGGCTCTCAAGGGTCCTCCATCAATATATCTCAAGCCAGAATTCCATGCACTACGAAACCTCACAACTTGCTGTGTCGATTCTTTTTATAACTCAAAGGCCAAGAGCTGTGTGATTACACAGTTTCCACTGTGATTCATTGACCCCAGTGTTAGCAAACTCCATGTAACACGCCCGCAACCCTTCTGCGATAATTTCTCTGTTAGTAAGAAATCTACACCTCATCTCCTCAGCTCCTGGGTGTTAAGTGGATGGATGTTTATCCCCAGGTACACTGGAATGATTATACAATAGCCAAAGAGAAAGGAAGAAATTATTTCCCCAATAATATGTCAGAAGGACGATTACTGTGTTAGAAATATGTGCATGAAAATGAGGCAACTCCTATTTGTCTCCCCAAATATCAAGGAGGTATTTTTTGCTTACTTTTATGATTCCGCCTTCATCTCTACTAATCAACCAGTGTAAGTCACACTCCATGTTTTATATTAGAATCACCACAAACAATGGATAAGAAATACAAGAGCTGGCCGTGCAGTTCAGTGGTAGAGCTTGCTTAGTACACATACGGCCATGAGTTTGATTCCAAGCCAACGAACAGGAAGAGGAAGAAAAAGGAGGAGTGGGAAGGTTCAGGAAGAAGATGAGGAAGGAGGAGAATGGAGAAGAGGAGGAAGAAGCCAAGTATAGGAGTGCATTTTGGCAGCCTCATATTAAGAGCTTATCCGTCGTGGTGGCACACATCTGTGCACCCAACTTTCCTACAGCAAGAAGGGAAACAGATCAGAGAATCACACCGCTCATATTACAACAGAGTGGCACCCAACGTGCTAATGAACTCCACGTCAAACCTGAGAGGGCTTAAAAAGGACAGAGAGAGAATTTAAGACAGCTTTTTGCTGTTTGTGGGTTGCGTGCGGCAAAGAAATTGTCCTGACTCAGCAGCAGGAAAAAACTGGCTGTTTTAAAATGCCGGCTTTCTGGGCTGTGCCGCCATCGCGATCTCTGTCTGGCTCCTGCTGGAGACAGAGTTTTTAAACGGAGCATTTGGAGTAAAGTGTTACGGCTTGCTTGATGGCAATGTTGACTGCTGTGTGCCTGAAACTGTGTGTGGCCAGGGGCACCAAATGGCTCTGAGGCAGGAGCGGGCTTAGCTCCGCTATGCTGAACTGTGCTGGTCTCAGGCAGGAACTACCGTAATTACCATAATAACAGCGCAGTTAAGGTTTAGACTGGGCAGGACACAGGCAGTACCGTATTATCTGTATATGGTGCAATTTAAGTTTTAAGAAGTGCTTAACATTTTAAGAAATGCTCCTGGATAGTAAAAAAATTACAGATTCACAATAAAACAGATTCAGACATAAAAGACCACAGTGTTGGATGAGTGTACGTAGGCTTGAGAGAGAGAAGAAAAATATATATAAAGAATAAAGTTAATGTCTTAAAAAAAGGTAAAGTCTTTAAAGAGACAGAGTACAGATAGTTATAGATTAAAAGAAATAAAGAAAAATAAGCCACGTAAAAATGGAAAATTCACAGAGAGTCTGGATTCTTTGTATTATTGTGTTTTCTTTAAAATTTTTGACTGTAAAGGAGCTAAGTACAGAGAGACATTTCATTATATGGGCTGCCAAGCTAAACCAGAATGGATATAAGGGTATTATGATTTCAGAATATGGGTCTAAGGATATGATGCTTTGGAGAGGGTCTTCTTTTGTTTTCACAGAGGATGCGACCCTGTGGATTTCTTCTATCCCAATATGGTATGATAGACCACGCCCTCCTGAAAGGTTACTGTGAACACCCTCAAAAAATTACTTCACTCAACTGCCAACTGAGATGACCCTGGCACACAGGTTATCCCATAAAAGACCTGAATACAGCGCCCCCATTCAGCAGGAAGCAGTTTGGAGAGAAAAAACTGCGCCCATATTCCCAAATATTGTTTATAAATGTTCTTTTACATTTAAAGGGGGATATGATATAGATATGAATAATTTGCATTGGTATAGATTTTAAGGTCAATTTTGTTATATGTATATGTATTTCTGATCTTGATTAAGGTATTGTGATTGTATAGTTCATTTAAAAATGTAATGTATATAGGTTGTTAATGGATAATCATCAATAATAGTCAAGTTTGTAGTCATGTTAGTTAGATTTTTTGGATATATAGAGACATATTTCAATTACATAGGTATTCTTCATATCTTTCAAAGACTGCAGAATATGGCATTTAAAATATTTTAATAACTTAGGGTTTTTCATGACAATGAGACACGTCTGCTCCTGGCAGCACCAGCTACTTCAAGAGGAAGATGGGCACCGAAGAGGCTCCTTATGGAGTTTGATAGCCATTTGGACAAGAAACTGCTCTTGCATGGACTGATGCATAAACTGGACACAAAGAACCCGCAGAGAGAGGACTGCTGAACTTGCCTAAAGGTGAGATGGTCTTTCGGGGTTCCTGACTCATGAAAGAGTCTGCAAGACATTCTGCAGGACACAGCAAAAAGTGACTGAACTGTCTTTGGAATTTCCTGCTTGATGAAAATGTCTGCTGGAAACTATGGGCTTGAAGGCTGAAGATGGATGCCCCAACAGTACAAAAGAACTTTGGGTGACTGTCCAGGCAGCAAGATGTCTCTGTCATTTCTAGAGTTTTCTTATTTCTTGTTTACTTAGGTAATATTATATCCTTCTGGAGTCTTTGATGGAGTTGAAGAATAAATAGATAGTTATAGTTTTCCTTAGTTATGATAAAAGATAGATATAAATATTGTAACTGTAATTCTTGCTTGACAACTGTCTTGTTATATGTAATTTTACTATGTTAAAGTTAAAGCCTTTCTTTTTTGTTTAAACAAAAAAAGGGGAAATGATGGAGGAGTTACTTTCATTTAATAAAGAAACTGCCTTGGCCCCTTTAATAGGACAGAAAATTAGGTAGGCGGAGTAGACAGAACAGAATGCTGGGAGAAAGAAGCCGAGTGAGTGAGTCGCCATGATTCTCCCACTCCAGACAGACGCAGGTTAAGATCTTTCCTGGTAAACCAGCTCATTGTGCTACACAGAATATTAGAAATGGGTTAGATCAATATGTAAGAGCTAGCCAATAAGAGGCTGGAACTAATGGGCCAGGCAGTGTTCAAAAGAATACAATGCATATGTTGTTATTTCGGGTATAAAGCTAACCATGCGGGAGCCGGGCAGGACGAAAAGCAGGCCCGCAGCTCCCTACTACACAGCCAGGGGCCGGTAGCATGGCATAAACAAGAAACTCTGGTTCTAAAACAAGACGGGAGGGGGGAAATGTCCTGAAAGTTGCCCTCTGACCTCCACAAAGGTGTTGTAGCACAAGCACACCCAAACTCACTCACATCACACATACTATATATTATATTATTATATTATATGTATTATTATAATACATATTATTGTATTATTATCATCAGATGAATGTTAAAAGACTATATCCACTAAATAGTATAATAGAAATAAAAGCAAGGGACTGGAGTGATGGCTCAGTGGTTAGGAGCACCGGCTGCTCTTTCTGAGGACCTGGGCTTGATTCCACCCACAGAGTGGGCTCACAATCAGCTGTAACTCCAGTGCCAAGGGATCTGATGCCCTCTTCGGGCTTCCGCAGGCACCAGGCATGTACACAGTGTACAGACATTCATGCAGGCAAAACACCCACATGAGTAAATTGTAATGAAATAAAATGTCAATGGAAATAGCTACAGGGAAGAAGGATTCTCAAAAGAAATCGCATTGTCCTTTTCACAGGGACACTGTGCTCTGATTTGAAGATCAATGCTTCTTTGGGTTGATTATAAGGCCTGATGCCTTCATGCCATAGGTGAGGACAAAGACCACATGCCTTACAAGTATCACACAGTAACCTACTAGTGCAGAAGACAGACCCCATCCCTCACATAGGTCCCTACCCAGAGTACTCGGGTAAATGCGTTATTTGCTAATTATTTGATACACAGGTAGTATGTGTTTTGTTTTTCATACAATGGCACATGTAATAAAGTATTCCGTGTAAGTCAATGGCTAACACTAACTCCAGCTTGGAAATTACACGTAAAATGATATGGCAGGCCAGTGCTCTACGTATTCTGATCCTAACAAGGTGTCCACACTTTTAATATTTTGAGATAACCCTGTCATCTATAAAGTTCATGCACAAAAAACACATAATCAAAGTTCCAACATGGATATGAGACAGTTCTGCCAGTCAGATGCCTGCCACACAGAAACGAGTCTCCTGTAGTCATTAAAAAGTTAGACATGGTAGCACACATCTGGTATCCCAGCTCCAGGAAGGCAGACACAGGCAGATCCCAGAGCTTAGCCCAGCCAAATCAGTGGAGATTTGGGCCAGTGGGAGATCTCATATCAATAAAATAAAGTACAGAACAGAGGAAGTCATTCAACATCGATCTCACACTCATACCAATGCATATACCAACACACACACACAAAACACACACAACACATACACAGTCTATGCACACATGCACACACAGTACAAAAGCATTTTAAATCAGTCTATGATTTTGTGTTGAAGCCCATCCATAGCTGTCCTTGGCCTGACATTCCTGAAAAGGAAGTCGGGTAGGGAAAGACAAGGACCAATGACACACTGTTTTGTGTGTCCAGCCTGAGAAAGAGCTGCAGGCTCCAAGCTGCTGCTCTCTGTCCCCCCAAGAACACTTATCCTCGGAATTCGGGGCTGCCGTGGATGGACTCTGAAGTCACCACACCGACAGTCTCTCTGGGAGGCCAGCGCCAGCGGTACCTCGCCCCAGAAGTCCCAGTTCCAGAGTGCAGTGCATCCTGGAGCAGAGAGAAGGGCTCTAGTCGAGGGAGCGGGAAGAGCGAGCAAGTGCACATTCATCATTTGGAGGCAGGCTCATGTAGTGGCATTTCAATTGTATTTTAATAGATAAAGACTGCCTGAAGAGCCGAGAGCAAAGCAGTCCCGCTGGTCAGCCTTGCAGACCAGATTACCGTAACGCACACCTTTACTCCCAGTAGCCACAATGACATACACCATTAATCTCAGTAGCCACAATGACCCACACACCCAGTGGCCACCCTAGTGGCCCTAAAAATCAGGTGGTGCACACCTTTAATCCCAGTGGTGCATGCCTTTGATCCCAGCCCTAGAGAGGAATATAAGATGGGGCAAGATAGCTCTCAGATGCAGATACAGTCTCAGTCTGACTTCCTGGAGGCAAGATCGCCATTTCACACTGAGTTTGAGGTAAGAGCCGGTGGCTGGCTGTTTTGCTTTTTGAATCCTCAGGTTGAACCCCAATTTCTGACCCTGAGTTTTTATTAATCGTGCTTCAGGTACACATATGTGTCACTCATCCCATTTTGAGATAGAGCCTGGAGCTCTCCAACGGGGCTACTATGGCTGATCCGTGAACCCTAGTGATCTGCCTCATTTCGCCTCCTTGTTTCTGGGACTACAGTCATGCACTGCTTTCTGTCTTGACACACAAATACACATACATATTTACACACATACACACATACAACATGTGGGTTCTGGGAACTGAACTCAAGTTCTCCTGCTCGTCACTTTACTGTCCTATCTCTCCAACGCATATATCACAAGGCTTTCTTTCCTACAGCATCAGATCTTCCCAGGTCTTCAGGGCAGGATCCTCAACCTGTAACACACAGGTGAAAACAAAAATGGTACCCCTTCAAAAGGAAGAACTAGAGAAATACAGCTCAGAGCAACAAGGAGTGGTTCCATTCATGGCCAGTTCGCTGACAGACAGCTAGCAATGTTAACCACTGTGTTTAATCTGCAATTTCATGATGCCAGGCATCTGATGGGAGGCGGGAAAAGGGAATCGTTAATGCTCCTGTCCGCAGAAGCAAAACAAGAAAAATGAGAAAGAATTTCTAGCATATGCTAAAATACCAGAGGGAGCCACAAGGGGAAATGCCCTCCCAGATCTCCGAGAACACAAAACCAGAACACAGCCAGGGAGAGGGGCTCGCAAGCCACAGAGTGAACTTGGCCAGCTTCCCTCCTGGTCCACGCATTGGCATGCAGCCAGTTATCATCTCAAAGCCTCAGAGCACGTGTGGGAAAAATAGCAAAACAACCTTCTATATCACAGGCCGTCACAGAAAGCAACTTAGCACTTAGCTTCCTAGGAAGTACCAAGGAAAACTCATGAAAGTGCCAAGCCATGAGAACCTTGAATCTTCTGAGAGCAGAGAGAAGCAAGGTTGACACACACTCAGCAGTGTCCCAACCACAAGGAGGGAGCACATAAAAAAATCACAGATTCGGTTTCCCCAGTTCACGCTGGGGTCACAAGTCTATAGATGTATGGGCCCTTTCGATCTGGGAAGGTGGAGAAGAGGGTCAGGTGATCATTTCTCCGTCACTCCACAGATCTGTCAAGTTTATTCCCTAATATCTGATTCCCAACCTTTAGTTCTTAATAAAACAATAAAAGAAACCACAATATTCAACAGCCTCCATAACAATGGAAACCAACTCCTCAAACCAAATATCTCTCTCTCACACACACACACACACACACAAACCTCAGTTGTGATATTCTGAAAAACCCTAAGAAAACACTCCAACAACCATCAAAGCCTTTGCCATCTCTAGGATCCCAGCAGTTTAGGACTTAGGTGCTGTGGTGGTTTAAATGAGAATGGCCCCCATAGACTCACATATTTGAAGGGCCTTGGTCTTCATTTGGTGGGAACTGTTTGGAAAGGATTTGGGGGTGTGGCCATGTAGGAGGAGGTGTGTCACCTGGAGTAGGCTGTAGGTTTCAAAAGGCTCACACCATCCCCAGTTACTGCTTTTGGCTTCATGCTTGCAGATCAAGATATAAGCTCTTAGCTACTACTCTGTATCATGCCTGCCTGCCGCCATAAACCCTGCCACGGTGTTCGTGGACCTACCCTCTGAAACTATCCATTAGGCTTACCCCCATAAACTCTTTCTTCTATAAGTTACCTTGGGTGTGGTGTCTGATCAGAGCAACAGGGAAGTGACCGACAGGTTCTTAGGTTCTCTACCCTGTTAGGGACAATCAGCCTCTCTGCCAAGCATTTCCCCACACCTCCTACCTGTGCCCCCAAATACACAGCTCAGGACTGGAGAGACGGCTCAGCAATAAAGAGTGTTTGCTGCTCTTGCAGAAGAATGGATTCAGTTTCCAGCATCCACACTGGATGGCCCACAACTGCCTGTTAATTACCCAGGGGATTCAACCCCTCTGGCCTCCACAGGCACTGCACACATGTACACATGCACACATAAACATAATTTTAAATATAATCAATCTTTAAGCCTGCACAGCTCCCATCAGTTCAACCCAGTGGACCATCTCAGAAAAGGTCTCTCTGGCGATCAGCTCTAGTCCAGTGGTCCAGCTGGAGATACAGCCGAGACAGCTGATCTGTTCAGCTGGGGGCAGGCTGGTGGAGACCCTGGGAATAAAACCTGATGAGCCAGCCCTCATTCACTCCTTTGCCCCTCTATCCTGTTTCAGTCACCAATGAGGAGAATGGGGTACACGGAGACCTCAGACAGGATACCAGTGCTCCCAACAGGCTTCTCAAGATAATCCACGGCAGGTCCCTGACAAACTGGACACCCAGTCGGGACCCATACATCCTAGACTCTTGAAGGATGGACGGATATACTTGAGAGGATGTGTGGAGTGGCGAAGGAGAAAGATAATATTGGTTATCTGTCCTGTGATAAAATGCCGGGCAAAATCAACTTATGGATTTGTCCTGGGTTAGGGTTTGAGGGCTCAGTCCATCACACTAGGAAGGCAGAGCAGCAGGAGCATGAGGTGGCTGGACACAAAGTTCACAGTTGGGAAGCAGGGACCCCAGTCCACGGAACTGTGCAGCTGACCACCACGGTGGGTCTCCTCACCTCAATAAACCTAATTTAGACATCTTCCACAGACATGCCAGAGCTACACCCCCTTGTTGATCTCCATCCTGTCAAGTTGGCAACCAATCTTAATCCTCTCGCGAGCTCTGCTCCTAGGCTACTCCCCCCCAACTCTGGCCATCTTGCCTTCGTCTCAGGAGCCGTCTAGAGCAGCCTGAGGACTCCTTCATCCTAAAACAGCATTTGACGCAACTGGGACTCTTCACCCTGCTCTAAACCAGCCACCTCGCTCTCCTTCATCAGGTGAAAAATTGTGGGACACTTTCCTGGACCTGGAAGAGACTTGATGATATAACTTGCCCAAGGGGTTGAACCGGGGTTACCCCCACTCCCATCACACACCATACCCAGTGGCCTGCTTAAGTGATGGAATCCACCAAGTCCTCTCAGCAAGATGGCATGCACCAGGAGTCACGTGGGAGAGGGACACAAATCAGGAGTCTCAATCAAGCTTCTATGGAGCTTGGACAGCCAAGGTCCTGGGAGCTGCTGCTTCTGCAGGGACCCACCCGGTGTGTGATAACTGGGATCTGGCCACTGCCTAGGCTGTGGGATCAAATTCCTTGGGCTACGATCACCCACCTCACACGCATGTGCCCTTCCAAGTGTTTCTCTTCGACCTCATCAATCTGGCGGTCAACATAAATGCAGACATTAATGTGAGGTGTTCTGTGGGAAGGACTTAAGTCACATTTCTGACTTAGGTGCCAGAACACCCGAGAAGCAATCTAAGGACGAAAGGTTTGTTTGGGCTCACGGTCCATCACAGTGGGAAAGACACTGCAGCAGGAGCAGGGACCACAGTCCCAGCACCCTCGGGTAAGCAGAGAACAAACAGGAAACCGCTCAGGCTACATAATCACAGTGCCCTCTGACACACTTCCTCCAATGAGGCTCCACCTCCTAAAGGTTCTGCTACCTTATTAAAATGGTACCATTAGCGCAGGGCCAAGTATTCAAACCCACGATCCCATGGTGTGTAGTGGGGGAAGTGGGTATTTTGCTTTCAAACTATAGCAGTCTAATATAACTAAACTCACTTTTCTAGTCTTTTTGGTTTTTTTTTTGGGGGGGGGCAGGGTCTCCCTATGTAGCCCAGGCTGGCCTCAAACTCAGCACCCTTCTGCTTCTGTCTTCTGGATGCTGGGATTACAGATGTGTCACCAGGCTACTTCTCCATGTAACTGGGCCTGAGATGAGCCTCCTATCCCCTGAATTTTCAATCTTGTCAGCGTTTGACTCAAGACTGCCTCCCACACTGCTCCCGCCTTCTGGGGCTGTGGAGGGGTTGGCCTCAGGTTCTGTTCCTTTTCAGCTCAAATGGAGCAACAGGTGCACTCTCGGGAGGGCTACACAGGCCACCTAGACTCAGAGTGTGACAGAATGGGCCTTCTTTAACCATTGACCCACAACTGCGTCCACGCTTACAAGCACAGTGGCTCGTCCTATGGGTAGGACCATGGGTCCTCTTCTCCAGAACCACCTGCTGACCTTTAAGATGTGGCTCCCAGCCGGGCGGTGGTGGCACACGCCTTTAATCCCAGCACTTGGGAGGCAGAGGCAGGCGGATCTCTGTGAGTTCGAGACCAACCTGGTCTACAAGAGCTAGTTCCAGGACAGGATCCAAAACCACAGAGAAACCCTGTCTCGGAAAAAAAAAAAAAAAAAAAAAAAAAAGATGTGGCTCCCCTCCCCCATCTCATGACACTTCCTGGGTTTTAAAAGTCTTCTGTTTCCCCGGCTTTTCCGCTGTCCTATGAGTTCCCTTGTGGTGGCTGATACCCTCCCTCGCTCTCCTAGGAATAGAGTCTATTCTGCCTTTTCCCAATTCTCCTCAGTCACACCCTGTATGGGGACAGCTTCTCATCTCCTGTCTTACACTGAGAGTCCATGTAATTTTTTTATTGTTTTGTTTACATTTATTGATTTTGTGTGGAGGAGGCAATGCCACAGAACAGTTCTTTTCTTCTCCAGTCAGCTCTGGGTATCGAATTCGGTCCTCGGGCTTGCTGGCAAGTGCCTTTACCGGCTGAGCCATCTCACTGGCCTAAAACTTAGAAATGACAAATCACTACCCAAAATCCATGCTCCAGAACTGGGGGTGGAGTTGGTGGATGCAGGTCTTCCATGCCCAAAGTCCCGGCTCCACCTCCAGCACCACATAGATCAGGCATGATGGCACATGCCTTTAATCCCAGCACTCAGAAGATGGAGACAGAGGTCAGAAGTTCAAGGTCATCCTCAGCTACGTTGACAAGTTTGAGGCCAGCCTGCATTATATAAGGCCCCCATCTCAAAAACCAAATTTAAAAAAAAAAATCAAAGTACATGCTACAATTCTTTCTCTTCACTATCCCAAAGGGCACAGAGTTTTAATTCAGAGCATGATTTAAATGAGCCACTCTACTCACAAAGGGAAGATGCATGTGCTATACTAATTGTGGTTTCCCTGGTGACAGGATGGTCTGAAGTCCCCGCTGTCGGCACAGATCACTACCTGAAGATGAAGCACCTCATAAAATGTGTTAGCATGATAGTTTACAGTGGCTGCCTCTGCAGCAAAGGCTGCCCGTGAATCAGGACTTCTCACCAGACATTTACTGCGTCCACACCAACCAGGACCAACTCAAATCATCCTGAAGGAAGAGGACCCTGAGAAAATAGCCATCTGTAAAGATGGCAACTTAATTAAGGGACTGTCCCTGTGGGAGCAAACACGACATGACCATTACACAAAGAAACACATGTGCTCACAGAACTGGAACCGCATAAACACACATCTCCATATATTATTCCCTGTAAAAGGGTTTATCTGCCCAGGCATCAACAGTTCTCTGCCCAAGGGTGTAGATCTGGAAGCAAAATAAAAGAGAAAAAAGTTCAGGAGTACTAGAGAAATATCTATGATTTAAGATCATGGCCGCTCTTCAAGAGGACCCACACGGCAGCTCACAATTGTCTCTAACTCCAGTTCTGGGGGATTCGATATCTTCTGGCTTCTTTGGATACCCACACATGTGGCATATACTCATACAGACACATACAATACAAAAAATAGAAATCAATCTTTTAAAAGGTTGAGAAAAAAGAGTCACAGTGGCTGACAAAACATGGCTAGAAGCTGTTCTTCTGACTTCCATGAGCACACGGTACATACATACATTATATACACGCAGGCAAAGCATATACAAATAAAATAATATGTCTTTAAAACACAATAAATATCACATGTCTGCCATCACGTTTAGTTAACCAGAGACATCAACTTTTTGAGATACATTAGATTATACTTATAAAACACCTCTAGAGTCTTATGCAGAGGTCCACAACATCCCTGTTCCCCTCATCACACATTGGTGTGACTAGATACTCACCAGTGTAACCAGTCAGGGAAGAACCGAGGAATGCCTGATAGCCCTAACACCATCCCCTGGGTTCTCCTCTCTTGGAGCTGATCGGGTTACCTAGGCAACCCCTCGAGGCCTCTACTTCCCATTGTGAGAGAATTCTAACAGCTACAGAGAAGCATCACAGGCAAATATGATAAACCAGTGTTCCCAGTCACTACATTGTGCCCCAAAGACACCAGAAATAAGGCTCAGCCTTCGACAGAAAAAACAGGAAATTAGACGTGGTAGTACACCCCTCTAATCCTAGCACTAGGGAAGAAAGGGGCAGGAGGATTGCTGTGAGCTTGGGGCCAGCCTCGTTGACTTAAGGGGTGTTCTGCAAGCTATAGCTGTTGGCTATTCACGACTGCTCAAGTGGCAGGGGAGGCTTTCCCTGGAAGCCCAGACACCCCCTTGTAAGCTTGTATACTCTGTAAACTTTGCAAACCTTGGTGCTCCCCCACATACTTTGTCTGCTGTTATTCAAATGCCTGTATGGAAAAAAAATTATTTTTTTGGTCACATGTGACTTTTCCTGGTGGCTGAACACCTTACTCAAGTGACCCTTCTTAACCCTTACAGTATAAATTGTCTGATGCTCTAAATAAAACTGACTATTGCATGAAACTTCAGTCTGTCACGTTTTTAGGCCCCCTCTCCCAGGTTCATGCTGCCAACTAGAGCGGTGAAAACTCCCTTAATAAAGTCTACTTACTTCTCATTTCTCAAATGGGTGTTGAGAACGTGCCCGTTCTTTATGGCAACGTCACATCCTGAATTCCTCACACGCATCTCTCCTAGCACGCTCCCGTTAGGACACTGGGCTCTAACCTCTAGTAACTCAGTTCTTTATATTTTAGATTATAACCGCTTAATCTTTTAAACTACCCCATTATTTTCTCCTTTACCATGACATTCCATTAAATATTTATCTCATTGCCTTTGGCTGGGTTATTTTTCTTTTATTCTTCTGATATTCTGGCACATCTGTCTTGCGTATGACAATTTTTTTTTTACATTGCTTCGGTGGTTGGAAGTTTATCTTCCCTATACAGCTGGGTTAAAATGCTGCTCCATTTTCTTCTAGTTGCATCAGAGATAAGCTCCAGGTGGTTTTTAAAGCAAAGGACTTTATAGTCGAGAATTAGGGAGGGAGAGGCACTGGAATAGTTTTCAAGGTGGAGCTGATGGCATCAAAGCCAGTAGGTGCTAGAGAATGGCATGCTCTCTAGTCGGGAGTCACATTGATTACAACTGCCAGGAACGGAGGCTTTCGAAGCTCAGGCTTAAGTCTTACTTAAAATTGACTTTCCGGGTCAGGGGAGCTAGCTCAGTGCTGAGAGTGGCTAGGAGTGACACAGGTCCTTGTTTTTCCAGCACAACCCCTGTAACTAGAGATTCAGATCGGGCTCCCCCTTCTGGCATCACCTGGCACTGCACTCCCATACACAACGCCCCTCCCCCAGCAGACACAAACACATATACATAATGAAAATAAAATTCTTATTTCCTAAATTGATTTTTTTTTTTTTTTGGAAACAAGATCATCCATGTGCAAAAGCAATGATCCAAAACATGCATTGCCACCCAGGTCACAGAAACCAAACAGGAATGGCTATGAGTCTATTCCACCTGAAATTTAAATTGTGTTCTATTTATTACCTATTTATTCATACATTTGATCTTTTGAGACAAACTCTCGCTATATTACTCAAGCCAGATTGGAATGCACCATCTTCCCGCTTGAACTTCTCAAGTGTGAGGATTACAGGCATGTGCCACTGAGCCAAGCACTGCTTCTCCTGTCCCACCCCCACTTCAAGGCTACAGTTTCAAAGGACTTGTAAAATACTCTGCAATGGTATCATATGCTGTGGTGGTTTGAATAAGAAATGTCTCCCGGAAGTTCATGAATTTAAACTTTTGGTGGTGCTGTTTGGGAGGCTGTGGAACCTTTAGCTCTGTAGGAGGAAGTACGTCACTGGCAGTGGGCTTTGAGGGCTTATAACTGCCTCTCCCTCCTCCCCTAACTCCTCCTCTCTTCTCTCTTCTCCTTCCTCTCCCCTTTCCTCTCTTCTCTTCCCTCCTCCTATCCACTTTCCCCTCCCCCACTCTACTTCCTGTGTGTAGATAGAGACTGATGGGCTAGCCTCCTGGTCCTGCCACCTGTGTGTAGACAGAGATGTGATGGGCTAGCCTCCTGGTCCTGCCACCTGTGTGTAGATAGAGATTGATGGGCTAGCCTCCTGGTCCTGCCACCATGCCATGCCTTTCAGTCCATTATGGACTCCAGTCCTATGAAACACTAAAACAAAATAAAAGCTTCCATAAATTTCTTTTGGTGGTGGTATTTTAATCCCAGGCACAAAAAAGTAACAATGAACACATTGTACAAAAATCCTACCTGGGGAGAGAAGGAAAGATTCTCCATCAGTGATAAAATGGTGCAATGTTGAAGCTGCGGTAAACATTCTCCAGCCTGAGGTCTGGGGTTAAATGCTTAGGAGCCCATGGAGGCTGTTGGTTCAATCTCCACCTCAAAAAAATTCTCTATCATAAAAAACACATTGAGGAGATCTGGAGATGCTCCATTGGCAGGGTGTTCTGCCAGCATGCTTGAAGCCCTGGGTTCCATCCTCAGCACCAAATAAACCAGATGTGGTGGTACACGACCATAATCTCAGGAAAGAGGGTTAAAAACTCACCTAAGCTTGAGGCCAGCCTTGGGCTATATGAGAACCTGTGACAGTGTGTGTGTGTGTGTGTGTGTGTGTGTGTGTGTGTGTGTGAATGTTGAGAAGAAATAAAAACAGATAAAAGGAATTTTTCAATGAAAAAAATAGAATTTAAAATCCGAACTGCTAAGTTGCCTGGATCATGGTGCAGCACCTTGGAGCAGCATACTATTCTATCTGGAATAAATTTGGAGGTTTCCACTCTTTTCTGGGACAGTATATTGAAAAGACTCTATGAAAAAATGGACAGATTGACACAACCATCCACTGTATCAACCAATGTAATAATACAATTATGCTAAAAGCCACGTTTGCTTGTACATCAGGGTATCTATCTGTGTCACAGTGAGCATTCTCTCTGAAAATCAAGATAAAACTCAAGGGGACGGAAAGTTCACTCCACGGCTAAGAGCACCTATTGCTCTGGTGGAGGACCCAAATACAATTCCCATCACCCATACAGCAGCTCACAATTGTCTGTAATTTAGTTCCAGGGGATGTGATGCCCTCTTCTGGCCTCCATGGGCACTGCACACATGGTGCACATACATGCAGGTAAGCAAAGCACCCATTCATGCAAAATACATCTAAAAATACTTTAAAATAGAATTCCAACTCTGTACTTTTCTTTTTTGAACAGTATGGGAATATATGCAAAATAAAACCTATTTTTTAAAGAAGAAAGTCTTTCCTACAAATACACAAATCCAATACAAAAGATTCTTGACCAGAATCAGACTGAGGCGGTCTGAGATCAGAACACTGCTAGCCTCTGACACTTAAAAAGCAAAACACAGGCCAGGCAGTGGTGACACAAGCCTTTAGTCCCAGCGCTGAGGAGGCAGAGGTAGGCCAATCTCTGTGAGTTCAAGGCCAAGACTGGTCTACAAAGCGAGTTCCAGGATAGTAAAAAAACAAAAACCTCATTACACAGAGAAACCCTGTCTCAAAAAACCAAAAACAAACAAAAATAAAATCTCTAAATCCCAAGGCAAGTATAAAGCAAAAGATCTTCGAGGCCCATCCTTCCACAGGACAAAGCAAAGACTCTGCAGCCATAGCAAGAGGACAGCAAGCTGGCCTGGACCAGAGTGAGCTACAGGTCAATAATTCCCAGCACCTGACAGGAAGGAGTCAGGCAACCAGAACCTACTCCACCACTCTAATACAGTCCATTGTCCTGGAGGTTGGAAAAGGTGACAGGAGCACCAAGGATCTCATGGCTTCCTAGTGGTATCTCACGAGAAGATATGAAACAAGCGTTGGGGCTGAGGATGTAGTTCAGGTGATGGCGTGCTTGACTTGCATACGGGCAGCCTGGCTTCGATCCCCAGCACGACACAAAATGCAGTGGCCTCACATACCTGTAACCCCAGCACTTCAAGGCAGAGGCAGGAAGGTTAGGTCAGAGTTCAAGATCATCCTCAGTTAATATGATAACTTTGAGGCTGGCCCGCACTAAACGTAGCCCTGTCTCAGAAAGTAAACCCAGCAAGTCTCATGTCCCTTTTATTACACAGCTTCCACATGAACCTCATGGCTGGAAACACTGGCTTATTGTTTATTCCCCTCTAACTGCAGAGAGTGAGGCTCAGAGCCACTAACATGAGCAGGGAGACAGGAACTTCCAAAGGAGAATGAAATCAGCATCAGGACCACTGCTCCTGAGCATCAACCATTCGCTGTGATGCTTTGAGACTCACATGCACACCTCACCTTAGCTCTGAGCAGACTTTAATCAAGGATGCTCCACCTCAGTCCACTCTCCTATGGGCTTGCCCGCTCTGCTTTGTGAACTAGAATAGGGGTTCCCTAACGGCTCGCTTAGCCTCCACAACAGGAATAACCATAACTATGTTCTCATGCCAGAAAGAACAACTGCAGGCATGTGGCTGCAAGATTGCTTCTGCTCTATACAGGGTAGGAAAGAAGAGGAGTCACCAGGGCCACAGCCCCCCGACTCCCAGGGGCCGTGGAGCCTGGTAAGATCAAGGCGTACCTCTCTGACTTCGTGAAGTTGGCCGGAATACTGACTCTTGGCTCTTCGGGCAGCTGCAGGCGACTTGTGATGCGTGACTGAGACAACACCGGGGACCCCCGCACTGAGGTGTCTCTGGCTACAGGGAGACGCAGAACTGGGAGTTCCGTGGGGGAGCAAAGTGAGACTTCGGCTTCGGGAGCTTGGAGTAGTCTAGAACAAGCAACAGGTGTCAAGACTCAACAACTGGCCCGCAGAATGTGACTGCTGCTTTCTTCACGTGGGAGCTCTCGAATTTCCCCCTGACCTGTTTAGAAGGATGAGGGCATGGGGGAGATCTAACTGCACCATGTGGTCCACACCTTTCTTTGATACCAGCACTCAGGAGGCAGAGGCAGGAAGGTCTCTGTGAGTTCCAGGCCAGCCAGGGCTACTTAGTGATAATCTGTCCCAACAAAAATAAATGAACGATATTGCACACGAATTATCCTTTCCATCTCTGTTGTCTCCTGTCCCTCTCTTTGGCCATGAAGAGCCACCTCCCCAATGCAATGGGCTCACGGTCTCTGCCTGTACACCCATTCCTTCCTCTCCGTGGGGGCCCTTCCCCACCAGGATGACACAACCCCATCAACTCTTCACACTAAACCTAACGTTGTGCGGTCTGGAAAGCTCCCTGGCTCTCCCAGACTCTCCGCTTGCTATACTCGGTGTCTGCCTACTTGGCTCAGGGTTCTTGCACCCTTATCAATATATCCTGAAGTCTGGCAAACACCGACTGTTGGCTTTGTTAAGTGCTTAATAAATGTTGCCTCTGTGAAACTAAGTTCTCCACTTCATGTGTCAGCCGAGTGCTTAATTCCACCCGATAGTAGCGTGGAATTAAACTACTAACTGGTGATAAAGATTGTGCTTCAAGTTCAGTGCAGATGAACTTGGCAGTCATCTGGGGGGAAAAATCTGGATTTATCCCTCAGAGACTCCAAATGGGTCAAAGAGGTTTAGAAGGAAGAAGGAAAAAAAAAAAAAAAAAAAACCAGAGAGAAGATAAGTAGGAATGGCCTAACACTTCAGAATCTGAATGCTGTGAAAAACGGATACCTTGGTATTCAGCTACCTAAAAAGTAAAAACTTCAAAGACACAAACCAACCACAATCGCTACCTATAAAGTCAAGTGAAAAAAAATAGAAAAAAAAAACTATATTTTCATTAAATAAGACAAGATACAAAGAAGCAAGTTCACAAAACAGAAAAAAAATGACCTTTAAATTGTACCAGACTGTACCAAAAGAAAAAAAATACCCCACTGTACTCACAAGAAAATGGTAAAACTAAAATTAAATTTAAACAGCATGTTTCGCCCATCATATTAGCAAACATTCAAATCTTCACACACACAGTTGTCAACAGGGCCTAAGGGTGTATGAAGAAGGGAGACTAGCCTCCCCAAGGAGCAGATTAGCTCCCAGCATCCTCTCTGAGCTGCTGCAACCCCAGGAACCTGTCCTCCAGGCAGACCTGCATGCAGGGGAATGCCAAGTGTCCCCACTACCGACTGCAGCAGTACATGTCATGGGGAAGGCTGTTAGCAGCCTCTCTGGCTGTCATGTGAGGCAGGTTACAGAATGAAATACTACTGAGCTGTAAGAGGATATTGAAAAGGACCTCTAGCCTCTGGCCACCGACCTCAAAAAAATCTCTAAGTTGTATTGTAAGAAGCGAGATGCGGTGCCATTGTGTGGCAAGTCAAGATCTGCGTGAAAATCTGGGAATCACTTTCACCATTATTGAAAAGCATTCCCTTTAAAACCCGGGGGGGGGGGGGTTAAAGAAACACACATTCTAGTCAAGGGGAGGCTTATTTGTTGAGAGCTGGACATGATGGGGAGGGCAAAGGAGGCAGCGGACGCCTTCCTATTCCGCCTTTTTTATTTCACTTTGATCTGTGGGAAGGTATCGCCTGTTCACAAATTTTTAATTCACCGAGACATTTACATCCTCATTGCCACCTGTGCAGCATTTAGCCTGAGAAAAAGCAGACAGATGACAAGCTAGATTCTGTGGTACAACTGTCAAATAAATACTTAGATACCTACTACACCTGCCATGTGCTTAGCAGTGTCCCAATGGGACATCTCAAAGAGAGATACAAGGTTGCTTGTGCTATAAGACACACAGACAGATGTGGAGAGATTTATCAGCGATGAAAAGCCCTTGCTGCTCTTCAGACGACCCGAGTTGGGTTCCTAGCACCCACTTACAACTGCCTGTATGTAACTCCAGCTCCAGGGGATCCAACCCCTTCTTCTGGCCTCCATAAACATCTGCACACACTTGCAGCATTTATTATTATATATGGATACATGTACACACACATACGTAAAAACAAATCTTAATGAAAAACATAGATAGCAACAGTCAGTCACTATTACACACTTTAAACACAAGGCAGCTGTGGGGTCGGGCTGGGTGAGGCTTGGTTGGGAGAGCTCTTGCCTAGTGTGCACAAATCCTTTGATCCCTAGCACCACAAAACCCAGGGGATGTGGTGGTGCCCACCTCTAATGCCAGCACCTAGGCAGTACAAGCAGGAAAATCAGGGTCATCCTTGCCGACATAGAAAGTTCAAGTCCTGCCTGCGTTACAAAGGACACTGTCTCAGTAAGAGAAATAAGAAAAGAAATAGATGTCAGTTTGAGAATATAGCTGGAAAATGTCAAAGAAGTAAAGATAAATTGATCTTACCACAAAAAGATGTCCTGAGGCTGGGGCCATAGCTAAGTGCTGTGCCAGCATGAGGACCGGAGTTCAACTCCCTAGCACGCGCGCGAGCGCACACGCGCACACACACACACACACACACACACACAAACGAGAGCTGGGTGCAGCAGTCGGTGCCTGTGGCTCCAGCACTGAACAGTGAAGAGATGGAAGGGAGGACTGCTAGGGCTTGCTGGCCAGTCACCCCAAAACAAGCAAGTTCCAGGTTCAGTGGGAGACCCTGTCTGAAAGGATTAAATCTGAGTGATAAAACACGAACCCCATGTACCTTTCTGTCCTCTGCAGATAGGAATTCACACATGTGCACAAGCAAGGTGCACTCGTACACATACATTCACACACAGGTGTACACGCACAGGTGCACACACACAGATGCCCTCACACAGGTATACACAAACACAGGTGCACACACAGGGGAACACATTACAGCGTGACCCCATCTGGGCATTCCCCACAGGCCAAACCTCAGACCTGGGAAGCAGACACCTTGTAAATGAACAAGAGAATGATAAGTGGGGTGAGAGTCAGGATAGAAATCAGAATTCTGAGCTACTCTGAAATGCTGAAGGGGTTCGGGCAGGCTCTCTGGGTCTGGTACACACCAGCCATATCAGGAAAGATGAGAGCTGGGAGCCTGTGTATGGCTTTGAAATTGCTTTGCGTGCAGGTAACTGGGAAAATGGAGCCTAGGAAACATCAGTTCTTTCCACCTTTTCATTTGGAGTGTGGAAGAGGAAAGTTCCCTAACCCTGCGGCAACAGTAAATTTGCCTAAGTATTAAGAGTCTAAAGAAAGCCACTCCCGATTGTTTGGAAGGCTCATTCTAGCCCAACAAAAGGCAGATTTTCCCCTGGGCCTTAAAGACAGGCAGACAAGTTTTATTTCTCCAGCTCTACCTCCTCCAGCCACGTGACCTTGGGTGAGTTATTTAAACATTTTCATTAAGTATCAATTTCCTGATCTTTAAAGGAGGAATAATAATATTGACCCTTAAAAGCCACCACGTAGAAGAAGCTGTATTGTGTCCACAAAGCTCTTAGCATAGACTCAGCCTAACAGCCCAGGTTCATTTCTTCCCATTATTTAAACCTTGATCAGTGAAGGGAGTATTGATCTTTTAAAATGTTACGGAGTTGCTTAGTGCAAAATCATAACAGCCACTAACTTTCCTATTTTCCATAAGATCAGAGAGGTGGTGAAGGCCAAATACAGTTTAATATTTATATGGCCAGTAACAAGACAGCAGAAATCTAGAATGCCCATATGCAAATGAAACACACATATACCCCTAATTTTGTTTTTTTGAGATATGGCCTCACGTACCCCAGGCTGGCCTCAAACTTGCTATGTAGCTAAATATTAGCTTGAATTTCTGATCCTCCCCCACCCCCTCGGTGCTGGAATCACAGGCTGTCTCTCCACAGCCAGATGACCTTGTCCTGGGCTTGGTCAGAGCTTCAGACATGCTAGGCAAGCACTCTACCAACTGAGCCACAGCCCCGCCCCCATGCTGCTAAATTCTGAGTAGAAAGAAGAACCCAGCAAAAAAGCAAAGAGTCCATTGCTTGGGAGGCTCAAGAATTCAAGGCCAGAAGAGACGTTGGCTCGTTCAGTGGTTAAGCGCACTTGCTGTTCTTATAGAGGAGCTGAGTTCAGTTTCCAACACCTACATGGTGGCTCCCAATTGTAATTTCAGTTCCATGAGATCCAGTGCCCTCTTCTGGTCTCCATGGGAACCAGGTGCACATATGATACACATATATTCAAGCATAAATATGTGTGTATACAAGCATATGTACATACACACACATACATATATACACATAACTTTTAAAAATTCAAAGCCAGTTCATAATGCCATAATGAGCCACAGGAGACATTATCTTCTATCCCAATCTTTTCAATTGAAAAATAAAAAATTAGAAAGGCAGATAGCTACATGGTTCATGACACCTGTGCCTACAGCGGCATCAATATAACTGCATAATAGGCACCCATGAGGCCAAATCCTTCCACTGTGGATGGCTAATTCCAAAATCATTACTTAGTTAGTGACTGTCATTTAAATCCACAGGTGGTGAATTTGAAGCAAAAACGAAGAAACCACCAAAAACAAACACCTTCTACTTTTTTCTACTTTTTGCATTAACTGTGGAATTCCTGTGGTTGCATTCACACTTCCTTCCTCTCGGGGTACATGGAAGGGAATTCTCACGGGATAAATCTCACGGGTAAACAAAGAGGGGGAAGAGTGTGGCAGGGGAGTTAACAAATTACAGCCACTACAAACGAACAAGCCTTCAGTCTGCAAATGTCATAAACATGGGCCTCTCTGCTACTAATTTAAAATCAAATATTAACAGCCTGCGGAACAACATAGCAGGGTTTTGTTCTAAATATTTACTTCAACTAGGGTGACTAGAAATGCCAAGCAAGCCATCTGCAAGATTCTGAGTCAAGAATGATGGCTCCCCAGCAAAATCATCCCCAGCATCCTGCCACCAGAGGCTCCCTGCATCCCTTCCTCAGGAAAAAAAATGCCTGCCTGATGCCAGGTGATAGCATCAAAGATGGCAGGGCCAGGTGAGAGCAAGTGCTGAGGGGTGCTTATGAGCTGCCTAGGCCTCTGACACACAGTCACACACGCAGCTGGGTCTACATCCTCACTGACTCCTTTGTTTGAGTGGCAAAAGGAATGTTCTCAAGCATTTGCTCTCTCTCCCCCACATACCAACTAGCAAAACTGGCATGGAGGGACGGTCTGGTGGGAAGGGGAAAGCAATCAGTGCCACGTTAATATAAAAAGTATCTAAGCCTCAGGGAAGGAAGCACCCTGTGGTGGGAATATTGACTATCAACTTGGCAGGAACTAGAACCTGCTAGAAGACAAACCTCTCACCATGTCTGCAAGGGACTTCCTAGATTAAAGTAGGAAGAGCCACCCCAAGGGTGGGCAGCGCCATCCCACAGACTAGAGACTGAACGAGAGGAGAAAGTGGGCTGAGGCCGGCACCCATCTCTCTGCTTCCTGACTGTGGGTGATGGCTGCTTCCCACCACCATGGACCACACGGACCCTCAGACTATGAGCCAGAAGAATGCTTTCCTTCCTTAGGCTGCCTCTGTCACAGCAGTGAGAGATGTAACCAATTATCCCATTTGGGAAAGCCGAGATCCACAGCACTGGGTCCTATCCAGATGCTGCTCAGAGATACTGTCATGAAAGGAGGGAAGCAGGGAGGAGCGCACATTCCCAGGCGATGGCCAGCTCAGACGAACCCAGGCTCGGTCCCTTGCAAGCTGAGCATCCTAGGAAAGGAGCCTGGGTGTTTTTATTTCTAACAGCCCTGCCTCCTCATTGGACAGCTGGAGAAGGAAAGGAGAAAACGTGTACTGTGTGATGCCAATTGACATGTGAAGACTCCATCCTTAGAGATACAGCCAGGCTTCCAGGTACCACTAACTATGGACAGTCATATTCTGTGGGCCAGACACACGGAGGGGCAGAGATGACTGGGGAAAGTGATAACAGAGTATTGTAATAGGAGGATTCCAGAAGGGAGGCTTCTCCCAGGAGGAATGTAAATTAGTGTAATCACTGTGGAGTCAGTGCTGAGGCACCTTGAAAAACACTGATGACAACTTATGCTGGAGAGAATGTGGGGTAAAGGGAACACCCCTGCATTGCTGGTCGGAGTGCAAGCTGGTACAGCCACTTTGGTTTCAGTATGGCAATTTCTCAGAAAATTGGGAAACAACCTACTTCAATATCCAGCAATATCACTTTGGGGTATATATCCAAAGGATGCTCAATCGTACCACAAGGACATGTGCTCAACTATGTTCATAGCAGCTTTGTTTGTCATAGCCAGAACCTGGAAACAACCTAAATGCTCTTTGACTGAAGAATAGGTAAGGAGTACTACACATAAAACAAAAAAGGACATCTTAAATTTTGTGGGCAAATAGATGGATCTAGAAAACATCATATTGAGGGAGGTAACCCAGACCCAGAAAGATAAATAACATATGTACTCACTCATAAGTGACTTTTAGACATAAAGCAAAAAAAAATTAAATTAATTTTTTTTAAAAAGCCAGCCTATAATTCACAATCCCAGAGAACCTAGACAACAAAGAGGACCCCAAGAGAGACATACATGAATCTAATGAACATGGGAAATATAAAAAGACAAGATCTCCTGAGTAAATTGGGAGCATGGGGACCATGGGAGAGGGTAGAGGGGAGGGGAGAGAAAGGGAGGGGAGCAGAGAAAAATACATAGCTCAATAAAAACAATTTTTTAAAAAAGGAATGAAATTGTCACTTTCAAGAAAACAAATTGCCGTATCAAGTGAGATGTAGCTGAGTTGGACAAATATCAGCGGGCTTTATATCATGTAGGAAGCCTGTCGAGAGGGAGTGGGGAATCGGGGACTTGAAGAGGGGATTATTGCAGGAGAAAGGGAACCAGCAGATGGTAGAAACGGGGAGAAGTAATGGAGGGGTTAATATAGTCAGTGTATATTATGGACATGCATAGAAATGCCACAATGAAATCATTGTCTGGTACAATATATACTTCTAAAAGCATTTTTAAAGCTATAGAGCTAATGAGCCCACCATGTGTCCAGACAGGTGATGAATTTAGAAAAGCTAAGAGCAGCCTTCTGTGCCTGGAACAGCCAAGCAGAAAACACAGTACAGAGTGTGGTGTCGTCTGCAGTCGCAGAATGAACTAGGGTATATGGGTATTCACCCAAGACCTACAGGAAGAAAAACATCATTTCCATTCAGGAAAGTCAGTCAAGAACTGAGAGCACAGAATTGCATGTGCCAGGTGATCGACAGGACAGCCTCGTGTAAGGTCGGCAGTCCGTCCTCCCCACATCATCTACCCCTCCCCCACATCATTCTATGATTAGTCTAATGAAAATTCTACCGGGACTTCTTCATTTAGCTATTCAGTGGGCTTACTTTATGAACAAAAGAACCAACACACACATACACACACACACAGAGAGAGAGAGAGAGAGAGAGAGAGAGAGAGAGAGAGAGAGAGAGAGAATTTAAAATTAAAATTTTCATTGAAAATGCTCCTGTAAGTAAATCTTTACTCATGATCCTGTGGGCAGCCCCTCACCACGGTATGGGTAACCCCTCACCAAGTCCTATAAAGTCACGGGTTCACAAGGACGGGTTCAGGGAAACATTGTTTGGGTCTGTTTTCAGTGCTCCACCTGGAATGGATGCACATTTGTTCCCATTTCCCCAGGAAAAGTATCACAAGACCAATTATACATAAACACAAAATGTCCCAGACTAGAGTCTGGTATGACCTTAGCTAACTCATTTTATTCTGGGATCAAACACAGATTCATTGAGCATCTCTATGTGCCAGGGTGCACTGTAGATAACAGAAACACAACAAACAAAATGGCCCAGCCGCATAGAAACGGCTTCCCAAAGAAAAAGGTAAACAGATCAAACAAAGATTATGCTTCAATATGACAATATAAAGCAGTGACTGATAGCCACAGTTAGCCATCCAGAGTCTCACTGGTGGCCATGGAAGATCTCAGGAGAAGATATTTGGTTCAAGACTGAGAATACGGGGGCTGAAAAGATGGCTCAGTGGTTCAGGGCTTCCTCTGTGAGCATGAGACACCGAGTTCAGACCCCCAGACACCCATATAAGTGTCAGGTGGGTGTGGTGGCCTGCCCAAGAAGAGGGGACAGGGATTCTCGGCACAAACTGGCTATTAGGACTAGTCATATGGGTGAGTGTCTTAGTCAGTGTTTCTATTGCTGTGAAGAGACACCATGACCACAGCAACTTTTATAAAGGAAAACATGGCTTACAGTTTCAAAGATCTGTGCATTATCCTCATGGCGGGACATGGCGGTGAGCAGGCAAACACGGTGCTGGAGAAGGAATTGGGAGTGGAGAAGGAACTACATCCCGATCCCACAGGCAACAGGAAGTAGACTGAGACAATGAGTGTATCTTGAGCATAGGAGACCTCAACACTCACCCCCAGTGACACACTTCCTCCAACAAAGCCACACCTCCTAATAGTGTCACTCCCAATGAGCTTATGAGGGACCAATTACATTCAAACTATCACAGTGAGCTATGGGTTTGATTGAGAGATGCTAGCTGCCCTAATAAAAACCAATGATCTTAGAGGATGATTCCAGATATCAGCTTGGAGCCTCCGCATGCACATGCAAACACATGTACACCCACATGTGTTCACACAACTTTGGAAAAAAAAAAAGACTGGGATCCACCAAGAACTGCATGGGGCCATCCAAAGACAAACTCCCTAGGGAGAAATTCAACCAAGGCAAAGGTCCAGGGATCAGCCCCCACCCCATGCGTCTGAAGAGGAGGGGTGTGTGATAAAGGAGAGAAGCAAGGTGCAGAACAGGGCCTGAGGTCAGAGAGACACTAACTGGGAGATAAGAGTTTTGCCGGGAGTGGGACCGGAGGGCCAGCATGCCTTCACTCGATGATATCAAGCTTGCACACATCCCAGCCCATGTACCCCTAGGTCTTGAGTTGAAAACTACAGACCATTGACAGCTGGGCCCGAATAGCTGGTATCGCTGAGAGCTGACACAGACAGCTGGGATGACGAGCCAATTAGAACAGCGGCTTCCAGGAAGCTTTTCCTCAGCACAGATTCAGGTATTAAACTGTTATTTGTGTACAATTTATGAATGTCTACACAGCGTGCATCATCTCGACTGGGTCATTTTCATGGCAAAATTGCATTAGCGGTGCTCTGGAGATGGGCGTTCCTTGATTTACCCGGGCCTCTATCTCTCCTCCTGTCTCCCATCATCGACCCAGAAGGTATTTTACACCAGAAATAAATCATGGAACAAAAGGCGAATGCACACCCAGGAATCCTATAAGCGCTCCCTCTGCCACTCGAGACAAAGGGACCTCTATTTCATGGCTAAGCCTCAGTCTCCCACCACAGGGTCAGAGCAGCCACGGGGAGGAAAAGCCCAGCACAATTCTAAGGCAGATGGCTTCAGAGAGCAGATTTGATTTTCTTCGAATCGATAACTCATTTGTGACAGAAGGCACGCTTGTCTACTTAGAGATCATTATCTCCTTCCCAAATGCTCAGGCACACATTTTAAAGCTCAGAGGGACACCCCAACTTATGTGTCAAAATATTTCACGCTAAGAAAGAAAAAAAAAGTGTCACTGGGGCTGGAGCTGGAGGCAGAATCCTATAGAATCCAGGCAGATGTCACTGGTTCTGACACTAAACCAGAGCTGGGTTGCTGGGGCAGTGGAGGAGGGGACAAGTGAGGAGTCTGCCAGGGAGCTAGGGAGCTGGGGAGCTGGGGAGCTGAGGAGCTGGGGAGCTGGGGAGCTGGCTCAGTTGGTAAATTCCCTGTCTCGCGGGCCTCAAGACCTGAGTTTGAGCTCCAGAACCCACATGAAATGCCAGGCAGGGCAGTGAGTGCTTGAGACCCGAGCAGTGGGAGATGGATGGCAGAAAAGGGATCTCCGGGACTCACTAGCCTGTCAGCCTACTTGCTGAAGCTCCAGGCTGATTAGAGATCCTTTCTCAAACAAAAATTGGAAGGCACCTGAGAAATGACATCCAGGGTTTGTCCTCTGACCCCCACACGCAAGCACACGAGCTACAAAGACTCGTTGACATACTTGGTTTGCAGTTCTGACTGGCAAAGGAAAGACTGGAGTGCCCTGCTCGGACTTCTCCATCTCATCACAGAACTTGAGACCCGCCTCATAGGAGGACTGGCGCTCTCTGTCCCAGTCAGGAGATGGGCAGATCTGGCCCATCAAGAGGTACCACCAAGGTGTGGGGTTTTCAGGACTTGCAATGCACACTGCCTGCGAGTCTCTGTGCATAGTGTGAGTGTAGAAGGTGCTACCCACGGCTTGCCTAGCCTCTCCACTTGTAGTCCCTCTCACCCCCGAAATTTCACATGACCACAGCAGATAAGCATATGAAATACATACACCAATCAAACATTTACTGATTAACAAATCACAGAGATTTGTTTTAAAACAGTTCTGGGTTATACAAATATCTTTACCATTTATCAAAGAATGAAGCAAATTTGCATACTAGCAGGTTAGGGCCACTTAATTAATAAATAAACATCAAATAATAATTAATAATTATTATTAATAATTTATCTTTAATTAATAATGAATAACAAAGAATTAAACTTGAGCCAAGTATTTGACACTGCAGAACATAGAGTATGGTCTGATGTTTTGGTTTTATAAGTGTTAATTCTGAGAGCACTTCAATTTTTTTAAAAAAATAGAAGTGTGTTGTTCAGTGGTTAAGAGCATTGGCTGCTCTTCCAGAGAACCTGGGTTCAGTTCTCAGTACTCACAAGGGAATGACCCAGTAAGCCCCGCTCCAGGGAATCCAACACCCTCTCCTGGCTTCCATGGACACCTGCACACACACGTGAACTTATGAACACACACATATGTGTAAACAAACCAAGATAAACCTATAGTGATACTTTATGTTTTAATAAATAAATCTTGCCTAAACATCAGAAAGGCAAAGCTAAGCCACTAGAGGTCAGGTAGTGGTGGCACACACCTTTAATCCCAGGATTTGGGAGACAGAGGCAGATGAAACTCTGTGAGTTCAAGGTCACCCTGGGCTACACAAGATCAATGAAGAAATAAATCCAGGTGGTAGTGGCCTACACCTTTATAATCCCAGTACTAGAGGGAATATAAAACGTGAGGAGAAAGAGGCTTAGTCTGTTTAGCCTGTGGTCACCCAGCCTTGGTAGAAGTAAGACTTCTCTAGTGGCTTGGCTGCTTTACTTTTCTGGTTTTCAGGTTGAACCCCAATATCTGTCTCTGGGTTTTTATTTTTGGTGCTACATAAACCTTTTTTTCAAAAAGTAGTATTGGCTCACAAATGTTAAGACAGCTCTGGGCTGAAGGCTAGCTGTCCCTTAGCCAAAATTCTTGGAACCAGACACTGTTTAGATTTTAGACTTTCCAGATTTGGAATATCTGCATATTTACAAGGATGGGTTCCAAGTCGAACAGCAAATGTATTACTCTCTCCTATACATACCTTGAGTCTAGACGGAATATAATTTTCTACAATGTTTTCAGTACACTGGCATTTGTGTGTATGTGTATACACACGTACGTCCTTATATCATGACTTCAAATGTTAAGAATCACATACATATATGTGCATGCATGTGGCGGTCAGGGGCTGTCCATCTTTATGTTTTATTTTGGGGGTTTTGATTTGCTTGTTGTTTGTTATTGTTTGTGAGGCCCAGGGACCCACCCGTCTCTGCGTCCTCAGCATGTCGACGACCATGTACAAGTCGCCACACTCAGTCTCTGCAGGCTGAGGTCACACTTACACACTGATCCATTCCCCCACTTCTACATTCTGACCGCAGCATGAGGTCAGCTGAGGAACATGTCCAGCTGTCCAGTTCTGTTGGTGCTCAGAAAGGTTTAGATTTAGGAGAAATTTGGACTTGAGATTAGAGACAAATACTTTCATGTATTCTGCTAAAGACAGCCTGGCCTAAAAGTGATGTATGCAGGGGAGCTGCTGGGCCCCTCCTGCCCTGCCAGGTGTCTCCTAGGCACTATGTCACTGTCACCACGGCTGCTGGAGCACTGGGAAGAGAAAATTGAATGCTTATCACCCCCTGCATCGTGGGACAGACGATATTTTTCTTCATTTCTTCTTGTCCACAAGGATGAGACTGCTGAAGACTCCAAATTACTCGTGTTTTAAAGAAAATATCGTCTTGTGTTTAAATCTGATTGGATTTGTACAATTTTCACAGACTTAGTAGCTGAGAGTCTGCTGGATGAAGTGGTTCTTAAAAGTGGTAAGAACTGGTTGTGGGAGGGGGGGGAAGAATGTAGAAAGCTGAGGCAATGGATCAGTCAGCAAAGTGCATGAGATCAATGCCCAGAATCCACATTTTAAATAATAATAATAATGATGATGATGATGATTATGATGATGATGGTGATGAATACAGTTAAAAGCTGATCGTGTACATGGTGTGTGTACATGTAATCACAAACACGGCAGAGGCAGGTGAACCCTGAGCTTACCAGCCAGCTAGCCTAGTCTACTCAGGAAGCCCCAGACCAGTAAAATATCATGTCTTTTTAAAAATATTAAAACGAGGGAGAGGCTGGAGAGATGGCTCGGTGGGTAAGAGTGCCTGCTGTCTGCAGTGTTTAGGGTCAGTGGTCAACTTGACTAAACCTGGAATCAGCTGGGGGCTGGGGATTGGGCCTTTGAGAATGTCTGTGAGGGGTTATCTTCGTTTCTTCAGTTAGGTGGGCGGCACCATTCCCTGGCTGGGACCCTGGGATGTGCAATGGAGGAAGAAGCTGACAGCAGCATGCAGCCCTCCTGGCGGCCTGACTGGATGAGCTGTGAATGGCTGCTCCTGGAAGCCTCCTTCCTCCACCATGGTGGACTGTTCCCTGGAACTGAGCCAATAAGCCCTTTCTCCCTTAAGTCGCTTTCCAATTTCATGGCAACTAGAAAGGAAAATAAAACACTACCCAAGCATGAGGCTCTAAGTTCAAATCCCAAGCACTCAAGAAGCCTGAAAGGGCTGTGGGCACCTGGACCCCGAGAGGGTGGAGGGTGGACATAAGGAGAACTGGGACTTGCTGACCGCCAGCTTAGCGCCAGGTGCCGCGAGAGACTCTGCCTCAAGGGAATATGGCAGAGAATGAGAGCGCGGGACACCTGAGGACCCCTCCTCTGGCTTCCACATGGGCACATTCACCCATGTGTGTATGCGCATGTGCACAAGCCCAAAAATGTCAAAATAAAGTGGACGGTGCCTGAGGAATGACATCTAAGATTATCCTCTGGCCTCTCCACACACCCACACAGTATGCATCTTTACAGAAACACATGCACATATACACACACACAATGTGCATCCTTACAGAAACACACACACACACTTAGGGGACGGGGATCTAAAAAGGTGGCTGAGCAGGTAAAGGCACCTCCCAAGACTGACAACCTGGGTTCCATCTCCACATGGTCAAAAAAGAGAACCAACTCTCAAGAGTTGTCCTCTGACCACCACACACACACACACACACACACACACGAGATGGGGGAAGAAGGGAGAAAGAGGGGTGGAGGAAGGTAGATGTATAATTAAAAGAAAAATTCAATCAGGAGAACAGGAATACTCCTATCTTTCCAAGCCAGGCTAGTAGAACTCATACTCTCGAGGCCGTGGGGACCAAGAGAGAGGCTCCAAATGATTACTCAAAAAAGTGGGGGACCAGGGAAGTAGCCTCATCCTCTTGAACCGATTCTGAGTTCCAGGGGTCATTGAGGCGACTTCCAGCACAGAGGGTGTCTTAGGGTTCTAGTGCTGTGAAGAGACACCATGACCATGGCAACTCTTATAAAGAAAACGTTTAGTTGAGACCGGCTTATAGTTCAGAGATCTAGACCATTATCGTCACGGCAGGAAGCATGGTGGCATGCAGGCAGACATGGTGCTGGAGAGGTAGCTGAGAGTTCTACATCTGGATCCACAGGAGAAGGAAAAGACAATGAGCCTGGCTTGAGGTTTGAAATCTCAAAGCTCACCCCCAGTGATGCACTTCCTCCAACAAGGCCATACCTCTATTAATGCCATTTTCTATGATCTATGGGGGACATTTTCATTCAAACCACCACAGAGGGCACCAGGCTTTGCCATTTCATCTTCCTGCTGCTTTCTGACCTCGGGGGTTGGTGGGAGGGTTGTGGGGTCACAGGTATTGTAACAATTGTTCACTTTAGCAAATTACCTCTCCCATGTTGAGCCCCTTCCTAAAAAGCAAAACAAACAAACAAACAAAAAAAACCAAAACCTTTTTTTTTTTTGCCACCAAAATTTATCATCTCTGGTTCTAGCTGATCTAACATTAAATTTCACTATTCCCCCCCCCCCAGCAAATCTTCTGAAAACTATCCCAACAAATATTTCCAAATGAAGGTTCAATACAGACACCACAAATAGAGCAAGGACTCAGAAGCTCCTGATGGGGCAGTACCTGGGACAAAGGCCACACGCAGCACTGGGGAACAATACAGGCCTCATGAACGCTGAGGCAAGCGCTCAAACACATCTCCCCTTTTTATTTTCAGAGAGGTCTTACTAAGCTGTCTGGGCTGGCCTCGCCTGTAGTTGAACTCACCTGTAGTCTACACATGCTCTAACTATGCAATCCTCCTGCCTCAGCTCCCTGAGTAGCCAGGACAACATGTCTGTTCTGCCAAGCCAGGCTGGAATCATACCTTTTCTTTTGTTTTGAGACAGCCTCAGGTAGCCCAGGCTGGCCTCGAACATGCTATGAAACTGGTGTTCCTGCCTCCGTCTTCCAAGAGCACAGTTTGTGCAGTGCTGGGATGGGAGTCAAACCAAAGGCAACAGGTACTTCCTCTGAGCAGACATGCAGAGCAAAGGACAGCGCGGCTAAGCTCAGGGATCAGCTGGCAGGCGGAGAGTATGAGATTGATTGTACCTTCAGAGCAGGTCTGTCAAGACTAGCAAGACTTTTTTTTTTTTTTTTTTTTTTTTTTTTTTTTTTTTTTTTTTGGTTTTTCGAGACAGGGTTTCTCTGTGGTTTTGGAGCCTGTCCTGGAACTAGCTCTTGTAGACCAGGCTGGTCTCGATCTCACAGAGATCCGCCTGCCTCTGCCTCCCGAGTGCTGGGATTAAAGGCGTGCGCCACCACCACCCAGCAAGACTAGCGAGACATTCTGTCTCCTATTTTTCCACTGCAATTCCAAGGGCTGAATTAGGAGACTTTCATCAAAGCACTAATCCCCTCTGTCATACAAAAAAGGCCCCACATGCTGCCTGCTGGATGCAGTCAAAGTTAACACAATGCAGAGAAGTGCTCCGTAGGAAACAAAATGTATTCGTTGCAATTGTTAGCGATCAACATCTGAATTAGCTGTCCTAGCCTGTGTATTTCACGACACAGACAGCAAATGCATTAAATCACTTCCTCAAAGGAATTTGAAGCAGAGAAATGAATAGGAGGACACAAATCAACACAATGCCACTCACGATATCCAAAAGGTAGAGACAAACTCACATGTCTCAAGTATCAATATTAACAAAGAGACAGACAAAGCGAGATGCATCCATACAATGGAATATTATCCAGCCATCAAAAGGAATGACGCACAGATAAAAGCTACAGAATTGTTAAAGCTAATAATGCTAAATAAGCCAAGCATAAAAGGCACATGTCACGAAAATCCATTTCTAGGAAGTAGACAAAATTAGAAAATCCAGAAAGACAGAAATTACATGTGTGATTCCAGGGTCTCAGTGCAGGGACAAAATGAGAAGCAACCACATTCATGGGTACCAGGTTATTTGAAGGTACTGAAATTTGCTTCAGAACTAGACAGCAATAGCAGTCAATTGTACTAATTGTCACCGAAATGTCCAGTATAGGATGGTTAATTTTGTTACATGAATCTCAATTGTAAGAAACTGAGAGCACATGTATGTGCACTCATTTGCCACAGTCTGCATGAGAAGGTTGGGGGACAATCTGAAGGTTGGTTCTCGCCTCCTGCGATGTGGTCCCAGGGATTAAACTCGGGTCTTCAAACTTGGCACCAGGTGCCTTTACCTGCTGAGCTGTTATCTTGCAAGGACTTTTTTTCTCAATACAGGATCTCAGACAGACAGACAGGCTCAATGATAGAGATAAAGGTGACCTTGAACTGACCTGCCTGCCTCCACCTCCCAAGTGCTACAAATACAGGTGAACTCACCACACCAGGCTCCAAGGTGTGATTCCCCGGCTTTCAATTATTTCTAAGAATAAAAATAATAAACAGTTTCCAGAGAGGTCCAGCTGGGGAAGGAAGAGCCACCCTGAACGTGGGCAGCACCATCCCTGGGCTGGGAGGACCTGGGCTCTGGTCTTCCGTTCTTTGCACTGACTTTTCTCCTGAAGAACACTTCCCTGCTTTTCCTCAGAGGAATCATAATGGTCCCATACAGAACATCAAAATTCCTCTAGACCACCAGGAACCCACAAAAGGCTTCTCGGCCCGGCCCCCCAGTGCTTCCCTTCCCCCTTTCACTGCAAAGCACCACCCACAAAGTTTCTCCTGCCACCCTCAAGTCGCTGCAAATGTCCACTACCCCTTTATGGTTTTTGTAGAATTTTAAAATTTTTACTTCATATGTATACTTTGTTTGCATGTATGTATGTATTCCATGTACACACATGTCCTGATGCCCATAGAAGTCAGAGTATCAGATTTGAACTGGAGTTACAGAGCGTTGTAAACCTCCATGTGGGTGCTGGGAATTGAACCCAGGTCCTCTGCCTGAGTAACAAGTGCCCTTAACCTCTGAGCCATCTCGCCAACTCCTCCTTTCCTTCCTATTATGGCTCATTTGTCTGTTTTGAGATCTGTCTCAGAGTTTACAGCACAGGCGATGGGATCAGAGAAAATCCTTCAGCCCATCTTTCTGTGGATTAGATAAACTGATCCCAAGAAACAAACCCGTCGTTTATAAAATGCACAGGGTCTAGATCAGAAGGTTCTCTACCGCTTTGCACCGCACAACAGCCTTACTGCTTCACACCACACGGCAGCCTTACCGCTTCACCACACAAAAGCCCTTTATGGGTTCAATTTCAATCCTGGACCTCACTATGCAGACCAGGTTGACCTCAAACAGATGGTGATTCCCCTGCCTCAGTCTCCTAGCTACTGAGATAAAAAGCATGAGCCATCACTCTCAAGCTGACAGACCCACATTCACACGCATGCACACACACACACACACACACACACACACATATATATATATATATATATATAGAGAGAGAGAGAGAGAGACATAAAAACATGTCCAAGACCTATTCTGAGGAAAATATTAAAAATAAATCACAAATATAAAAATATAATCCAGAGCAGGGGGCCAGCAGAGTTTCCAGCACTATAGAAAGCAATTTGAAATTCCACCTCATGCAGTTTAAAATGAGCAGGAGACAGAATGTGTCTCCTGTCACACAAAGCACAGAGGTCGGCAGCAGGGCACCCACGGGGTATGCTCCCAGCGCCTTCTGCAGGTGATGCTGGCAATTATACCATGAGTCGTCATCTATAATTACAATATCACTTCAGGGAGCCCATCTTTGACTGATCTCTCCAAAAGTATCAAATGTCTCGCTGTGCAATGCCTCTGACACACGGGAGGGAAAATTCTCCACCCTCTTTACAGGGTAAGAGACTAAGACATCTGAAAAAGAGAAATGTCTTCAACCTGCCTTGAGCTGGGAGCAAGCCAGCACTGCCAAACTGATAGCTCTACACGCTGTGTGAGCGTGAGTACCGATTCAAAGCCAGTCGGGCTATAGACTGAGACCCGGGGTACAGAGAAGGGATGAGGACTGGGGGAGGGGGACACGACGATGTCACACAAGACAAACCACCAGCTGGAATGAAATCAAGCCCGAAAAAGGCCACCTTGTGGTCCAAAGTGGTAAGACTACTGAGACACACAGGAAAGAATCTTTTACTCTGGATCCCTGTGCCTTACAGACAAGTTCAAGGCCAATGGAAGAATGGGGGGGGGACGACCCACCACCACCACCACCACCACAACAACAACAAAAAAAAACCAGCAAAAACCCGTCTAATTGTTTTTGACGCAGATCTCATATGCAATCTGCTACGTAGACCAGGCTGGTCTTGAACTCTGGGCAGTCCTACTGTCTCTACAGCTAGGCCCAGGAATGCCGGCACACACCGCCACTTTCAGCTCACTCACATTTCCTGACTTCCGACTGGAATTGCCCACTGGCATGTCATGTCTACAAGTGACAGTACGGGGGTCCCTCGGGAAGAGCTAACCCCATGGCACAGGATTCCAAACAGAAAAGTCGGGCCCCTGTCAAAAGTCTGTATAGGGGGGAAAAACCTTAAGGAAAAAGGTTTGGAGATCTTTTTTTTTTCTTACTTAAAACATCAGTCACTTCTCTAATAATAACCTTTTATATCTCAAGCATCAAACTCGAAAGAGGCGCTTCTAGCAAAGTCAATCTGTGCCAAGCAGGGTGTACAGACATCCCTCACAGACTGACAGACGTTCCTGGAACCCCATGTCCAGAAGTTCCCAGGCACAAAGGTTTCTTCCTCAGCCAGATAAGTGTGTGTGAGTTTAAGATAACACACCCTTCGGCCCCACTCCCCGCTCAGCAGTTACCTTGAGGGAAGACCACGGGCCAGTGAACCCGCAAGAGCTTCTGTCTGCATCTGATCTCAGAGGGATGAGGCAGGAGGAGGCCCGGCTGTTGGTTCGCACTGCGGCAGAATGGGTACAGCCCATGAGGAGGGCCAGGAGGCCCAGCAGTCAATGTCCTGTCCCAGCAGGCACCGCGAGACCGGCTGTCATCCTTCAGCCTCACACGACCACTCGTCCCCTTCTTTCCCCCCAGCACCAATGAGATACAGAGCCCGGGGTGGATAAACTCAGCCACACACGCAAGAAGCACACGTGGCTCCTCTCATATGGATGCTGAATCCCAGCTGAGGGGTCCCAGGCTGCAAACTCTTGAGTCTGCATGCAGCCAGGTGGAGCAGGAGCTCCACAAGAAATCATCAAGCCGTGATGGAGAACCCCTGGCAACTTTTATCTGTGTCCCTCCTCGCGCAAAGCTAGGGAGGTTCGAGCACATGATGGATAGGCTGTCGTGCTTCTGGCAAAGAAAGCTGGGCTTTTCCCAAGAGCGAAATCTCAAGCTACAGCAGCCCCACAGGCTTACTTCTCTGGTACACGCTGAAACGCCACTTTCCAGAGGCTGGGGTGGGGGCTGGAAGGAAGCATAGGCAGATGACCTTCAGTCTCACTTCTGCGCTAGCCAGGTGGTCATTTTACCCCTCACTCTGAGGTTCAGTCCCCTTGCCTATAGAGCTTCCAAACAGGACTGTGGCCAGAACTACTCTCCCTGCCTAGGAGCCCTCTCCCTGTCTGGGTGCACTCTCCCTACCTATGAGCACTTGCCCTGCCTGGGAGCACTCACTCTGTCTGGGAGCACTCACCCTGTCTGGAAGTCCTCTCCCTACCTATGAGCACTTGCCCTGCCTGGGAGCACTCTCCCTACCTATGAGTACTCACCCTGTCTGGGAGCCCTCACCCTATCTGGGAACACTTTCCTTGTCTGGGAGCCTTCTCCCTACCTGTGCGCACTTGCCCTGTCTGGGAGCTCTCTCCCTGCCTAAGCACACTCAGCACAGTCTGCAGGCTCATTTGTGGTCAGTATTGGTTGGTGGTTGAGGACTGTGCTACCACCATCTAGTGGGTACAAGCTAGAGATGCTGCTGAATGCCTCATCAGGCTCAGGAGAATCCATCCCCTTGAGACAGGTCATCCATGCCAGAGTGCCAATACCGCCAGGGAGAAGCCCTGATATAAAGCAATGCGTGGAAAGGAACTGAGAGTGCGCAGTCTCCTACAGATCATCTGAGAGCGCGTAGTCTCCTACAGATCATCTGAGAGCACGCAGTCCCCTATAGATCATCTGAGAGTGGTAAAGCGCTTACCACACAAACATGAGGAGCTGGGCGCCATGGCCAGCACCCACACAGACACATACACACACACACAAAAAAAAAAAACAGTCTGGTGGCAGCACTTGCTTGCCATCCCAGACAGGTGGATCTCGGACGCTCACTGTCCAGACCTAGCCTACCAGTCAGTGAGCCCAGGTCCTAGTAGTGGGTTCTGCCTCAAAAAATAAGGTAGACAGCTTCTACGAGATGAGTACGGGGGTTAACCTCTGTTCTACACACAACTCCTTCCTAGTTTTGTTTGGTTGGCTGTTATATTAGTCAATACACGATTAAACTCAGAATATAAAACTTCCACACTGAAAGCTCTGAAGGGCAGAGCACCAGCAGAAATGGTGCACACACAGTGGGCAGCTTATGAAGGCCTACAGTGGTGTATGAGACAGCAGGCTTTATACCAGGATGTGTGCAGATACGCCAAGTAACAGGACTGAACCAGGACAGAAGATGCCACAAAGGTGAGCTGCCAAGAGATGAGAAGGAAATATCCCAAAAAGTGGGGTCAGCAGCATCAGCAACCTCTGCCAATGCTGAGCTGGCTTCAGGAGGAGTCAGAAAAATCCAGAGGAAGGTGCCAACCCACTAATGGAATTCAGGGTCCCTTCTAAATGCCTCTGCAGCCGCACTCCAAATAAAGCCCCTGAGAACCTGGCTGGGCTGGCAGAGGGTGACTGTTGAGAGACCCGACAGCAGGCTGGCAGGGGTGATTTCTGTGGGAGAAGAACGGGCTCATCAGATTCATAAAGCAGGTGACACAGGATGGGAATCCGGTACCTGGTGGGACGAGAACAGACCCCCACGAATCCCAGGAACCCTTCCTTTCTAGGTTGGGTCCAGAATAAGGACTCCCACAAAAAGAGGGGTGGGAACAAGTGAAAGACCTGTATGACAAGAACTTTAAATCTTTGAAGAAAGAAATGGAAGAAGACACCAGAAAGTGGAAAGATCTCCCATGTTCTTGGGTAGGTAGAATTAACTTAGTAAAAATGGCAATCTTACCAAAAGCAATCTACAGATTCAATGCAATGCCCATCAAAATCCTAGAAAAATTCTTCACAGACCTCGAAAGAATGGTACTCAACTTCATATGGAAAAACAAAAACCCCCAGGATAGCAAAAAACAATCCTGTACAATAAAGGAACTTCTGGAGGCATCACAATCCCTGACTTCAAACTCTACTACAGAGCTACAGTACTAAAAACAGTCTGGTATTGGCATAAAAATAGGAGGACCAATGGAACCGAATCGAAGACCCAGATATTAATCCACACACCTTTGAACACCTGATTTTTGACAAAAAAAAAAAAGCAAAAATATAAAATGGAAAAGAGAAAGCATATTTAACAAATGGTGCTGGCATAACTGGATATCAACATGTAGAGAATGAAAATAGAACCATATCTATCACCATGCTCAAAACTCAAGTCCAAACGAATCAAAGACCTTAACATAAAGCCAACCACACTGAACCTCATAGAAGAGAAAGTGGGAAGTACATTTGAACACATTGTCACAGGAGACCACTTCCTAAATATAACCCCAGTAGCACAGACACAGAGAAACAATTAAAAAAAAATGGTACCTCATGAAACTGAAAAGCTTCTGTAAAGCAAAGGATATGGTCAACAAGACAAAATGGCAGCCTGCAGAGTGGGAAAAGATCTTCACCAACCCCACCCACATTGGATAAAGGGCTGATCTCCAAAATATACAAAGAACTCAAGAAACTGGTCATCAAAAGAATAATCCAATAAAAAATGGGGTACAGACCTAAACAGAGAATTCACAACAGAGGAATCTAAAATAGCTGATGTTTACTGATCAACATCCTTAGCCATCAGAGAAATGCAAATCAAAACAACTCTGAGAATCCATCTTACATCTGTAAGAATGGCCAAGATGAAAAACACTGATGACAACTTATTCTGAAGAGGATGTGGGGTAAAGGGAACACTTCTGCATTGCTGGTGGCAGTGCAAGCTGGTACAGACCCTTTGGATGTCAGTGTGGTGATTTCTCAGAAAATTAGGAAACATCCTTCCTCAAGACCCAGCAATATCACTTTTGGGTATATACCCAAAGGATGCTCAATCGTGCCACAAGCACACGAGCTCAACTATGTTCATAGCAGCATTGTTTGTCATAGTCAGAACCTGGAAACAACCTAAATGTCCCTCAACTGAAGAATGGATAAGGAAAATGTGGTACATTTACACAATGGAGTACTACATAGCAGAAAAAAAAACAATGACATCTTGAAATTTGCAGGCAAATAGATGGAGCTAGAAAACATCATATTGAGTGAGGTAGCCCAGACCCAGAAAGACAATTATCATATGTACTCACTCATAAGTGACTTTTAGACATAAAGCAATGAAAACTAGCCTACAAATCACAATCTCTGAGAACCTAGACAACAATACGGACCCTAAGGGAGACATACATGGCTCTAATCTAGATGAGAAGTAGAAAAAGACAAGATCTCCTGAGTAAATTGGGAGCATGAGGACCATAGGAGAGGGTTGAAGGGGAGGGGAGAAGAAGAAAGGGGAGCAGAGAAAAATGTAGAGCTCAATAAAATCAATAAGAAAAAGAGGGGTGTGTGAAAAAGAAGGGCCAGCCTGCCGTCAGCAAGGCGGGCACCGTTAACATCTGCAAGCATATCTATGGAGTGGGTTTCAAGAAGTGTGCCCTCAAAGAAACCCGGAAATCCACCACGAGCGAGATGGGGCTCCCTCTGTGCTCACTGAGACCACGCTCGGCCAAGATGGCAGGGTAGAAAGAGTAAGGAGAGGCTCACTGTATCCCAGCATGCTTAACTAGAAAGTGTAATGAGATTTAGGATTCACTGAACAAGTTTCAGACTGTGATAACCAACACCCTAGTCGCCATGGACAAAGTCTACGGTCTGGGGCGAGGACTGTCACTCGGCCGGGTGTGTGTCTAGCCTGCACAAAGCACTGGCCCCTCAAAAAACCAGGCCTGTAATGCCAGCACTCGGGTGGTGGCAACAGAAGGGCATTCTCAACTACATAAGGAGTTTGAGGCTAGCCTGAGAGTCTGAGGCTAGCCTGGGCTATCTGAGACCCTGTCTGAAACGAAGCAAAACAAAATCTATAATCAATGTTAATAAGAACTAACCAGTCAAAGTTATAAAACTACCAAAAGGGAAAAAACTACACTCTGGTCTCTGTACCTTGGAAGACAACTCAGATGGGAAAGGACAGATGGACTAGCTTGTACCTCCGGGGTCTGCCACTGTGAATACAAACCCAACACACCTTCACCCACATCTTCATTTTCCTGTCTGACTTACAAGGTATTCACTATTTACCACATTTCTTCCCTTCCTGGGCTCAGAATGTCTGTTTCCTTCTGCATCTCAGGAAGCAGCCAGCACTTGGTTCTAACTGGAGGTCCTGGAGATTCTGCCCATCTTCGGGTACTGTTTACACAGCCATCAGGGTGCCTTGTCTACTGGCTTTAATGGATCAGGAACCTGGGCTTAAAAACACAGACCCTGAGCTGAAGAGCTGGCTCAATGGATAAGAGTGCTTACTGCTCTTCCAGAGGACCCAAGTTCAATTCCCAGCACCCACATCTAGTGGCCCAGACTCATCTGTAACTCCAGCTCCAGGGCATCTACTGCCCTCTTCTGGCCTCTGCCAGCATTGCACTCATGTGTACAACATCCTTCCCCCCCACACACACATGTAATTTAAAATACATTCTATACCACAGACCCCTATCAGTTATGTGATCTAAGGTAGTTAGTCATGATATATCAGAATTTTACTTTCTCTCTCTGTAAAGAATGTAAAGGTGCTTGAGAGATGGTTTAGTGATTAAGAACACTGGCTTCTCTTCCAGAGGACCCAAGTTCAATTCCCAGCACCTACATCTAGTGGCTCAAACTCATAGGTAACTCCAGCTCCAGGCCATCTACTGCCCTCTTCTGGCTTCTGTCAAAATTGCACTCATGTGTACAACAACCTTCCTCCCCCATACACACACACACACACACACACACACGTGTAATTTAAAATAAAATCTATACCACAGACCCCTATCATTTATGTGATCTAAGGTAGTTACTCATGATATATCGGAATTTTACTTTCTCTCTCTGTAAAGAATGTAAAGGTGCTTGAGAGATGGTTTAGTGATTAAGAACACTGGCTGCTCTTCCAGAGCACCCAAGTTTGATTCCCGGCAACCACAAGGCAGCTCACCATCTTTAACTCTGGGTCCATGGAATCTAATGCCCTCTTCTGGCTTCCAAGGACCATGCACACATGGTGTGCAGACAAAACATCCATACACATAAAAAATAAAAATTCTTTTAAACACTATAAAAATCTTAAGAAGAAAGTAGAATCTACATTGGGATGCTAGGTGGATATAAATAAGGTGGGCCAAGTGGCACAGGCCTATGATCCCAGATACCCAGGAGGCTAAGGCAGGGGGACTAAAACCTCAAGGCTTGCCTGGGCCACAGAGTGAATTCAAGGCCAGACTGGGGCCCAGTGACACATTGTCTCAAAATGAAGAGTAAGAAGAGGGCTGAGAACATAGCTCAGTGGCAGAGTGTTTGCCAAGCATGTACGAAGCCATGGGTTCAATCCCCAGGAACCAAAGAGATTTTTAAAAAAATAAAGGCTATTGGGAAAATAAAATTAAAGAATGTCTGTTAAAGAACTTAACATTCTTCCCTGCAGTTTTGACAGCTGACAGCATAATAATTTCACAGATGAAATATTAGTATGGGGCATCCACAAACTCCTCTCATGATATACAAAGTATTTTTCAAGAAAAGAAAAAAAGTCGGGGCTGGAGAGATGGCTCAGAGGTTAAGAGCATTGCCTACTCTTCCAAAGGTCCTGAGTTCAATTCCCAGCAACCACATGGTGGCTCACAACCATCTGTAATGGGGTCTGGTGCCCTCTTCTGGCCTTCAGGCATGCACACAGACAGAATATTGTCTACACAATAAATAAATAAATAAATAAATAAATAAATAAATAAATAAATAAATAAATAAATAAATAAATGGTCATTCTTAGAGATAAGCCGGGCCACTGAGATGGCACTTGCCACCAAGCCTGATGACCCGCGTCTGATCCCCAGAATCAACACAGGAGAGAGCAGGCTCTGTAAAGTTGTCCTCTGACACACACTGGAATGTGTGTGCAAATGCATGTGCGTGTACATACACACAGAGAAACAAATGTGATTTAAAAAAAAATTTAAGTCTACATTAGTGTTGCTATAGCCACAACTTGAAATTTAAATGTCTTATATGACATATGTGTGTGTGTGTGTAACATGCTCTACCACTGAGCTGCCCTCCAACCCCTGTGATACTAGTGTTTTGGACTACAGTTCACATGGGATGTGTTTCTGAGTAGGACTATCTTGAAATATCAGTTGTCCCCGGCCCTTACCTTGTAAGAGCCCCTCACCATCTGATGGACTGACACCGCACATGTAATGTCTGCCTCTCCAACAGAGCCAGTCTCCATGGGCCAGCACCAGCATCTAGCCAATAGGCACCCAGAGCTTTCTAAACCAAGGATCATGACCGCACAGATGGTCTCACAACCAAATGAGACTTGCTTGTAAGAGCTGCGACGAGAGCAAACGGCTTCTGAACACACAATCACCACCACAAGTTCGTGTGAAATCCAACACATAGGGAATCTGGGTGTTTCTGGCCACACTCACCATGGGGCACAGTGCCAGCTCTCCACTGCCCTGGTTCTGAAACCACAGCCTGAGTACTGGCACTGGTTGCACCAACCCGGCATGCGATGCTAGGGAAAGCTGCCTGGACTCAGAGTCCAGACTCTTGAGACTGTGCGATCCATACATTTTGATGGTACTTACAAAATCCTAATAGTTTAAGCCAGTGTGCCAGCCCACGTCTTTGATCCCAGTACTCAGGAGGCAGAGGTAGGTAGAGCTCTGGGAAATTCAAGACCATCCTGGTCTACAGAGCAAGTCCCAGGGCACCTAAAGCTATATAGTGAGACACTGTCTAAAAAATAAAATAAAATACAAATGAATAAACATAACACACCACCATAACAGTTTGATTATGGAAAACAAAACTTTTCCCTAATGGCCATTCTTGGCACAGAAGGATCGCTTCACTGCCTCTGCACTGGACTTGGCTCAAAAGGATCACTTCACTGCGCCTGTGCATTGGACTTAGCACAGAAGCATCACTTCGCTGCGCCTGCATTGGACTTAGCACGGAAGCATCACTTCACTGCATCTGCATTGGACTTAGCATGGAAGCATCACTTCACTGCGCCTGTGCATTGGACTTAGCATGGAAGCATCACTTCACTGCGTCTGCATTGGGCTGTGTCTAGCACAGAAGGATCACTTCACTGCGCCTGTGCATTGGACTTAGCACGGAAGCATCACTTCACTGCATTTCCACGTTGGACTGTGCTGCGGTGTTCGAGTTTAAAATTGCTATTCGACTTGCTGACTTGCATTTCATAAAAAAAAAAAATCATTAAATGAATTTTGGCTTGGGATTAGATAGAATATCCAATAATTTCTGAAATGACTCTGAATATACTTCTACCATTTATAGTATGTATTTACGCAAAGTGGCATTCTCAGTACTGAGGACTCTAAAATTAAAACGTCAGTCAACTCTGAAAATGATGAATCTGCAGTTTCAAATAGGCAGCCAAGTTCTAATTCTTTATGTATATATCCATTTCATCAGCGCTGAGAATAAGTGACTAAGCATTCAACCCTGGAAGTGAGTCCTCCATCAAGCCCTCCAGCTCAGAGAACATGGAGGAAGAGGGGACAGAAAGGCTCTAAGGGCCAGCGGATGGGCAACATTGGAATATTGGATATGAAACGGCTGCGTTCACACACTCACAATAGCCTTACACGAGACAATACCTGCACAAGAAGCCACCATCCATAAGGCTCTGCACCCCTGGTCAGAACCCTGATAGCTGAGTGTTACTGGGGATGGGGAGTCATTTTCTTTGCTGCTGTAGCCACGGGTCAGGGCTCCAGGGCTCTAGCAAATTACACAATCATGTGGGCAACCCTAATGAAACTCAGTGAGTCACACAAAAAACGTTGAGTACTGGGGAGCGGGGAATTTTCAAGAACTGGTTCTCTCCTTTCACAGTGTGGATCCTGGGGACTGAACTCAGGTTGGCAGCAAATGTCTTTAGCCACTGTGAGCTACTTCACTCACCCAAACACACACACACACACACACACACACACACCCAAACACACACATCTTAAGACTTCAAGGCAGGAAAGGGTGTTGTTGAAGAAGGGGTTCAGTGGGCCTGGTGGGGGATGAGGGAGGGTAAAAAGATAGGGAAAGAACCAAAATACATTATGCACATACATGAAAGCAACAAAGAAATTTTAATTTAAAGAATTGCTTTAAAAATACATTTCTCATGATTTATTATCAGCATTCCTGTTTTGTTTGCATTCCTGTTTCAAATACTTATGATCCTGCATCATGGAAATTTGGGGGGGGGGGTGAAAGTGAGGGAGGCAAGTGGAAGGAATGGGGAAAAGCCTGGTCTAGAGCACCATGGTGCAGGCGCGTCTATGGAAGCCTGCGGGCAAGACTACCTTCCTCTAAACACCCCCCTATATTAACCGGAACCAGACAACCCCACTCCAAACAGCTGACCCCAACTCTGTATCCACAAGGAAGTTCCGCACAGGAAACGTCCCGAGATTAGTGTTGCCACCCCGACAGGCAACCACAAATCCTCCCCGAAACACATCTATAGACTCACCCCTCAGTGTTCCACATGGAAAACAGAAACTCGGCCATTTGTGCCCAGTCGAGCACAGCTAGATGGTAAAATAACCACAACGAACCAAAACCCACCTCATTGTGGTGCTGTGGAATTCATTCTGCCAATAGCTTTGGGGTCCGGGCCTTAGGGTGTGGCCTTATGTGCTGCCTGAGAACGGATGAACCAGAGCAAGAGAGCAGCGCATGAGCCAGCGCTGCTCAGCGGTAGCACCAGCCTTACTCTGTGTCTGTGAGTTTGTCTTTTTCCTTGCACCCCTTAATAAATTGGTTAACATATTTTTGTGGGTCTCGCTTCATTGTGGGCTTTGTTTTTTTTAACTGGGGGAGGGGGGTAAAGAGCTTGAGAAAGGGTCTCATTCATTGCCCAGACAGACCTCAAACTCATGGTGATTCTCCTGCCTCAGCTTCCCTCCCTCCCAAGCACAGGCTGTACCACCACACTTGGACAAATGATGATGATGATGATGATAATAATAATAATAATAATAATAATAATATTTTTAATCAAGTTCCCCTTGACCTAAGACCATCCTCCAAGCAAGCATTAATCCCTTCCTTAAGCAAGGTGGCCAACCGAAGCTTAAAATTACACTTGAGAAGGCAGGCAAATTTGTTGCCTTTTATTAAGATAATTTTTAAAAATCCCCAAACTTTATTGTTTCAATAAAAGCTGTTCTTAAATTGTGTTTTATTTACCTATCTCGACGGCACATTTAGGCAGGGGACTCGCATTTACCTGTAAGCACCCAAAAGGCAATTATCTGTGCAAAAATCCCAAAGACAAATGGCACCAGGCTTAATACACAGGAGCATCATCACCCGGTAGCAGAAAGAGGACGGTGGAGCAGAGAGACGGTAAATCTCAGGGAGTTCATCCAGCGTTACTCTCCAGGAGCTCATCAAGAGCACATTGGGTATAATAGAGTCCCCCTGAGACATGCTCCTTAGGAAAGGAGATATTAATCACCCATGGCTCCTTGCAACTTTCCAGCCTGGGCACTTTACACCCCAAAATCTCTGGAGCGGGTTATGAAGCAGTGTGCCTCTCACCCAGCAACTTGGGAGAGGAAATCAAAGTTGTCATTGGCTTTTTTTTCTTAACTAGTCAAGTTGGTATGCTATACTGTAAGGTTTGAGTTGGTTTGAAGATACACAGGAAAGGCGTGAGGGCCTGAGTTTTGATCCTGAGCACCCACGGAGCAAGGACGACACAGCCATACTAGTGTGGATGCAAGTGGGGAGCCCACAGGCCTCAACTCTGCATAGAGAACCACAGGCAGCTAAGGGGTGCTGAGAGCAGGAGAAACAGTCTTCCCCAGAACAGCCCACCGACTAGAAACCAAACGGCCAGGTCAGAAAACACGTCTACAAACAATGTCATACGGGCTGAGCATGTTGTCATTTTTAAGTGTGTGTGTGTGTGTGTGTGTGTGTGTAAAACAATTAGTGAAAAAGAGTCATGGATTTGAAAGGGAGAAAGCAGTGTTACATAGGAGGGCTCAAAGGGACGAAAGGAGAGGGAGAAATGATGTGACTACACATTCTCAAAAAACAGTTTTTAATAGTAACCCCAGCACCAGGGAGGGAGAGACAGGGGCTCCCCGGGGTTCGCTGGCCAGCTGTTCTTGTTGAACGTGAATTTTGGCTTCAGTGAGAGACTCTGTCTCAAAAGCAAGGTAAAGGAATTAGATGTTAGGCTACAGGTCAAGGCACCTGCTACCAAGTCTGGTGGCCTGAATCTGATCCTTGGGACCACGTGGTGTAGGAGACACCAATTCCCAAAAGCCACCCTCAGATCTCTACATCACACATGATCCCCCACTCAACATAAGTGTAATTTTTAAAACAAGGTGGAGCCGGACGATGGTGGCACACGCCTTTAATCCCAGCACTCGGGAGGCAGAGGCAGGCGGATCTCTGTGAGTTCGAGACCAGCCTGGTCTACAGAGCTAGTTCCAGGACAGGCTCCAAAGCCACAAAGAAGCCCTGTCTCAAAAAACCAAAAAATAAAAATAAAGAAAAAAAATAAAAACAAGGTGGAAAATGCCTGGCATTGACCTCTGGCCTCTAGCCTACACGCATGCACACATACATACATGCACACACAGATATGTGTGAGATTTCATGCGGGCAACACTAATCAACCCCTTCAACCTGTGGTCATAACACATACACACACCCTGCCATTTGGCTATGGAAAAGACACAGAAGCAGGACCACGAGTGACTGACTCCTCTAATCAGCCAGGTACCCCACCAACCCAGGAGCCCAGCTGAGGAAGCAGCCACCCAGCATGCATTGTGAATCAGAATTTAATTCGAATAAAGGAGAGAAAGCAGCAAGTTCCCAAAGGCTATTAAACTTTAAACACTTCCAGCCATATCAAGTAAAACCAGACCAGAGGGACAAGAATAGAAGCCATACAGGAATCGGCGAGAAATCAGGAATTATCAAATGTCATCAGGGATATTTGGTGTCAGAACTTTCACATGAAGGATATAATGAGAGGGAGGTTGATGGTGGGGCCCTGGGTGGAGAGTCTCCCTGTAGATACAGAGACTAACTTGACCTATCTAAGCAAATTTTGTTGATAGTCCACATGCAGAAGAGAACCCAGAACCCAGTCAATCACCTTGGGTCTATTTTTTTCTTTTCCTTCTTCCTTTTCTCTCTTCCTTTAAAAAAAACAAAAAAAAACCTTTATTTTCATTTTCTGTGTTTCTTTGCCTGCAAGTATAAACAACTGCATTTATGAAGTTCCCATGGATGCCAGAAGAGGGCATCAGATCCTCTGGGACAGGAGTTACAGGCAGTTGTGAGCCACAGTATGGTGCTGGGAACTAAACCCACGTCCTCTATAAGGGTAACACTTATGCTTAATTATTGAGCCCTATCTTGGTCCCCCCCCCCTTTTTGAAATTGGAGCCCCATGTATCTAAGAAGCTAAAAACATACAGCTGAGAATAACATCCTCCATCTCCTGAGTGCTGGGGCTACAGGTGTGCATACCCCACTAAGTTTATGGGGTGCTGGGAATTGAACCTGGGCTTCCTGCATGCTAAGCCAGCACTTTACACACTGAGCTACAACCTAGTTCCTGGTTCCACATTTCTTAAATCTTTGCAAATTTAAATTTTAGTCATTTGAATAATGACATCTTTATAAAATTTATTAGATCATACACAGTGTGAAAATTCAGAGAGTCAAAGGGAAGTCTAAATACCTGAAGCTTAACCCCAAGTCCTAGATTCCCTCTCAGTCGCTGTCGTTAGCTTTTTGGGCATCTTTCCAGAGAGTGTAAGCACAGAGTGTGTATATGTGAGCATATGTACATGTCTGTTTTTGCTTGATGAATCGCTTCCATAGTGGTCCACCTGCCCCATCTATTGTTTTGAACACTTTCATCAATTTCAGTAAGTTTTTGCTTGTCTAAAACTATTTTTTAAAGGTTGTCTTCTAGAAATGTCCCTGGAAGCTGTGCACTTCCAGGCTGGGGCAGAGCATCAGCTGCCGCTCCTGCTGCAATGGTGCAATGCCCTGATACTTAGGGGAGAAAGAATCCGTGCTGACTCCCAGCGGGAGGGCACAGTCAATCAAGGCAGGGAAGCCAAGGCGTCAGGAGCTTGAAACAGCTGCTCACATGGCATGCACAATCCGAGAAGGATACATGTCCCTGCTCAGCTCCCTTCTCCACTTACACAGTCCAGGACCCAGCCAAGGAATGGTGCCGCCCACAGTGGGCGGGTCTTGCCCTCACCACAGGTGTATCCAGAGGCTCAGTTCCCACTCCTAGGTGATTTTAGATCCGCCAAGTTGCTAATTAATGCTAATCATCACAAGTAGTCTGGTGCTGGCTGTTTTCCTGTGAAATTGTCTCAGAGTCCAATCTAGTAACCACCCTCTACCCTGTCAGCTCAGTGCCCCTATGGAAACAAACTCAGAACCTGGTTCTGTACTCAGAATATGACAGGCGGACAGACACAATCCTACATAATCCTCACAGCCCACAATTCCATGCTCCAGTGGATAACTGACTATTCTCTTTCAGTGTACCCAGCCCTGGTGGGTTCTAACCCACGATGTCCACCCCTCATTCGATGGCACTGCCTTTAGTCTGTCCCACAACCCCTCAGAAGGTGAGATCAGAGCTATTCACGACCACGCACACTATGAACAGGGCCAACATACAGTGGGCTTTAGCTTGGCTCTGGGGTTCTGAAGTTTCATTTTACTGTACCACGGATTAAACCAGGGGTATGAGCATACTAGGCAAGTGCTCTATCGCTGGACGCTGCCGGAACTTTCTGAGGCATATGGAAATGTTCACATTTGGTTAGCTTCTCAAGCTTTTTGAAGAAGTGTCATTACAGTTCAGTCTCGGGGGTGCTCCTGAGTCACTAGTCTCTGGGACCCATCTTCAGGTAGGACCTAGCTCAGCAACTCAGTCACCCACCAGCAAACGCTCCCCTAGACGCGCACGGTGGTGAGACAGAGGAATGGCATATGGACTAGGGAGATGGCTCAGTCAGTAAAAGCACTTGCCACACAAGCATGAGGTCCCGACTTCAATCTTCCAAGAACCTACATAGAAAGCAGGATATGGTGACTAGCTCTAGTAATCCCAGTGCCGGCAAACTGAGAGAAGAAACAGATCTCTAGAGCCTAGGCGATTCCATGAAGTTCCAAGCTAACAAGAAACCCTGCCTCAAAGAAAAAGTTGAGGGTGCTTGAGGGTGGACACCAGGTTTGTCCTCTGATGCATTCATGGGACCACACATGCCACGCCCACACACACCCCGCCATACATGCCCCGAAAAGGAATAACTGATATCTGAGACAGGTTTGATATCAAATGCTAGCTCCATCAGAGGGCTGATGTCGTTACTTTGCCCAGTGTGCTAAACTGGGAACTGAGGCTAAGGAAGATTAAACCCAAAGGACCCAGGTTCGATACCCAGCACCCACATGGCAGCTCACAACATCTGTTACTCTAATTCCAGGGAATTCAATGACCTCTTTGGGCCTCCATGGGCACCAGACGTGCACATGGTACACATGTAAACAAAACTATTACCCGTAATAAATAGAAAAGAGAGAAGGAGAGAGGGAGGGAGAAAAAAGAAAGGAAGGAAGGAAGGAAGGAAGGAAGGAAGGAAGGAAGGAAGGAAGGAAGGAAAATAGAAAAGAGAAAAGATGACGACAGCCACCACCACCACAGGGTGATGCCCTTGCTTTAGAAAATGGTGTGCTTGGGGTATGCGTACTAAAAAATAAAAATGCACAAACACATGCAGACGTTCACAGCTATGTTATTCCTAAAAGTCAACAAGAAGTGAAAGCAGGGACTGGGGAGACAGCTTAGTGGGTGGGGTGTTTGGCTCGGACGCCTTCTCTTCCACCCCCCACACCACATAAACCAGGCATGGTAGCACAGGTCTGTAGTCCCAGCTAAGGGGGCATGAGCAGGAAACTTGGAAGCTCAAAATAAATAGTAATAATAGTAATAATAATACCATTGGGGGTACATTTTGTTTTAATGTTACACGTGATTTTTTTACTGCCTAGAGAAACTGTTCTCTGTATACAAAAGAAATCTTCATACTTGATATAACACTGACCATGTAATATTTATGAAAATGGGTAATTTTAAGGTTTGTTTTTGATGAACACAAGTCCACCGGTATCATAACTAACTCTAGGGTTCCTGATACAATACTAACACTGCTCTTAATGATGGCGGGGGGAGGAGGGCAAAGCCCACATTCAACAGAATGACTAGCACACCAGAGTAGATCCACCTGCCATGAGTCACTACAGCATCAGGTGTGATTTCTCTTAGGACACACAGTGAAGAACGCTGTGACCCCGGTGAGTCCTCTGGCTCTGGGGTCAGGAGGCATCACAGTATAGGGGCCTTGAGAACAGCACAGATGAGGTCAGGAGGACGCCTTGACTGTGTAAGGACAGCATGGACAAAGCAAGGTGGCATCAGAGAACAAGGTGCTGGGAACCATTGGCCTAGAAATCCCAGTGCAGAGGACCATGCCAGAAGGGGAGAAGCCAGGTGCAAACAGAGGGGCAGCCAATAACAAGACCTCATCTTATGAAGTTAAGGATCACTAAAGGATGCCAGAACCAGGGAAGAACACATTGGGAAGCCATCCCCCACTCCTACAGATGTTTGCCCCATGCATGACTTCAGTGTGTGAAACGTCATGCCGCAAGACAGAAGTGGTTCACGTCTCAAGAAAGACCGACTCACTTCCTGTCACACAGACAAGGTAACTGCAGGAATGAAGGCAATCAAGATCTTGATGCCACAGCCTCTAAGACTAGACCTCAAGGAGAGAGGAAGGAAGGGGGAGGGAGGGAGAGGGAGAGCAGAAGGAAGGATGGAGGAAGGGAGGGAGAAAGAAGAAAGATCCATTTTCCCTTTTCAAAGGGAAAGCATACAGGTATTACATAAGTCAATGGGTTAAATAGACACAGAGATTCCTTCCCTAGAAACGATTAGGAACAGTGGAAACTTTAACCAGCTTTGTCCCACAGAACTTCCTGAGAACACGGAATTGCAGGTACTGCCAAGCACACAGCCAGCAGCCCACTGTGGCCACTGAGTACTTGAAAGAGGTTAAGTGTGTATATGTTGTATTATTATCTTCAAGTGTGTGCATTGCTATGTGCACACACATGTGAAGGTGCACATGCCTACGTGCACACATAGAGGAAGGCGTCGGCATTCCCCTCCATCACTCGCCGCCACCTTTCTCCTTTGAGGCAGGGTCTCTCTGAACCTGGACCTTGCACTTATTTCTCTAGAGGTAGCCAGAGAGCCCCAGTGATTAATCCGCCTGCCCTGTTATTAGCAGCTTAGCCAGGATTCCTGAAAGGACCCGGAGAACCTCTGCCCTGAAATCAAATTGTCCTTCAGAGTCTCCCCTTCTCTCCAGCATTCGTTATATTTGCAAAACTCAAGGTTTGATCTCTTCTCCACTTCCCGCTCCTGAAACTAAGTACAGATACAGATAAACCGGTAATTTAAACACAACCATAAACTGTAAACTCACTAGAAGAAAACATGGTCTCAGATTTTTGGCAAAAGAGAAGCCCTTACTAAACACATCGCAAAACCAAGACGCAAACGTGGAAATCTTTATAAATTCGAAAAAATCTAAATGTTCCACTTAGCAAAAAATTTACTCAAGCTCAAAAGGCAGCAAGGTGTGGGGAGGCATGCCTATAGTCCTAGCTCAGAAGGCTGAAGCAGGACTGTGAGTTCGAGGTCAGCCTGCACTATACAGTGAGACCTTGTCTCAAAAATAATAGAAATTCAATATGCAAATGTCTACTAGGAGAAAATATCTAAAAGTAGAAATAACAGATTAAAAAATATCCTCATAAATGAAGAGCAATTGCAAACCAGGAAGGGCAATGAACTTGACAGAGAAATGAAGTAGCAGCTTACATGCAAGAGCGACTAGAGAACGGGATGTAGCTCTGTGGAGAGCAAGGACTGGGCACGGACACGGTCCTCTGTTTGCTCAGGGCACATCTGAAGGCATACTGAGCCACAGGTCTGTCCGATAAAATGAAATTGTTTCCGTTTTGACCTGTGGCATCCAAAACGGAATGCTTGTCACTGTTAACAATTCTAAGTGGGGAAACCAAACTGTTACACACTCCATTGGTGCAATCGTTATGTCTGCCTGAGAAAGTAGTGTGTGTGGTGTGTTGACCCTGGTGTCCTTCTCTGTCACTCTCCACCTTGTTTCCTAGAGGCAGGGATCAGTAAGCCCCCAACATCCTCCTGTCTCTGCCTGCCACAAGGCTGGGATTATAAAATCTGCATGGCTTTTCTTTCAGTTCGGCCCTGGGATCTGAACTCAGATCCTCAAGCTTATACAGTGAAAGCTAATGACCACTCAGCCATCTCTCCAACCTTTACAGCACCCATTTTTTTTAGAAGATCCTTTAGTAATGTCTGTAAATTCAGGGGACAGTAGGGCATGGTGGCACAAGCTGTTAGCCCCTGAAACTGGGAATTCAAGAATAGCTGGGGCTATTTGAGACTGTCCCCCAAAATCCATGAAAATGAAAGGGAGGGAGGGAAGAAGGGAGGAAGGGAGGGAGGGAAGGAGGGAGGGAGGGAGGGAGGGAGGGAGGGAGGGAAGGAGGAAGGGAGGGAAGGAGGAAGGGAGGGAAGGAGGAAGGGAGGGAGGAGGGAAGATGAATGGAAAATTTAGGCAACTTGATAAAGCAATGGTATCTATTTTTCAGCATCACTCAGCACCATAAAAGATTAAAGCTGATCCACATGCCAGATATGAAGAGATATCCAAAATATATTAATAGATGAAGAAAAGCAAATGATTCTATTCTTATAAAGCCAGATATAGATACAGGGACAGATAGATACACACACCAACCAAAACACATTAGCACTTACCTGAATTTATCAGCGCTCACAAAAGACCAGCCCACTACAAACAGTTGTCTCTGGTAAGCATGTCTGGCAATGGGTTGGGGTTGAACCTTTCTATTTTATGTTCATCTATTTCATGAAAATAAAAAGTGGAGATCTGGATATGGATCAGCAGGTCAAGGGCTCACCTCGCATGCACAAGACCCTGAGTCCAGTCCCCAGCACCGCATAAACCAGTCATAGATCCATCACAAGTCCAAGGCTAGCCTGGCCTACGTCGTGGAGACAGGCTCAGAAGTCCACGGTCATCCTTGGCTATACAGCAAATCAGACTCAACAAAAAGAAGCAAAAGAGGAGGAGGAGGAACACAGAGGGAAAACAAACTGCGCTGTCTGGGCATTCATAAAATCCTGAGGAAATGGCCAGACATCCCCTCTGATTCCTGGAAAACGGTCAAAGAGGAAATGGCTCAGGACAGGCCAAGAGGGTGACTGTTCAAAGCAAGCAAGTAGAGAAAAGGTGTTTCCTTCCACAGATAACATAAACTCGGTGGAAGAAATCATTCCCAACTGTATTCAGAGCCAGAGCGAGGTACAAAGCCAACAATGGTGGCTCTCACCTACAAACCAGCACCCAGGAGGCTGAGACAGAGATTTGTCATGAGTCCAAGGCTAGCCTGGGCTACTCAGTGAGACTTCTAGTCCCACTGGGGGTGGAGGGGTAACACCGAGAAACCTAAACTACTAAAACACTTCAAGGAGCCATTAGCTAAGAGACAAGCAGGTTACGGCTTATGGAAGGACTGGAAGCTTGAAGCTTGGGATAAGGGTATAGCTCAGTGGAAAAGCACTTGCCTACTGAGTGAAAGAAAGGCCTTGGGTTCAATCCCCAGCACTACAACATAAGAATACAAGTTTGACATGTAGCCCTTTCTGTCAGATACATAGAACACACAGAAACACAGCCATTAGTTGTAACAAAGTCTGAACTCTACATGTTCACTGTAACCAACATACATTATTCTGCATAAAATGCATCTGGCAGTGGCAGCCTGCATGTTAGTGATTGGCCAGGCTCCAGAATAAGCCATGAAAGTGCCCACCTTCTCTCCCCCTCAACGCCCAATACAAGATCCCCCTAAGATTCTGAGAGCAAAATCAGTCAAACACGCCAAATTTTGGAGAACAGTTTATACGCTTAGAAAGCAGGAGTTCCCTGCGAGTAGCTAATTGATGTCAGGTCTTGGTTCCTACACCATCGAGTCTTTCTGAACTGTACCTCAGGGTGTTCTGTCTCTGCAGTGAAATCTCCCACTCAAGCGTTTCTCCAGGCCAATTAGCAGCTATCTGCATTGACAACAGTAAGCACCTAATGCCCACAGAGCCAAGCCCTGGCCCCTGCGTGCCTCTGCCTTCTGCCACCAGGAACAGCCATTGCTTTGACATGGCTTTAAACTGAAATGCAGCAAGGCAAAGATGAATTCTATGACACTGGGTAACTTTTAAAGTAAGTTGAGGGGATGGGGAGATGGCTCTATGGATAAAGAGCTTGCTGCACAGATATAAAGATCTGAGTTTGGATCCCCAGCCACCGTGTAAAATTCCAGAAGCGACACCAGCCTGTAACCCCCACAACTAGAGGAGTGGAGTCAGGAAGCTTCCTGGAGCTCACTGACCAGTCAGCCAGGCCCGACTGATGAGAGATCGGGTTCAGTAAGAGACCCTGTCTCAAAAAAGACGACACCCAAACCCAACACCAACCTCTGGCTTCAATGTGCAAAAGTGCACACACACGCACACGTGCACAGGCATGAACATGAACACACAATTAAGATGCACCATATTTTCACACACCTCCCATCCATGAAATAAATGGGCTCCTGTCACCCAGGTGACTCAGAAGCCCCCTCACCCCTTCCCAGGCGACTGGGAAGCCCCCTTCCTCCTCTGCTTACCCACCTTGGAACTGGTCTCCATGTGGTATTTGGCACACGCTCGAAGCTGAGTCACCCAGAACTGTCTCTCCTTCGCATCTGCAGCTGAAACAGAGAAGAAGGAGAGAGGAAGACTTGCGAAGATTGTCGCCAAGCACAGCAACTGACTTGGACGCCCACCTCCAGGGGATGGAGACCTGGAGAGTGAGAGGCAGGAGGAGGAAAGAGTAAACAAGGAGAACATTCTGACAGCCTGACCGAGCACAAAGAACCAAATGACATTCAGACATCACACGGTAAAAAAATTTCTTCCAAAATGCCAGTTACAGTAACTAATGATTAGGCCTTTTTTTCTCTGCCTCCTCTGGAAAACTCACTGTGTATTTAATAAGGCAGAAGCGGGCACGGCACAAGCACTGTTTTTAAATGCCTCTCCACCTTGTGTGACTAATAAAAGTCCTCCAGAGCCTGCTGTTATACGGAAGCATTTGCAAAGACTTGTGCAATGTGCAATGACTGAGCTAAGGAAGACACCAAATGCTGCCCTGGAGAACCTCAGATCTCTCCCAGAAACACAAGGCTAGGTATGGTAATTTTAATATAATCGGCCCCCATAATCTTATAGTAGTTGGCATTACTAGGTGTGACTTTGTTGGAGTGTATGGCCTTGTTGGAGGAAGTGTGTCACTGTAGGGGAAGGCTTTGAGGTTCCCTATGCTCAGGATGCTGCCCAGTGTCTCAGATGACTTCCTGTTGTCTACAAGATTTAGGACTCTCAGCTCCAGCACCACATCTGCCTGCACGCTGCCATGCTCCCCACCATAATGATAATGAACTGAGCCTCCGAAACTGTAAGTGAGCCACCCAATTAAATGTTTCCCTTATAAGAGTTGCTGTGGCCATGCTGTCGCTTCAGAGCAACAAAAAACCCAAGACAATATTAATAATAGCAATAATAATAATACAGTTGTGCTGGGCATGGTGGCATATACCTGCATTCCTAGCATTCAGAAAGCTGGGGCAAAAGGATCTAGAGTTCAAGGCCAACGAGGCTTGAGGGATCCTGTTCTATGCCAGTGTGGCCGGAGTGTAGAGGAGACTTCATCTTTTTAAAAAAGGGTTAGGAGCGGGTAGCGCTAGGGAGATGGCCCAGTTGGTAAAGCACTTGTTGTATAAGGATGAGGACTGGAGTTCAGAGTCTGAGCACCCATGTAGAAAGTCAGGCATTGTGGTACATATCTGTAGCCCCAGTCCTGGGAAGCGGAGACAGGAGGATGCCTGGGACTTGCTAGACAGTCAGCCTAGTTGAACTGGTGAGTTCCAGGTTCAAAGAGATACTTTATCTCAAAAAATAAGGTGGTGAATGATCAAGAAAGATACCCAGTGCTGACTTCTGGCCTCCACACATGTGCACAAACACACATACACATGAGTGCACGTGCACACACGCACGCACACACACACATACAATGTAAAGGGGAGAGAGAGAGGAGAGATAAAAGCACAAGATAATCATGATCACACTTCCATCTCCACCCACTTCTCAAATAATGCATATAATTCTTCTTATATGTCATGAACATACAAGTTCCAAAAACATCTAAATCATCAACATAGCTGCAGTTAACTACTTAATAGAACTAGAAAACTGACTGCAAACAGTAACTATGCAAAATAGAAACTTATTCCTGTGGAAATTACACTCGTTTACAAAGATGAGCTCAAGTGTCATTTGTCAAAACTCAGCCCCAGCTTGATCTTCCAAGTAAAGAAATCCAGAGTTAGGGCTGGAGAGACAGCTCGGTTCCCAGCACCCACAAGGTGGCTCAGACCTGTCTGTGCCAAGGAACCCAACTCCATCGTGTTCAGAGAATGAGAAACAGACCGTGAGAGCCTCATGGGTCAGACACAGCGAACTAGTAACATGCAGAAAACTATCCTGCCAGTTGGAAGCTGATAGAGTTCAGCCAAACTTGTGCCTGAGTCATGCAGAGTTTAACAATAATTTCAAATCTGCTATTAAAATTGCTCTTTAAAAACCTGGAAAGGGCTGGAAAGATGACTCAGCAGTTAAGAGCATACACTGCTCTTGCAAAGGACCCTAATTTGGTTCCCAGCCCACACATCAGGCAGCTCTCAAATGCTTGTAAATCCAGCTCCAGGAGGATCTGATGCCCTCTTCTGGCCTCCACAGGTACTGCACTCACATGCACAAACCCCCACACAATTTAAAAATAAAATCTTTTTTTTTTTTTAAACTGAAGCTTAAAAATCCAGAGAATAGGAACAACTCAACAAGCTGGGATGGCTGAGCTATGGAATGAGTTGGTTTTGTGTCTCTATCAACCACACATGTGGAGCGGAAATACCATTAAATTGTCCCTTCTGTGATCTCTGCAGTTGACAATTTATTAAGCAATAAATAGCCAAGCAACACCAAAGACCACATAAATATAGTCAGCTGGAAGGAATACTGCAGGAATCCCAAAAGAGAGGTGAGGGGCGGCTTCAACTGCAGACTCTTTCATTTCAGGGGCTTTTAGGCTGTTTTACAGCTCCTAAGACGGGGTTCATGTCTACATAATACAGAGCTATTAACTCAGTCTATCTCGGGGCGGGGGGAGTTTGGCAGTAAAACAAGTGAAAATTGAACTGAGAGGCAGGAATCCAGGCCCAAGGTGGATGAGAAGGGCTGTCTTTGATCCTTTGCTATTGCTTTGGAAAAGATAAAAAAAGGCATATAAGAAGGTAAAAACCATCAGCCACCTATCACAGCCCAGCTTTGCTCAGGTCTTAAGAAATAACAATAATTGGGGTAGGGAGTATGTGGGTATAGGTGTGAATTGTGAGTGCCTATGTTGTGTGGTACTTCATTTCTGCCAGGTTAACTGAACTTAGACTCAACATGGAAACACGCTTCTAAGCATGTGTAAGGGCGTTTTCAGAGAGGCTTAACTGAGAAGGGAATGCCCACCCTAAATGTGGGCAGCGCGATCCCCTAGGCTGAGACTCGAAGCATGCTCTCTCTTCTTCCTGGCTGTGGGCCCTATGGGAATCAGCAGCCTCCTGCCCCGCCCCATGCCCTCCCCACCGTGATTGACAATGTCTCTCAAACTGTGAGCCAAAAGGAACCTTTCTCTCCTTAAGTGACTTTGTCGAGTATTTTGTCACAGTTAAGTAACTGCTACAGCATTGCATGTGAGTGTGTATGTGTGTGGGGGGTGCAGACATGCACAAGCACACACACACATACACAAACACACACACTTTGCTCATTTTATTATTTTATCAGAACCTTAAAAGGATGCAGCCAGGACAGAATCCTAGCAAAATGATAATAAAATTAACCTGCAATAATCAGGCCCAGCATTTCTGTAATGGAGGTGCCTTAAGAACGTACAATGACTTCCCTCTACAGACATCCCCCAGACAGCAGTGCTCAGGGAGCACCACAATGCCAGGAAGTGCCTACAGGGAGATTAACAGGGCAGGCTCCCAGTAGGAGCCATGACAGTGATGAACTAGAGGACACGGAGAACAGGTCCTTTGCAAAGAGAAAGTCCTGGGAAAACTTTGGGGGAAAAGCCCTAGGACACTTAAAAGGTTCGCTTTGTTCTTAGAACAGACTCCTAACAAGACAATGGAGTGAAGATAGAGAAAAAGAGATGGGGGGGGCAGCGAGAGAAAGAGAGATAGAGTCAGCGAGAGAATGAAAGAGTGGAGCCAGGGAGAGAGTGAGTGCCTGCGTGTGTGTGTGTGTGTGTGTGTGTGCGCGTGCGTGCGTGCGTGCGTGTGTGTGCGCACGCATGCCTGCATGTGAGTGTGTGCGTGCGTGAGTCTTGAATGAACACTGCAAATCTTCAGAGCTGAGCTAACTTCCCCCTGACAAGCAGCCCCCCCACCCCACCCCACCCCACCCCACCCCAGGGAGTGGAAGAGCGAGGAAAGGTTGTCACCCTGACTCTGGTCAATTATTAAAGGTATTTTTATTTGTTTTTGAGACAGTGTCTCACTATAGTCCTGAGTGGCCTGAAACTCTTTGTACACCAAGCTGGCCTTGAACGCAAAGAGACTTCCTGCCTCTGTGTCCTGAGTGCTGGGATCAAAACTACGAGTTTTTTTGGTTTTAGTTTTATTTTGTTTTTCAAACTTTAGAGTGGTTTCTTTGGTTTTTAATCATATTTATTTAGTGTGTGTGTGTGTGTGAAGGAGCAAAGGGTATTGAGTCTTTTAACCTCGTTACCTTTCACACGGCATTTTATTTTAAAAAGTCTCTGTGTGTGTGTGTGTGTGTGTGTGTGAGAGAGAGAGAGAGAGAGAGAGAGAGAGAGAGAGAGAGAGAGAGAGAGCTCAAAGAACAACTTCCAGGAGTCAGTTCTCTCCTTCCATCAAGTAGGACCAGGGGTTCAAACTCAGACTGTTAGTTTGGCAGCAGGAGCCCCTATCCAGCTCTAAAGCGATTTTCCCCCACAGAAACAAAAGAGCCACCTATCAGAACCACGCCCGCAACACAGTTATGAGGCCCTCACAATGTCACCAGAATGACAACGTACCTCTCAGCTTATACATCTCTCCGTTGGCAGAATACACGACCAGCATGTGGGGAGCTTCGTCACTCAGGGATACGATGGCTCCAGACAAAGACAGGACTCCTCGGGGCTTCTGGTGTTTGCTCTGCTCATTCACAAAATACTGCAGGAGGCCAGCCTCAAAATCCAGCACAAAGTACCTGAACAGAGAGAGACCACAGCCCATGACTTCTCTCCAGTCAGATCCCCTTCACGCAGCACAGTAAGAGCGAGGCCAAACCAAAAACGACATCGGAGCACCCAATCTACAAAGTCAGAGACCAGAACTCCGCTCAGGACTCAGAGGAACCACACACGCAAGACAGCACCAACTGTGACAGCAGAAGGGACCCTGGGATCCATGGCATTCTTAGGAGACCACTGGCTCTCTGCAGTCCAAAAGCTAAGACCCTCAGCAGATGGCAGATGAAGGCCAGCACCTAACTGCCATCCCCACCAGGCAGCAATGCCTGGTGACCTTCCATTCTGTGGCTGTATAGTTGCATGTAATCATTTTCACGGGGCATGCGTCACTTGGGGTAACTTGAGTTGATGTTCTCAAGCCATGGTTCTCACACTCAGCTCAGAATAAGCTAAGTCCCTTTGAAGTGAAAGCTGGGTCTTTGTCTACACACACACACACACACACACACACACGCGCGCGCAGCATTGTTCCCAGGATCTAACTCGCACCTTACCACTAAGACAAATCTCCCACTGTGAGAGCCGTGTTGTGCTCCGTGGCCATGCTGCGAACCCAGGGATTTCAACACCCTGCTTATCACAGTGCAAGCCAAGTCTGCCTTTTCAAAGGGTTCAGAAATTACTAAGCTCAGGGCAAACCCCAGGATCTTGGGGTGGAGGTTGTCTCAGCCACAGAGGGGCTCACATGGAGGGGTTTCTAGGCTGTGTCTACAGCACTGACTACCCCCACACATACGTGAGTGGGATGCCCGGGGACTTTGAGGCTTGGGAAGTTATCCCATGCCCACAGGTCCACATATTACCACTTACAAGTAACTGTGGTTATTTAAAAATGAAAAAACTTTTTAATTGATGACTTTTTTTTTTCAAACAAGTTCTTAGAGCCGGGTGGTGGTGGCGCACACCTTTAATCCCAGCACTCGGGAGGCAGAGGCAGGCGGATCTCTGTGAGTTCGAGACCAGCCTGGTCTACAGAGCTAGTTCCAGGACAGGCTCCAAAGCCACAGAGAAACCCTGTCTCGAAAAACATAAAAAAAAAAAATAAAAAAAAAAAACAAAAAAAAAAAACAACGAGTTCTTAGGTGATAACTTGGGAACTTTCTGAGGCACTGTATAAATGATGTTATTTTTCTAGGGCAGAGGGGACTATCTTGTGCCCAGGCTAGCCCTAAACTCTTAGCATTCCTCCTACTTCACTATCATGTGCCGGGTTAGCAGACAGGCACCAACCTTGGTTTGGGCAGTTCTGGGGATCACACCTGCTAGGTAAGCACTCAGTTGACTGTGTCAGTGCCCAGCCCCTGAGGATCCACTCCCAGCCCTCACACATGCTAGTCTCATGAGCGCTAGGTAAGCCTTCTCCCAACTGCGCCAAGCCCTGGCCCCACAAGAGTTGAAACACAAATTGCAAAAGAAACTGTTTGCATTAAAGAATATTAACCAAGTTTTCCTTTCAAGCAGGATGGGCCCAGGGACTCACACCTGGAACCCCAGGATTCAGGAGGTGGAGGCAGGAGGATTGCCTCATATGAGAAGCCAGTTTGGACTATATAATGAGTTTCAGGCCAGCTTGAACTATATTAAAGACTCTGATTTAAAAATAAATAGGGGGCCTGCCTTTAATCTGCACTCAGGAGGCAGAGGCAGGAGGATCTCTGTGAGTTTGAGGTCAGCTTAATCTACAAAAACTAGTTCCAGGACAGACTCCAAAGGTACAGAGAAAATCCGTCTCGAAAAACAAAATAAAATAAAAATAAAACAAATTAAAAAAAATTTAAATAGGGGTTAGAGAGCTGTCTCTGTAGTTAGGAGCACTGACTGCTTCCAGGGGACCTGGGTCCAAGGCCCAGAACCCCATATATTTTACAACTCTCTGTAACACGGGTTCCAGGTCATCCAGCGCCCTCTTCTGGCCCCTAAGGATACTTCACGCACATGGTACACAGACATGCAGACAAAACACCCACACACATAAGTAAATGATCTCAGGCTAAAGTAAATATATAAGTAAATAGCCAAGTGTGGTAACGCGTGCCTTAATCCCAGCACGTAGGAGGCAGAAGCGGGAAGGTAAGGAGTTAAGGTAAGCAGAGAGGTAAGGCCATCCTCAGCCACATGTTGAATGTGAGTTCATCCTAGGTGGCTACATGAGATCTGTCTCAAGAAAGAAAGGAGGGAGGAAGGTAAGAGGGAGAGAAGGAGTGAGGAGAGAGGAAGGAAGAAGGGAGGTAGGGAGGGAGGGAGGGAGGGAGGGAGGGAGGGAGGGAGGGAGGGAGGGAGGAGATCATATACTTATTTTCTAAATATAGTTCAAGTGTTTATCTTATCAGAGGGATGGGATAGTGTCTACAGACGTTAAGGGTTTTAGCACAGAGGGACAGCGTGTTCCTTCAGCATAGCCTTTCAAAGTAAAGTTGGCTGGAGACAGACAGATGACAGTCATGCACCTGGCACCAAAGCCATTCCTGACGGTCACAGCTCCTGGGAAGAAAGAAATTAAACTTGGCTTCCCACCGGGTCACGGCTCTGTCAGGTCCAGCCTGGAGCTGTATCTGAAAGTCGGGGCTTTCATTCTAAGGAAAGTGAACCATATTTCTGGATTAGGCTGCATTAGCCAAATAAAACTGCCAGATAAAACTCTAAAGGTCTTAAACGGTTGAAACAAACCTAACCTCTACAACCTGAGAGGGTGAGTGTGTGAGTGTGTGTGTGTATCTATATGTCTGTGAGTGTGGGGGGTGAAGGTGTATATGTGTGTGCCTCTATTGTGTATCTGTGTGTGTGTATATATATATATGGGGGTGAAGGTGTGCCTCTGTGTGTGAGTGTGTGTGTGTCTGTATGTCTGTGAGTGTGGGGGGGTGGGTATATATAGGTGTGTGGGGTGTGAGGGTATATGTGTGTGTATTTTTGAGCTGTAATAAGCAATTTTGCTGCTGTGCAGATGAACTAAATGGCGTACAGAGACCATTTTCGTTGCTAAATTATATATATATTTTTTTGCTAAATTATATTTAGATGATTGCTCTGTGGGGAGAAAAGAGAGTAAGTGGGAGGAGCCAGATCAACCTAAGAAGCAAGCCCCCTTTGTTCTAGTGGCCTGGCTTCTGGAGAGGCCCTGCAGGGCTCCTCGGCTGGAGGTTAAGGCCCTTCTGGAAGGACTGGAGACATGAATCCATCACTAACATCCTTACACACAGCCCCTGACACTCCAGCCCATAAACACCTGCGCAGATGACACCCACACCTGTGCTCACACACCCACACACTCAGACAAACCAAGTCAGGCATGCTTACACAGCCACAGCCTCACTCACACCTATCTGGGCACATGCAACCACGCATGTCCACACTCACTCATGGGCAAGTGATTCAGCATTCAGAGCCATGATTCCCCTCTTTGCAAAAGCCAAAAAAAAAAAAGCTGGCTGGTTTTCTCCGGTGTTCCCATCATCCCTGTGGCCTACAGGTCAATCTGCTTAGGCAGCAACCCCTTCCCAATGTATCTATCACAATCCAAGTAACCAAGTAGACTATAACCTTCTCCCAACGTGCACATTACAATTCTAAATGCAGACCCTTCTAGTTTCTGTTGCTCTAACAAAACGTCCTAACCAAAAAGCCAGGTAGGAGAAAGGGCTTGGGTTTGTTCGACTTAAAAGTCCAGGCTAGTCTACCATCAGTCACATCCACAGTCTTTGTTTCTGCCACCTCTCTCTGTACAGCTCAGGATATCCTCCCACAGGGCATGGAGTCACCCATAGTGGGCTAGGTCCTCTTACGTCAATTAACCATCAAAGACAATCCCAACAGACACTCCTGCAGGCCAGCCTGATCTGAATAATTTCTCAGGTGAAACTCTGCCCAGGTTAACTTCATCTTGTGCCAAAGTTGAAATTTAAAACTAACCACCACATGGAAAACAAACCTTTTCCCCAATGTATACAATACAACCCTAAATACAGACTGAAACCTGATATGGGATGTCCTTCTGCACATTGCAAAAATGTGTTGCTTTTATTGGTTGATGGATAAAGCTGCTTGGCCTATGGCAGGGCAGAATATACCTAGGTGGGCTATCCAAGCAGAGATAAGGGGAGAAAGAAGGTGGAGTCAGGGAGAAGCCAGTGAGCCTGTAGAAACAAGATGTACTAGAGAATGAAGCCATGGGTGATACACAGACAATCAAAAATGGGTTCATTTATATGTAAGAGCTAACCAGTAATAAGCTTGAGCCATTGGCCAAGCAATCATAATTAATATTAAGCCTCTGAATGATTATTTTATAAGCAGCTGCAGGGACCAGCAGATGGGAGAGAAACAGGTCCAACGGGACCAGGCTAGACAGAGAAATCCATCCAGTTACAGTAACCCCTTCCCAATATGCACGTTACAATCACAAAGGGTCACACCATAACCCTTTCCCAGTGCTCATACCGTAATCATAAGGCTGCACCAGGCCTGAAGCCAGTGTGCTAACTGCCAATGAGCCTGCTTGGTTAATCTACGATGAGGACCACAAGATGGGACTACAGGGGAGTCTGTGTTCTTTTCTAAGGGAGAGGAGGGCCACAGAAACACAGCTGGCAGAGCATGTGACTTCCCTTATTGCAGTGACAAGATAGACAGCAAAGGCGACTGCTGTGGCATATTAGTTTAAGACGTGTTACTCCAGTTTATGCTGCAGAATATTTGCTCAATCATGCAAAGATGTGTTCATTCTTTTATGTTGCATTTGATTAACTCTGTGCAACTGTGTTACTTTGCCTGCCTAAAACATCTAATTGGTCTAATAAAGAGCTGAACTGGCAAGGCAGGAGAAAAGGATAAGCAGGGCTGACATGCAGAGAGAATAAGACGAGAAATCTTTTTAAAAAGAGAGAAAGAGAAGAACAAGGAGCAAGAAGAGGAGAGGAGGGTGCCAGGGGTCAGCCACCCAGTCACACAGCCAGCCACAGAGTAAGAAGGAAAAAAAATATATAGAATAAAGAAAGTAGAAAATCCAAAGGCTAAATAGAGCTAAAGAGACATGGGACAAGTGAAGTTAGAAAAGCTGGCAGAAACAAGCCCGGCTAAGGCCAGGCATTAAGTAAAAGTAAGTTTCCATGTATTTATTTGGGAGCTGGGTAGTGGGCCCCCCAAAGAGTAAAAAGAAAAAAAAAAAAAAAACCTACATTTTGGTATTCCCATGTGAGGCCCAAGGGAGCTGGCAAAAAAAAAAAAAAAAAAAGATACGGCTCCTTTAAGAGTCTGTCACACAGCAGAGCATTTGCACAGCCGCACAGCCGTTTTTACACTACACAGAGACAAAAACCTAAGGAAAAAATGCCTGCCACAGTGCAGGGCACTGGCACTCCAGGGTTGAGGGGTTCTATGTAGTTCTTGGTCACCTACCTCCAACCTGGCCTTGCGAGCTTCAGGCTTGGCACTCCAAGACCCGAGAAGCAGGCAGAACCGGCTGCCAAAGCTGTGGCAGAGGTCCTAACTGTGTTGTTTAGCAGTTAAGACTCATGCAGTCAAAACAGACTAAAGGATAAACAGTTAAAGAGGTCCAGACAGAAAAAAACTACACAGATTCCAGTGTGATTAACAATGTATGTAAGCTTAAGGAAAATAGTATGGACCAAAAAAAAATAGTTTATAAATAATAAAATCTTAAAGAAAGAAGTAAAGTAATATAGAAAGGAATAACCCATGTAGAGCTGGAAAATTCACAGAGTCTGGATCCTGTATGATGCTGTGTTAATTGTGAATTTTTTGAATTCTGATGAGCAAATGACAGCTGTTGACAGACATGGGACTGTGAACAAGTGTTTAATTGAACCAACCTAGGTACTTTAGGGGTACCTTAACCTAAAAAAGAAGACAAAAAATGTGTTATGTTGAGAAGTTATGCTTTTGTTTCCATGGAAAACCAAAGGCCATGGAGTCACTCCAGGTTAATATGGGCCCGTTTGATGGAGAGCTCCTGAATCTTGGCAGGTGATGTACATCAACAAAGGTTGCAGCTGGTTTTCTCAGGACTTAGCCATTGTCTCAATTGTCTTAGGGACCCTAAAGATGCCTTCACCCACAGACAACAGGAAGCAGTTTAGAGAACATGATACCCACATTCCCAAGAAGTAGAGTGGATGGTCTTTGGTTATTTGGTGGGTTATGTATATTTGTTATTCTCTAGGGGAATATAGGATAAAAAGATAACTATTAATCTCAGATATTTTGCACTGGCATGGTTTTGGGCATATTAATACAAATTTAAAGTTATTTCTGTTATATCATATTTATGTTTCTACTCTTGTTTGGGGTATTGTGCTTTATACAGCTCACTTAAAATGCAATGTATAATTAAGAATATGAAGTAGTTAATCTATAATAATCAAACTTATAGTCACATTAGGTATGTTTTAGGGTTAAACAGGTATATTTTAGACAGATGATTTTCAAACTCTTCAGAGTCCTACAGACTATGACATTTAAGATGTTTAATAACCTAAGATTTTTTTCATGACAATGAGACACACCTGCCCCTAGTAGCACCAATTTACTTCATAAAAGGATGATAGGCATCAAAGAAACTCTCTATGGAGTTTGTTTTCACTGTGGCAAGGCTAGTCATTGGCAAGAGGCTGCTCTTGCCTTGACTGCTGACAGAATACTGTGCAGACTGTACAAGTGGGAAACAGGAAAAAGACTGTTGAACTTTGCCGAGACAAAGCAGGGCAGTCCTTCGAGATTCCTGCTTCCCTGAAAAGTCTGCCAGATATTCTAGACCTGTAGTCTGAAGACTGAATGTCCCAGCATTGCAGAAGAACTTTGGTTGACTAACCAGGCAGCCAGATGTCTGTTATTAGGTAATATTACATCCTTCTAGAGTCTTTGATGGCATTAAAGACTGGAGCTGTTTTCCTCAGCTATGATAGAAAGTAAATTAGATATAAAAATTTGGAATCACTAAGACAGACAATAGAGTATTTTCTCTGAATTTGCTAAATATAAAAAGACTGAATATTGTAAATGTAACTGGATTACTGTTTTTGTTGTATATAGTTTTACTATATTAAAATCCTTTTGTTTTATTTAGAAAAAAGGGGAAATGTTGTGGAATATTAGTTTAAGATGTGCTACATTCATTTGTGCTGTGGAATATTTAATGATGCAAAGATGTTTTTAATTCTTTTATGTTGTATTTGTTTAACTTTGGTAAGTTTACTTTGCCCGCCTGAAATGCCTGATTGGTCTAATAAAGAGCTAAATGGCCAATAGCTAGACAGAAGAGGGAGACAGTTGGGGTTCCCAGGCAGAGAGAATAAATAAGAGGAGAAATCTTACAAACAGAGAAGAGTGAGGAGCAGGAAAAGGAAGAGGAGAGGAGGATGCCAGGGGCCAGTCACCCAGTCATGCAGCCAGTCACGGAGTAAGAAGGAAAGAAAGATAAATAGAATAAAGAAAGGTAAAAAGTCCATAGGCAAAATGTAGGATAATTTAAGTATTAAAGCTGGCTGGAAATAAGCCCGGTTAAGGCCGGGCATTCATAAGTAAGAATAAGTCTCTGTATGTTTATTTGGGAACTGGGTAGTGGGACCCCAAAGAGTTACAAAAACAAAACCAAAAAAACTATAGGCAACCGTTTATTTTAGTTTTCAGTCCGTTATGATGGGGAGGGCGTGGCTACAGGGCTGTGAAGCAGCTGGTCACATTGCTCCCACAGCCGGAGTTAGGTAGACAGATGATCGCTGGTGCTCAGCTCAGTTTCCCCATTTTATTCCATCTAGGGCCCTAGCTCATGCAAATGGTGGGACCTACATGGGTTCTCCCTCCTCAGCAAGGCCTTTCTGCAGACTCCCACACAGACAGGCCCCGAGGTGTGTCGTCTAGGTGATTCAAAACCCCGTCCCACTGAGTATCAGGATTAACCAGCGCATGGGGCTTCATGTTCAGCCTCAGGGTGGGCAGCTGTTCTTGGGCTCCTTCTCATGGGTCTGTGTGGGTCACATGTTCTGGGTACATGGATTCACATTATGGTTAAAGGCAAGGTTTGGAAGGAGACGGTTCTAGTTCCCCAGCCAAGGATTCACTCAACTTGTTGATCTCACCTTTTTTTTTCTCTCCTAGAACAGATTCTCATGTAGCCCAGGATAGCCTGAAAATCACTATGTAGCTAAGGATGGCCTTGAGAAATTTCTGATCTTCCAACTCCAGAATGCTAGACAGGTGTGTGCTATCACACCTGGTTTATGCACACCAGGGACTGAACTCGGAGATTAGTACATGCTGGGCAAGTGCTCTGTCTACTGGCTCACAGTCTTGGCCCTCCACTTCTTTCTTTTTTTATTTAATGATTATCATCATTGTCATCTTCATTAGTGTGTGTGTGTGTGTGTGTGTGTGTGTGTGTGTGTGTGTCTGCATGCACGCACAGGTACCAACACAGGTACCAACAGCATGCATGCAGAGGTCACAAGACAGCTTTTGAGAATCAGTTCTCTCCATCATGTGGGCCCTGGGGATTGAACTCAGATCTTCGGGGTTGTGTGGCAGATGCTATTCCCACTGATCCACCCCACCAGCATTCGTTTCTCAAAATGATTTACTGGGCACCTATTACGTCCCAGTTTTCCTGCGGGGGTGTGGAGAGGTAAGAGAGCGGGTGACAGTCACTGAGATAAAGCCGGACTCCAGCTGTGACACTGTATCACAGCAGAAGCGAGTCAATGAGTCGGCTGTAACTCGTAAGGGGTTCCCAGGGCTGAGGAACTGAGGTGTGGGGATGAGGAAACAGAATTGAAGAGAGGGTACAATGTTGACATGGACTTGAGCACGGTGAAGGGAAGAGGGGGGTGACCCCATGGTACCAGGAATAGGAGCCGTCTTCACATCAAGAGGCCCCAGCAGAGGGTGGCAAGTGGTTACCCACAGTATGAGAAAAGGCTGGGGGAGACCTTGTCAAGCAGGGAGGGATGGGGTCACCTACTACAGGGGTTCATCTTTCCCAGCACGGACTAGGAAGGTGAACCAGCCCTGACCCCCAGTGTCAGCTGCACACCCAGCTGAGACTGTCCTAAGCACCAAGTCTGGCCGTCCCCATGACTGTCCTGCTATGCTAATAGTTCACCAGGCCAGGCCAACAGAAAAGGCATTGTGCTCTCTGCAGAGGGGGACAAGCCCATGCACCTGGGAACACTGTCAATTAAAGCAGCAAAGATGCCCCACAGGTGCACAGTGAGGACAAAGGCCTCCTGAGATGAAGGCTACAGACCAATTTGGAGTAAACCACAGACTAGTCAGGGATCTAACCAGAAGATTCATGAGGGAGGGGACCCTACACTCTCCTGGGTTCCCCCACATCTGGGCACAGAGGCAGTAGGGGGGACCCCACACTCTCCTGGGGTCCCCCACATCTGGGGTACAGAGGCAGCAGGAGGGACCCCACACTCTTCCAGGGTTCCTCAACATCTGGACACAGAGGCAGCAGAGGCCAGAGCAGGCCCCAGCCACCCACACACTTTAGAGCTGTCAGAAAACTGACAGAAAGTCAAAGCCAGGGCAGACACGAAAGCGACCCAAAATTTGAGTATGGCCTACCAACAAGCAGGACTGCCACAGAGCCTCTGGGTAAACGGCACTGCCACACAGTCTCTGAGGGGCACTGCCACACAGTCTCTGAGGGGCACTGTCACAGTCTCTGAGGGGTACTGCCACGCAGTCTCTGACAGACCCAGCAAATCATAGGAACACACAGCCAGAGCATAGACAGAATTTCACCTCAGCGGTACAACAGGAAGCCAGCCGCCACCTGTAATCCAAGCATCTGGGAGGCTGAGATAGGAAGATGAAGTTTAAGATGAGCCTGGGCTACACAGCAAGTTTGAGGCCAGCCTGGACTACACAGTAAGATCTTTTTTTTATTTTTCGAGACAGGGTTTCTCCGAGTAAGATCTTATTTTTAAGGAAGAAAAAGATGCATAACCCAGTCAGAACCAGGCAGAAGATCCCATTTTGCCAACCAAGGTAAAATGGTTAACAGCATCATTTCCTTTTGGATTGTTATAAGATGCCTTAAGGGAGGAAGGAAAGGTTTGCTTGGGCTCATTGAGGGGATTCAGTCTGTCGTGACAGGGGAGACACGATGGCAGAAGCATGGGCCATTTGGTCACATGTGTCAGCAGTGCAGAAGCAGAGAGAAAGATAAACATTGGTGCTCAGCTCACTTTTCCTCTTTATTCATCCTGGGACCCCAGCCTACGGATGGTCCCGCCCACATCAGGGCGGGTCTCTCTCCGCAGTTAAATCTCTCTGGAACTCGCTCAGACACACCAAGGTGGGTGATTCCTGAGTGATTCCAGCCCCGTGAGGTTGACAGTCGTGTTGCGTGGTTTTAATTATAAACATGGCAAAACCTAGAATCAACAGGAGTATCTCAGTGAGCAGCTGTGTAGGTCAGGTTGGCCTGTGGGTGTGTCTGGAGAAGACTGTCTTGATTCCTCTAACAGAGGAGAGAAGACCCAGTCTGTAAGTGGGCATCGCCATTCCCCATGCTCCTGGGCTATGGTAGAGAAATCTGGTGGGTGCCACTCAGGCTTCCAAGCGTCCCTCCCTGCTCTTAACTGCAGCTGCGATGCATCCAGCTGTTTTACATTCCCACTACCCAGACTTCCCAGCCATGACGGACTATAAGCCTAAACCAGGAGCTTAAATAAACCGTTTCTTCCCTAGGTTGTATTTTTATCAAGCTGTAGGATCACAGTAGCAGAAACTAAACTGGGGTGGCCGTGTAGATGAAACACCACACAATTATATGAGAAGAGACACTCCGTAGTCGTTAGCAAAATGCAAATGAAAGCCACAGTGAGCCCCATTTCACACACACTTGCAATGCCGACAATAAACAGACACACAACAGCAAGCAGTGAAGATGTGGGAATCTGCATCCTTCCTGCGAGCTGGAAGGAAAGTGAACACTTGCTGGGGAAGCACAGCCAGGCGCGCCTACGAATCTAAGCGGAATGGAACACAACTACTGGCACCTAAGAAGTTGGAGCGAACACACAGAGTGGTAGCCCTTAGAGCTGGCAAGAACCGGAACCCGTCAACTGGTGTGCAGATGAAAATGACGGACATCTACTGCGGGACACCATTCAGCAATCAGAATGAAATGAGTCAGGGTACGACAGGGATGAGATCAGAAGGACGCGAGGCTTAAGCAGCCGGAGGCAAAAGATGACATGTGGTCAGATTCTGTTTGTGAGAGACGTCCAGACAAGGGAAGAGAGACACGGATGAATCATAGCTGCTGGGGGCTGAGGGTGGTGTTGGAACTAAAGATGACAATAAATTCCAGCAGCCGTGTTTAATATACAATTCAGCAGAAAGGAATGCCAGTGTGGAGAAAAAAGCAGAAAGAGCTGACATGTTGACTTGGGACAAGACCGTGGTTTATGAAGTCCCTGGATTATGAGAAATTTCTAACCTCTCTTCCATGGGCCAGGACGTCCACCTTCCCTAATTCCCCACCTGTTGATTTAGGACAAAATTCTTACCTGCCAATCGTTTAGGGCTTGAGACTGTCCCCTTCCCCAATCAAGGGTTTGTCCCATAGCAAACACCTATAACTTTCCAATTCCCAGAGTTCTGAGAGAAGCAAGGGGCAACACCATTGGGGGGGCGGGGGCTGGGGTCTCCTGCTCACCAGCGACTCAATCTACTCCTAAGGCGCCTTATGCTGAAAATGTGGGAACAGTATGAACTACAAAGTTGTGTGTGTGAGGGGGGGAGAGAGAGAGGGAGAGAGAGGGAGAGAGGGAGGGGGAGGGAGAGAGAGAGAGAGAGAGAGAGAGAGAGAGAGAGAGAGAGAGAGAGAATGAATGTGTATGTTGTGGGATATTTGACCAAACTCTGAAACTCCAAGACTGTGTTAATAAAATTGACCTTAGACCAGGAGAGGAGCCAACAACTAATTGACGGGAATTAGTCATAGAGAGGACGGAGGAGCCAGAAAGATGGATAGAGAGACACACAGAAAGGAGTAGAGAGGAACTAAGGAGTTTCGCAATCTTTTTGGTTTGGGACAAGTAGGGAGATGCTTCTCTTGCTGGGTCTCCAGCCCAAAAGGGAGATCAGCCAGTCACTTCTTGACTTCTCTGATCTGGCAGGTTTTCACCCCAACAGCTGACTCCTGAGTCTTTATGGATAGGTAGAATGATAGAGACTAGTTAAAACCTACATTTGGCAGCTGCAGTTGAGCTGATGATAAGGGACCAGAAACCATGCCAGGAAGGAGGGAAGTGGGGAGGAGTGGGTTTGAACACAAGGGACTATAGCATCCAACAGAGAGGTAGACAGGAGAAATAAAGAGGGGAGCCAGGAAAGGGCAGAGAACCTGTGAGAAGGGTGTGCCCCACTTTCACTGTGAGGAGCAGGAATGTTGGCACGCTGACACAGTTAAGAACCGCCAGGAGGTAAATTGACCGCTGAAGCCAGGTGTGGCAGACGCAGGTCTACTACCCACTGAGCATCCACTTTCTCTTCTCTCTCCAACTAACAGAACGTAAAGCTGCTGCCACGGTGCTCGCCCAAGCACAGGGGGCCCTGGTAGCCATGGAATTAGTCTCTGGAAGCATGAGTGAAAAACAATCCTTCCTCCTTCAGCTGTCTCTGTCATCTACTCAGAGTGACACAGAATTAACAACGCTGCATGACGCCAACGGGTCCTTCCTCCTGAGCCAATGGGGACGGCCTTACATTTTTTTCAGATTTATTTTATACCGCAAGTATGAGTGTTTTGCTTGCATACACGTCATACGCCATGTGCATCCCTATGCTCACAGAGGTCAGAATAGAGCGTCAGATCCCCAGAAATGTCCTTACAGGTGGTTGTAAGCTACCACATGAGTGCTGGAAACTAAACCTGGGTCCTTTGCGAGAGCAGCAAGCGCCCTGAATTACCCATCCAATTCTCCGGCCTGGGAATGTCTTTAACACAAGGAATTATAATGCTCACTGCTTCCCCCAATAGCTGGGTACCTGCACTTGCCCAGTGTTGAACGGGTGACTCTGTTTCTGCCCTCAATCCCTGACAGAAACAGTGTCTGAAAGATTTCAGAGTGGTCCGCAGTGAGCTGAAGCACCCACTGTTCAGAAACTACCAACATCTGTGGGAAATGCGGTATGGAACCAAACCTGTGGTTCCTCTGAGGGAGGGGAACGTGATAGCTCTGGTCCTTGCTTCAGCACAGAGATTGATAATTTAGTCACTGATTGATAATTGATAATCAGCACACTGACTGATAATAAACCACATGAGTGCCAAATCCATGTGCCCAGCTCTGGAAATAAAGGCAGTGCACCCACCGCTTCCTACATGTGAAAGTCATAATACGGCCGTATTAATTTTAAGAAACTCAGGCTAATGACCAGATGACTGCTGTATGACCACTCACCAATCAGAAAGTGTCTAAACCCCAGCATCCTCTTAGAAACCCAGACAACTGCCATCATACTGAAAATCATGGGTTTTCAGATGTCTTGAAAAACAACAACCACTCCCAAAAGACTGTGTGGATCAGAAGTCGGCATCAATCAGATGTCTTCCTCAAACGCTCTCACCACAGGTTTGGAGACAAGGTCACTCACTGAGCCTGGGGCTCCCTGATGGGCTAGGCTGGTTGGCAAGCAAGCCCCTTCCAGCACCGGGGTGCCTGGCTTTTCACGTGAGTGGCGGGGTTGTTGTTTCTTTAGCTGGTGTATCTAAAGCTGGGGCTTCGTGCCAATGCCAGACTGTGGAAAACAACAGCGAGTGCAGAGAAAAATAAAAACAGCCAGTAATTCTTCCCTCGCCTTATGATGTAGAAGGTAGGTACCATGACCGCCTGTTTGGCAACATGAAACCCAGGCACAGAGAGGCTGACTAACTCCCTCATCTTACAGCCAAGAAACAGCAGGTGTGATCTGTGGGCAGGAGGTGAAGCTCAGGGCAGCTTGCCTAGCATGGGGAACACCCTGTGACACCCTGTGCTCAGTTCCCACCACCAACAAAACCACACAAGGACGAAGCAGATGTAGCCAAGTACCCAGGGTGCCCTCCCCGTCCTTACACCACACTGCTTTCTTCAGAGAGAAAAGTCAGGGAAACTTCCACCTTAGGACACAGCGCCTCAACTTCAAAAAAAAAAAAGTTTTTAATTTTGATTTTATGTTTTTGGATGTTTTGCCTGGGTACCATATGCAAGCAGTGTCCACAGAAGCCAGAAGGGGGCATCAGATCCTTGGACCTGGCAGATGATTAGAAGACTCCATGTGGGTGCTGGGAACTGAACAGGAATCCTCTGGAAGAGCAGCCAGCACTGAGCCATCTCTCCACAACCCCCAATTATTTTTTAAGATTGTGTGTGTGTTAATGTGTGGATATGTGCATGACTGCAGCTGCCTGTGGAGAAGAGGCATCAGATGCCCTGGAGCTGGGGTTACAGGTGGCTCTGAGCTCCCAGAAATGGGTGCTGAAAAAGTGAGCTGGGTTCTTAGCCAATTAGGCCATCTCTACACACAGAGGGGATGGGGGATTTTTAATGCAGGGAGTTGAAAAGGAGAAAACACTGATCAAGAAATAGATCAAACATACAGACAAGAATTCAAAGGCAGAGAGGGTCCTGCTGGATTCCGTGACCCAAGGGTATCCAAGAATCTCAAGAATCCCTAGCTGCAAGCATCAGCTTAGAAGGAAAGGGGAGGGGCTGAAGGGGGAAACACAAACTAATGAGGGAAGAATGCTTCTGGGAGCATCAGGGGGTCACCAACTTCGCTGGACCTAGAATCACCTAGAAGACACTTGTGGGTGCAGTTATGAAGGCGTTTCCAGGGAGGTTTAACAGAGACGGGAAGCGTGCCCCTGACTGTAGAGCTGTCTCCGCTCCTGCTCAAATGCCTCTGCCATCATGGTGGACAGCACCCTCAAGCTGTAAGCCAAAATAAACCTTCCTCAAGTTGTTTTTGGGGGTATTTTGTCACCCAGTACTCATGGCACCCTCCTTTCCTCTCTCAGCCTCTCCCGTCGCTCCCTCTTGAGGGTTCCTCACACCCAGTGTTTGTTTATTGCTCAGTTTCTGCTGCCCAGCGAGACCCACACCTCCCAGACTGGCAGGGAACCAAAACACTCAGCAGAAGTCTAATAGCCACCAGTCAGCAGTCTCAGGCCCGGCAGGGCAGGCCAGGCCAAGCAGGCAATTAGTCCCAGGCACTAATGCACCAAGAAGTCAGTGTGATCTATGGGCAATCAGACCGGGCTACCTCAGAAGGCTCTAGAACAAATACAGTTTCCAACTGAAATCCCCTGGTTGGCTGGCTGGCTGGCTGGCTGGCTGGCTGGCTGGCTGGCTTCACCTGGCATCTAATTAAATGAACCTGGAAGAACAAACGAGAAGCTACCATGTGCTAGATTGAAATCTCCATGTCCCTGCAACGTGAATGGGAGCACGGTGTGGCCCGTGGGGAGCACACCGAGTCACATCGCAGTTGCTTGGGTCTTCCCAGGACAACTGAGGGCACACAATGCACTCTCCAAGGAACACATAATCCCAAAGAGAGGATGGACGGCCTCTTGGACCAGAATTCCCACCAGCTGAACTCAACGGCCACTGTATGGAAGTCATTCCCAGCTAAGTCTGAACTTGTCACAGTCTATACCTAGAGAAAGAGCTGTGTTTATAACCCCTGAACTCAGAAGAAAGGTGCAACATCCCCTGTCTCCTGGGATTCGGAGATGGGGCAGCAGTGTGATAATAGGTAGAATTCTCAGTTTTGAGGTTTATTGTAATAAATATTTCTTAAACCAGAGAATTGCTATAAATATTAAAAGATATTAGGAGTGGTTTGGCAAAAAGGAAGCTGGGATGGAAAGCCCATCAGAAAGGCTGAATTAACTGGGGAAGATACAGCCATGGGCAGTCATGATAGGACCCTAAGTGGGGAGAAGAGGACTTCAGGTCCAAAGAAGAACTACATGAATAGAGGGATTGTGGATAGCAGGGCTGGGGTCCTGCAAAGAGGTACAGACCATTCAGTCCCCTTCAGCTCCAAAGACAAAAAATTCCTTGTTCTTGGAGCTTCATGGAGAGGAAGAAGGGCTTCATACCAGGGCAACCCAGCTTATATGCCAGAGTCACCAGGCAGGAAGGCGATGGGTAGAAGACAGAATTCAAAGTGCTAGCTGCTCCAAGGATTGGGGGCGTGGCTAGTGCGGGCTCCAGGTTGGGGGCGTGGCTCTGGACTCAGCTGCAAGGATGAGAGAGATTGCAAGCCCAAGGCAGGCTTGCTGATCCACACCGTCCAGAAGCAGGGGGGGAGGTGTGGGCTGAGTTCTGAAAGAGAATAGTCTCTAACCTAACATCAGACTCACACACCAAACAAAGACACAAGCAACAAAGGCACTGGTGATGAATCTATCCCGCACGCATGGGAGCTTCAAGGACACGAGCTAGGTCAGTGTTTGAAAAATGCTTAGAAGCCTCGGCACTCAGCAAGCAAATGCATCACCCACCAAATCATATAAACTAAGGAAACCTTAAAGATTGTGGTAGCTGGCCTATTTATGCAGGGGCACAGGCTGTAATGACGCTCTGTAGATACAAGTTGCGACTCCTATTTCTCAAGACGCACACAGTGAGTGACATCAGGGAGCACGTGGCATTCCATGATGGGAGCCATTTTCGTGGCATTAGTGAAGATCCTGCCATGTAGCAGAGACTGAAGCACACAGGGAGATTAGCAAATATCGCCACATTGCAAGCCCTTTGATAGTTTCCAAATCTGGTTTGGAGGTTATATCACTCCATCTCTGGAGAAAATATCTAAGGCTTCTTAGCAAGAGAGACGGGAAAAGGCTCTCATCGAAGCCTGTCAATTGAATAAGCCCTGACTGGCTGAATCACCTCAAGCAAAGGGAAATTCCACAGAAAGACAAGGCTAAGGGGGTGGGCATGGCGACACTCACCTGTCTCTCCAAAACTAAGAGGAGGAGGAATTCAAGGCCAGGATCTGGAAAGAGGGCTCATGGTGTGGGAGGTTCTTCTGTCTGTGTGTTGCTTTTCTTGGTTAATGAATAAAGAAACTGCCTTGGCCTGTTGATAGGGCAGAACTTAGGTAGGCAGAGAGAACTGAACTGAATGCTGGAAGAAAGAAGGGCGGAGTCAGGGAGATGCCAGGGATCTGCTGCAGGAGATAGACATGCTTTGCCGGTAAGCCACTGCCACGTGGCAGTATACAGATGAATAAAAATGGGTTAGCTATTGGGCCAAGCAGTGTTTTAATGAATATGGTTTGTGTGATTATTTCGGTTCTGGGCAGCCGGGACAAATAAGCAGCCTTCCTGTTACAGGCTCGAGATCAGTTTTACCTCTGAGGACCTGAGATCCACACCTAGAACTTAGGTTCAAATCAAGAAAATGGTGGCATTTGTGTTCTCAGTGTTGGGAAGACAGAGGTAAGAGGATTCCTGGGCTCTCTGGCTGGTCAGTCACCTAGAGAAGTCTGTGAGCCCAGGTCAATGAGAGACCTTGACTCAAAGCAAGGTAGCCATTCCTACAGAATGACACCCTAAATTGTCCTCTGAACTATACATATGTATGCACAGACAGACACACAGACAGAAAGTCAGTCTCTCCCCATCTCATCCCCTCCCTCACACAAAGAATTTGAGACCAGGGAGACTCCCATCTTAAAAAAGAAAAAAGAAAAAGAAAGAAAGAAAACGGAGGGAGGGGGAGACAGGGAGAGGAGGGGGGGATAGAGAGAGAGAGAAGAGAGAAAAGCAATAAAAAAGAGAAAAAGGTGTTTGGTCGCAAGGGGTGCAAACTCATCACCTCAACACTTGGGAGGTAGCAGTCCAATCAGGATTTCAAAGTCATCCTTGACTACCTAATGAGTTCAAGGCCAGATGTGAGACCTTGTCTCAAAAAGAAAGGGACGAAGAGAGGGAGAAAGAAGAGAAGAGGGGAGGGGGTGGATTCGTGTTCCTTGCAGGTCTACGGACACACATTCACATAACAGAGTTTTGAGCGTGTCCCCACGTCCAAGCTTACAAATCCTGCCTGTTTGATGGAATAGCTTTGGGCAATGATCTCCTTGGGGTTTCAGACCACACACACAGCATCAAGGGCACCAACCATAGCAGGTGGACATCCTTCAGGGAGATCCGCGGATCATCTGCCACTTCCACTTGCCAGGGGAGAGCAAACCAATGCCCGGCTTCACCAAAAGAGCCGCGCGGCCGATCCCTTTTCATCCCGACTTCACGCTTCTCATATCACCTCAAGGCCACCGCTTAAATGAGTTCTTTATAAAATATACATGACTCAGCTCTGCCTCTGTAGCTCTCCCACCAGCAAGCTGCAGCTGAAGATTGCTATTAGTACAGCACCTCATGCTGTCAGTGATGCTATGAATGTCTCCACTAACTGCACTGGGAATTCCCTCGATGGAGCATCCCTCTGGGCTTAGTTCAGTGCTGTGCCTAAGAGGGCTAATTCGTGTTCCCTTGTGGTCCCAGTAAACAAAACTGTCTCCTCATAATTGTTGTCCCACTTCCATTGTCACCATCATGCAAAAGGCAAAGCTGGGGGACAAGGAGACGGCGCAGTGAGTAAACACCTGCCACACAACCACAAGGGCCAGGACTCAGATTCCACTCAAGTGCTGGGCGAGCGTGGCCCTTGGGAGACGGAGTCAGAGCATTCCAGAGCCAGCTAACTATTGACACTCAGCCAAAGCTGCGAGCTGTGGGCTCAGGTGAGAGACTGCCTCAACAGATGAGGTGGAGAACAGCCAAGGATAAGCAACGTGAACCTCTGATCCTCTCTCACACACACACATACACACATACTGCACATGTGCCCTCATACATGTAAATACTCAGACACATAGGGGCCAAAGAGATGGCTCAGCAGTTAAAGACACTATTGTTCTTCCAGTGCACTGGGATTTGATTCCTAAGTAGTCACATGAGAAAGAGAGACAAAGGGACATATTCCTGCCCTCACGGAAATGGTGCTCCATTGAGGGATGGGAAACTACAGAGATATAAGGAGTACATTCAGCATCAATCAGCACTTTATTGTGTGTGTGCATGTGTGCACACCTGTGGATGTGTGCAGAGGTCAAAGGCGAGTGCCCTCCTTAATTATGACAGGACTTATTTTTGAGAAAGTGTCTCTCACTGTACCTACTGCTTGCCAATTCTGCTGGCCTGCCTGGCCACGGAGCTCTAGGAATCATCCCGTGTTCGCCTCCCAGGGATGAAGTCACACCTGACTTTCGTGTGGATGCTGCAGATGAACTCGGGTCCTCACGTTTCCATGGCAAGTGCTTCACCAACCAAGCTTTCACCCTACCCACACAATAAGTTCCTTAGAAACCCAGAAGCAGAGAGCGACAGTACACTGCTGTGTACAAGATCCAACCTGGTCTCTCTGTCACGGAGACCTGTTAGTCCGAGCAACAAACAGAAGAACAAGGGCCAGAAGTGCCAGCTAGACAAAACGACCATGATCTGGATCATAACTAACAATCTTGGGGAGGTAGTGGGCACAGCAGGTTGGCAGGACAGAAGAAAGCTGGTGTGTCCCAAATGGTGCAGGCAGAAGGGACACACTGTCCTAGTGCCAGGAAGAATGGAAGAGTCTGGCAGGTGTGGGAAGCACTAGAATTTGATATTAGGTACCAGGAGACGACCCTGAAGGACTCAGTGCAAAGACATGAAACAAGGTACCATTCTACAGCGATGTTCCCTTCCACGGATGAAGCAGGCAGCTACTCAGAATCTACTGCAGCAGCCCATAGAGAGTGGAGCTGGGATGTAGCTCAGCAGGCAGGTGCCTGCCTAATGGGCACAAGGCTATGGATTTGATCCCCAGCGCATCACATAAACCAGGAACGGTGGAGCAGGCCTGTGATGGTTGAGGCTCCTAAGTGCAGGCCTTGGGAGCCTCAGACATCCAAAGTCACCTTTGGTACATGATGAGTTCAAGACCCTGTCTCAAAACATAAAAATAAGATAATTAAGATGGAACTAGAACATCGGCGGGGGGGGGGGTATCTGTTTTCACCAAGCCCAGCTACAAGAGTCACCTCTTCCCCTTGCACACTGACAATATATGCCTCTGACAGACGATCTAGGGGCCGGGTGCCCAGCCAGGGACAATGGTGTGGGTGTTTTGCTGAATAACAGCCCACTGACGCCCACTCCTCTTCACAAACTAGACAGGAACACACACCCTTGACTTAGGTTCGCTCTCACTTCCGGATGTCGGCTTGCCTTTGGGCATTCTGAGATCAATTCCTCTGCTGTATCATTCCGCTTCCCTTGGTCAGGATATTTTTAAGTACCTGGGGGATATTGATCTCCTATAGATGCTGAAGCGCTTCTTGCGGTGAGAGATGCAGGGAGATCAGCACCTCCCCTGGGGACGTGGAAACTGGGTGATTACTAGACACCAGGAAATGCTTCTACAGCAGAGATGCCTGGTCAAGGCCCTCTAATGACATCAACTTGAGGTCACAGGACAGACAGTTCATTGAACCAAAGAGAAGTACCCTAAAACATAGACCTGCTAAGTTGGGAACATAGTGCCGTCAGCAAAATGCTTGCCACACAGATCTGGGTGTTAGCCCCAAAACCCATGGAAAATAGATAAATTAAAATAAAATGAAAAATAAAGCCATCTACGGTGACACACACTTGTAATCCCAGCACTAGGGGACGAGGAGACAGGAGGGACCTTGGGGCTCTCTGGCCATCCAGCCTGGACAAATGACAAGTTCCAGGTCAAAGTGAGAGATAAGGAGGAAAACCCAGTCATTCTCTGGCCCCCACACACAAACAGAGTGAATACACAGATTGACAGATAGTGGGGCTGGAGAGATGGCTCCATGGATCACTAGTTGCTCTTGGAGAGGACCAAGATTCAGTTCCCGACACCCACATGGTGCCTCTCAACCATCTGTAACAACTCCACCTCCGAGGGATCCAGCGCCCTCTTCTGGCCTCCACTGGCACCGCATACACATGTGCAAGCACAGACCTACAGCCAAACCAGTCACACACACAAAATAAACCATCACAAGCATCTGTAGCAACTCCACCTCCGAGGGATCCAGCGCCCTCTTCTGGCCTCCACTGGCACTGCATACACATAGCACAAGCAAACCTACAGGCAAACAGTCACACACACGAAATAAAAATCGATAAACCTTTTCAAAATGTTTTTAAGAATTTTTAAACATTCAGCTAGAATTCCTCAGGGTTTATAACCGACTGCTGGTTCCGCAAACCCACCCATAGGTCAATAAACAAAGCAAACCCTAGACTGCCGGCTGGGCTTTCTGGTGGTCTCTCGGGGCAGCGTTTCTAGAACAGTCTACTAAAGCAATCGGTGATTTCCTCTCTGGATCCTATCCTTTTTCCTCCAAAATAAACATATCAGCATCCAGCTGGAAGACCAGCTCCGCCTGGTTTCGGGGCCTTCTGCCCCTTGCTTCAGGGGTGTTTTGGAGGGACCTGGTCCTGGAGAAGGAACTAGCAGGACGGAAGTGGAAGATGCCATTAACTGATCGACTCTCTGCTAGCAAAAGCCATCAGCAACGGCTCAAGGTTAGAAGAGAGGGAGGGGACGTCTCACTAAATTGCCTCCTCTCCGCTAATTATTTCATTAGCGAAAAAAATTTAAATTAACAGTTCTACAGTGATTCGGTGATTTTGCTGAGCCACTCTGGCAACCGGACCATTTCATTCCCATCTCTTGGATCAAACCAGTGCATGGTGACTACATAAACCATCACACTGACTTCTCCTCCCAGGGCCACTCTCCACATCCCCGGCGGCAACAAACGCCACTTGACCTTCAACAGCACCACACCCTTCTGCCCTTGAACTGCCCTCCCTCCCAGGAGCGGCTTTGAAACCAACCAACATCTTAAATTTAAGATGATAGTGGTGATGGTAACCGACAGGAGGCATGGAGAAGACGCGGTGGATAAGGGGTTGCTGCACAGCGTGAGGAACCAAGTTCAGATCCCCAGCAAGCACTGAACGCCCACTCCTCATCCTCTGCAAAAACAGAAGGAATAATTGTGACTCCCTCCAGGCAAATGCTTAAGTCTCCTGAATCTGGCAAAGCCCCACAGCAAACCCACATTACCTTCCTAGGAACCACAGCCTGGATCGGAGGGCTCTTGACTTATTCAGAACCCATGGAAGCTACAGACTCCAGAATGAGATCTTCTAGGCAAGAAGCATCAGTTCAAGGTCATATGATGGCTGTTACTCTGAGTCTTTTTAGCACGGTGGCTTAAGTCTTGTAACGGACCAAGCCAGGGGCCTTTAGAATGCACGACGGTCCCACATTCTCCGACATGGCTGCCCATGCTTCAGATGCTCCCTGAGGTAGAGCCTTAAACACAGCCTGGAGTGCTTAGGGGTCTGCAGGCCCTAGCACAGGGGTTTACCAACTGTTTTGTGAACAAGGCCAGAGAGTATTTTTAGACTCTGTGGGCCACGTAATAGAAACATGGGCGTGATTGTGTTCCAGTAAAATTCCACTGGAAGAGGCCAAGGCCAGATAATGTCAAGGCTACCTTGACAACACCCAGGGGAAGGCGCTCGAGCCTCCCTCACTTTTCTTCCAGAGAGGCTGTAGGCTTCTGCGGACTCTGCAGAGTGTCTGTGGCCCAGCAGGCGGGTCAGTATTCCCAACATTGCCACCATGGTCTTCTTGTCTTACCCATCTACCTCTGCCTTGTCTGTGAAGAGCGACCTTGACTCAGGAAGACAGGCAGAAGAAGAGCTGGAGAGTCAGACCCCCACTGGGGAACCTCCCCTCATCCTCCCTGAAAACCAACACTGTTTAAAAACAACAAGGTCAGAGCTGGGGATATGGTTCAGCTGGGAGAACACATGTCTACCGTGCACAGAGCTCTGGGTTCAATCCCCAGGACGGCATATAAACCAAGGGTGGTGAAGCACACTCTAACCTCTGCACTTGGGGTGTGGAAACGAGGGGACAGAAGTTCAAGGTCATCCTCAACTACCTAAGTGAGTTCAAGAGCAGACTGGGCTATGAAGAGCCTGTGTCTAAAAATAAAGGAAGGATAGACCTGACCCACAATAGTTGTCCTCCAACCTTCACACCAATGCAAGACAATCTATCAGCAAATGTAAAACAAAATTCAAATAGACAAAATGATAAATTTTGTCATGTATATTTCGTCACAATAGAACAACGGGTTCTATACAAAAATTAAGGTAAAATGCTGATAGCTGTGGATGGGGGAGGGGTGTGCATAACTGCTTATCGAGAAATTACGAACTGAAGAAACTAGCAATTATTTCCTAAAGTCTTAGGATGCACCGGGAAGTTAAGAAATCACACCCACCCTCCAAACCTTCTCTCTTCCAAAATCAAAAACCCAAGTTCATCTCATGCATTTTATTTATTGAAGCCCATAAATATTTCACACACATTCTACTCTCCATGGAGAAGCTCGTGAGCCAGCGGGCCCAGAGGACAAAGTGCAGCGGCAGAAATAGCAAGGGAGACTCAGCATCGTCAACAAGGTAGAAGCAAGAACTAAGGCCCCAGAGCTGTCCTCTGACCTCCTCATGCAATCTGTAACATATATGTTCTTATATACATATACACACATACCCATCAGTCAGTAAACGTAGATGTTGTGTTTCTGTCTTACATACATATAATAGCAAGCTTTACACGTGATACAGTCTAACTGGAATCCCCCAAATGCCTTGTGGCCCTGACATGTATTAGGAAAGCATTTTCAGTTCATGCCGGGTAGATGGGGAACCACGGTGCAGGAGTTGACACAGGTCTCGGTGAACTGAGGCTGCCAACAGAGCTACCACCTGAGTACAAGTTTTATGAACTCAAATAAAACAGTTCAGCCCTCTCTGCACGCACACTAACCGGGAACTCTGACATGGGGAGATAAACAGCTCCAACACAATGCGCAAACACAAAACACTGAAATGCTCTACTTGCTCCTGACAGCTCACACGCAAACCAACGACCGAACGACACGACACAGTTCTAAGCCAGATTTTGCCCTATCTCTAAGCCACCCAAACTTAGCTCTTCTCCTTGGAAACCGAAGCACTGAGCAGAGCCTGTGACCACAATTTCTTTCTTTCTGTTTGCTTTCGTTTGGTCTTTTGTTGTTATTTGGGTTTGGGTTTTCTGTGGTTGTTGTTGCTGCTGTTTTGTTGTTGTTGTTGTTGTTTTGCTTTCTTTGAAGTTTCTTTTATATTGTATTTTATCCAGTTGACCTCTAACTCTTTACAAAGCCAGGGTTGGCCTTGAACTCCTGATCCTTCTGACTTCACTTTTCAAGGCTTGGAACTGCGCCTGTACACCACACCACACCTGGCTTTCCTCTTGTTTTTTTAAGGAATCTTAAGCCAAGCTCAGATGTCTCCTCCCCAGCCCGAAGTTCTCAAAGTACACTCTCAAGTGTCCATGAGTAAACAAGTACGATATCACGGGGCCAGCGAAGTGGCTCTGTGGGTAAATATGGCTGCCACCAAGCCTGACAACCCGAGTTCGATCCTGGGACCCACACGTGCTGGAAGGAGAAAAGGCATCAACTCCCAAAAAGTTGTCATCTGATCTATACACACAGTCCAGCACTCACACACATATCACACATGCACATACATGCATAAGGGATAAATAGAACTGCGATAAATATTTTTATAATGAGTGTCAAAGTTTGAGAAACATAATCAAAATGACATCTGGCCGAGCATCAGTGTCTCTGCCACGTGACTTGCTCAGTCTGTAATGTACTGTGCTCATCACACAGGTCCCAAAGACACAGCGGCAGGCAGTGTTTCCCGTGTGGGGCAATGTATCTCACAGGCATAGCAGTTCAGGGAACTCACTGTGGGAACTGTCACAGAAACAGAAAATGTGTGTCATCTCACTGACCTGAATCTCATTTTCATTTATGGGATTAGGGTTAGCAGGTGCCTGCAGATGCCAGAAGAGGGCATCAGCCCTCCTACAAGGAAGTTGTGAACAGTCAGACATGGGTGCTGAGAACGTGTGCCCTCTGCAAGGACAGCAAGGACTCTTAACTGCTGAGTCTTTCCAACCTCCCATTAGAACACCAGTGACCTGCTAAATCGCAATGGGGAGAAGAAAACATGAACCCCTTACCCTTATTTGCCACCTCCTAGAGTTGTTCCTACACCCCACCCCCAGCTCAACCCCCTGGCAAGTAGCCAGGAACCACCGAGCCACCCCCACTCATGAAACTCTTCCAGAGACCCCGTCTACTTTTTCTTGACATTTTTTTCTAATTCTATCCCCTAAAGCCAGAGCATATCAACATCCAACATTCATTCTACACAGAAAGCCTATATTCTAGAATATTTCAAGTTAGTCAGCTGACTGGGATGTAGCTCACAGGTCAAGTGCTTCACTAGCGTGGCCTGGGTTTGATTGTCAGCGCCTTGTAAACCAGGTGTGGTGGTGACTCCTCTAATCCCAGCACTACAGAGGGGGAAACAGGCATTTCAGAAGGTCAAGGTCATCCACCCCGTAAGCAAGTCTGAGGCAGTCTGGGCCACAAGAGACTCCTGTCTTAAAGGAGGGGAAAAGGCATTTTTATATAGTTTCTTCACATCCATATATGTTATTAATTCAAAAATAACAAAAGGGGCCATGGCTCAAAGACAGAGTTCTTGCTTAGCATGCACAAGACTCTGGGCTCCATCCCCAACATTGCTGCGTATCCAGAGTGCATGTGTGTGTGCATGCATGCATGTGTGCCTGCTCGAGAGAATGTGCATATGTGCATGCATGCGTGTGTGTAAAATACAGTAACAGTGCCTCTGTGTGTGTGTGTAAAATACAACAGTGCATTTGCACATGTTATGTGTGTAAAATACAGCAAGAGTGTGTGTGTGTGTGTGTGTGTAAAATACGGTAATATAAATCATCCCCTTCTGGTTGGTTTTCCTGAGTCTGTTTGGGCAGCTGTAATGGCCAACCCATCACCTTGAAAACAGAGAGGCAGCAAGTGTAATAACAGATCTCAGAGGGACAGGACGCCTTTGTCCTCGGGCAGAGTAGAAATGAGTCATCTTACACCTTTAACCAGACATCAGACCTCCTCAACTTAAGTCACAGCCTTTGCCCACTCCAAAATGATCACGTTCTGCCACCCAGGGCTCATTGGAGCGTATGCCAATCAGAGCAACAAGAATGCAAACGCCCCTCCCCCCAGTATTCTCAACACCTGCCAGGGAGACTTTCACAATCACCTTTAGCCCCCCAGTATTCTCAACACCTGCCAGGGAGACTTTCACAATCACCTTTAGCCCCCCAGTATTCTCACAATCACCTTTAGCCCAACATAAAAGCTCCATAAATCACGCTTAATTACTTCCCAGGCACCTGTTAATCTCTCTGCCTTTTTTCCAATTAACAAAACTGAAATCAGCAGGTTTCGTGTTTCTGCAAAAAGGCCAAATGTGTTCAGTCTGCCTCGTCACTTCTTCCTAAAACCAATCACCGATTTCTTCCTTCCCTTTTGGAATTATTCTGTCCAATAAATATCTTTATAAAAACAAGGCTCTGCTCCCCAAGAAAGTCGTAATCCGGGGCTGACAAGATGGCTCAGTGAGTAAAGGCGATTGCTACCAAGGCTGATGACTTGTTTGATTTCCAGAACCCGCAGAGTGGAAGGAGAGAACCAACTCTTGCAAGTTCCTGCCCCCCGGAGTATCACATACTTATTAATGTACTTATACACACACGCACACACAAGCAAGTGCATGCACACACATCAATATAAAATAAATAATTCATAAAATAAATGTACCTTTAAGGGACTAGGGGTGAATGAAGCTCAATAGTAGAGCATTGCCTGCCGTGTTTGAGGCTCTGGGCTCCAACTGCATCACCAGGAGAGGAGAGTTGTCTTGGCTTTACTATTTCAACTTCCAAAGGATTTATTCTCAGCTGAAGATGTCGCTCAGTTGGTAGAGCGCGTGTCTAGCAGCATGCATGAAGCCCCAAGTTCAGTCCCCAGCACCGCACCAACCCGGGGGGTAGGGGATGACGGTGTCCGCTTGCAATCCCAAGGCAGGACGATCACAAGTTCTGGTTTCCCTCTGCTACGTGCCAGCCTTGGTTATATATGATGCTGTCTTTAAAGGAAAATTCTACTTAACACCATGTTTAAAAAAGAAAAGAAAAAAATAGAAGAAGCATCGGCAACCTTTCCAAAGGCGTTTCTTCTAAGTTATGTAAGGCCTTCTCCTCTCCTCTTGAGCACATTGATAACGTGGCTCTGGGAATGGTGGCCACAGGACACTGGGAACAGGAGAGGACAAACTACAAGCTCAGTTGTGCCAGGTGTAGCCCCAGACCAGAGTCTCGAGACAGGCGGGACAGCCACGGTGTCCTGGTTTGCCTCTATGTTGCTGTGATAGACAGTGACCAAAAGCAACTCGGGAAGAAAAGGGCTTGTTTGGCTTACAGGTTACAGTCCTCAGAGGAAGCGGAGGCAGGAGCTGAAGCAGAGGCCGTGGAAGAGTGCAGTTTGCTGGCTCGCCCCTCGTGACTTGGTCAGCGTGCTTTCTTACACAAGCAGGACCACCTGCCTAGGGCTGGCACCTCCCACATCAATCAGTAATCAAGAAAATGCCCTACAAACTTGTCCACCAGCCAATCTGATGGAGGCATTTTCTCAACTGTGGTTCCCTTTCCCCAGGTGACACTAGTCACAACGGGATTGGGGTCACTCCATCTGTGGCGTCGACAGGAAGCCTGCATCCTGAATGTTTAAGGTAGCCCTAAGAAGTGGTGGAAAAACTCCAGCTCTCTTTCTCTCTCTCTAATGTGTGTGTGTGTGTGTGTGTGTGTGTGTGTGTGTATGCGTGTGTGCATCTGTGTGTGTGCTGTGCACATGTGCATGTGTGCTGTGTATGCACATGTGACCATGCGGGGACATATGTCTATGTGTACCCTTGCAGAGCCCAGAGGACATGTGGTACCTGCTGTATCACAGTCTGCCTTATTCCCTTGAGTCAGGTTCTCCAGCAAACCTGGAGCGAGGCTGGCATCTAGCAGGGCCCAGGGATGCTCTCCACAGGCACACACAGCTTTTCACATACATGCTGGCATTCGAATTCAAGTCCTCATGTGCTGTGGAGCAATTTTTTGTACACTGTGAAGATATGTTGTTCCTATTGGTTTAATAAAGAACTAACTGGCCAATAGCTAAGCAGGAAGAGGTTAGGTGGGAGAACCAGACAGAGAGAGAGATGCTGGGAAGAAGGGCAGAGGCTAATTGTGTTAGCCAGAGAGATGAAAGGGGAGCAGGACTTGTAGAAAATGAGGTAAGAAGCCATGAGCCATGTAACAGCATATAAATTAAGTTGTAAGAGCTAGTTAGTAATAAGCCTGCACTATAAGCCAAGCATTTATAAGTAGTAAGTCTCTATGTGGTTATTTGGGAGCTGTCTAGCAGGACAGGAACTTCCACCAACACTCATGCTTGTGCCATGAAGCCCTCCTACCCACTGAGCCATCTCTCCAGCCTGCTTTTGACCTTTTGAGATGTTAGAAACATCCGAGAAACTCTGTGGTACTGAGGGGTACAGCTGACGCATGGGATGTCAAAAGCTGTGGAGACGCAAATCATGACTTCAGAGCCTTAAGGTGTTTCAGCAAAATGGATGCTTTAAATATATGACTAGAGGTTGAATATCAAAGAAGTACAATTAAGTTTATGAATAGTGTACCAGCCTTCCATAGAACTTAATCTGTTAAATTTAGAAACTAAATGATGTAACTCAATGAGTGGGAAAACCACTTTTGAGATGAAAATTATTAGTACGTAAATGAAATCATTTCCACAATTGGACTCAAGGTTTCAGAAATAACTAAGCTGTCAAATGTAGGACTTGGATAAACTGTAGTAATTGAAAGGGGACAATTGTGTCTTTTCTAAGCAGAAAAGCTATATTTAATTATTTTTAAAACATTGTGAAAATCTCCATAACATTTATGCTATTATTTTATATCTCCTTTTGACTTTTAGAAAACAGTAGCGAAAGCCAAGTGAGGTGGCGTGTTCCTGCAATTCCGGCAATTCCGGCACTCAGGCTAAGCTGAGAGGATCAAGTTCAAGGCCAGCCTGGGCTACCTGGTGGGGCTCTTGTCTCAAAAGGAAAATCCCTGAGAGATGAAATAAGCCTTAGTAAAGACATGCACAGCCAGCAAAATGGCTGCTGTGCAGGCGTGGGGACCCGAGTTTGATCCCCAAGTCCATATAATTGGTCAGAAGTGACAGTGAACCTTTGTAATCCCTGAGGAGGCAGAGACGAGTAGAAATCCCTCTGGCTTCACCACCTGTGTGGACTTGACAGGTTCCAGGGCCTACAAGATGGCTCAGGTAGTAAAAGGTGCTTGCTGCCAAATCTGATGATTTGTTTGATCTTCAGTATTTATGTGCTGGAAGGAGAGAACCAGCTCCCACAAGTTGCTCTCACAAACTGTTGGGATACTCTCAAGTACAGGCATACACACACACACACACACACACACACACATTTGGGTGGGGAGGGAGAAAAAAGAGAGAGAGAAGAAAACCTAACTTTTAAAAACAAAAATGAAATTCAAGGTCCATGAAAGATCCTTTCTCAAAAATGGAGGTGGAAGATGTCCTGAGGAATGACACCCAGTTGACCTCTGAGTGCCACACACTTATACACGCATGTGTATGTGCACACATACACAAAAATATACAAGAGTTGAGGTCTGGCTTAGTCAGCAGAATGATCACCTAATCTATACAAGCCCTGGCTTCCTTCCCCAGCACCTCTTAAACCAGGGTCAGAAATTCAAAGTCATCCTCAGGTTACGCTGAGCTAGGCTCATGGCTGCCTGGGACACGAGAAGATGTTCGGGGGTGCTTTCTATCGCAGCAATAGGAGTGGAAGTCATTGGGTAAGAAAGGAGTGAACGAGAAGCTGGAGAGATGGCTCAGATGTTCAGAGACCTGGCTGCTCTTCCAGGAGACCTGGGTTTGATTCCCAGCACCCACATGGTAGCTAACTGTTGCTAATAACCCACATGGTGGCTCACAACACTCTACACCTCCAGTTCCAGGAAATCCAGTGCCCTCTTCTGGCCTCCACAGGCACCAGGCATGCACGTGGGGCATGTGCACATGCATGCAGGCAAAACACCCATACACAGCAAATAAAATAGGAATTTTAAAAGGCATAAATGAAACAGGAAGAAGGCCATCACTGGATCACTGACCAGATAGAACCCCGACTGCCATGGACCCCACTGCATCCAGAGGGTGAGAAGACCTCTAAGGACAGGGAGGCAAAGTCAATGAGGTCTCCACCAGGCAAGACTAGCACTGTGCCAGTGCACAGCTCCTAATGCCACATGACAATTGAGCAAGCCTGAGGCAGCCAGCCCCTTCCGCATCACTCAGAAACTGTGAGAGAGATTTACACATGTCCAGACTTCCAACTGAAAGCATCCAATAATACCAAAGTCAGGGAACTAAGGCTAGTCTCCTGTGGACAAGACAAACAGGAACAGCCTCTCCATGACCACCCTTGGCTTCTGGTCTACGGGTGGATTCGAACCGAACTTCACAGCGTGAGACACCCGGAGCCCACCTCAGTCACACCCATGTCCAGCATACACTAAGTTCCGAAAGATAATACCATTTCCAAATCTGAGATTTTGTTCAGACCATACATGGTACTCAAAAGGGCATGCCCAGCACTGACAAAATCTCCTCTCTCGTGGTCTGAATCTTGGTGTCCTCGAGTACATCCAACACTGTTTATTGCTGATACAGCACCCTCCTCTCCCTCTTCCCTCTCCCTCCTTCACCCCTCCTCATTGCCCAAGCTAGCTTCAGACTCACCACTTAGCGAGGATAACCTTGAACATCTGATCCCTCTGTCTCTCCCTCCCCGGAGCTGGGATGACAGGCTTGAATGTCACACCTGGTTCATGTGGTGCAGGGGATCAAAGACAGGGCTTCTCTGTTCTTGTGGGACAAGCCCTCTGCCAGCCGAGCCTCATCTGCACCCTTCAACTCCATTTCCAAGAAAGAATCTGATTAACTGCCCTGTCCAATCAAATCACTGAGGAAATAAATACCTTAAGTCCAAGAAGGTGGTTCACAGGGGAGGGCCTCAGCCCCCCAAATGGTTTGCTGAGTAAATATCATCATCCTGGGCTGAGGAAAGCCAAGAAAGACTGGTGACCACGAGGGACCTACCAACCCAGGATACACAGAAAACCTGCAAAGGATGCTGTTTTTACTCAAAGACAGTGGCACAAGTATTGCAGATGGCAGCACACTTGGGTACCCCTGTTATACACTGGAGCAATCACAACCTCCTCGCTTGTTCCAAAGGGGGATGCGGCATCCTGGGCCTTACAAAAGAGACTGCTGACTGCAGGCACTAAACACCCAGGTGTCTCCTGGGGATATGGAAGCGATTCAACCAGAGGTGGTGACACACACCTATAATCCCAGCGTCCAGGAGGGCGAGGCAGGAGGATAGCAAATTAGAGTCCAGCCTGGTCTACACAATGAGTTCCAGAGGCAGCCAAAGCTTTATAGTGAGACTGCATCTTGGGGGTGGGTGGAGAATGATATTAGGAACTTGAAATACAGAAGATGGGAAATTGTAAGTACAGGCAGAATAAAAAGATGAGGGGCTAGCAATGGTGGAAGGGGATGGGGGCACAAAGAACTTGAGGGTGATGAAGCTGTTCTGTATAAAATTATAATGGTGGTATGTATTTGTCAAAAGCTAAAGAAGGGCTCGACTCAATGATTGCCACATGGTGTCTATGATTTTAAAAAGAAAACCGTGTAAGAGTTTGGAGGATCCTGGGAGGTCAGGGGATCTAGACTATGCCGAGGGAATTTAACGGTATTAAGAATGTATGAAGCAAACTCTCAACCTCATGGATGGGAGTTGGTCGAGGTGCTGACCTGAGGGTCTTTGAAAGGAAGCAGAGCTTGTAAGACTGAGAGCCAAAAGGAGCAGCGGGGTTCACTGTGCTCTGTCTGATAAAGTCATTTCCCATAGGGTACACGACGCCACTGTGCGTACTGGGACTTAGCAATTAAGGAAACAGATGGTAGACCGTGAAGCCAAGTTTCTCACTCTTCACAGACTAGCAAGAGGACGGCCTAGGCTGGTTCCTGCAGTAATGGAAGTTAGTGGAAGTCAGGAACTTAAACTAATGAATTACACTCGTGTTAAGCTTGATATACAGTGGCTATCCATAGAAACAGATGTGTGTATACATGTGTGTATGCTCCTATTTTTTCCCTCGGTCTCATGCAAAGAGACATCTCCATCATAACAAAGGCCAAGTGCCCAGATCCTAGTTTCTAACCCCATTCTCCAAAAAGAAAATAGAGTTCCTGGGAGAGACTGTTCCAACTCTAAGGTCAGGGCAGAAAGCATAGGAAGTGAGCCTGGAGTATTCTGTAGGGCCAAGAAGAAAGGATGTTTTCAAAACCAAGCAAATACATTGTTTCCAGGAGTGTATCCAGGTAACTAAGGGGTCAAAGACAAAGAACTTCTAAGGCAACAAAATAGGAAGATCTTCAGCATCAAAATGAAGTTTCAATGGACTAGAACTCAAAAACCTAAATATCGTAGGACACCCCCCCATCTCTGATTTCACTTCTCAAAATTTTAGTAACCTGCAGTTGGCTGTAGTCAAAAATCATTAATTGGAAAATTCCAGAAATAAGTCAAAATAGGTTCTCAATTATGCATCACTCTGAGTGTGTGATAAAATCTCACCCTGTGCAGCTCTGTGCACCCCAGAGGTAAAGCATCCTTTCGTCTGGGAAATCCACCCTGTATGTGCTACCCACCTGTTAGTCACCGAGCAACTATTTTGGTCAGACCAACCATCACAGTATCACAGGGCTAGCATGTAGGGTTCAGTACCCTCCTTGGTTTCGGGTACCAGCTGGGAAGCCTGGAACACACACACACCATAGAGGAATAAGGGTTCCTCGACCCACATCACCACACCGATAGGAACATGTGATAATAAGTAGAAACAAGCTCACACTCAGAAGTGACAGACAAATTATGCCACCACTCTGCCCTCAGGCAAGAGGAACATAGCTCAGCACTCAGGTGTAAGACGAGCAGACTGCCCTCCAAGGAGCCTTAAAGGGGCAGGAGCAAAGGAGAGTGGCTTTGCCGCGGGGGAAACCTCAACTACAGTACTTCCGGGCAAGTGACTAAGCCTGCTGCTTGGACAGCTGAGGCAAATGATTGCCACAAGGTGAAAGCAAGCAGCCCAGCTTGCTTCTCTGTTGTAATAAAACACTGACCAAAGTCAGCGTAGGGGTGGAAAGGGTTTATTTGGCCACCAAGTTGCAATCCATCATCAAGGGAAGCCAGAGAATGAAGCAGAGGCCACGGAGGAGCGCTTCTTAGCGGCTTGCTTTTCCTGGCTGGCTCAACTACTTCTCTTATACAGCCTAGACCACTTTCCCAGGGCTGGGCGCTCCTGCATCCGTCAGCAAACAAGAAAACGCCCCCACCGACATGCCCACAGGCTGATCTGATGGAGGCAATTGCTCTGCTGAGGTTTCCTTCTCAAATTGACAACCAAGACTAGGTACATAATGAGTCCCAGGCCAGCCTAGGCTATGGAACAAACAAACGCCTATGTGTGTGTGTTTTGGGAGGACCACCTCTAGTGATGGTGATCAGTGACCAATCGTGTGCCATTTACATGATGTAATGGAAATGGCGCCTCACTTCCATCATCTCTCTCTCTCTCTCTCTCTCTCTCTCTCTCTCTCTCTCTCTCTCCCTCTCTCTCTGTGAGTGTTAGTGTTGTCAACTCGACAGACTCTAGACCTCACCTGGGAGGTAAGCAGCTGGGTTTGTCTATGGGGTTCACCTCAACTAGGTTAACCTGGGTGAAAAGACCCATCTTAATTGTGGGCAGGACCAGTCCCTGGGCTGAAGATCCGAAACTGTCTAAAATGGAGAAAGCCAGCTGAGCGTGAGCATGCATTCATGGCTCTCAGCCTCCCAACTGTGACTACGGTGACCTGGCTGCCTTGACTTCCCCATCGTGACTACTCCAGGACTGTGAGGCACAAGGAACCCTTTCTCCCTTCAGCTGCCTTTTATCTTATCAGAGCAACAGGAAAAGAAACTAAGACACTCCTCATCGTAATCATCCAATCACGAGAAGAAGAAAAAAACCCACATCAAGTTCCAGTAAGGGACGTCCTACAACGTATCTAACGGGACCACCTCGCCGTGGAAAGCCTGGGAAAAGAGCCAGCGTGGAAGAGGGAATGTGGCAAATGACGGAGTGCTGGATGGGTCTGGAAAGGAAAAGGACATAGGTCAACTATACAGTTTAGTTAATAGTGAGCTATCGTCAACATTTCTTCATTAATTATAACTAATTTTCAGACTGATATAAGATGTTAATAATAAATAGGAGGGAGATGAGAAATCTCTATACTAGCAGCTCAGTGTTTCTGTGACTCTTACATTGTTAGATAGATAGATAGATAGATAGATAGATAGATAGATAGATAGATAGATAGATAGAGATATATTAATTAAGGTTCATTTGTTTTTTGTCATTGTTTTTTGTTTGGTTTGGTTTGATTTGGTTTTTTTGAGACAGGGTTTCTCTGTAGCTTTGGAGCCTGTCCTCAAACTCACTCTGTAGACCAGGCTGGTCTTGAACTCACAGAGACCCACCTGCCTCTGCCTCCCAAGTGCTGGGATTAAAGGCGTGCGCCACCACCACTGGGCACGCTGGTGTTTTTCAAGGTTTATTTATTTATGTTTTATGTGTCTGAGTGCATGTATGTATGTGTGCCCCACGTGTGCTGTGTCAATGGAGGGCAGAAGAGCGCCTTGGATCCCCTCAGATTGGAGTCATTGAGTCGCCATGTGGTTGCTGGGAGTCAAACCTAGAAGAGCAGCAAAAGCTCTTAACAACTTTGCCATGTCTCATCACATTTTGTTTGATTATTTTTTTTTTTTTAAAAATATTTATTTATTTATTATGTATACAATATTCTGTCTGTGTGTATGCCTGAAGGCCAGAAGAGGGCGCCAGACCTCTTTACAGATGGTTGTGAGCCACCATGTGGTTGCTGGGAATTGAACTCAGGACCTTTGGAAGAGCAGGCAATGCTCTTAACCACTGAGCCATCTCTCCAGCCCCTGTTTGATTAGTTTTTATTTTCCTAAGTAGAAGGAAGAAGTCAGCCAAGCATGGAGGGCTGTCAGTCTCCAGGGTAAGTGACAAGGACCCAGCAGCCCACGTGACTTCTGTCTTCTGTGGTAGACTTCATCTCAATAGCACACACTCCTCAGCTCTAAGACGTGACTACTGGCACTGGACAAAGAACATACTAGAACACAAAACCAAAGTTATTTTTAAGTGTTACTAAGAATTCCCAGAGACACTGCAGAGGGCTGGTTGTGAGGGGGCCATGGGTAATAAAGCTCCTTTGGGGGGCCCTAAAAGAGCAACAGCAAGAGGCTAAGGTGAAAGAGGTGCCTCAGAAACAGTTTACAAAGAACGAGGGACAAGGTCCAGGACCGTAAAAGACTAAAGAGCATTCCTCACTTATCTGAGTGGTTTCCTAGGGCAACCAACCTCCTCTCATCAAAGAGTCTCCAACAGCAAGCAGGCTCTACAGAGAGTTCAACTGTCCAGAAGGTGAGAGGGTTAGGAGCCATGCCCCTACCTGGGATTAATCAGCATTGTCTCTGGTCTGCATCTGGCTTTACTCCAGCTCTCTTGAGAAGTCCAGCCTACACATGTGTAAGCACCCTGAGTACCACTCTGAAACAAATACAACAAATACCCACAGCCCCTGGGAAAAGACCGGGAAGGGGCCACTAAAAAGCCTACCTCTCTTTTCCCCTGCATTTGTAAAAGTTAAAGACATTCATATAAAATAAGGCTTTAAGAGCTGGGGTCATAGCTCGGCTGGTAGAGTGCTTGCCTAACCCAGACAAAGCCCTGGGCTCCATCCCCAGTACCATATGAACCAGGCATTGTGGCAGACACCTGAAATCCCAGCACTTGGGAGGTAGAGGTAGGAGGATCATAAGTGCAAGGTCATTTTCAGCTACATGTCAAATTGGGGGCCAGCCTGGATCACATGAGACCCTTTATCAAAATAATAATATTGATATAATAAGATAAATGATAATAATAATGATATATATGATACCATAAAATTGTGTCTGTGTTGGGGATTGAATCCATGGTTGTCTGAATAGCGGGAAGAGGAGCTACCGCTGAACTGCATCCTCATCCCACAATAACATCTTAAGGAGGAGCAATAGCACAGCCTGTAGCCCCAGCTCTTCAGAGGCGTATGTGGAATGACTGGACAGGAAAGGCCATCCTGGGCTGGGCAGTAAATTGGTGTCCAGCCTGGACAACTTAGCAAACCCTGTCCCAAATTTTTTTTTAAATCTGGAGAGAAAGAGCATTTGTCCTGGGTTCAGTCCCCAGCTCCACAAAAATAAATAATTAACAGTTATGAAATACATTTATGACTTTGACAGTGGAACAGAGGGGGGAAAAAGCTGCCAGATATGGCTGCCAGGCTGCTCTCACAGGTAGACAGCACTGCCACCCACCACCCACCACCCAGGGCAGGAAGCGCCTGGCAAGCGTAGGCAGCTCCTCCCTGCGAGCTACGAGAGAGTTCCAGGGAGTCACGCCAGCCCGCCTGGCACACAAAAAGGCTTTGGCCCTCTTGGGAAAAGTCTTACTTACACAACATATCTCTGCTGCAAGACTATAAAAAATAGGCCCAATTTGAAAGAGATACGTACAAAGACAGACGTGACTTGAAGACGCATAAACGGCTTAAGGAATCCCCAGAGAAAGACAGAGTCCAGCTGGACCAGAGCATGTTTTCTCTTCAAAAGCCCAAGACAGACTTTGGGGTGTAGCCCATAAACACAAAGCCAGCGCTTGATCAGGAGTTCAAGGCCATCCTGGGCTCAATAAGACCCAGTCTCAAAAACACGAGTCAAAAAGCCCACATGCCCTTAGCCACCGAAGGCCACACAGGGTTTGTCACAGATGCTCAGTTCTTCCCTTGGGACACTGAGGCAGCTATACGCAATACATAAATCCTACCTGTAAGTAAGGCGAAAGAATGATGAACGATGATTTCAACATCAACCTCCATACACATGAGCACACATGTGTACATGCAGTCATAATATATAAACATGCATACACACACAAAGCAGAACAGAAAAAGCTACCCACAAGCATGCTACACTTCACCTGCAGGATGTCATTTTTGCCAGTGTCCTCTTGTGGCTTCTGTAGCTCTAGGCACACAAGTGGGGCACAGACTTACACACAGACCAAATACCCATACACATAAACAAAAATGAAACAGTCCAAAATGGTCCCAATCTTATGTCCATCCGTCCTCCACAACCCTCCCCATCCCCCTAAACCGCCCTCTGACAACATGGGGATTCGAAGGAAACACACCATTTACTCCTGAATCTCAAGGTTTTTAACAGGATGAGCATGTGACTTACTGTTCAAAGTACGGTGCTTTAGAGAGCATGAGGAACGCAATTAATGCTGATGCTGAGACAGGAAGTGTGGCCTAACGCAAGCCACCACGTGAGTCGCTTAGGCTTCCTTCATGATGGCTTCTCCTGGTGACTCCCTACCCATTTGTGGAGGTCCAGGTAGAGCATTCCCCCTTGCCTTGTGCTTCTGTTGGACTTGTTCCAGAGGAATACCGCTCCCCCATCATATCCACTACAGCGTCGGAGTGGGGGAGGGGTGTTTCTGTGGTTGGGTGTGCCTGTGGGTGCAGGTGTGCACATTCACGGCTCAGATGTGGAAGTCAGAGGACACCCTCAGGGCTTGGTCCTCGGGTGCCTTCCACCTTCTGTTTGAGACAGGGTCTGCCATTGGCCAGACAGCTGGCCCTTGTGCCTCCAGGGGTCTTGGTGAAGCTGTCTATTGCTGTGAAGAGACACCATGACCATGGCAACACTTATAAAGGAAAACATTTAACTGAGGTGGCGGCTTACAGTTTCGGAGGTTTAGTCCATTATCATCAAGGCGGGGAGCATGGCAGCACACAGGCAGACATGGTGCTGGCTACATCTTGATCAGAAAGCCACCAAAAGTGGACTATGACACTGGGCAAAGCTTAAGCAAAAAACCTCAAAGCCCACCCCACAGTGACAAGCTCCCTTCAATAGACCACACCTCCCAATAGTGCCACTCCCTCTGATTAAGGGGGCCAATCACATTCACACTCCCACACAGGGGTCTTCCCATGGGTACCTCCTATCTAATATGGCCGCGATTGCAGGCACACGCCACAACCCCTAGCTTTCTACAAGGTTTCTGAGACTAGAACTCAGGTCCTCACACTTGGAAGACAAGTGTTTTGTCAACAAAGTCACAACCCTGGTTAATCACTATAGACCTTTACCACACGGAATTCACTACACATGGGTTTCCTTCGGAGGGTAGAAATATGTCCCCCATATGGTGGCTCTGTCCTGGTACTGCCCCATAGTTGGCTCTCAACAAGGGTTTGTGCACATTCCTGCAGTAACTGCCCGTGTTCCCTCAAAATCATCCTGTGTGCATCCAAAGCAAATTGTTCACAGGCATGGGAAATCCTCGCAAGGCTCCCATTTCCACAAATTCTGCAGACATTTTTATTCTCATAACAGGTGGGGGGGATACTGTCAGCATCTTGTGGAGAAAGGTCAGAAACACCACTGTGCGTTCCCCAACTCACAGGGCGGCACCCCAGAACAAACTGTTGTTCAGCCCACAGCTGAACAGTGCAGAGGTTGAGAAACCCGGGAAACGTAAGCCCCTCAGCTTACTTCCTCCCCGACTTACTGTGAATCTAGAATACAGAGACAGCAAATTCTGGAAACCTTCACATATGCCACAGACACATCCAGAAAGCCGCCAGCGAGCTTGAGAATTCTGTGTGATATAAGCCAAGTAAAAATAGCACAGGCTTACTGTAGAGGCGCGGGAATTGGCTGGCGGAGCATGGCGGACATGGAAGCTACAGAAACAGCCTAGAATGTGGCTCAAGCAGAGCTCCACCTCTGAACATACAAGCGACAGAGCACACACATTCAGCAGATGCTGACATAAAAGGGGGCATTCTAAAACAATGGACACAATCACAAGGGTCAGAAGAGCCACTGACATCTGGAACCCCAAGTTGACAAAAATCATATTCATTATTCACGCTGAATTTGAAACGTCTTCAACTACTATGAGACCGCAGACGCCCCAGCAGGGACACAAGGGACTCCAGGATATGGAGGGGATATTTTCAGCCACATCATCTTATAAAATCAACTTCTGAAAGAGAACATGGCCATCACCTATTTATATCTGCTTCTGTGAGAACAAACAGTGAGCGCTTCCTTAGTAACAGAATCCGTGATCTTTATACTGACTTGATAAATTTTGCAGACAGCTAAGCCTAAAATGTGTGTGCATGCGTGCTTGCATGTGTGCTGATGTGCATGCATTTGTGTGCATGCTTGTTGTGTGCGTGCATGTGCGCTGATGTGCATGTGTGTGTGTGTGTGTGTGTGTTTCTGCCTTTCTCCTTCCATGAGCAGAGATGTATATCTGGCGTCCCTTGCCTGGTTGTTCAGGGAACTCTCAGTATTTTTAATATTTTCTTATACAGATACAACCTTTGTAAGCTTGTTGGTAAGGCAAGAGGCCTGTCCTGCTTTTGCATAACTGTTTCCTCTGAGTTGAAATGTCCCCTCCTGCAGGGAGGAGGGAAGAGAGAGGAAGGAGAGTGTAAGATTCAGGAAGCTCTAAGACTCAGCAGTTAAAACACTCACTGTCTTGCAGAGGACCCGGGTTCTTTTTCAAGCATTACATTCAGTTGCTCACAAGCAACTCTAGCTCCACTTCCAGGGACTCTGACACCCTCTTCTGAACTCCACAGGCACTACACACACGTGGTACACCACATCCATCACATTGACAGGCATACACATATTACAGGAAAAACAAAATAGATAAATCTTTTAACTTATTTTGGTTGTATGTGTAAGAATGTTTTGCCATAGGTATGCATGTACACCCTCTGCATGCCTAGTGCCCAAGGAAGGCAGAAACAAGCATCAGCTCCTCTGAAACGGACGCTACAGATGGGTATGAGCCACCGTGTGGGTCCTAGGAACCAAACCTGGGGCCTCTAAAAGAGCCACAAGTGCTTTAACTGCTGAGCCATCTCTCCACGACATGCATGGTGCACATACATGTCCATACCAAAAGCAACAGAAAACTGACCAAAGACAGAAACCTCTCAAACGCCCAGCCAGAATGAACCTTTTCGCTCACACGCTGATTGTGTCAGGGTTTTTATTCACAGTAACGGAAAACTGGCTGACAGAGTAGCTAAAGAGACTGGAGTTCACCAGGCAAAGAGCCTCACCCTCTGTGTGTGTTAATGACCTTCCGTTCCCAACTCCCAGCGTTTGCCACCAGAAACAAGGAAGTTGTCCTACAGATGAGAAATAATAAGAAAACAAAGTTACTATCTGGGGACAACCCTCCTCAGAGCAGAAGAGCCACCATCTCCATCAGATCAACTGTGCCCACTTGCAAGGGGCCACTCCTCCCAGCCATCTGCGTACAATTCTGCCCTTATTGCATGTGGCCACAGGTCTCTGAGGTAGGGGGCTAGGGAGGTTAATTGAGGGGGCTCTATCTATGCAGATATGGAAAACCCCTTAGTTGCACCAGGTGAAGATCTTCCAGAGCAGCTGCTTTGGGGTCACCCATGCTCCTGTTAGCACCCCTTTATGCACGTTTCAAAAACAAGTTCAATAAACTCATTGCTCCCCAAGGTGAGTTTTGGTAGAGTTTGCTTCGTCACTGGGAAGGCAGGGAGACATGGTTTATAGCTCCCTAGAGCAGTGGTTCTCAACCTATGGGTTGTGACCCCTTCACAGGGGTCACCAGAGACCACCAGAAAACACTGATATTTACATTATCATTCATGACAGTAGCAAAATTACAGTTATGGAGTAGCGAGGAAAATACTTTTATGGCTGGGGGCGGTCACCGCAACATGAGGAACTATATGAAAAGGTGATTGTTGGCAGTGGGAAGGTTGGGAACTGCTGCCGGAGGGAAGAAATTCTCAGTTACATCTAGTCAGGTCTGATATCACATGCCTAAGTTCCCAGCACTCAAGAAGCAGAGACAGGAGGATCACTGTGAGTTCAGATCCGGTCTAAGCTGCATGGCCAGTTCCAGGCCAGTCAAAGCTGAAAAAGCAAAATCCTGCTGGTTGGTTTTTTTTGTTGTTGTTGTTGTTTTGTTTTGTTTTTTGTTTTTTTAAAGGACAAAAAGGATAGGCTGCATAGAAAGAATGAGGAAAGCTGGGAGAGAAACTTAATCCAGTGGACCCATGAGATGGCTCAGGGGGAGGAGATGTCCCTGCTTCCAAGCACAGCACCCGTTCGGTCCCTGGTAACCCACATGGTGAAGGTGAGAACAGACTCCGGTAAGCTGTCCTCTGACCTCCACATGTGTGCTGTCTTACACACACACACACGAGAGAGAGAGAGAGAGAGAGAGAGAGAGAGAGAGGGATAGGAGAGAGGAAGGGAGGGAGGGGAGAGGGGAGGGGGATAGATAAATATTTTAAAATCTAGACAATTAACTTGAGTCACAATGAGGATAATCAGGTCATTAAGCCCCCAAGGGCCGAGCGGAGTGACATCCACAGTCGCCTTCTGTGACTGGAGCACAAGAGACTTTAAGGGCAGTGAGTATGATGTGCAAAGGTCATCTAAGACTCTGCAGAAAATGTGCACTTAGGTCCTTACGAAATTTTAACTCAGAGGTATTGATCTTACAACAGGCAGCATGGACCAAACATCCTGTCCATTTAGCGGTTCCCCTACCGTGCCTGGCAAAGACAAAACAAAAAGCAAAAGCCACTAATTGGGTTTCAAGAATGACTGGGCCATCAAGGTGACTTCTAAAAGTCCATCTGCAGACAAATGATCCTGACAGCTCTCATCCACACCATCACTACTGCGTGGGTGCGACCTTGCCCTGCCCCACCCCCAGCTCCCACTACAGATGCAGAGGCCACGGTCCCAGGGGTCAAGCTCAGATCTGTATGACTAGAAAGGCCCGCATGATCACATGCCCCGTCTCACAGTATCTCAACCTAAAGTTGAGCTAGAGGCTGTCCAAGGTGTGGTGGGGGAAGCTTGCTTTTTTTTTTTTCTTTTTTGGTTTTTTCGAGACAGGGTTTCTCTGTAGCTTTGGAGCCTGTCCTGGAACTCCTTTTATAGACCAGGCTGGCCTCGAACTCACAGAGATTCGCCTGCCTCTGCCTCCCGAGTGCTGGGATTAAAGGCGTGCGCCACCAATGCCGGGGAAGTTTGAAATACAAAAACCACTCCAAAAGCAACCTACTACCAGGCCCAACAGGGTCACCTCAAAAGGCCCACATGGTAGAGTCTGGATGCCCAGCACTGCGCACTGGGAGGTGCTGAAACCTTTAGGTCAGACAAGAGTCTCCTGAGAAACCTTTATGTTAGGTTACTAGGTGACGCCCTCAAAGAGAACTGTCCGGTCTGGCCTGTCTCTTCTCCCTCTCCTTCCCCCGCCTTCCCCCAAGCTATGAAGTAAGCAATGTGCTCCACCAGGAAGTCTGGCCATGACACACTAATATATCCAAGATAACAAGAGCAATCTTCCAGGGCCCAAGGCATCTAAAACTGGGAGCCAGAAAAATAAAACCCTTTGCCTGAGTTAAGCTGCATTAAGTTCAGCTGGTAAAGCATTTGTCATGCGAGCACCCGAGCACCTGCATAAGACGTAGGCACAGAGGGATACATCTGTAATCTTGTCCCTGGGTAGAGGCAATGAAGAGGGTGGATCTCTAGAACTCCCGGGCCAGCCTATCTGTAGCAGTGAGCTCCAGGTTCAGTGAGAAATCCTATCTCAAAAAACAAGGTAGGGAACATTGGAGAAGACAGCTGTGTGGACTTCCGGCCTCCACACGTGCACAGAACCTTTCCCTTTACGAGCCAAGCATCACGGGTATTTGTTATAGCATTGGAAAGCCAACAGTGCAACTCTGTGTCTATCGGTTGCTGGGAGTATCTGGTAAAGAGCTGAGCTTAACCCGGCTATCACAGAGACATCTGAGCCTGAGCTGTCCCCACTCCCCAAACTTAACCCCCTCACAATCCGCTGACACGGAAAGGAAATCTTTTAGGCAGCCGGTCGTCCATCACTGCCGAAGCACAGGAAAAGCATCTGAAAATATCCAACATTCATTCTAAGATTAAAAAATATAAAACTGAGAGAAATGGGGCTCCTTCTAACAGCATATAATAAAACATACGTCAACATGGAAGTCGGCAGCAGGGCAGTTCAGGTGAGGATCAAAGGAAGACTGAGCTCTCGGCAGTGCCTCTGACAGAATCCAGACAGTTCCAGCAATATAATTAGAGAAGAAAAAAATACCCACCCAAAATTAATACAGGAAGTAACTTTAATACAGACAGAAATAATTTGTTATCAAATATTATCAGGGCCAGCGAGATGGCTCATGGGAGAAGGCACTGGTCACCAAACTTGTCCGCCTGAGTTCAGTTCCCAGAATTGACACGGCTAAAGGAGAGAACAAATTCCCAGAAGTTGTCCTCTGACCTCCACATACACATCATGGCTTATGCGCACACACGCGTGCATGCTCATACATACAGTCTCCAGGTGAGGGAGGGTGACAAACCCAGGTAGGATTCCACCAACATCCACCCTAGGGAACCAATGAGTTTATTGGACTTCCCTGCAAACCGTAAATGCCGAGTTACTTCTGGGAGTGTGGGTGCAACTGTAAATTGTCACCCGGCATGGGGACGGCTTCACTATTACTACAGATGAACACTCCAGGCCCCAAGGTCACACGTAATTAGGGCAGAATTGAATACAACTGGCTAGATACTCAGGGGATACTCGAGGAATGAAAAGAGAAAGCCAATAGAGACAGAGCCCCTTCTAACAGCATAAATAAAATACGTGTCAACATGAAAGTCAGCAGCCAAGCAGCTCAAGTGAGGATCAAAGGAAGACAGTGAGCTGTCGGCAGTGTTTTCTAACAGAAGGCCGTAGACCCTCCCCTCCCCTCCTTCTCTGGAAGGATGTGAGCAGCCTACAAGCTGTTGACCCAGAAGACCTGGAGAGATGCTCAGACCCAAGCTGCAGGCTTCAGCAGTAAGATACATGTGCCAAGGTCCCCTTCACCTTCTCCAGTCTAATTCTGCCCTAAACAGATGTTACCTGTACCCAGTGTTCTCTACCAGGGAGAAGAAAATGCACACTGTGGATTCTTTTGTCAAGAAACTGTCAAACACTCTTAAGAAATGCCTGGGAAAACCAACTCATAGCAATTCGTATTCCATCTAATTACAAAACAACTTCCACCTTGACCAAAAGCACCCACTGGGCTTCCAAGACGGGTCAGGAGATAAAGGCTCTTGAGGTCTGAAGACCTGAGTCCGACCTCTGGGACCGACATGGTGAAAGAACAGAACCACGCCAACAAAGTGTCCCCGACCTCTACACTTGGGCTGTTGGCGCAGGCACACATAAGTAAATAATGTAAGAGAAAGAGTCGCAGGACATTTAGACGATGGCTTACAGAATGCTGACTTTGGGGCAGGGAGCTTTAGAGGGAAGCTTTAGATGGTACGGGCCATCCTGGCAGAGAAGGCAGGCCTGCGGGAGCACGAGGCAGCTCATGTTGCAGGCACAGTCGATCAGGAAGCAGAGGGAGATGAACGATGGTGCTCAACTTGCTTTCTCCTTCCAATGGAGTCAGGACCCCAGTCCAGGGAATGGGGCTGCCCATGTTAGAATGGGTATCCCCTCCTCAATCAACTCACTCTAGAAATTTCCTCACAGACATGCCAGAGGTTTGTGTCTGGGGTGACACTGGATCCATCATGTTGACAGTATTAACCATCATACCTCCTTAACTCAGAACTCAGAAGTATTTGGCCGAAAAAATCACTTGATTTGAACAGCCCAGTGAAGCAGCACTTAGGGCCACAAATTCTGAAATGCTGCATTGGGAACTCAAGGAAGGAAAAGACCTCCAGCTAGGAAGAGGACAGAGGGTTGTACTGCATTCAAGCAATGGGCTCTGGAAATAAAATTCCTGCAGCTGGGAGCTGCCAAGATGGCTTGGCCTATAGAGTGCTTTCTGCACAAACATGAGGACCTGGGTTTGAACGCTACCACCTAATAAATATCCGTGGTGACTTGTGATCCCAACATTGTGGAGATGGGCAAAGGACCCCTGGGACTCAGTGGCCAACATACTTAGCCAGGGAGAATCAGTGAGTCACAGTTCCCAGTGAGGGATCTCGTCTCGACAAACAAGGTGGACACCCCCTGAGGAGTAACACTCAAAGTTGAATTCCAGGTCCTACACACATGTGAACAACATACACCCACACACAAACAGTAATGGTAAATTATTCAAGCAATTGGAAAAGTCTACATGCATGATCTGATATAAAATACAGTCATAATCCCCTTGGGGAGAAATCTTTGCTCTTTTCCATCTATGGCTTCACATTTCCAAACACCGTGTGCTTCCGAAGCACAGGTGGCCATCTCCGCACCAGAACGCCAAAGGCTGTTTGGGAAGGAAAGCCAACACCACATTTTATTTCCTGAAGAGGGAAAAAAGATTAAGTAGGTCAAAGGAATAAAACTTTCATGAAAAATGCAACACTTCACCTGAGCCATTAAAGGGAAATGTGCTTAAACTCTCCGGTGGAACCTCACTCCACGCGAGAGTGGGTTATTCACTGCTGACTTTAAAGGCGCCGACTGGAGCTCAGCTTGCCTTGCTGGCACACGCCTGTCATCCGGAGGGTCAGGCAGGAAGGTAGCTAGTTCAAGGCTAGACAGGGTGGCATAAGACACACACTCACATACACGCACACTCACACACGCGCACACACTCTCACACATGCACTCAAATACACATGCACACACACGCACACTCACACACTCAAACACACGCATGCACACACTCACACACACGAGCTCGAGACCCAGACGTAGTTCTTGTCACTTACTCGCATCTCTGGAGAGAACTGAGCCTCAAAATGTCTTTTCCTCCTTCTGCTCTCTTCACGTCATAGTTAATCTTGATTGACAACTTGGTGGGATTTATAATCACCATGACAACCAATCCCTGGCCACCTCTGTGAGGTATTTTCTAGATCGGGTTAACTGAGGTGGGAAGGCCCATCCTGTACATACACGGCACTAGTCCACATTCTGGGGTCCCAGAAGGATTAAAAAGGAGACAGTGAGCTGAGCGCCAGCATTTGCCCCCTCCTGCCTCCTGACTGCTTTGCACATCTGCTTCCAGGCCTTCCTGCCACAGCGGCCCAGGCCCTCAAACTAGGAGGCAAAAGAAGCCCTTCCTACCAGAAGTTGCCTTTGTCAGGTATTGCTTCAGTAACGAGAGCTGCCAAGATGGCTCAGCAGGTAAAGTGCTTCTATGTCCCACTTTTACAGTGGTGGGAAGACCTGAAGTTCAATGTCACCTTCAGCCAACAGTGAGTTTAAAACAACCCTGGGTTACATGACACCCTGCCTCAAAATAAAAAAAAATAATAAATCAGGAGCTGGAGAGAGGGCTCTTGCAGGGGAACCTGGGTTTGGTTCTAGCACCCACAGAGCAGCTTACAATTGTCCATAAAACTAATTCCAGGGGGCCTGATGCCTTCTTCTGGCCTCCACAGGCATCAAGCATGCACACAGTGTATTTAGATGTGTGTAAGCAAAACACTCATACGTATAAAATAAAATCTTTAAAAACTCAAGGGCCAGTGAGAAGGCTCAGTGGATGAATGCCCCAACCTGGCAACCTGGTCCCCGGAACCCACATGGTGGAAGGAGAGAACTCACTCCTACCAGTTATCCTTTGACTCCACATGTGAGCACATGTGTGGACATGTGCCAACATACTCGTATACGCATATAAATATTTACAGATTTTAGCCAAGAAATGTGTTCTCAGGCTAAACATGGAGGACGTGGAATGTGACCACTTTCAATATCAATGCTGAAGGAAATAAATTCCAAAGAAAGAGATAAATATTTTATATTTAATATTACAGTAACTACACTCACAGAAGACTGTACTATGTTCAGCTCCTCTACAAATAAAAAGGAAGTGTCAACTCCTTCTTACACCAAAGCCTAGGTAGAGGGAAGCATAAGTCATCTTGAGTAAATCAAATAAATCCAAGGAAGGAAGGCATGGTGAGCCAAGAGCCGCCTCTGTGCCGGGTCTCAGCTTAGGCAGTCTCTGTAGTTGATTTAAACTGAGCGAGGGTTAGCCCGGCAAACCTCCCTGAGCTGTGTAAATTCCAACAGAAGCAGCAGGGAGCCCAGCGATAATCTAGAAACACACGAGAGTTCAAAAGCATGGTGTCTAGACACCCCTAGCTCCCCTGGGAGGAGTCCGACTGGGGGCAGCTTCTGAGAGCCCTGCCCACCTCAGTCGCTTGCCCTTTCTCCCATGTCAGTTTCCGACTCCCGCCAAGGAGCAGCTTTGAGAGTCGCTGTCCCCGCACCCTGCCACCCTTCACGTCTCACAGTAGCCGCAGCTTGATCCCGGAGAGAAAGTGGACCAGAGTCAAACTGCGAGGGAAAGGAAATCCTTAAATGAGGAAGCAGAGAATAGAACGGGAAACGCTTCTGTCCGAACTCCCTGCTGTCCAATGAGTCCCCAAAAGGGGATGATTAAAATTAAAAAAAAAAATGCACTTCCTCACGTGCGAGTTTACCAGCTTAGTCTGGCGATCACGGGCTTCTCTTCTTTCTCTCAGTTAAGAGTTCAGTTAATTCCAGGCACAGGGGTAGGCTAGTGGGAAACAGGCAGAAGGATCGTGAGAGGAAGACAAGCATGGGCTACAGTCTGAAGAACCGGGGCGGGGCAGGGGGAGAATTCGGAAGACTGTTCTTATTAAATATTGCTAAACGGATGACTCACAAGTTTACTTATGATGATAATGAAAAGAGACTGGCAACCACTCAGGGACTACGAAGATGCTCGGTGGGTAGAGCGCTTATCACACGAGTGTGAAGACACTAGTTTGGCTCCCCAGAACCTATGTAAAATGGGACATGGTGGAACGTACATCTGTATTCCCAGGGCATCCCCAGAAAGATGGGGGGTCAGAGACAGGAGTGTCCCCAGAAGTCCACAGGCAAGTTTCAGACTCTCAAACTAAGTGGAAGGCAAGAACTTACACCCAAGGTTGTCTCCTTACCTCCACATGTGCACTGTGGCATACATGCACCTACACGCACACACACACACACATACACACACACACACATACACACACACATACACACACACATACACACAAAAAAATAAAAATAACTATTCAACTAAGCATTTTTAATGTTTTTCTTTTTATTTTCTGTGTGATGTGTACAAAACATTCGGCTTTGTCCTACTGCAGTGACAGTAAACCCCAGCCCACACCTTTATGCGGGGGTGGGGCGGTGGACAGACAGGGGACAGAGAGGGGGGTGGGCTGATGATAGGACCTGCCTGGGAGTAGCACCAAGACTCCTCAGGAGGTGACCCTGGCAGAGGGGAGGGAGCAAGAGTCCACACAGGGAGGTAAAAAGAGAGGCAGTCCCGCCTCAGTAAGTGGTTAGATGTAGGGAATAGGGAGATGCCCTGTGGAATGCCTAGTTATGACAACTTGGTCAATGTCAGAAGTGTGTTGCTAAGAAGAGAAAGACAGGCAGGAGGGGTTGCAGTAGGTGGGAGGGGGAGTTGCCAGGAGAAGTTTGTAGAGATTGAGACTTGTGGTTATCTCTTCTCATCCACCCTTGGATCCAGTCTGCTGCGAGCACAAGCCATATATACCAAGGCTGAGGCGCCAGCTGTTCCAGCTAGCCTGCCCGCAGCTGGCATCACTCAGAGAGCGGAGCCATGACCTCTGGCTTCCTCCACAAATCCAGAAGCTGCATCTGCCCGATGACTGCTCACACAGCTGTCCAGTGTCCTAAGGTGAGCTATGCCTCAGTGTGGGAAGTCACCTCCCAATCCCCTCACCTCAGTTCCATTCAATCTTCCCTCAACTCAATTCTCCTAAAAGCACTGGGGAGATGCTAAGAGCAGAGCATGCTGGGAATTCTGGTGCGCTCTTTCAGAACGCCCTAAAACCAGCCCTGGAAAGAGCCTAATAGGGTGAGGAAGACTCCTGGGGAACACAACTCCCAACACCGGTCAGTGAAGCCCGTCATTAGGCAGAAGGCCAGCCAGCCAGGATGAAGGATGGGTGTGACCGCTGTAATCTCCTATCCGAAGGCGTCCGTCCAGGAAAGGAAGGATACAGTCAGCCACCAGCACTGCAAGAGTTAAGGGCTCAGTTAACTGGCTGCATAACAGAATCTGGGCCAGGCACCACCTGCTACAGAGACCACAGAACAGCATCCATTTGGGAAGAGCGCTCAGCTTATAACTGGGCACCTCAGAAAGAGCCCCGAGCATGGAGTGATTTCACAAGCCACACCACAGGCTTGCTTCCCAGGTACACACGGGGTTTCTCCTACATTATTAAGAGTTGAAAGCGGCCTGTGGCTACACCACCTTCGGCCCCAGAGCTCATTAGCCCGAGTGAATCTCCGTGACCACACTAGAACCATAAAGGGGCAGTCATCCTAGCCCGGATAAATAACTTTCTTCCTGTTTTTATGGCGCCTTTAATGTGCGCTTTATAAAGATTCGTGTTTTACTGTCCGGATTTCACTGTGTACGCTCGGCTTGCCCTGGGCATGTTGCCGAGTGGGTTTTAATTTTCCAGGAAGTTTTTCTCTGACTCACCTTTGCCACGAAAGCAGAGTTAAGAAATTGGAAACAAGAACCAGGACCACCCCTAGCCCGCCCCCAGCCCGCCCCCCTCCTCCAAGCAAGTTCTCTAGGTTCATGGCAACCAGGTCTGGACCAGCCACGACCGAAGAGACTCTGGGAGAACTCAGGGCCACGGCTGTATCCTGACATATGAAGCAACTACATCTACAGCAGTATGGGGACAGTTAAGTAAAATATGGGCCAACGGGATGACTTGGCAGCTAAAAGTGCAAACCCAAGGATCTGAATTCAATCCCCAGAACCCACACGATAGAAGGAGAAAACTAATTCCCCCTAACTTATCTTCTGACCGCCACACACACACCGTGGCATGTTGTGTGTGAATGCACATACAAAATACATACATGAATCAATGTAATTTTTTAAAATAAGTAAAATGTAAAGTAACAAAATTAACTTGATAATAAAAGTATCTAATTACTCAAGATGAAAAGCAAGCATTGAGAAAGATGCCAGAAAAAATCCTGACTCCCCAGTCAAGTTCAGAGGCAAATAAATATTCAAACCAATTAACTAGCTAGCTATGATTAAACTTATAGATCAAGTGTGTGACCCTACTAAATGGGAGATGGCATAATTCCCAGGTTAAGTTTTCCTCTTGGTTGGTTTGGGACAGGGTGTCCTGTAAGCCAAGCCAGCCTTGATCTCAGTCTCTTGCTTTACCAGTACTGGTGACAGAGGCGTCCTGCCACAACTGCTCTCTCCAGCTTGATTTCTTGACCAATGTGAGTTGTCAATTGTCTTTCCTACTGCACACAGCAAACACAAGATGGAGAGATCAATCAAGTGGAAGAAATGGGAGATTAAAAATGAATAGTGATAAAGCCACATGCCCTTGACAGAGAACCTCCCATGTGCCCTGCAGAGTGTGAGAAGCTGCAGACAGCCATCATTCCCCATTGCCATGGAAGCATACACAACAGCAACTATAAAAAGGATCAGGTCCTTACCTCAAATCATACACACAAAGACCCAAGCAGAGGAAAACTTAAAGTAAACCTTTGACATTTTCAGCGGAAAATATCTCTAGCAAATAAGAAAATATTTAATTTCTTCCACATCAAAATAAGAATTCCTTAGGGCTGGTGAGATGATGCCACAGTTAAGACAGCATACTGCTTTCTACCGAGGGTGAGAGTTAGGTGCCCAGCACTCCTGCTGGGCACCTCACACCTGCAACTCCAGTGCCAAGGGGACCCAGCCCCTTGGGTGCTATTTTCACACACGCACACGCACACACACACGCGCACACACGCACGCACACGCACACACACGCGCACGCGCACACACACGCACACACGCGCGCGCACACACACGTGCACCAATTTAAAACTTAAAAATTAGGGTTGGAGAATGGCTGCTCTTGCAGAGGACCCAGGTTTGATCCCCAGCACCTACACGCAGCCTACAACTGTCTGTAACTCCAGTTACAACAGATTTGATGACCCCTTTGGCCTCCTCAAGTACTTTGTGCACAGGGTGCATAGATGTACATGCAAAACACAGCTTTAAAAATTAAAATACACTTTAAAAAATAAAATATTGTTTGACCTCAGCTGTTCTCTATGGACCAGCTGGGTCACAGTAGGCTAAAGATGCTGCTCTTAAAAAAAAAGATCTGAGTTGTCAGTTGTGTGGGTTGAAGCAGTGATCCACGAGTCTGCAGCTCTTCTAGGCAGGCCTCTGTTAAAGTCCTACTTATGCACACTTGTGTGAGCTTCCCAGGTATCTGACACAGCTTGTCAGGCGGGACGGCTTCTTCTGTCATTGAATGGAGCAGCGGGTAGAGTAATTTAATAACATGGAGAAGAAGCAAGAATCTCAGTTTTTCAAAACCCTCAGAAATAACAGGCAAAGACAGGTTGTGCTGAGTGTGACAGCACACACTTATAATTCCAGGATGAAGGCAGATTGGCTGGAGTTCAAGGTTAGCCTGGACTATGGTGTGAGACCCTGTTTCAACCACAACAAAAGCTCAGCATATCTTCTCTCCTGCTAAGTAAGGTCAGAGCCATGCCACAGGCATAAAATAAGCATGGCACGGAAGCCATTTCTTCCCAAGAAAGCCACTCTCGTTATAATGGTATTGACATTTGTGCTGACTCCTACTACTAAATTTTTCCCAGCAGCCCCTGCTACATAATTCTCCTAATATCTCAATAGACATTCTATTATACTTGATTCTGCTTTCACTATAAGAAGAATTTATCTACTGGAATTAACCATTGTGACCATGCATATGCCCTTATTAACAAGTAGCTCACTCTGGGCCATCAATAGCTTTCTGACCTTCTTCCTGGTCTACAAAGTCTAAAGAGTAAGAAACTACATTTGACTGACTCTCTTGCAGCTAGATTCTCTCACACAGACATAATCCAAGTTGGAAAAACAGAGGGAAACAATAGCCATAATCTGGAAGTCCAGATATGTCAATGTTCTAGCCCCAGAATCACAGATACCAAGGCAGAAGTGGGTTAGGAGTCACGCTATGACTGGGAATTAGTTGGAAACAGGCTGTATTATTCCTACACATACCCTCCAGCCTGGTTCTCTCTCAGAAATATTAAAGATCCCAATCTTAGTGGTGCAGAGTACTATGGCTCACACAGAGGACCTGGGTTCTGTTCCCAGTACCTGCATAGCAGCTAACAACTGTCTGTAACTCCATTTTTAGAGGATCCAATGCCATCTTCTGGCCTTCTCTGTGACTGCATGCACACGATGTACATACATACATGCAGGCAGAAACACCCATACACACACATAAAATAAAAATAAACCCCCAAACTACTTAAGGTCCTAACCAACATGCTTTCTGAAGGGTTCACACTCACCCCCTGCTCCCCAATACAGGGCATGACTTTCCACATGATGGAGAAGATGAAAGAGGAAAGGGAGAGAAAAAAAAAAAAGCACGCTACAGTCCACTGGGGTCTGTTAATGAGTCTCCCTGAAAAGCAAAGCCAAGACAGACCTGCAAGTGTCCAGAGAACAGAGGCAACTGACCATGTGAACACTGGCAGCCTTTTGGGAGAGGGGCTCAGGAGGCTCCCCCTGCCCTGAGGTGATCCAGGTAATTAATGGTTGCTGGAGAAGTGGGAGGTATTTTCTTCCAATGTATAACTGCTGGGAAAAGTGCCTTATGCTTCCGTAAATAACCCCACGCTCAGGCTTCTGTAAGCAAACCTGGTGAAACTCAATGGGTCATACACACACACACACACAAAGACATGAGAGCTCCAGAGATGGGAAGATGGGGTGACAGGAGACAAGAGAGGGTCATGGTGGATGAATATGATCAAAGTATAGATATGAAGGAAAATGTCATAATGAGACACACTATCATGTTTAATTAATATATGCTAATTTTTCCCTCTTTTTGGTGGGTTTTCAAGACAGGGCTTCTCTGAGTAGCCCTGGCTATTCTGGAACTTGCTTTGTAGATCAGGCTAGCCTCAAACTCACAGAGATCCACCTGCCTCTACCTCCCAAGTGCTGGGATTAAAGGCTGTGCCTCTCCACCTGGCTATGCTAATTTTACGGGAGCCTTTCAAGGATGTTGGCCTTGCTCCCAAGAGTGTAAATCCAGGTCATCTTGGAGGTATCTGTGCTAGGAAATGATCTCATTCAAAAGCCATGCTGGCAGGCCTAGCGATCTAGGGCAGCCCAGTACTGCACCAACACTGGAGTTTTGGTTTTGTTTTTTTTCTCTACTATTGCGATTACACATAAAATAGATATTTTTGTTCCCCCCAAAGAAACATCAAAGAGGCCTATTGCCATCACCCACCCCCTCTTGCTCAAGTAGGAGAAGTCCCTCGCCCTTGAACCAACTATGAGGTCCAGAAAACAAGGAAAGCAACACAACTCCCGGTGGCAACAAGAGGTGAGCGGCTCTCCTGGCTGATGCCATTTTTTAGTCAAAACCGAGAAACGACTGAAGCAGACATCTTTGTTGCTGCAGGTTATGACTTACTCTGAAGGAAGTTTCATAAGAGCACACTTGGAGCAGCACGTTTGTGAGGAAAGAAACTAGCCAGGTTGGGGCAAGCTGTTTTGAAATTCCTGTTGGGAAAGCAACCCTATACAGTCACGTTGTGGGGCTTGAGGCTGGAATGTGGTCACTTGCTGGTGTGTCATTATTCACTGGTGTGTGCTCACTAGTTGGCGTGTGGTCACTAGCTGGTGTGTGGTCACTCACTGGTGTGTGGTCTCTAGCTGGTGGTAACTCACTGGTATGTGATCTCTCATTGGTGTGTAGTCACTCAGTGTCTAGTCACTCACTGATGTGTGGTCACACACTAGAGTTTGGTCACTCGCTGCTGTGTGGTCTCTCACTGGCATGCGATCTCTAGCTGCGTGTGGTCACTCACTGGTGTGTGGTCACTCACTGGTGTGTGGTCTCTAGCTGGCGTGCAGTCACTCGCTGGCGTGCGGTCACTCGCTCGCGTGTGACTCACTTCTTGGCTTTCTGTGTGTGTATTAGCTGAAAACGAAGGTGTAGACTAACACGTGCAAGGGTTTCGCCTTGTGAATGTTTGTGAGGAGGGCACTGAAACTCTACCTGGCGACCCAGATGTCTCCAAGCCAACACACACCTAAAGCAGTTAGTTCTCTAGACGCTGGCCGTAAACGGATTAGCCACGGGCTGTGACTGCCCAGCCTACCTGATTTCTATCAGCCATTGGTCCTCTGGGTATCTCTATTTTAGAGAACTTCCCCACGGAAAGGGGGACTCAGGTCCTCATCCTTGTGTAGCAAGCACCTTGCACAATGAGCCATCACCACAGCCTCTGTGCCTCAGGTTTTCCCAGAACCCAGCCCTGCACTTTCGCTCACAGATTGTTCAAGGTGGAGATTTACTGTTCGCACTAGTGATTCTCAATCTGTGGGTCGCTACCCCTTCGGGGGGTCAAATAACAAGACCATCAGAAAACACAGGTGTTTACATTATGATTCATAACAGTAGCAAAATCACAGCTATGAAGTAGCAATGAAAATAATTCTATGGTTGGGGGGTCACCACAACATGAGGAACTGTATTACAGGGTCGCAGCGTTAGACAGGCTGAGGACCACTGCTTTAGACCTTGATGGTTTTCTTACTTCCGTGAATCAAAGCATGACACCGCATAAAATTCTATCAACCTGACATGGGAAGTGTCCCCCAAAGGGTCAAACATCATCTCTAAAGAACAGGGGTCCCAAAAAAGCCTTTTATAACCACAGACCAAGGAAGCAATTCTTTGAAAATGAGAGCGTGTGCAATGGAATTGGACACCACACCTGAAGCAAGGCCCAGATGCCACCAAGGACTGACCCCAGGCTGGATAGATGTCCCCAGTTCTGTTTCCAGCACCTGTGCCAAGTAGCTCACAAGCTCCAGGGGATCTGATGCCCTCTCTGGCCTCCATGGCACCAGCACAGGAGTTGCAGGTGAGAAGATGGGAGCTCATGTTGATCCTCACCAACGTACTGAGTTCGAGACCGGCCTGGGATAGAAACCCTGTCTTTTCTTTGCTTTTGTTTTTTGAAACTGGGTTTCTCTGTGTAACAACCCAGGCTGTCCTGGGACTCACTTTGTAGATCGAGCTGGCCTCAGACTCAATGAGATCCACCCGCCTCTGCCTCCCAAGTGCTGGGATTAAAGGTGTGTGCCACCACTGCCCGGCTCGAGACCCTGTCTTTAAAAATCATAATAAAATAAAATGAAAAGCAGCTTTGGCTACTGAGAGCTACTATGCAGCTCTCATGGCTGTGTAACTCAGGAAACCAGCATGAGACTGGACCCCAAGCCATCTTTTAAAACCTTCCAGGACACTGAGTTCCAGGCAGGCAAGCTCTTTGCACATTTTGAAGCCTTCTCCATCACTCAATACAGCTAATAAATAAACCAGAGCATCAGGTGGGTCCTGGGGCACCAGCCAGGAAAATATAAAGTCAGGAAGCATTGCCCACTATTTAACAAACCCACAGGGGGAAAACGGCCATCTCTGCATCGCCTCCTGGAGCTTCTCCAACACCATCGAGAGGCCAGATCTGATTTCCTGCTCAAACTCCATCACGAACCCTAAACATAAACTAAACTTCATCTCTTGAGGGACATTTCTTCACCTGTGAAATGCAGGGCTGGTCAAGTTTGTCTCCACGCCCCGGTGTCACGGCCCGCGAAAGAACTGCTGGCGTCTCTTCTCCTTCATGGAGACTTGACTTTGATTTATTTTGGAAAAGATCCAGAAAAAGGATATAGGAAAAATGCCAGGATTATTCTTGGAGTGTGACATGTGGCCACTCCACGACTTGAAATCCAGCTCTCTCAGATGCAGATTCCAAGTTCCTATTGGACATTTAAGTACAACTGTCCCTTTGAGATCCTGTGTGTTCACTGGGTCCTGTCCTTCTCAAACTCAGACGCACAGAGGGCCACTCTCCGCTCTCCCCCAAATGCTGATAGAATCACATACTGAAAAACTCTGAGAAGGAAGAAGTCAAGACTCAGGGATCCTGCAGACGGGGACACTCAGAGAGCCCCTCCGGAACATGGCCAGTGCCTCAGCTGTGTTTCCTGTGGCTGTGATAAAATAACCTGATAAAATCAGCTTACGAGAGAACGGTTTAAGTGACTCACAATCTCAGGTCACAGGTCACCAAAGCAGCACAGTCACAGCAGCAGGAACCTAGAGAACTGGTCACTTTATAGCCACAGTCAGCAGCAGGGAACAATGAATTTAATGCATGCACGCCTGCACTCAGCTTGCTTTCTCCACTCATATGGCTCAGGATCCCCTGCCTAGGGAATGGTGACACCCACAATGGGCAGGGTCTTCAGGACAGTCCCCCATAGACATACCACCCACCAACTTGATCAAGACAAGTCTTCACTAAAACATTCTTCCCAGCTCTCTCTCTCTCTCTCTCTCTCTCTCTCTCTCTCTCTCTCTCTCTCTCTCTCTCTCACACACACACACACACACACACACACACACACACATGCACACACACACGCACAGATCTGTTCCTATGCATATCTCATCCCTGCATCTCTGATGCCAGGGCAACAGTTCAGAACGAGGCTGGCACCGGCTTGCCATTCAGAGCTTCAGCTGCCCCTGCCAGTTTCAGTGTTCAGTAATCCAGGGTAAAACTGAACAAACCAGAACCCAGCATTCAGTTCTCATGCACAATAAAAGGAGTATTTACATCAATCAGAATTATATCCAGGCTCTAGAAATGAGATATAACAGGAGAATTCACTTAAATACTTTATCATTATACCAAATTCCTCACTCAGAGCCTTAGACCTAAACAAGAAAGCAAGAATAAATGGAACCCTGTAAGGTGAGAAGCAAATTTCCACAAACAGGTCCTCCTTAAAATGTCTATTTCAGGGCTGGTGGGATGGCTCTGTGAGCAAAGGGGCTTGCCACCAAGCCTAAGAACCCGAGTTCAATCCCCAGGACCCACAGAGGAGAGGAGAGAACCAATGGTTCCAAGTTGTCCTCTGACCTCTGCACATGCCACACACACACACACACACACACACACACTAAGTAAACAAAATGTAAAACACCCATTTCTCAGTAAGAGTAAAGATTTGACACCCACACCCTCACCAGCTCAGAAACCAAAGACTGCCTCTGAGCCTCCTGTCCCTAGACACTCTCACTAAAAACCCATCACCAATGTCTCCAAGGGCAGCAGCAGCAAGCCCCACTGCAGAGACGCCTGCCAATGGCAAACAAAGTATGGCCATTTGTATAATGTGTCTGATATGCATGTGTTCACATGTGTGTGTCACAGCATGAATAGAGAGGTCAGAGAACAGCCTTGGATGTTGGTCCTCACCACCCACCTTGTTTGAGACAGGTTTCTCTTGTTGTCGGCTACTGCACTGGCAGGCTGGCTGGCCTGCAGACCTGCCTCTCGTCATCTCACCTTGGAGCACCAGGATTACCGATGCGTGGGATGATGCCCGACTTTATGGGGATTTGAACACTTCCTCCCACTCACTCAGCAAGCTCTTTACCCACTGAGCCATCTCACCCCGCCCCACCAGGACCTGTCCTAAAGCACCCCCAGGCAGAAGGAAATATTTGCCATGCCAGAACTGCTTCCAGTAATTTGATGCTTTGAGAGCAGGATGTGCTTCCATTCAACCTGACTTCTCCACGACTTCACTCAAGTCCTGTTTACTGTCTGCTCTACAGTCTCTGAAGGCATCCGGTCAGAAATGCTTCCTGGTAACAAAATTCGATAGAATCACCTTCCACAGCCTCCGAGACAGAAGCTGTCCTGAGCCCCAGCGCCTCTCTAAGCGTTCATCCATTTAAATCTATATTCTGGGCTGGGGTGAAGCACACACATGTGGTCCCAGTAGTCAGGAGGTTGAGGCAGGAGGATGGCTGAAACTGTGGGGCCGATCAGAGCTACATGAGCTCAAGGCTAGCCTGTGACACAAAGCACAAAATCTGGTCTCAAAGAGAGAGGCGTGGGCAAGACAGGAGACATCACTACCGGCCTCGGAAACACAATAAAGGATGACTAGAAACCACTCTACACACCAAGATTCAACATGTGAGAAATGGGCCAGTTTATCACAAGCATGCCATCAGGCTAGGGACACAGTTCAGTGTCCCTAAGGTAAGGTCATCACTGTCTGAATCCTCCAGACTCATGCAAACATGCCTGTGTATACTGTAAACCCAGTGCTGGGAGCAAGCTGGCAGAAAAAAAAACAAAAAAAAAAAGAAAGAACTCTGAGGTTTTTCTTTTCCCCCAGCTCTGTGGAAATGCAGATAGCCCATAGTGATTTTTTTCTCTCTCTCTCTTTCTGTCTTTCTTTTTTAAGGGAAATCTCACTATGTAACCCTGGGTGTCTTAGAACTCATTATGTATGCCAGTCTGACCTTTGAACTCCCAGCGTCCTACCTGCCTCTGCCTCCCAAATACTAAGATTAAAGGCATCTATCACTCACTCAGCCTTTATTTTCTTTCTTTTTTGAGATTTATTTATTTTTATTTTATGCATATGGGTATTTTGTCTGTGCATGTGTGTACTGTGTGCGTGCAGTGCTCTTGGAGGCCAGAAGAGGGCGTCAGAACTCCCCCCAACTTGAGTTACAGGTAGTGAGCGGTCATGCATGTGCTGGGAACTGAGTCCTGGTCCTATGGAAGAGTAGCAAGTGCTCTTAACCACTGAGCCCTCTCTCTGACCTCTATTTTCTTTCTTTAACACTCACGTGCCCCAGGCAGTAGCCTTCAAACCTTACAAACTTGACTTACTTAACTGGTAGGGGGTCACATTAGCCCCATCTCACAAATGAGACAATTTGGTGATGTAAAGTTCACCGAGGGCCCTGCATCCTCCCATCTCGGCCTGAAAAGGCAGGATGCTGTACTTCCTTCACCCAAATGAGCTTGTATGGAAAGGCCAGGCCAGCCAGGCACAGAAGGGCGAGGAGAATCCCATCTCTGGGCAAACCTGGATGTCTTCTCCTTGACTTTTCCTTAATCTGTTCTTTGCATTCTCTTACTACAAGTCTTCGAGGCCAGGATGAAAACTAAGGGCCAAATGTCTCAGGGTCAAGGCTATGACCTTGCCGCATCAGGGCTGTAAAAAGAGACATCTGTTCCTTTCAGAGCAGCAACCTGTGATCAGTCAAGAGGAGGAAACTGAGCACTGAGCTCTGCCTGGTTAATATGCAAACCACTGCCCAGGTCTGTGAGGCGGGGACAGAAGAACCCTGATTCTTAATAGAAAGAGAAAGCTGGGGAGACAGCTCGGTCGGGAAAGTGTTTGTCCCTCAAGCATGGGAGTCGAGTTCGATACCCAGAATCCTCATGTTCTAGTTGCATTTGTGTGGCTGTGATAAAATATCCTGGCAAAAGGCTGCTCAGGGAAGAAAGGGCTGATTTTAGCTTCCGATTCAGGTTGCACTCCATTGCTGTGTAGAATCACAGGTTGGGAATGCTGGGCACATTTAATCCACAAGCAAGAGCAAGGAGAGAACGGATGCACGCATGCTCACTTGCTGGTGCTCAGCTCGTTCTCTCCGGCTTACACAGTTCAGGACCCCAAGCCAAGGGACGGGTGCTGCCCACAGTGGGTGGGTTCCTCCCACACCAACTAATTTAACTAAAACAATCCCCCACAAACTTACTCAGCCCACAGGTCAACCCACCGTCAGACCCTCGTTAAGAATCTCCTCCCAGGGGACTCTAGGTTTTGTCAAGATGACAATCAAAGCTTGCCATCACATCCATAAAAAAAGCCAGGTATGGTGCTACACCCTTGTCATTGCAGTGCTGGGGAGGTGGAAACAGGAGGATCCTGGGGCTCACTAGCCAGCTGGCCCACTCTGAATGGTGAGCTCCAGGCCAGTCATGGGACCCTGTCTTCAAACATAAGGTAAGGGACCCTTGAAGGATGCTATTCAAAGTTAACCTTTACCCTCCACCTGTATACACACGCACACAATGAGCGAATTCCTCGTAAGTGGTAAAACACGCCTGTGAACCTTGACCTCCAAGAAACCATCAAACTGAGGTCTAACTTGGAGCACCTGCCAGCTTAACATAGAAGCAAGTTCTTAAACTGACCTCAACGCCCAAGGCCTTCATCCTACGGTCCCATCAGAGCAGGGAGGGTCCACAGGAGGGTCCACCTTGGAAAATGGCCCATCCTCACCAGAACATTCCGAAGCCACATTCCATTGGCCTTCTTTATTCCACAAGCCATTCTAAGACAAACCTCAAAATTCTAAAAGACTTTTCTAGAAGAAATTCCCAAGTCTGTGCAGCGTGCATTTGAGATGGTAAGATGGCTCGGTGTGTAAAGGCGCCTACCACCAAGTCTGACGACGTGAGTTCAATCCCGGGGACCCAGACAATGGAAGGAGAGACCAACTCTCACAGGCTGTCCTCTTTATCACCACGTGTGCGCCCCTACACTCTCACACACACGATACACACAAAGTGGGGGGAGGAAGGGGCAGAGAGAATGAACTTTGGCGTGCTTACAGAGGGCAAGCCCTTCTCATCGCCCTGTCAGAACTGGGGAAGAGCAAGCAACACGCTGACCATTTTATGCCATTTCCCGGGGAAAACCGCTTGCTGGTTATGTAATATCAAACAACTAACAGGGGAGGGATAAACACACAAATCTCCCCGGGGCTTAATGGCCCTTTCCTAAGCTGCAAATGAGCTCGCTTCACCTAGTTTAATGCACAATTGCTTGCAGACAATAACAAACTCGACTGTCCTTGTCCTCTGTATCTGGAAGGTGACCACACTGGGACCTTCCAAGCCAAGCTGAATAGGCTGCAGGATGACTGCTTCCTTGGCCACTGAGGAAGATTCCAGGGGCCCAACCCTTACTACGTGAAGACAGTAGTGGAGAGATCACAAAAATAATGCACAGGTGTGTGTGTGTGTGTGTGTGTGTGTGCTTATCAGTTTGTATCAGTGGTTTGTATAATACATGGCCCAAGGTAATTCTTCCTCCAATGTGACCCAGAAATGCCTTTTTGGCAAGCACCACCATGCCCAGCTTGCCCTTTGTTTTTTAATAGATCAAATGTAATAGAATCGATGTAATTTCAAGTTTACATAGATGCTACCAGACTACAAAGACCTATGTGTTTATCTGTTTGGAAGGATGAGATAGTCTCGGGTAGCCCAGGCTAGTCTCGAACTTGCTACATAACCAAGGATGACTTTGAACTCTTATTCTTCTGTCCCTACTTCCCAAGTGCTTTGCACAAGCATGCTGCCGCCTAACTTATGAGATGCTGAGAAGGAAACATAGGGCTTGGCGCACCGAATGCAAACACACTACACACTACCTACTGAGCTACGTTACCCTCTATTTTTGACATCTTTTTTTTTCCTTTTCGTTTTATTGGGGGTTGCTTAAACTCATAGCTTCACACATGCCAGGTAAGTGTCCTATCAATAAGGCACAGCCGCCTAAGAGCTATTTACTCCTAACAAACCATTGACACTTTATTAGTTGAATTATAATTTTATATACATATGTGAATATGTGGATTTGTGAGTGTGCATGTGTGTGTGTGTGGTGTATGCCTGTGTACGCATGTGTATTCACCCATGTGTGCATGTGAAGAGGCCAGAAATTGATGCCAGATGTCTATTATTATTATTATTATTATTATTATTCACCTTATTTTTGAGACAGGGTCTCTCAGTGCCCCTGGAGCTGGCAGAGTCAGGAAGACCATCTAACCAGCAAGTCCCAGGATACAGATGTCCCTGACACTGTTGCACAGGGAGCTACAGATACCCACCACCATGGCTGACTTTGTTTTGTTTTAGTTTAATTTGTTTTTAATTTTATGCGTGTATGAATGTTTTGCCTTCATGTATGACTGTACCACGTATGTGCCTGGTGCCCTCAGAGGTCGGAAGAGGACATCAGACCCCTGGAACTGGAGTTATGGACAGTTGTGAGCTGCCATTTGGGTGCTGGGAATTGAATCTAGGTCCTTTGAAAGAACAATAAGTGTTCTTTAGTGCTAAGACATCTTCTCCTACCCCCATGCCCAGTTTTGTTTGTTTGTTTGTTTGTTTGTTTGTTTTTGGTTTTTTGGGGGGGGGTTGTTTTTTGTTTTTTTTGATTTTTCGACACAGGGTTTCTCCGTAGCTTTTTGGTTCCTGTCCTGGAACTAGCTCTTGTAGTCCAGGCTGGCCTCGAACTCACAGAGATCCCCCTGCCTCTGCCTTCCGAGTGCTGGGATTAAAGGCGTGCGCCACCACAGCCCGGCTTCATGCCCAGTTTTTTGAGGTGAATGCTGGGGAATCAAACTCAGGTTACTTTACCCACCAAGACATCTCCCTTTTATTCCTCAATGCCTTTGGAATCTGCTGTGGACATAATACCCCTTTGCCCTTTGATACTTCAATGGACATGTACCAAAACCAAGTAATCAACATCAACATAAGGCTATCCAAGCCATGAGTCTTACATAAATGTCATTGGTCAACTTAATGTCACTTCCATGGAAATCAAGCATCAGGCCTGAAGTTATTTTTGTTGTTACATAGAGGAATTTAAAGTCTGAAACCAGGAAACAGCCACACTTGAAAATCCAGCACCTAGAAGATGCAGGCAAGAGCCTCAAGAGTTCAAGGTCATCGTGAGACACTTGTCAAAAAATTAAACAAAAAGACTACAAATATCAATCATGCTACAGACAAGAAATGAAGAGGCAGGAAGCTCTCGGGCGACAGAAATCAGGCAACCCTGTGACATGAAGAGATGCTATCTCGCTTGACCCAACTTAGCTCGGGACTCTGTTTTTACCTAGGAAAGAAGTGGAAAGAAGTTCAAAGTCATCTTCAGCTACACAGAGAATTTGAAGCCAGCCTGGGCTACATGATACCCTGTCTCCAAAAGAATAGAAAAAGACAAAAACCGACGTCAGACTTAAACCAGATCTCACAGACCCCTCTACTTCTCTTGCTCAGTCAAAAGGGCTTCCAGAACCTTGCCTTTCTGCCCCGCCCACAAAAAAGGTCTGTCCTGTTCTTGAACAAGAGAGATAAATGAATTTAACAGATTCCTAGACCTTAGCACAATTTACACCATGTTGGAGGCACAATGTGACTTTAAAACCCAGCATGTAGCCCCAACACCTGCCAAACATGGGAACAAAGGCTTATTGCATCAAACACAGCTCATAGCTCCAGGAGCCAGGAAAGTCTCCAAATGGACTAGCCTTGCTTTGGGGCTTCTGTAGCTTCACTTTTCACTAACAGCTCTTCCTAACCAAAGTGTATCAATTGGGATGTGGCTTTTGGACATAAAAGACAAAAACCAGTGAGGCTCAGGCCTGCAGGATTTGGGTAAGTTCCCCGTGCATCTGCCAGCCGGCAATACAGACATTTTATTCAGCTTTAAGAGAGTCATGGAAAGGGCATGATGCCACCTGCCTTTAATCCCAGCACTCAGGAGGTAGAGGCAACTGGATCTCTGTGAGTTTGAAGCCAGCCTGGTCTACAGAGCGAGTTCCAGGACAGCCAGGGCTACCTAGAGAAACCCCACCTCAAAAAAAAAAGGGGGAGGTGTGGGGTGTTTTCTCTAGTAGCGTTACCTAGAAACAAAAATCCCTAAAGTTTTGGATTTTAACAGCATGCTCGGGTTCAGCTCACTCCAAGGGCAACCCTGCAGAGTGACACTCACCAGAACTGTCTAAGTCACATGTCACCCCTGAGGTAACTGTTACCACAGTGCCCTTTGGACCCAAGGAACCAGCTGCCAACTCCTCAGGAGGAGGAGGAAGGCCTGCGTTAGTCAGGGTGATGAAGTTACCACCAAGAGACAGCTGGACAAAAGACTAAGAAAACAAAGTTAGCGATAATCGTCACTTGGCAGAGTCTAGAATCACGCAGGACGTGAACTGTGGCAAGCAGCAGGCTCCTGGGGATTATCTAGACTATGTTAATTGATGTGGGAAGGGACTATTGAACTCGGCACACCTGGGGCAGGAGATCCTGCGTACACAAGGAGGGAGCACCCTGGCTGTTTCCTCCGACAGTGGGCGCCCCGTGACCAGCGCTGCCAGCTATGTAACCAACTCCTCCCCCACATGCTGGAGACTGAACTGAGAGCCCCTTCAAGGTGTCAGAGCACCACATCAATGGAATAAAGAGCTACCACGGCCCAACAGTATTCTCTCCACAACGTGGCTTTGTGCTTTTCGGCCCCTTTGGCTTTGTTTAGACAAGTCTCTCGTAGCCCAGGCTGGTCTTGAACCCCTGACCCTCCTAAGTCTACCTACCAAGTGTTGGGATTACAGATGTAGACTACCAGGCCTGGCGTATGCAGAGTTGAGAACAGAACCCAGGTCCCCATGCTCGCTAGGCAAACACTCAACTAAGTCAGATCCTAGCTGGTTTCTGATTTGTTTTGTTTTGTTCTGGACAGGATCTCACTATGCATCCTTGACTGACCTGAAACTCACCATGAAGATCTGGGCAACCTCAAACTCAAAAACTGCAAAGATACAACAGTTTCTGCCTCCCTCCCCAGTGCTGGGATTAAAGGTGTGTGCCACCACACCCAGCTGGATGATTTTGAATTTCTGATCCCCCGCCTCAACCTTGAGAGTGCTAGAATTACAAGTGTGTACCCATCACAGACAGTTTGTTCTGTGCAAGAGATCAAAGCCAAGGTATGAAGCATGCTAGGTCAACCAGGTCCCATCCCAGCCCCAATGGCCCATTTTCAAGGACAATTTGTACACACAGGAATCCCCAACACGAAGTTCATTCTACGAATACATGACCTTATTTCAGCCAAATTCTATACCAAGCTTAATAAATAAGAGGCCGTGGGGCAAGTCAAGATCCAGCAAAGGGCTTGGTCAAGCGTTTGCCTAGCATGCACAAAGCCCTAGGTTCAATCCCCTGTACAGTAAAGCGAGAAAGGGAAAACAAAAGACCTCTCTATAAGCCAAATATAATCACACACTCCTGTAATCCTTACAACAAACAGAGGTAGGAAGATTGCCAAAAATTCAAGAATTTAGAATAATTCGGGTTACCTACAAAGAGTTCCAGGCAAGCCTGGTGTCCCAGTTTGCTTGTTGTTGCTATGATAAAACCCTGAATAAAAGCGACTTGGGGAGGAAAGAGTTTATTCGGCTTATAGGTTGCAGTCCATCATCAGGAATGCCAGGGCAGGAATGCAGGGCAGACAGGAACCTGGAGGCAGGAACTGAAGCAAAGGCCATGGAGAAGGGCTGCTCAATGGCTTGTTCCCCATGGCTTGCTCAGTCTGCTTCCTTATACAGTCCAGATCACCTGTCCAGCGGTGGCTCCGCCCACTGTGTGCTGGGGCCTCCCACATCAATCAGCAATCAAGAAAATATCTCTCCGAAATTATCACAAGCCAATCTAATGGAGGCAGTTCCTCAGTGGAGAGTTCCTCTCCCTGGAATGTCAAAGTTTGTGTCAGAGCGACAAAACTATGACCTGCTCTACAAAGTGAGACTCTGTCTTGGAACAAAACAGAAACAAACAACAAACAAACAAACAAAAAGACAGGCTGGAAAGAGACTTTTTAAGTTAAGAACACTGACTGCTCTTACAGGACCTGGGTTCCATTCCCAGCACCTATGGGCTCACAACCATCCTTCCAGATCACACACCTTCTCCTGACCTCTGTAGGCACCAGACATGCACATGGTACACATACATACATACATACATACATACATACATACATACAAGCAAAACACTCATACACATAAAAAAAATTTTTTAAATCCACTTATCAGTTCTTGAAGGCCAAACAGCCCCCCTCAACCTAAAAAGGACCAAAAGAACCAGGCAGGCACAGAAGGGCACAGAGGACCAGCTCAGCATGAGCAAGAGCTGGCAAGGTCACCTAAGAAGAAAGCTGCAAACCTAGGGCACCTACACTGTAGAGTTTCCAACCACCCACTCACAGAAAGGACCCTAAAATCAAAATACCACATTAAAACTCACAGCTTGCTGCTTCCTGAAGGCCATACCTGGAAAGAGATACAGACCCAGGCAGGGGTTGGGGAGAAAAGAATGAGGTTATCCTAAAAGGAATGAGCTACAGCTGGTCTAGCCTGAGGCAAAGCCCTAGGTCATACAAAAAAAAAATGAGGAGATAGACCTCCAAGATTTGATCTAAGAGCCGAGGAAAGAAAACATATTCCAGGGAGTCAGGGAACTGGTTCAGAGGTTAAAAGCACTGGCTTTTCTTCCAGAGGACATGGATACAATTCACAGAACCCACATGGCAGCCCACAACTGTCTATAACTCCAGTTCCTGGGTATCAGACGCCCTCTTCTGGGCTCCGCACGCCCACATGCACGCACGCATGCACGCACGCACACGCAGGCAAACATTCATATGCCGAAAATAAAAATTAACAAATGTTTGAAAACGAAAGAAAAGAAGACACATTTTGGAATCAGACAATTCCAGACTTCACATCACTGACAGAACAGCATGTACCACTTCCTCAGGTTCTTTATCTGTAACACAGGATTCTACCTTCATCTTTGGGGTTGGGGAGTTGGAGCTGACTATGAATAGGGGCTTACAAAAGACTCTCACTCCCTCCTCCTCATGGGAAATTCTAAAGTTAATCTGTGATGAGGCTCTCACACACAAAGTCCTTGGAGGCCAAGTCTCTTCTGGCCTTCATCCAGGTTACCTCGGGGTTCAACATGGCTGCTAGGAGTCCTGCCATTTATCTGCTTGCTAGTTCTATCCCTCATGGCTTCATTCTAACAGGGAAGGAAAAAGTAGGAGGGCACAGCAAAGGATCCAGGAAATTAGCATGTAAACACCCTGCTGATACCCAAAATACAAGGGTGAGAGCCAAAAGGGAGGCTCAGAGGATAAAAAGGCCTTTGCCACCAAGCCTCAAGACCTGAGTTTGATTCCCGGGATCTGCAGGGTGGAAGGAGAGAACCGACATCCATGAGTCGTCTGACCTCCTCAGGAGCACGATGGCATGTGTGTCCACATGCATACACACAAAGTAAATAAAGACATATGTGATAATGTTTAAATGTGTTCTGTGGCTATAGAAGAGGGAGACGGATTGATTTGCATTGCGCGCACCTCCATTTCTTTGAAGGACAAAACTGGACAGTGTATTTATAAATTGTTCCAAGGCCCGTGTCTACCTTGTACCAATACAGGCATTTTGCACCTTTAGTCTGGAGACTTAAGAGTGCCCCAGGAAACAACAGCCTTTCACACGTGTCTAGGTCTCCTCTGTGGACTCGGTCCACACATACCCTGCATTCTGGGCTTACTAAAATCTGTCTCCATTGGTTCCTCCAAGCCAGTGGCCTCATCAAGCTCCCTTGCAGGGGCACCTTCCTCCGGGCCCTGTCTTTAAGGGCTCCTCTGACTCTCTAAGGTCCTAACCTGTCTTCTGCCCCTCCAGCCCCTAGGCCAGGCAGCTGCCCTCCCCAGCAGTGCCTGGAGCATGCGCCAGGAGCACGCAGCCGCAGTTCCCATCCCTGACTCCCTTACTCTCGGCTTTTCCATGGCGCCTGCTGAGTTTTGAACACGAAGCGCCCGTGTCAGATACCTCTCCCATTGCTGTGATGCATTGCCCTGGCAAAAGCGACTGAAAGGAGAAGGGGGACAGGGGTCAGCTCACAGTTCCAGATTACACCCTCACAGCAGGGGAGTCAGGCCATGGGAGCGAAGGTGACTGGTCACACAGCATCCAAAGGAGGGAGGCCCAGGACACTGGATGCTGACACATGGCTCACCCTCTGCTTATCATTCATTTCAGGTCCTAGCCCATGAAATGGTGCTGCCCATAGTCAGGGTGGTCTTCCCACCTCAGTTAACCCCAGGAAGAAAAGCCATCGCAGCCACGCCCACCCACTCACCTAACCTAGACAATTTCCCGCTGAGAGCCCTCCCAGGTGAGTCCAGAGCCTGCCAAACTACCAACGTCAACCATCACAGCCCCCAGGCTTGGGTGTTTGCATACTTCTCCCCAGCGGGTGGCACTGTTTGGGAAGGTTGTGGAACCTTTAGGAGGAAGAGCCTCAATGGAGGAAGTATGTCACTGGGAGGTGGGACTTGAGGTCCGATAGCCCAGCTCACTTCCTGTTCACTCTTGGCTTCCTGACCACAGGTGCAGTGTGGCCCGCGTCCTCTCAATACTGCCAGCATACCCATCGTGGCAGGGTGGACTGCATCCCTTGAACCGCAAGCCCAAAGAAACCCTCCCGTGCTGAAGTCACTGAAGTCAGGTGGGAGCAGCGGGGAAGATCCCAATGCCCCCATAACACATACTATCCCCGTGGTACTGGTCCAGACGGAAGCCAGGCACGCACACCTGTACTCGGGAAAGGCTAAGGCAGGAGGACCACAGCAAAACTGAGACCATCCTGATATGCACAGTGAATTCCAGGCCTGAGCTACAGGGTGAGATATCATCTCAAAAAATGGGGGGAAAAAAAGAATTACTTTTACTAATAACTGCCAGGATTCCCAGCACTTGGGAGGTGAAGGGAAAAAACTCAAAGTCACCCTCAGGTATGTAGCAAGTTTGAGGCCATCCTGGGCAGAAAGAGAGAAAGAGAAGACAGCAAGTTGGCTGAGCAGGCAAAGGACTTGAAAGCCTGGTTCTCTGAGGACAAGTCCTTGAACCTGCAATAAAATTGGAAGAAGAAAACCCAGCCCATAAAGTTATCCTCTGACATCTGTACATGCACTATGGCACAAGCATACCCACACATAGTAATAAGACAAATTTTCAAGAAATAAAGAAGAGAGACAAAATCACGGGAAAGCTAAAGGTCCAGTGAGCAACTCAGAGCCACCACATCAGCTGCAGCGATAACTTGCATAAGGGATAAGGGGTCCATGGGTCACATGAGAGCCACGATGGTTAAGCCACACCCTGCAGGCTATGTGCAACCCACTGCCTGTTTGTTAAATAAAGTTTTATTAGAACACAGTCCCACCACTTGCTTACGGTGATAGAGGTGGCACAGTTGCTCTGGAGGCCATACTGCCTATATTCTTTCTTCTCAGGATCCTTACAGACAAATGCCCTCTCTTACTGAGGACTGGCAGCTCCCTCCAACAAGGCCTAGACTGTACCTCCTGGCATTTGGCACACACACAAAAGGTGCTCAATAAATATTTGGGGTGTTAACATCCTGTCAAATCAGACTACCTGCAAAGAGGAGGCACTCTGAAGGATATGTCACCAGCTCACACTGCATCTTTAAGGTTTCCTTGATTCTCCCCAGATTGCCTCCAGGGGAGTTTCAACACCTTGACAGACTGATGACAACAGAGACAAGTTGGAAGTCATCTATGTCCCATCATCCACTCTGCCTCCCCAAGCGAGGCTGGCAGGGTCCCCAGTCCTACCCACATTTTCCAAAAGATTCCCTACAGCCTTGAAGCTCAGAACATCCCATAATGAAAAGTCAAGACTAACATAGGTTGTTGTGGTAGTTTGAATGTAACTGGCCACCATAAGTTCATAGGGAGGGGCATTATTAGAAGGTGTGGCTTATTGGAGGAAGCATGTCACAGTGGGGGCGGGCTTTGAGGTCTCCTATGCTCAAGCTTTGCTCAGTGTGACACTCAGACCACTTCCTGTTGCCAACAGATCAAGATTAGGTCTCTCAGCTCCTCCAGTACCATGTCCTCTTGCACTCTGCCGTTCCCCACCACGAAGATAATGGACTAACCCTCTGAAATTGAGCCACCCCAATTAAGTGTTTTCCTGTATAAGAGTTGCCATGGTCACGGTGTCTCTTCACAGCAGGAAAACCCTAAGACTTTCAACTTTGTGCATATACAGTGGATGCATGTGTGTGAATGTGTATAAGTGTTCTTGCCTGTGCAAGATCCGGAAGTCAGGTTCCAGTGTGTTCATCCATCATTCTCCATATTTTAATACGTTATTATTGTTATCATTACTATTGGGGATGCCCATGTGTGCAGGTCAGAGGACAGCTTTCAGGAGTCAGTTCCCTCCTCCCACCTTTCTGTGGACTCAACAATATCACCACCCTCGTGCAACAAGGGCCTTCATCAAAGTAAACCATCTCCTCACGGGCCCCTCCACCTCTATGTTTTAAGACAGGGTCTCAGTCCACCTGAAGGTCTTACCATCCCAGCTGGATTGGATCCTCTTACCTGGAGTGGGTGGCAGGGACACGCCACCATGCTGGGCTTTACATGGGAGGTGGGAATTAGAACTCAGGTCATTTGCACATGCCCTCTACTCCGTGAATCATCTCCCCAGCCCCTCCTTCTCCCTTCCTTTCCCTTTACATTTCGAGAGTGGGTCTCATGTAGTCTAGGCTGGTCTCAAACTAACTGAGGACAACCTTAAATTCTGATCCTCCTGCCTCCACCTCCAAAGGACTGGGATTACAGACGAACACCACCAGATACCACCATGCCCCCACATGCGCAGTGCTGAGGGTAAACTCAGAGTATCCAAGGCAAATGCTCTGCCAAATGAGTTATATCCCAAGCCCACACCCTTTTATATTTTCATCAATATATTTATAGAAAAGGACCAAACCACACAACATAAATAGTCTCCTTAAAACTGCAAGACCAAACGAGAAAGTTACTCGTGGCCCAAAGGACTTATCTGACCTTCAAATAATGGAGTTACAACAGAAAGCCACATATAATGTTCCTAATTTTATCGCTGTTATTGATATCATGGTAGGAGACACAAATAAAGCACTTTCTTTTGGAGCTGTGACTGTATTCAACCCAGTCTGGGTTGTCAAAAATCAAATTCTGGACTGTTCTCTCCTTGATTCTGTCTTGGCTCATCCCCAAATCGCATCATCAGGAGCCAGAAAGGACTGCAGACAGCCTCAGAGCTTCCAGCACACTCTCTTCCACCCTTCGCTCAGGGCACAGAGGGCTAAGTCACTGTCCCTTCCCGGAATCTGCAGACAGCTGTCCACAAACAAGACTGAGAGGAACCAGCAGCAGGGCCACAGACAGCCACCCGCAGTGCACCTCACATCACCAAAGTCCCCTTTGTCCTCACAACTGGGGCTGAGGAGAGGGCTCAGCGTAGAAAGGGTTTAACACGCAACCATGAGGATCTGAGCTTGGATCTCTAGATTCCACACAAAAGCCTGCGGACACCCACACATCTGAAGTCCCAGCACTCTTACAAGATGATGGGAGGCCAGACAGAATTCTGGAAATTTGCCTGCCGGCTAGCCTGGAATACACAGCAGCAAACAAGAGATCCGATCTCAAACTAATGGAAAGCATAGGTCCACGCGGGGGGCGGGGGGTTGTCCTCTGACCTACACACACGGCACAGCACACACGCACAGACACAAGGCACACAAACATAATTTTTTTTAAGCCAGTTTAGAAACTGTAGCCCTGAGAGAGGCCAAATAGTGTCTCTACCCACAAGATGCCCACATCCTAATCCTGGCATCTCTCTGTTGTGCCTTCTATGGTGGGGATGCTGGCCCATGGCAGGTGTCATTAAGGATCTGGGTGGGTGCTCAGTGTGGTCACACGAGTTCTGGGGAGGCGTGGCAGGTCTGGAGCACCAGAGAAGAAAGCAGCAGAAAGATTGCCAAACACTGGCTGGGTCCAGAGAAAAGCCAAATAATGCAGCAGCCACCTGAAACGGAGAGAAGCAAGGTGGGGGAGTTCCTTTTAAGGGGCGGTGCTTGCCTGGATGCATGAAGCTCTGAGTTCAGTTCCCAGCACCAAATAAATCAAGCATTGACAGTGAGTGCCTAGAATCCCAGCACTTGAAAGTTTGAGGCCGTAGGACCAGCAGTTGAAGGTCATCCTTACTACACAACCAGTTTGAGGTCAGCCTGAGATGCTTGCGATCCTGTTCCCCCACCCACCCCCCACAACAGCAAAAGAGGACCTGAGGGGTGGGATTGGGGAATGAATAGGGCATCTGTCACCAAGCCTGATAACTTTAAATAATGAAAGAACCAAGTCCTGCAAGTTGTTCTTTGATCTTCACAAGAAGCCACGGCATTCATGCAGAGAGAGAGAGAGAGAGAGAGAGAGAGAGAGAGAGAGAGAGAGAGAGAGAGAATAGATAAATGCAATTTTATTTTTTTTATTTATTTATTTACTGTTTGTTTGTTTTTCAAGACAGGGTTTCTCTGTGTAGCTTTAGAGTCTGTCCTGGAACTCGCTCTCCAGAACAGACTGGCCTCGAACTCACAGAATTCCACCTGCCTCTGCCTCCTGAGTGCTGGGATTAAAGGCATGCGCCACCACTGCCCAGCCATTTTAATTTTTTTAAAAGAAGAAATACATGTTTATGCATTAGAATATTCATAGCAACACCACCCAAATGGGTCAAAAACTGGGATGTTCTCTCTAATCAACCTATAACACAAATTATATATCCATTTGGTATATCTATACATATTGTATGTCCATACAACCAACCACAGATCAGCAGAGACGACCCACAGATGGCAACCTATCCAAAACCACACATGTGCCTCACACACTTAATGGTAATATTCCCAACTGGGTGGCCGGGCTGGGTTCTTGGGTTCTGTGCAGACAGAGACCACAAATGAGTGAAAATCAGCTTCCTCCGTGTCTATGGTTCTGAGACCTCAACAAGCCCAAGAGAGCCTGAGGGCTGGACAGACAGACACTCAGTGCTGGACCCTGTCAAGTAGAGCCGTGACCCCACACTCTGATGAGCAGAGACCTAGAACTCCGGATGCCTTGCAGCTCTTCACCCTCCGCAGCCCCACACTCACCGGGCAGCGATCCATGGCTCATTAGCCCACAGCTAATGCTGGTAGCTCCGAGCAATGGCCAGTATGGACGGCTTTCAAGCCTCGGGGGTCAGGATCCCCAGCTCTTACGGTCAGGCAGGTCCCTGGTACTCTTTCCAGTGGCCAAGGCCTACAGTCTGCCTCCTCTACATGTCCACAGTCCTTAGTCACCCTGTCCCCTCCGCTTCCACTCATCTCTTCTCCTAAACGCCTCATGAAGAGCGCTATGGCTGCTTCAGCCCTACCAAGGCCCTCTCTGCCTCATCTCCTCTTTGTGTCCCCCACTTTGCTCATCTTATACACAAGTGGGTAGGGACAGGCACTCCACACTCAGGTGGCAGCATGGGGGAGGGGGGGAGCGGGATTCCTGTGAAGCTCTGTAGTGTGCAGCGGTCATAGCGCAGCTTCCAGTTCCACCAATCACAGGCCTCAAAATGCACCAATCACAAACTTTCTGCTGGGGCACAGCAGAGGAAGTGCTCTCTCCACCGATGTGGATGAAATCAGCCACGAGCCAAGGAAAGCTCACTGAGGACTGTCTTGAAGTAAGGTCTGAAGCTGGCGAGATTGCTCATCTGGGAAAGAGTCTTGCCCCAAGCCTGACAACCTAAGGTGGATCCAGAAGACCCACATGGGGGAAGGAAGAAGCTGACTTCCACAGTGGTCTCCTGGTCTTCACAGACATGCCGTGGAACACGTGTACCCACACACACAAGAAATTCACATACATGCCGTGGAACACATGTACCCACACACACACACAAGAAAGAAACAGAGGAAGGAGAAAGGGGGGAGGGAGGAAAGTTACATTTTAGCTTTTTTTTTTTTTTTAATTGAAGTCTTCCAGGTGACCAGAGCTCACTCGCACCAAGGCGTCCTGAAGCAGCAGCTGGGCTGGGGCGATCCCTAAAGCTCATGGAATATTTTCAGACCTACGGTAAAGTGGTTCCCTGGGTGCCTCAAGGGCAGGCCAGTCAGTTGCCCAAGAACATTCCGCTGACAGTTCTCCACTCAAGGTTGCCAGGCACAGGGGAGGGCCTAGCACCTGCCACTAAAGGGATCAAATGGCCAGCTCTGGACAGTTTCACTCATTCACAGAAAATATACATTTAACAGAGAAGCAAACGAGACCCATTCACAAGGAAAACCAGGAAGACCATGGTAGTCATTTTGGTGTAAGCTTTCTCAAACGCATGCCCTTATAACAAATGCTAAAAGTGGGGGTTGGGGATGCAGCCCAGGTGGTAGTGTGTTTGCCTGGCATTCGTGAAGCCCTGGGTTTGATCTCCAGCACCATCTCCAGCCAAAACTAAGGGTGGCCCTGAATGTCTGTGATCCCAGCACTTGGGAGGCAGAGGCAAGGAGGGTCAGAAGTTCAAGATCATCATCAGATACATACTGAATTTGAGGCCAGCCTGGACTACATAAAACTTTGTCTCAAAAACAAAACAATAACAACAAAAGCAAACAAACAAAAAAGCAGGAGAAGACAGATCCAGACCGGGCAAGGAGTAGTTAAAACAGAGCAGGTGCTCGACAGAGAAGCAAGACTGTCAGCCTGGAATACTCTGACTGAATTTGAGGCCAGCCTGGGCTACATGGGCTATCTCAAAAACAATAACAACCAAAAAGAGGCAGTCTCTTGGAGACTCCCATGCCCATTCCTGCTATCGTTTTCTTCCCAAGTGCCTCTTTCTTTTTACACCCAGGCCTAAAGCCTGGATCTAAATATCTTTTCAACAGGGTGGTGGTGGCGCACCCCTTTAATCCCAGCACTTGGGAGGCAGAGGCAGGCGAATCTCTGTGAGTTTCAGGCCAGCCTGGTCTACAGAGCGAGTTCTAGGACAGCCAGGGCTACAAGAAGAAACACTGTCTAGGAAAAAGCAATCTTTTGAACGGGCACAATGGCTCAGAGGGTGAAGGCACCTGTGTCAAGCCTGACAACTTTTACTCGATCTCTGAAACCCACATGGTAGGAGGAGGTAACCTGCAAGTGGTCTTCTAACATGTGCACTACTCTTCACGCATGAGCACATACACATGTTGTCCACTAACCTATACATGTGCACTACACACACAAGCACACATACGCACACAAATAAATCAGTAACATTGAAAATGTCTTTTAATAAACCCTAATTCTGCTTTCAAAAAGAAAGAGAGAAAGAGGGGGCTGGAGAGATGGCTCAGAGGTTCAGAGCATTGCCTGCTCTTCCAAAGGTCCTGAGTTCAATTCCCAGCAACCACATAGTGGCTCACAACCATCTGTAATGGGGTCTGGTCTGCAGGCATACACACAGACAGAATATTGTATACATAATAAATAAATAAATATTAAAAAAAGAAAGAAAAGGGAATCTAATCTAGGTGGGCACCTGCCTCTCCTCGGGTCCGTGTCCTGGCCACTTCATAAGAAGCCCCCGTGGCTACAGCAGGGCCCGGCACATAACAGACGCTCAATAAATGGCTGTGATGGGAGAAAACAACTGAACAAGGTCTCCGTGGCTTTCAGCGTCTGTCCCGGCCCCCTTCTCTCTTCCTCTTCATGGATACAAGACCCCCAGGGAAAGGAGCCGCGTGTTCTCACAGGGTCAGTATAAATCACCTCCTGACCATTCAATGGACCTTGGGCCATAGTGCAAAGAGATCCCCTCATAGGAGAGAAGCCAGGACACGGCATCGCCCATTAGAGAAAATGCTTTGGAGAGGCGAGGAAGAGCATTCATTGGCGGATGACTGAAAGGCAATAGGTCTAGGCCTCCCTTGAGCATGCTTGGTAGTGTGCACGTTTACCTAGGTTAAGTTTGTGATTGCTAGTATTTACTTTGTGTTTTCTCAAGCTCTGACTCCAGTAGAAACACCACGGTGGGTTTAAAAATGGCAAAAGGACACAATTCCAAATCCCTCCTAAATCCACTACAAAGAGTGAAATCCTTTAATACATGTTACAGGTAAAATACTATGGCCAGGCAAAGAAAATGCCTGTTATCTAGGGCAGATGCTCGACTGACCCCATAAGCTCTTGAAGAAGCAGCATTATAAGTGATTGCCCATCTTGCTTTCAAACTGTCTATGACAAGGCACCTTGAATTGCCATTTGGAGAGACAACTTTCAAAAACTGAAATCTCGTTTAGCCGTCTCCTATCTGCTCTCCCCCGCTCCCGCGAACACTACCTCTCTGTTTTCAGCTTTTAAGGGGGGCGGGGGGTAAAAGAAGCCGCCAAAGCTATTTTGAGGGGTTAAAAAAAAAAGGATTCAAAAGTTAAAAGCAACTCCACTAACATAGTAACAGATCTCCAAGGAAACCCTAGGCAACGTGCAGACTTCTTTATCTAGAACTGCTCATTTTCCATTACATCCAAGGTTCTCTTCCTACAAGCAGAGTTACGTGTGTAACAGTCCCTGTTTCGTCTGGAAGCCATCAGAAGAACATTTCCAAACAGACTGTGGAAAGAGCTAGCTAGCCACCAGCAGAGATAAACCAAACTCCAGTGCGGGGGTTCAAACCTCACAAGCACAAACCATTAAGGGTCCCAAATCTATGAAGACATAGGGACTACTGAAGGCCCGCCCAAGGATCTCCCCAATAGTGTCTTTGCATGGGCGGTTCATCTTTGCCTTATTTCTCCGAACAAACACACACACACACACACACACACACACATACCGGGGAGGGGGGCCTTAGTCTGATCCCTAAGTCCTTCCATACAATGAGGGGGGGTTGTCAGTCTAATCCTTAAAGTCCTTCCATACACACGGTCATCACCCCAAGTATGCTGCGAATCCCATTCTCTGATATCCTTAGACTTGCCAACTTCTTTCTTGAGGCAAGGTCTCCTGACCTGGCTCAAACTAGCCTGAAATTCACTCTGTAGCCCAGGCTAGCCTCAAACTCAAGTCCACTGGCCTCCGTCTCTGAAGCGCTGGCACTACACGCGTCTGCCACCACGCCCAATTCAAGGCTTGCCAACTTTGAGAGGGAGGCGAGGAAACTTCACGTGCACCTGAACGGGAAATAAGGATAACAGACTGCACGTTCGAGCCACCCGCGAAGGGGTATGCACGGTGGGGGTGAGGGGAGGAGAGGGAAAGAGGGGTGCTCCAAAGATGACAAGTGACAGGCTCTTTGTTGGTGGCGGTGCTGTTGTCTGTATTTTAAACATCACACTTTAACATGAACTACGGGGTGGGGAGAAGTGTGTAGACCAATCATGATGAATGCTTTTTGCACCGGTCACCTAGCACTGCCTCTCTGTCGGTCTCTCTCAGCCCTTCTTCTAGAGTGTAAGAAACCTCTGGCAGGTAGGACACCGGAACCACCCGGGACGATCCAGTGACCACTCCAGATTTCTCAAGCTTCCAGCACCCGGAGGAAAACCAGGGCTCCTGCCTCCCTCCCGCGGCTGCGATGCCCGCCAGGGTATAGAAAGGGCGAGGTGCCCAGGCAGTCCCCGGCCGCGGGTGGCGCCACCGTCCGTCCACACCCGGGAAGCCGGGACCTCGCGGGGGCGCGGGTGACGGGCTTGTTACCTGTTTTGCCAACCCTGGAGGAGGTTGGTGTATTTGCTGAGCACGCCCTCGAGCGCCGGCTCCCTCCTGCGGCCGCCTCCTCCGGACGGGCTAGCGGCCACCGAGCCGGGACTGCTGCGGCTGCCCCCGCCGCCCAGTCCCGCGGCCGTTGATCGGCCGGCCACCCCTCGGCCAGACAGGGAGCAGGACGGCGAGGAGCCGGCCGAGGTGGCGCGGCTGCTGCTACGGCTGCTGCTGTTGCTGCCGCCGCCGCTGTCTGCGCTCTGGGTCGTTCTCTCCATGGTCGCTGTGCGCCCGGGGCGCGGGTGGCCGCCGCGGTGGCAGCCCCACCGCCGCCGCCTCAGCTGCAGACGCCGCTGCTGCAGCTCCGGGCTCCCGGGCCGCGCGTGGCTGCTCCGATTCCCCGGGAAATGCCTGACTCATACGGGAGGAAGAGGAGGAGGAGGGAAAGAGGCTGGGAAGGAAGCCAGCCGAGCTGGATGCAGCTGCGGCCGCCCCTCCTCCCGCCTAGACCAGGGCCCGGCCCCGCCCTCTCGCCACTTCCCCGGCAAGTTCGGGGCTCCAGGTCCCTCCTCCACCAGCTCCTCGTCCTTCGCGATCGCTCGGGGCCTGGACTGAGGATGCTCCTGGGGCTGGCCGGGCAGACAGGGTGGGCACGCCCTAGATCGGCGCCCTGCACCCTAGCCTTCTTTCTATTGCCCCCACTCGGATCCCAAGGGGTGACGGAGAATTTCCGCAGGTCCTTCCCTCCAACCCCAACCCACCTCGGGACCTGGAGGGAGGGACAGCCCTACCCACCCTGTCCACCCGGATATGGACCCGCCCGGTCCCTGACACCGGCACGCTCCCTCTCCGTGTGTCGGCGCACAGGAGCCTGGGCCAAGCACGCACACAGTCACCTGAAAATTAGCCTCATTGGGGGAGCCTAGAAACAGGGCAGCGAGGCCCTCGGGGCTCTCCCGTGGGTTTGGAAGCAGAAAGGAAGGGGACAGCAGGTGACTGTCCCAGGTGAACCGGCTGTCAGCTGCAGGCGTTTCCACGAGTCAGAGTTAGGGTGTAGTGAATACTAGGGCTGGGACAAGGTTCCTTCCAGTGACCGCTCTTGGGAACTCACTTCACACTAATCCCGGGCGTGGAGGGCAGAGACAAACAGACGTAGCGAGCCAAGGCTCACTTCGCAGGAGACAACGCGCCTGAGAGCCACAGGGGCCCAAACCGGAGAGCAAGTGAGAAGACAAACACACCAGCTTCCACTATAAACCGAAACTTCTTTCGACCACCCACACACTCGGCACTTCTCAATCTGTGTTGCTCTTTAGCAAAGGCAGATAGAGGACCCTCTCCAGCCCACTAGTTATCTTTGTGTCTATAAATATTCAGTGCAATCTGGTTGTTTCTAAAATTAGTTAGTTTTGAGGAGCTAATTTTACACACACACAAGACAGATGATAGAGAGATAGATAGTAGGTAGAAGATAGATAGATAAATAGATGATAGATAGATAGATAGATAGATAGATAGATAGATGATAGATAGATAGATAGATAGATAGATAGATAGATAGATAGATAGTAGATAGATAGTAGATAGATTGATAGATGATGAATGTATGATAAATGATAGATGAATGGATAATAAATAGATAAATGATAGATGGATAGTAGATAGATGACAGATTGATTGACAGTGATGGACAATAGATAGATAGACAGACAGACATATTTTTGTGATTGCTAGGTAGAGTTAACTCTCACAGTCCCAGTTCCCCGGACTCTTTACAGCTTCACACCTGTCCAGAAAAATTTCCAGGAGAATTCAGCCCTACAGATGCCCAGGCAGAAGGTTCGGAGGCATGAGAAGTGATTGCTGCCAAGTAAATCAGAACTCCAGATGTCCACACATCATGAAAAAGTAAAACGGCCTTCCAAGAAAAAAACACAAGCAAGAACCACTCTGAAGCCAGAGGGCACGGAGGGGTTTGGCTTGGTTGGTTTGGTGTTTGCTTGTTCCCTTGCTTGTTGAGGTATGATTGCATGTATTCCAGGCCCACCTCAAATCACTGTAGTCAGGGCTGGCCTTGAATTCCTGGATGAACCCTCCCGATTCTACTTCCCAAGCGCTGAGATCACAGGTGTGCACCATCTGGCCCAACTGAGTTTTATATGACCTTGATCAAGTTACTTTTAAAAATTACATAATTTGAGACTTAATATAATTCATGATTTTGCCTGCATCTATATATGTGTGTGTGTGCCATGTGCATGCCTACTGCCCAAAGAGATCAGAAAAGGACATAGGATCCCCTGTAAATTGAGTTGTAGATGGTTGTGCGCCATTATATAGGTGCTGGGAACTAAAAACTGAGTTCTCTGGAAGAGCAGCCAGTGCTTTTAAATGCTGAGGCATCCTCTGGTTCCTTAAAAAAAATATTTTTAAAAGTATGGGCTGGAGAGATGGCTCAGTGGTTAAGAGCACCACCTGCTTGTCTAAAGGTCCTAAGTTCAATTCCCAGCAACGACATGGTGGCTCACAACCATCTGCAGTGAGATCTGGCACCCTCTTCTGGCTTACAGGCATACATACAGACAGAACACTGTATACATAATAAATAAAATTTTTTAAAAAGTTTAGGAGAAAAAAATAAAATGGGAGGGGCACCCAAGTGCTACAGCATGGTTGTCAAGATTAAAGGACAACTTGCAGGAGTCAGGGCTCCCCTTCCACTAGGGGGTTAAGGTGACCCAGCACAGGTACTCAAGCTTGGCAGGAAGTATTTTACCTGCGGAGCCATCTACCAGGGATTGAACCAGTAGACCTGGCAGCAGGTGTCTTAGCTACTTAACCATCTCACAAGCCCATAGCCTGTTCTCATATGTCCACCCCCCACCGTGTGTGTGTGTTTGTGTATATGTGTGTGTTGGTACATATGCATACACACGTATGTATGTGTGCGTGGCAGAGGTCAACATCAGATGTCACTTCTCAGGATCAGTTGTTTTTAGAGATTCAGCCTGGAGCTCACCCATTCAGCTAGTGTGGCCACCACGTCTATTGTTTTACATGGGTTCTAAGGATCAAACAGGTTTTCCTGACTGAGCTATCTCCCAATCCACTGAGCCTCGGGAACTTTTGTTTTGTTTTGTTTTATTTGACTTAGAGTCAGGTTCTCACTACACAGCCATGGCTGTCCTAGAACACACTATATAGACCAGGCTGGCCTGGAACTCCCGGAACACTGCTTGCCTCTGCCTCCTAGGTGCTGGGGTTAGAGGGTGCACCAGCATACGGGCTCTGACCCTCAGTTCTTAACCACTGTTAGCATCCTTTGTGACATTACTCCAAAAGGGTCTGGTTTTGTTTTCTACACTTAATGAAACTACAGACAGTGCCACTGGGTGCCTGGAATTCCGTTTCCTGTTGTATTTTTGCTCAGCAAGAAATCTCTTCTCCTATCAGCACTTTGTGGGAAGCAGGGAGGCCTTAGACCTCTACTGCCCAGTCACAGGCTGCAAAAGACTGTAGGTGCTTATCACTTGAAGGACTAACCTGTGATGTGGGATGTCCTTCTGTATGTGTGCTGCTCTTATTGGATAATGAATAAAGTTGCTTTGGCCTATAGCAGGGCAAAATAAAGACAGGCTGGAGGAGATACATAGAGTAGGCAGAGTCAAGGAGATACCATGTAGCTGCAGAAGGAGAAAGACACCACCACCAGAACCTTACCAGTAGGCCACAGCCTTGTGGCAATACACAGATTAATAGAAATGGGTTAAGATATGAGCTAGGTGTGAATACACCTAAGCTATTGGCCAAGCAGTGTGTAATTAATATAGTTTCTGTTTGATTATTCAGGTCTGGGTGACTGGGAACAAACAAGCAGCCTCTGTTTACAAATCTGGCTTTAGCAGGATGAATCCGGAGCTCAGAGGAGCATGATGAACCAGGGTCTTCTGATTCCAAGCTCAGTGCTCTTATAGGTTTAACATACCACCTGGACCTGAGCTGTGACTTTATCTACAGCTTGAGTGGGAACAGCGGAGCTAAGGTGTTAAGAGTCTGCCCTCCAGTGAACATTCAGCTCCTTTAAGATTATTCTGTCTGGGCCAGATGGTACACACCTACAAAACTAGGACTCAGCCGGGCGGTGGTGGCGCACGCCTTTAATCCCAGCACTCGGGAGGCAGAGGCAGGCGGATCTCTGTGAGTTCGAGACCAGCCTGGTCTACAGAGCTAGTTCCGGGACAGGCTCCAAAGCCACAGAGAAACCCTGTCTCGAAAAACCAAAAAAAAAAAAAAAAAAATAGGACTCAGAAGGTGGAGGAGGGGGGAGCAGAAGTTAAAAGTCGCTCTCAGCTACACAGCAAGTTCAAGGCCAGTCTGGAATTCAGGAGACCTGTCTGAGGAGCACTGTGAACTATCTGGGGAGTCTGAGGAATCACTGTGAACTGTGAACATCCCATGGTGGCCCAGGCTCAGGAGACTGAGGCAGGAAAAACCTGTGTTCTAGAAGAGGGGGTGTAACAGGCTTTTTCTTTTAGTTCACCAACCAGCTCCCAAATCGTGACACTTATTATCAATAGGAATGTTCAGCCTTATCTTTTATTTTAATCTGTTTCTCATTATCAACATTTTGCCTTGGGGATTTTTACCTTTCTTCCCTTCTGCAGGGTCTACTTTCCTGCTTCTCCTGTCTGGTTGGCAGCTGTCTGGTTTCTGGCACTGGGTGTGACCCTCTCTTTCTCCCTCATTTTCTTCTCTCTCCTTCCTAGATTTCTCTACCTTATTCTCTCTGCCACCAACCTTACATATCCTTCTTTTGCCTAGCTATTGGCTATTCTGCTTTTTATTAGACCAATCAGGTGCCTTAGGCAGGAAAGATGAAACAGGTGCAACCCATCTTTACATGTTAACAAAGGCAGCGGAAACAAATGTAGCACATCTTTCCACAGTTAATAGTCCACAGCAGGTGGGTTAGGAAAAGGAAACAAACACAGAGAGCCTCTTATGAAGGGAGAAATAGCCGAGAAAATGAAACATCAGAGAAGGCAAACCACAAGAATTGCCCCAGGCAGAGAACTCGGGAGCAATGCCAGGACTCGAGCTCTGTGGCCCACTGACTATTTGTGCATGTTTCTCCCATTCTGAACAAGTTCTATGCTGTTTCAGAGGGAAGGTGACAGAAGGGACTGATTTGCAGGAAAGAGAGGTACAACATTGTTGCAGATGCCCTGAAGGGACTTCTCCCCATCTAGGCCACTAGAGAGGGCTGCAGGGCCTGGGAGACACTGTGACACCTCTGAGGAGTAAGAAGAGTGAGGTGTGCACACAGGAGGGATACAATTTGAGGACAGAGGGTAGCTTGGGCTGATTTCAAAAATACACAAGATACACAAATACATTCTGCAATGTTCCTCTCCTCAAAAGAGAAGTTTGTCTGGGAATGTAGTCTGGTGGTATAGAACTTGCCCAGCACGCCCCGGCGCGCGCACACACACACACACACTCAAAAAAGGAGAGCTGTGGAGTTTAATTCCTCCCCTAAATATGTTTCTCATTGCTACCATTAAATACAGGGTAAGATACTTAAGGAAGGATTTACTTTGGCTCACAGTTTGAGGTGACACATTCAATCACAGTGAAAAGTGAACAGCAGCAGGCTGTAGTGTGAGGCTGCTTGCTCACACCTCAGGTACCAAGATGCCAAGCAAAAAGAATCCCAACCTTGCAACCTTGCCTTTCATCCTTTTTTTTTTTTTTTTTTTTTTTTTTTTTGGTTTTTCGAGACAGGGTTTCTCTGTGGTTTTGGAGCCTGTCCTGGAACTAGCTCTTGTAGACCAGGTTGGTCTCGAACTCACAGAGATCCGCCTGCCTCTGCCTCCCAAGTGCTGGGATTAAAGGCGTGCACCACCACCGCCCGGCCCCTTCATCCCTTTCTAGCCATTCTGGGACCCCAGCTCTTGAGAGGGTGCCGCCCATATCCTGGGTGAGTCTTCTCCCCTCCATTAATCTCTGGAAACCCAGAAGTATGTCTCCGAGGTGATTCTAAATTCATTTAATTCCAGAATCAAGATTAAGTATTACAGATGAATTTAGGGACCCACCTCTAATGAATATGAAAAAACAGATGTCCAAGGCCAAGTGATAAAAAGACAGTGGTCTTGCTCTCTCTCTCTCTCTCCTTTCTTCCTCCCTCCACTTTCTCTAATGGGTGTAGAACCCAGAGACTCACACATGCTAGGCAAGAGCTTTTCACTGAGCTACATCTCAACCCTTCTTATTTTTATATTGAGACAGGGCCTCCCTAAGTTACCAGGCAGGTCTTGAACTATCCATCTCCTACTTCAGCCCTTCCATAAGCTGGAATGACAGGCTTACACCACTACACCTAGCTTCGCCATTGACATTGTTTTTAGGAACTCCTTTTCTAATTCTATGTGTGTAGGCGGAGTATGCACATGTGCATGCATGGCTGCACATGCCTCGGCATGCACGCCGAGGCCAGAGGAGGGTGCTGAGTGCCCTGATCTTTCACTTTCCTCCTGAGTCCTTTGAGACTGGGTCTCACCCTGAAGCTGGAGCTCACATTTTTCAGCTAGACTTGCAGCCAGACAACCCCATGGCTAAACTTCATCCACTTCCCTCAGAACTGAGATTGAAGGTGTGTTTGAAACCACACCCAGCTGGTTCCAAGGACTTCGGGGTCTGACCTCAAGTCCTCAGGGCTGCACAGAAAGTGTTCTTCACCACCAAGCCGCCTCTCCAACTCGCAATTGATCTTTGACAGAAGTGCAAATGCAATTTAATGGAGTTTCTGTCTTCCATTTGTTTCATAACCGAGTTTATTGTTGCTATAAAATATTACTGCAGAACTGAGGATGTGGTTCGAATCGTAAAGTGCTTGCCTGGTTCCATCCCAACCACCACATAAAACTGGGCATGGTGGAACACACCTGTAGGCCAGCACTTAAGAGGTGGGAGGCAGGAGGATATGAAGTTCAAGGTCATTCTCAGCTACAGAGAAAGTTCCAAACCACGGACGCAGGAGGGGAGGAAAGCAGCAAGGAGGGGAGGGAAAGAGGGAGAGAGGGAGGGAGGGAGGGAGAGGGGGAGAGAGGGAGAGAGAGAGAGAGAGAGAGAGAGAGAGAGAGAGAGAGAGGCGGGAACACAGGTCATTCTTGATACAAGAATGCCAAGAATGCCCACTTTATTGTGCTCAGGGGCAGCTTATATAGGGCTCTGGCCACGCCCCAGCTCTCTGGATCTTTCAGCTGCAGACTCATCAGAACCAATCCCCTGCAGCTGCTCAGAGCAGAGGAAAACAAGTTGTTTACAAGAAATTCAGGGTCTGGTGGTCCTCAGTTCCTAACACCTGCTAATTGTCCTCTGATCTCCACATGCACACCATGGTATGTGTGTGTATGCACACATACACTAAATCAATAAAACATAGTATTTTTACATGTATAAACACCCGGAAAGACTTCCAAGGGGAAACGAGGGGGAAACAAACTGGGCAACATTCAT